>NW_022900929.1:31478603-31601719 GCF_012274545.1 Fukomys damarensis | reverse complement strand
TTCATCTCTTGTTTTTTTTTTTTTTTTTTTTTTTTTTTTTGAGATAGGATTTCATTAAGTTGTCCAGACTGGGATCAAACTTGAGATCCTTCTGCCTCAGCCTCCCAGAATGCTGGGATCACAGGAATGCACCATGATACTCTGGTCACCCAGCTGGGTGACTGATCCCTCCTATCTGGACTTCCTGGACCCCAAGGAGTTCTAATTACAGTGTAATCTCAAGTTCCTGCTTATCTATTAGGGGAGGCAAGGAGGCCTGACCATTGCATCTTTATCTTGAGGCTTGGCCTTCTTCAGGTTCACGTCCAGTCATAATTCTGATGTCTTTATTTTTGTCTTGACTTCCTTGAGAGCCCAGTTCCACTTGTCATGACTAAATTAATTTCTCTCTAACTCAGTAACCTGTAATAGTTTCACAGTGTCCATCAGTGGTGGCAGAACAGCATTTGCAGCCTGGTGAGGTGGACATTGGACTGTGTGAGGAATCCTGGGTTGCACAGCAGGCTGAACCTCAAATAAGGTTAATTCTGGAAGCTGAAAACAACAGGATAAAAGCCACATTAGTGACTACATCAGGTGTGGCCCACAAGGCCTCCTCAGAGGCCCTGCTATTCCTTCTTCATGGATAGGAGCTGAGGTAGGGGACAAGGCAGAAGGGCTCTGAAGACACAAAGCATAAAGGAAGTTAATTTTTGATAAAAGCAAAATAGAAATGTGTTGGCTAACCAGAAATGTGTTCTATAATTTTTATGAGAAAACGAGTACTAAATTTTAACTGATGAATCAGTTGGGAATATATTTGTGCTAATTCATTAGTGTTCTTTTGAGTAACTGTTCCATTAATGGTGGGTCATATGCATGAGTGTGTATGTGTGTAACATGGCTACATTGTGTATAATAAGTATGTGTGGGTAGCATGTAATCCTATCACTTTGCAAGGCTTCAGCAGGAGAATCACAAGTTTAGGTCCAGCCTGGGCAACTTAGTGACTTAGAGACATATCTCAAAATGAAACATACAAAACAGCTGGGGTATAGCTCATTATGAAGGCCCTGAGTTCAATCCACAATACCACAAAAAAGTGTGTGTGTATACACGTGCACTGGTGTGCGTGCATGCATGTAACATGCTTATCCATCTATTCTAGTTATTGTGTGTTTGGTTGTCTTAGTAACCATGTATTGAGCATCTCTGTGGCTGTCATTGCTGCAGGCCCATGGCACACCTGCTCCAGGGTCAGCTCCAGGCTCTTTGCTGTCAGGGGTATGAACTCCATTCCTCCTGTGTCCCGGCTGGGCTGTCAGCTCAGGGCAGAGCTGATTCTCTAGTGGTGAATTATTCACGCCCTTTGTTTCTCTTCCTCTGGGCCTCACATTGGCTAGTTGTTTTACAGCCCATTAGTTTTGTTTTAAGGTTGGGCAGAGAGAGAGGAATAAGAAGTTGGATTTGTATGAAGCTTTGTTTTAAGGAGTAAATAACAATTGAAATGGATTCTTTAGCCATCCGGAGGAGTTAGTTCATCTGCATTAGTCTTGTTCCTTTTTTCATAGATAATTGACTTGATGATTTACTTTTTAAACAAAATGTATGTATTATGTGTTGTAAAAACAGGAATGAACAAAATGTGGGAGCCCTGATCCCTTCCCTGAATCCTCAATCCTAGGCCTTCCCTGAAGAGACAGCTGCTGCTAATTTCTTATTAGCACTCTGATTTTTTAATTTGTTTACTCAAATACTGTACTTTGCTCAAGTACACAGATGGCATTGTATTAGACACAGTGTTGTGCATTCTGTTTCTTTTTTTCCAAAGGAGATTCAGAACCCAACACCTTCCCCTTGGAGTTACAAAGTGTTTTGTTCCTTTACATGAATATCATGACTCATTTTAATCCACCCCCTCTTGATGGATGGTTGAGTAGTTTCTAGCTTTTTGCTGTTACACTTGAAGCCCCTGGGAAACTCTTGGGTGAGTCTTTATCTTCTGGGCTTCTGTCAGACTCAATTGATGGATTATTATATTTGTTATTGAACCAGGAAGGGTCATGGTTTGCATGCTCACCTGGGGTTGAATTGTGGGATTGGATTGGTGCTTCATTCTCTGAGGTTTGGGTACAACCTGGCAGGAAAGGCTTATTTTTGAATTTGAGAAAATATTTGAGCAATAAATTAGAAATGAGTCTAAATTGTCACTGGGCTGGATCTGAGGGTCCCTGAGGCCGAAATAAGAAACCTAACCCACCCTTTAAAATATGTTTGCAGGTTTATTGACTCCCATTCTGGAAAAAGAATTTGCAGGATGCATCAGTAAGAGACATGAGAAGGATTTATTAGAGCTAGATATTGGATGCACTCAAGTGGAGTGTGGCTCCTCAGAGGAATGAGACATGATACTGAGGGGCTGTTGGGAACTGGGGATCTTCTGTGTTTCGGGTGGTGGAAATCTGTGGAATTTGAATCTTTTTCTTTTCTTTTCTTTCTTTTTTTTTGAGACTGGGTCTCACTCTGTAATTCAGGCCGGCCTTAAACTTATTATGTAGCTCAAACTGATCTGGAACTCACTGAGCCTAATCTGTGGAATTTGATTATCTATAGTCTGAGTCTTCTCTAGTGGGGATGAGAGGATAGTCTACCCATAGTGAGATCGTCATCTGTTCCTGTGGGAAATCCAGAAGGTCTATTCACAGGCCAATGAAAACCTTTTGCAGGCAAACCCATTTTTAGGTGAAAGGAGTTGCCTGGGTTTGCTGACCCTCACTGGGCTCTGAGGAGCACCGAGGCAGTAGCTCTGTGGTGAAGAATGCTGAGTGGGAACCAGGTAGCTTGCTCTAGTGCAGCCGCACAGGCTGTAGTATTTGTGAGGCACTCCCCTTTCTAGCAAAGCAGACTCTACAGTGGTGGGATAGGCCAGAGACCTGGGTATGAGATTCATGAACAGTACAAGTTCTACCACAGCCACTCAGAAGAGGCTTGAAGCCCAATGGCAGAGGTGGCTGCTGCACTGGGCCATGTAGGGGTGCGACAGTAGAGCCTGCCACGCAGGCTGCTTTGCCCTGGGTCGGGGAGAGGCTGAGGTATTGTGGTTGTGGTGGAGATGGTGGCCCAGCTTCTTGGCAGCCTTGGCCCTGCCCTGGTGCAGCATTTGAGTAACTGCTAGTACTCAGCAGTCAGCTTGGGGAGAATGAGCTGTGGTGGGTGGCTTGAGAGTTGGGTGTTCATCTCAGTGGTTTGGAGTAGTTGAAGTGGGAGGAAGAAATGGGGCTGGGAAAGATGATCATTTCTCAACAGTATAGGAAAGGGAGGAAGGGACCTGAGTTTTGTGCTTTTACACACATTAGGACAGAGACTCTTCAACACAGCTTCGGTGAGATAGCTACTCATCTAGCAGATGAGGATATTGGCAAGATCTCCAGTGCAGGGCAAGAGTCTGGGTTCATTGTAACTAATCTCACACATGTGACAAAGTCAACCCAGGTAAGCTTAGGAGCCTCAGGTCACACTCTCACTTGTATGACACCCCCATGACACTGAGCTCTACACATGCTGAGATGTCAAGTGGCTGACTGTGGATTTGTTGGAGGGAAGTCCAAAGTTTGGACTTCAGGTCTCAGAGAAGGGTGGAGGGTGTCATTCTGATGTAGGAAAAATGTAACTCCTGACCTGCTGTATGTCAGATGTGCAGAGGTCGTGTCCCCTGAAATTGGAGAATGAACTCTAAAAGACAAAGGAGGTTAAGAAAGGGTTGTGGGGACAGGAATAGCTCCCAAGAGACAGGAGGGGTCCTGATGGGTTGCCACTGAGGTCATTTCTCCCATAGTGTTTTATAGGGAAAAATCCCCAGGTGGGTACAAAATTAGAGGATGGGATCAAATATAATCAACCAATAAGATCACGAGTATATCCATTTTGCTAATATTGATCCAGTAGTGAAGCAGGGCTTGTAGCAAGGGCATAGGGTGACATCATTAACCTTGGCTTGTCTGTGACTTCTAAAACAAACATTTTGGGGAAAGGATGAGCCCAGGTGTTCTGGATACCTACTCAGGTGTCTAATGTATTTGTAGACCTAATGGACTGGATGGTATGAATTACAGTATAATTACAAATTTCCACTCATCCCTTAGGGAAATGGGCAGGTCTGGCCATCGTGATTTTACTCTCAAGGCCTTGCTTTCTTCAGATGCTCCTGCAGCCACAATTCTGATGTCTCTACCTTTCACTGATTTCCCTGAGAGTCCAGTCCCTCACTCACTGTCCTTTAATTTTTATCTGACTTAGCTGCCTGTAGTAATACTTGATAGTCCAGAAAACTGGAGCAGGAAGTTACTTAGTCTGAGATATGCCTTTCTACTCAAGAGCCAGTGGCCTTAAAGGTGTCACCAGTGTACTTGGTTCAGGTGGATTTTCTAACAGGAAAGACCTCCCAAGGTAGAATGTGGGTACTGCATTGCCAGCTGACCTCCCAGAGGCTTCAGTGAGACACTCAGCACTTGGTGCAGTCTTCAGCACCCTCTGTGCCCTTGGGATGCCTGCAGCATGGATACCTGGGTGTAGCCCCAGGAGATGAGCAGAGCCGGTTGGAGAGGGAGCTGGACAAGGCAGGCACTCATTATACCTGAGCATTTAGGGATTGCGTGTTAGTCAGCATTCTGTTGCTGTGACAGAATGTCTGAGATAAATGACTGTGAGGGGGGAAAGGTTTGTTCTGGCTTATGGCTTGGGAGGTTTCAGTCCAAGGTGGGCTGGCCTCCTGCTCTGGGGTCCCAACAAGGCAGCACATCATGGTATGGAATGTGGTGGAGATAATGCTCACTCTCGGTAGATGGGAAGCAAGGAGAAAGTGAGCAAGAGGCCAGGGTCCCAATATCCCCTTCCAGGACAGAGCTCCAGTATCCCAGCCTCCTAAGCTCTGCCCCTCCCACGGTGCTTCAAGCCAGACAAAGCCCTCCACACTTGGTCATAGAGTTCATTTAGGATCCAAACCCTAAGGAAGGGGCTTCCTGAACTCTGGTCTAAGGAGTTGGATGGGATCAGATGGGGATGTGGAGTCACCACATCTAGTCTACTGTCAGAAAATGGCTAGCCCTTCCCAGCAGAAGCATTGTAAAATCTCCAGTAAATCCTCCAGAGGTTGTAGACACAGCTTTAAATCAGTCATTGCTGCACAGAGGTCTACCTCTCTCCACCGTTACAGGCTCTGAATTCCATTCTGTTCCCTTTCTGTTAAAGTTCTCAGCTGTACTTATCAGTTTCCTGCCTCAGCCAAGAGGGTAGGGTGCCTTTCCTGCAGTGGAGGTTCTCTGCCTGAGTGAAGATCAATGCCACTCATGTCCCTGGCCCTGGCATCAGTCATGGGGCTGTTCAGGATGCTGAGTGGTACCATGCTTACCAGATCCCTGCTCTCCCTCCTCTTGCCACACTTCTGTCATCTCTCAGCCCCTGGTACAAACAAGGAGGGCATCCTCAGTGTTGGGGCAGAAAAGTGCTGGGGAAAGACAGGGCCTGCTGGCCATGGGCATAACACAGGAAGAAGGGGATCAAAAGTGGTGTTGTCTGTCGAGGGCCAGTGGGCACTGGGAGGGACTGGGGGGCTTAGAAAAGGACATGAGAAATGAAGCAGCAGATGGTTGTCTTCTGACAGCCAGTTGTACTCATGGAAGTTAGGCCCTTGGACTAGAAAAACCAATGGATGTCTGGTGTGTGTTTGGAAATTTTTGTCACCTGCCTGCATTTGTCTTTTTCCTCTGCTACCACATTCTCTATTTCTTCCTCCAACCCCCATTTCTTTTTCTAAGCCACACAAAAATGATTTCCATCACAAATTTTAATAAGCAGGACACAGTGGCAGCTATTAAAAATGATAGCTGAGAGAGCTGGGAGACAGAGCTGTGAAACATTTGCTGATAACTTTCCAGAAATGAATTTTGGTGTGGAAATACAAACAGTGCTTATTTACAACCATCAAAGCAAAAAACTGTTTTGTTTTTAGGCCTGGGATTGTCCTTCCTTTCCTGTGGTGTTTTATCCACTTCCCATCCACTGCCCCACACACTCAATATGGGTAGTGAGCAGGAAGCAGTGAAGCAGGCCAGAGGAAGTCAACATCCATACCAGTGCAGTACTATGCGCACTGTCTTGAGCTCCACCTTGAAATTTACAGAGTGCAGCTGTCAGAGTGGTAGAAGACGCTCCAAACCAGGAGCCCGGGGGGCTTGAAGTGTGTTTTTCCTTCCATTCTTTAAACACTGCTGTGTCCTCACCTTCTCCATCAGGAGACTAAGGGAAGCTGAGCAGATGTTACCATGTGTATTAGTCCATTGGCCTTTGATATTGTTTGCAGAACTTAAGAGAATGGAGAGGTCAACAGGTGAAACAGGAGGATTTATTTAGGTGTACACCAGACCAGTAGATCTGTATCCAAAGACTAAGTTCCAAACAAAGAAGAGGCTCTAATTTCATACATATGACCAAAGGGGTTGGTCTTCCTAGTGGCACAAACCTGGTGAGTAGGCAAGCACATTTCCAGAAGCAGGAAAAAGGACTAATCACCGAGTGACAGTTTTGCAGCTGAGCATATCTTGGTGGAAAAAGCTGGATCTTATAGAAGTGAGGGGTCATAAAACCTAACTTGCAGGAACAAAGTTAACAACAGCCATAAGGAGGGGCAGAAGTCTGAGGGGAACTGCTTTAGGTTGGGGAGACTTGTTTTTCCTTTGTTTTTAAGTTCTGTTTTCCTATAACAAAATTCGTTGGGCTGGTACTCTGTAAAGTAAAGAGATTTATGTAATAGTTTTGGAGGCTGAAAGTCTAAGGTGGCTCTGGCCCTTTAGCTTATGGCATGGGCCTTCATGGTGGCATCAGTACATGGTGGAGGAGGAGGAAGGGCAACTGCCATGTATGGAGAGGGTCGTGTAGGGATGCAGAGACCAGGCTGCTGTGCAGGGAACTAACTGGGGTCCTCAGGAGCTACTGTAATCTCTTCTAAGAGCAGTGCTCCCAAGGACAGAACCATTTCCCACTCTTAGAGTTTCTTCCATCTCTCATCTCCGGGCTGGAGACCAGGCTGCCCACATAGGAGTCCTTGAGGACACATAAACATCTCCAGACCACAGCAGCATGCAAGTCCTGGACTCATGGTGACTATAGGAAGCTCTCGTGGGAGGGGTACAGGCAAGTGTGTGGAGGGACACATGAGTCCGTCTTGGTAGTTTCCTGTTTAGGAGGGCTTTATATTTAAGTTGAGATCTGAGGCATGAATAGTGTTAAGTGCAACTGGGGCGGGTACAGTAGTGTCCATGGTGGGGTTCACTGGTAAATGAAGCGCCAGAGACAACAGCTTAGGACCGTGGGGGACATAGAAGGGGTAGAGATGCTGGGCCTGTGCTAATGCACAGGCCAGGCTGGCATGGGCCCTGTCCCCTAGGAGCTCTGAGAGGACAGTGGCAGGATCAGGTTTGAGCTCATAAAGCAGCATTTTATCAGTCTAGAGATGAGGGCTGGGGATTTAGCTTAGTGGTTCCACCACCTGCCTCCCAAGCACAAGGTCCTGAGTTCAATGATTGCAGCCCAAGTTGTTCGAATTAACTTGCATAACGAACTTGCATATCACCATCTTGATGAATGGAAGTGCAGGCCAGTGGAGATCAACACTAAAGTGAGCACCCTTTGAGCTCAGTATGGGGGCACACACCTGGGTAACCCAGCACTCTGAGAGGATGAGGAGAAGGATCCTAATTTCAAGTCCATCCTGAGCACTTTAGCAGCATAAGGAGATCCTGCTTCACAAAACGAAAAGGGGTCTGAGGATGTAGCTCAGTGAGAAGGCCCTGGGTTTGATCACTAGTACTGCAAAAATAAAAGAATGAATGAGTGAATAAGCACCTTTGATATCCACACAGCAAATGTGTGTTCCTGTTTTGCTTATTCTGCATCCAGCCCTGCTTCCATTTCCCATTTGGGGATTTCCTTGGGGCTCGCAGGAGAAGTTCCCTGAGTCGGCTGCATTTCCATCCTTCCCAGAAGCTGGGAGAGTCCCAGTGCTACACCTCATGACTGCCACTTCCTCTCTTGTGGTGAGAGGCAGACTATGGTAGATGGCACATAATTGATGATCCTGGTCTCCGTTCTGACTCAGAAGAGCACGTGTTTGTTTTGCAGCACAGGGAAATCAGAGAGGCATTGGGCAGGTGGCCTGGAAGCCCCAAGACTGCTGTGTCCCTGGGTGAAGCCACTTGTGCAGCAGTTAGTGGTGACTCTGGATATCCCTGCGGGTGCCCCTGCTCTCTCTCTAGCAGCCCTCTGTGAAGAACAGAGTGACGGCCACAGCCTTGGGTATCTGGTCTGGATGCAGCACTGAGGAAAGCACCGCTGTGAGTTTGTGTTAGACACCAACACACTCACTGTGTTCTGAATCCAGACAGAACTGTCAATCATGTTCCTTGTCCAGCCACACATGGGGGTGCACAGCATGTGAGAAGCCCCTGAGGCCAGCCCTGCCAACTTTGTAGTGTAGTTTCGGTGGTCAGCCCTAGTTTAACAGTATAGCACAGGGTATTTTAAGAGAGAGGGAAACCACACTCACATAACTCTGTTACAATGTATTGTTATAATTGTTCTGTCCTATTATTAGTTATTGTTGCCAGTTTCTTCCTTGCCTAACTTACAAATTAAACATTATTGTAGGTAGGTGTGTATAGTAAACTTGGTTATGGGTGGTTATATGCAAAGTTTGATATTATGCATGGCTTCAGGCATGTACTAGGGACCTTGACAGCAAACCCTAGATAAGGGGGATATTGGTACTTTTTTTCTGGTACTGGGGATTGAGTCCAGGGCATTTGCACTGAGCTATACTTCTAGCTCTTTCTTTTCCTTCCCCACCCTACCCCCCGAGACAGGGTCTTGCTCTAACTCACTAACTTTCCCAGGCTGGGTTCCAACTTGGAATCCTCTGCCTCAGCCTCCCAGACAGCTGGGATTACAGGCATGTACCAACATTCTTGGCTATTCTTTCTAATGTATAGTCTGTTGGGGCAACATGGAATTGCCCCTCTATTTCTTCCACATTTGACTATGAAAGCTTAGCCCTTTAACATTTATAATTAAATCAGTTCACGATAAGGAACAGAAAGTCTGCTAGTATTATCAGAATTGAGAGGATGTGAAATTTGGTAGGAATATAGGAAGAATAACCAGTGTTTGCTGTGTTTCCCGTGGCTTCCCAAGAAAAAAGTAGCAGTGACAAGATATCAGGTTCATAGATAGGGCTGGCACCCTTTTAGACCACTTTGTGTCTCACTTTCCGTCTCAGATCCATTACCACACTAGTGGCTGTCTGGCCATGGTGGTCACTGCTGCAGTTCCTTCTTAGCTTCTGGTTTGTTCTGATTCATGGTGATTGAAGTCCAGATTCTGAGTTCCCACTATCCAAATTTTAACTGTGTCTTTGGTTGAGTTTTACTTGGCCGTGGTTATCAGAATAAACCTGCACAGCATAGCATGTGACCACTCATCAAGAGATACAAGTGCAAGCCAGCCTGTGCCAGGCACTTTGCACGCGTTATTTCATTTAAACCTAAAGGCAAGATGGGACTGCTTTTCTCCATTCTATAGAGCAGTGATGGCAAACCTTTTAGAACTTTCTGTGATGCAAACAGACTGCTATGGCCATGTTCCCTAGGTTCACCACCACTGCTGTAGATGAAGAACTCAAAGCTTACAGGAATTTGGTGACCTAACTGCACAGGTGCTGGGCCAAGTAGTGTGACATATGCCTTCCAGTAAGTCCTATAGCTTTACTCAGTACTGGGCTGGGACCCTGGGTCTCTGTGCCTAGCCGCATCCCCTTACCCCCCACCCTTTTTGAGGTACTTTCTGTAAGTCACTAAGTTGCTCATGCTGGGCTTGAATTTGGAATCTTTCTGCCTCAGCCTCCCAGGGTTCTGGAATTACAAGTGTGTATCACCACCTTGGCTCACATAGTCTTTAAAATGTGGATAACACCATCATTTACTCAGCCTGAAGGCATGTCCCAGTTAAGTCTGAGCTCTTTCAGTTGTACTGTGTGAGAATGTGGGCTTTCACAGCTTTGTACAACACCAGAGAAACTGGTCATTTTCCTTCTAAAATGAAAGTCAAATGGGAAGGATAGTGCGCAGCCTGTTAGGAAATCCTTACCCTTTACTCGATTTTTTTTTGTTTTGTTTTGTTTTTTTTGTTTTTTGTTTTCATTTTGCTCTTGGATCTGTAGTACTTCTTAAACTTTCTAGGTTCTTCTGTTCACAAGAGGCAAAAAATAGATAACTGTTTCTTAGACTGATGATTAAGGTTTGAATTTACTGTCAAAGATTTAGGCCCAACTGGAAAGGAGTATGGATTTTGGTCATCCAGTTTGGGGGCACAGCAGCTGGAAACACCCAGCCTTCCACCGTTCTCCATTCCTTCTGTGGCATCATCAAGGCTGGAGCCTGACTCAGAGGTCAGATCCAGCTGCAGAGCTGGTCCTTGGGTTTTCACACCATGTGTGATGGTTAAGCTGATGGTTGACTCCGTTTTCTGGGGGCTGCCTAGGAGATTAGTAAAGCACACTTCTGGGTGTGTCTGGGTAGCGAATGCAGCTGTGACCTCAGGGTCTATACTGGTCCCTTCTGCTTCCTTTCTGGGGCTGTTCTCCTGCTCTGTTTCCTCTGTAAATTGAAGAGCTTTCCTTGCCAGCAGACCATGTAGTGACCATGAGCCAAATTAGTCATCTTTAAGTTACTAGTATTGGGTATTTAGTCCCAGCAAGAAGGAAGCTGACTGAGTGCATTGTATTTCTTGCACTCTGTGGATGACATTAAAAGCATGGTTTTTCTGGATAAGGCTCATAGGGAGAGCATCAAAAGGTTTGGTTTTTGTTCAAAGCTTTTATTGGAAGTGGGCCCATAATTTAGGTTGATTGTATCCATTTGTTGCCAGCCAATAGCACTGGCACTGCTATTTCCATCTGTTAGCACTGCTTTCAGACCTTTCTAATTAAATCTCCAGTCATCAGTTTTTGAATGAGTGATTTTTTTTTTTTTTGTGGCATTTGGAAAATTTGTCACATAAACCTTTTTGCCTGAAGACCATACCGTACCTTCATTTCATATTTTCTGTGCCTTGAAAGTTGCACCTCTAAGTATTTTTAGTAACTAAAATCTCTTTAGTGTGTTATCTCTTCTTTGGACTTTGTGGTTTGTTTGTGGAGGTTCAGCCATTCTACGTACAGAAATTGAGTCTGCTCATATCTGCGGGGCACTCTGTGCCTTACTTTCATCCCCAGAATATAGTAAATGAGAGTGCTGAGCTGAGGGATGCTGAAATGTATGATTTCTAAAGACATCAAGGGTTACTTAGAGTCAGATGTGGTGGCAGTACCTGTAATTCCAGCACTTGGGAGGCTGAGGCAGGAGGATCACTGCAAGATCGAGGCCAGCCTGGGCTACATAGTTCAAGGCCAGCCTGAATTACATAGTGAAACCCTGTCTCAAAACGAACAAACAAATAAAAAAAGATTATCTGGGGGCAAAGGTGGGGTGGGTCTTCCTTGTGTACTCAGTCATCCATTTTAATTTTCTTCTGCACAATAAAATAATACCTCCAGTCAATCTCACAGTGCAAGACAAAGACACAAAGGACAGATTATGGACTATGGTGACACGGGAAGTTGCAGCAGCTATATACTATCACAGAGGATATGCAGACATTGGGGACTAGTGTACCCTAAGTCAAAATCCCAGCTTTGTGCTTACTGCCTGTGTGACCTTTAAGCAAGCAGGTTCACCTCTCTAGGACCTTCTTTTGCTCATCTTTAAATGAACATACCATGTAGTTCAAGTGTGGTTATGATAGTAAATGAGATTTCATATGAAAAATATATCGCTGTTTTTACCTTCTGAGCTAGAATGAAAGACTCTGTACATCACTGTGCATTAGGGAAGTACCAATTAAGAACACTGTTGAATTCCAGAATAGTTCTGTATGGTTAATATCAAAAAGACAAATAAACAGTGATGGTGGTGCATACCTTTCACTCCAGCTACTTGAGAGGATGAGGCAAGAGGGTCACCAGTTTAAGGCCAGTCTGGGCAACTTAGTGAAAACCCTGTCCCCCGCAAAAGTTTTTTTAGGGCTGGGGGTGTAAATGAGTGGTAGAGTGCTTGCCTAGCAAGTATGAGGCTCTGTGTTCCATCCAGTACCAAGCCTGCACATGCGTGCACACACACACACACGCACATGCACACACAACGATAGTAAGTGTTGGTGAGGTAGTAGAAAAACCTGAGCCCACTTACACTGCTGATAGAAGTATTAAGTGGTGTCACTGATTTGGAAGAGTTTGAGTTTCTTAAAAAAGTTGTAGGTGAGGGCTGGAGATTTAGCTCAGCGGTTCGGTGGCCTGCCTTGCAAGCGCAAGGACCCGAGTTCAATCCCCGGTACCAAAAAAAAAAAATAGTTGTATGTGGAAACCAGGCCCAATGGTGTATACCTCCAGTCACAATTGCTTGAGAGGCTGAGGCTGGAAGATTATTTGAGCCCAGAAGTTTGAGGCTACCCTGGGTTACATAGCAAGATTTCATCTCTTTAAAACTAAAAAAAAAAAGAAAAGGTTGTATATGGAGTTATTTTGTGACTCAGCAATCCATTCTTAGGTACTTACCCAAGAAATGAAGATACATGCCCCTGCAAGGGCATGCCTGCAAATATTTGTAGAAGACTCTTTCATAGTAAACAGCCAAAACAGAAACAACCCAGGGGTCTGCCAGCTGGTGGATGGCGAAACCATGATACAGTACATCCATATAACGGAATACTATTCAGCACTGTGAAATGCTGATCTGTGTGTTATCAGTTAGCTTTTTGTTACTGCAACAAAACACCTGACACCCACCGTTTAAAGGAGGAGAAGTTTATTTTGCTTCATATTTTTGCAGATTTTAGTCCATGCTCAGCTGGCTACAAAGCAGAAGCATCATGGTGGAAAGGTGTGGAGGAGCACATCTGCTCGATTCATGGCATCTGGGCATCAGAGAACAGGAGAAGAGCCAGAGAGGAAGGGCAGGGACCAGACGGAGTCCCAAGGTTATGCCCTATGGCCCACTTCTCCAGACAGACCTCATAACTCGTTCAGCCAGGAACTCATTCACGGGTGAATCCTTTGATGGAATTGGTGCCTTTGAAGTCTCATCCCTGCTCCAGGAGTCCCTTAATCCACTTAAGTAGATTAATTGCCACAAAAATGCAACATAGATGAACAGAATCCAGTTAGGAAGACCAACTTGTATGATTTCATTAATGTAAATCCTATGGAAAGGGCAAGACTATAAAGATACAAAGTGTTACTTGGGGCTGTGGTAGGAGGTGGAGTTGACTGTGGAAAGACAGGCAGGATCTTTCTGGGGGAGAAAGAAAGGTCCTAGTCCTGAATTGAGTGTTGGAAGTGCAGCTGTATAGAAAGCCCAAAGTTCACCAAGCTATATATTTAGAAAGGGTGACTTTAGTGGTACACAAATTAAACCTCAGTCAACTGAACTAGAATTTGGATCACCCATTTTATGAATCATAGTTTATATGCTAATGATATTTTATTTAAAAATTTTTTTTTCATTATTTTTATTGGTACTTTTTAGGTATACAGTACAGTTATATTCATCATTGGGATCTTGTACCTTTACATGCTGTATCTTGGTTCTTATTTTTTCCCCATTTCCCTGGCCTCCCTTCACCCCCTCTACCCTTAGCTATTTACAAAGACTTTGTTTCCACTTTTTCCTTTTCTCTTATTTTTCTTTTCCCTTCTTTCTGTTCTTCTACCCTTCCCACTTCCCCTACTCCTTTAGACCTTTTCTTCTTATTTCACATTATCAATTATACACTTTAAACCTTATTTACACTTGTAGTGTAAATAGTGCTAATGATGTTTTAAAGGATAGCCTTTCAGAACTCTTATGAGCCTAAGTAGGATTCCTGAGTGCCCTAGTGTGTTTTGTATTTTTCAGTGGAGCTCATCCTTTGCATTAATTTAGGACTCTTATGTACCTCTTGCTTTTGATTTAAGTTGAGGGATATGTTAATAACTGTATAAACTTAGGCTTGTGCTCTTACATTTTTCCCTATGAATGTATATTTATTGTTAGATTATTAAAATTAAATATATGCAATATATTCTAAATTTACTGATGAAGACTTTTCAAGATGGTAAACTTTTTATAAATACAGTTTTAATTGCTGACTGTGTGAATGTTAATTTCAGTGCACCTTTTCTACCCTTACATTTTTCATAAACTTTGCCCAACTCATAGTTGGATAATATATACTTTATGAACCAATTCTAAATATCTCTTCATTTCCACTTTCTATTTTTGTATTGGGTGATAAGTACTGTGATTTCCTTAAAGTGAAATTTAGTTGAGATTTACAAACAAAATGATATGAATGTAAAACTTAGAAACTATCAAAATATACAATGAAAAAATCATCTTTAGGGCCAGCTAAAAGATAATTTAGTGTCCGTATGTTGGTTCATTCACATGCCTTCCTCCTTTCCTGCCCCAACTCCCTCCTTCCCTCTCCCACCCTTCTTCCTGTGCCTCTGTTTCTCTCTTTTTCTTCTGAGAGTCAAACCCAGGGCCTCACACATGCTAAGTATGCTCTCCACCTCTGACTTAAACCCCTGCCTGGTAGATATCCTTACATATTATTTTTTTCTATTCTATGATGTATAACAGTAAGACACAAATTCTAGATATACTATTTTATCAGCAACATTTTCCTACATTAATATATGTCTTTCTACAGTTTGAAAATAAATGCCTACTAATGGACATTTGTCAATATTTAAATTTTGCCTCCCCAAATTATGTTGAAAGTTAATTTGAAATTTTATACCTAAAATTGTAAATTTCAAAATTTTTATTTTGAAAATTTTAACTATTTCCAGTTTTTTAAAGTGATGCTTATTCACAATAGTTTTTCCATGGTTAAATATAGTAACATTGCTTGGCTTATATATATTTTAATGCTTTTTTATTTATATTGATAAATTATCCTCCCAAGAAATTAATTTTCCCAACAGAATTATGTGGCATTGTCTTTTTCCTTATGCTTGTATCAACAAAGGATACCAGGGTTGTTTATTATTATTATTATTATTATTATCATTATCATTATCATTATTATTATTATTACCTTTTTGATAGACTAAAACCAAAACATCATTTACATTATTTGATTATCGTTGAATACTATTTCTTAAAATAAGTATATTGACCTTTATGTTTCTTTGAAAAATTCTCCCATCTACTACAGTTTGATTTTTTTGGTTTTGTCTTTTTCCTTTTCTTTTCTGTTGTTTCTGTTTTGTTTTTGCAGTGCAGGCCACAAGACTTTGCATGCTGGGAGAGTTATACCCATGCCCAGCTGCCTTTTTCTTAATGAATTATATAAGCTGTGTATTATTTAAATGCTTTATGTTTGAATATTTTCTCCAGTTACTTACCTTTTAGATTTGGTTGTTGATTAATTTTTATTTTCAGGAGATGGAGATTTTTACCATTTTATGTTAAGGAACTTAGCTGCTCCTTTATATTTCTTTGGTTAAAAATGGAAGCATTAGAAGCAAGCAGACTCTTTTCAGAGTAAACTCTGGGCATCCACAGGGCTCTCCCAGGGATGGGTGACGGGGCTACTTAGTTGGACAGTGTCCCTCTCCCTGACCACTGAGAGGCTGGAGGGCAGGACTGCATCTCTGACCATTATTTGTTGGCATTATGTAAGTTGCTGATGTGTTTTTTTTTTCTATGACACTAGAGAATCTTAAGAGTTTCTGTGATTTCTTCCCATTAATAAATGATGCTTGTAAGAAGTCTTACGCTTTTATCTTTGAAAAATCAAGAAGTCATACCTGATAAAAAGAAAGTCCATGAGGCAGGGATGAAGTAATTGTCACCTAGGGAGCTGAACGATTCCAGTTCAGGAACTTAAAAGCATGACTGCTGCTGTTTGTAAAATTGGGATAGTGGCCTGTCGTCCCCGCATCCGCTCCTGTTCTGGCTCAAGCAGGCCTCTCTCTGCCCTCTTATCTGTAGCTGGTCCTAAGCAGCCAGCCTTTGGTATCAAGAGGCCCCTCTGTGCACATACTGTGTGCACAGGACCGTGCCACTCTGTTGGGCCAGAGTGGAGGGAGAGCTGCCTGCATCTGGGGCCTCTATGGGTGTGAAAACAGCATTGCAGCACCAGCCTCTCCCTGACAGAGACATCTCTGGCTGCTCATCTTCCTGGGGGCTATCCCACTGTGTGGGGGCAAATTGTGCATTTACAAACCCGAGACAGACATTGACTGGACTGTTGAAATGATAAATAAAATGAAAACCCTCTTAGCCATGCCTTGTGTAATACCAGGTGCTCAGAAGGTGGAGGCAGGAGAACCACAAGTTGGAGGCCAGCCTGGGCAACTTAGCATGACCCTGTCTCAAAATAAAAGATAAAGAATTTTGGGGATGTTGCTCTGTGTTCCGTGGTTTCAGTCCTCAGTACCAGCACACAAACACACACACACACACACACACACACACACACACACACACACACACAAAAAAGGCTTTCTTTGCTTGTGTCAAGTTGACTAGTTCTGTTAGGGAGCACTAGTTCTATTAATGAGGACTAGTTCTTTTGTTAGCCAGGACTATTTCTCCTGCTACAGAGAACTAGTTCTGTTAATGAGGACTAGTTCTGTTGTTAGCCAGGACTAGCTCTATTTGTGAATACTAGATCTCTTGCTACCAAGGACTAGTGCTGTTAGTGAGGACTAGTTCTCTTGCTAGTGAGGAGTAGTTCTGTTAATGAGGGTTAGATCTGCTGTTAGTGGGCACTGGTTCTATTAGTGCAGACTATTTCTGTTTGTGAGAACTAGTTCTGGTGTTAGCAAGGACTAGTTCTATTAGTGAGGAGTAGTTCTCCTGCTAGGGAAGACTACTTCTGTTAGTGAGGACTAGTTCTCTTGTAAGGAGTAGTTCTGTTGTTAGCCAGGACTAGCTCTGTTATTGACAACTAATTCTCTTGCTAGCAAGGACTGGTTCTGTTAGTGAGGACTAATTCTCTTGCTAGTGAGGATTAGTTTTGTTAATGAGGACTAGTTCTGTTGATAGCCAGGGCTAGTTCTGTTAGTAAGGGCTAGATCTGTTAGTGAAAACTAGTTCTCTTGCTAGTAGGACTAGTTCAGTTGTTAGTGAGCCACTCCATCACTAGCTTGTTGACTGTCCATCTGGAGATCCTACCTCATTTCCTACAGTGAATAAAAGGAGAAGGAGGTGTAACTCAGCAAAAGCTCATGTTGGTTTAATTCTCCAGACCCTGTCCTTCACTTCCTTGTCCAGTGTCTCAAGTTTTATTCCTCACATGTTCAGCTGTGTCTTATTGTGGTACAGCTGTCCTTTATCTCAGAATTGAAAAGGCCACCCTGTTTTGCTATTCAGTGGCGTTCTGGGTCATCTGTATCCTGCACACAGATGGAGTTCATGCTCATGGCATCATGAGAATGACTACTGAAGATTAGCAAGGATTTATTCTTTTGGGTTTACGTATTTGGATCCTGGCTAAATTTAGATAACTATATTTAGAATGGCTTAAGGATATCTGTAGGCATCCTAGTCCTTGAGTAATAGACAGTAGCATTCTTCCTACACACAGGCATATTATAGATCTTTCCAGTGAAGCCAGAGGCTCCCTCAGTTGAGTCACTCTGACAGTAGCATTCCTCAGGATGTGGGATTCTTTGTTAGTTTATGCATTGTGTGTTACTTCTCATTTGATCTCTTAAAAGAGAAAGATGGCTGTGGTTTTCATTGTCTCTGTTGTAGTTACTTCATTTCTGTCTTAATTACTTCCTTGGGGCTGGGCTACAATACCAGACACACTCTGTTTAACTGAGGAGAAGTTTATTTTGGCTCACTTTTCAGTCCGTGGTCAGCTGGCTCCAAGGCAGAAGCAGCATGGTGGAAGGGTCTGGGGGAGGAGAGCTGCTCACCTCATGGTGGCCAGGAAGCAGAGAGTGAAGGTCACGGCCTGGGAAGGAGATGGACCCTCCAGGTCATGCCTCAGTGACTGCCTTTTCTGGCCGGACTCTACCTCTCAGCTCTAAAGTCTTTGTACAGCATTCCACATCCCTCCTTCCCAATGTCCTACCTCTGAACACATGAGGCTTTGAGGGAACATTGTAGATTTATACCCTAGCATAAATGGGAGAAATATCACATTATGGTTTCACTGAGGGTCTATTGTGTTCCCAGGACCTAGTAGTGTTCTGACCACTAAGTATGTCCTACCTGTAAGAGAAAGCAGCTGGCCTCTCCTCACAAATGTGTTCTGTTTCAACAGGTAATCTGTCCTTGGGACACCGTGGTACTGTCTTGGAAATTAGGTAGATCTACCCAGGCACGGTAGCACTCACCTGTAATTCCAGCACTCTGAGAGGCTGAGGCAGGAGTATCACAAGTGTGAACCCAGCCTGGGCAATTTAGTAAAACCCTGTATCAATGCCAGTACTGGGGAGGCTGAGGCAGGAGGATCCCTACAAGTTTGAGGCCATCCTAGGCTACATAGTTCAAGTCCAGCCAGATCTACATAGTGAGGCCCTATCTTTAAAAAAAAAATAGCTGGAGGTGTAGCTCAGTATAAAGGCCCTGGATTCTGAAATTGCCTTTTTGTTTTCTCCTTAGCTTATATACAATTTAAACATTTTTTGGAGAGGGGCTTGTTTTCAGGGATATTTTGGAAATCTAAATACCACACTAATGTTAGTGATTACATTTTTAGAGTCTCTTTCCTCAAGAGATTTGGAAGCATTGCTCTGTTTAGATGATAGATGGTCATATGAAAGCTTCATTCCAGGCACTCACCCAAGGGACAGAGGTAAGCCTGCCCTGAGGTTCCCCAGATGAGGCTCCAGTCTCACATGGCATTGTGGTAAATTCTTCACAGAGAGGAGAAGATCAGAAATTAAGCAGCATAGAGTCGATTTTATTTCAGAAGCAGGAAGCTGAGACCCAGACCCCCTGGCACACAGCAGGGAAGTGGCTGTGCCTTTCAGCCTGCTGTCTGGGTCTGTGGTCCATCTTCGTGGGCAGGGGGATATTCTCTGCCCCTCAGCTGGCACATCTTGCGGGAGAGCTGGGTACAGTGGCACCTCTGCTGTGCCTCACTTCCCATGTGCTTGTGAGCGGGTGAGGCTGCCTCTGGAGCCCCCCAGTGTTTGTGGGTGCTCTGGAAAACCCCTGCCAGCCCTCACACACCAACTGTGAAATGCAGCTTCAGCACTTGGCTTTGCCACTGCCTGGGGCTTGGGACAGCTCTGGATGTGCATTTGGGAGGCCAGCCCTGTCTTCCTCATGGGCATGGGCTTGGTGGACCTGCTGCTCACTCCCAGGTTTATTCCCGCTGGGCTCTCCCTCTTCACCTCTCCCCTGAGGAACCCCCTCTCCAGTCTGGCCACAGGCCATGTTCCCTTGGAATGGTGTGCAGGTGGTCTTTGATATTTGCTGAAGGAAAGACTCAATAATAAAAATTGTCAGCATTCCTGGAGCCCCATTCAGCACTTTCAGTTAATGAGACATTATGACCTTTGGTTTTTCCCATTATCCAGCTGTCAAACGGAATAAAGCCACATATCCACCTCCCTGAGATGTGGGATGTGCATGCCACTCAGAAGAGATTGTTGTAAGCCTCCAACTACAAAAAGAATGTTTTCCTGAATATTAACAAATTTCAAAAGCTGACACTCATTTTGGTAGCAGCAAAATGAAACTACTTTAATACAGTGTGGCCCAGTTTAAGAGGTGTTTTCTGGTTCTGGAAATGTAGCCATCCTTTTTCTTGATAGGTTTTTATAAAATAACAAACTGGGGGTTATATTTTTCAAGATATCTGTTGCATGAGTGGCTTAAAAATGGTAAAAGATGATTAGCAAGTATCTGTGAGTGAGAGTAACCTGTAAATACGCACCAATGAGTTACCAGATATCCCAGAAAAAGAGGCAGAAAGTTTTGGGAGGGAAGAGGAAGAGTGTGCAAGAATGACACTTTCCCTGGGCTTTGGGAGCTTCTGAGCATTGACTTCCAGCCTCTGCTGGGCTGCTTTTTGCTTCTGGCCAAGGCGTGCTGTGTGCAGTCCGTCCGTGAGTGCCTTTGGTACATGTTTGTAGTCTCAGAAGGTGGATCTCACTCTTCTTTTTATTCATGGGAACTGGAGCTTGAACCCAAAGCATGATCTTTATACTGAGCTACACCATCAGACTGAGAGTGGTTTTAAAATCCTTTCTGCCTACATTTATGCTTTTAAATACGAGAGACACTCGGTTCAAAAGTCCTAGTGTATTAAATACATCTTCAGAGAAATCTCATTCTCATTCTGACTTCCACACCACCTCACCATGCCCTTCAGAGCAATCATTTTCCTTAGTTTTTACTACATACTTCTTGGGACTCTTTGTAAAAAAGTAAGCCAAATGTGTAAATTTTGTTTAACGTAAAGAGTAGCTTACTGGGCATAACCTTGTGCATAATGCTGTTTCACTTAGCTCTGTATCTTGGAACTCATTTCCTGTCAGGGCTTGGAGACCTTCATTACTGTTGGCTGCATAGTACTTGTGTAGGTACACTGTTGTTCACTATCATTCTCTAATGGGCATTTGCTATTAGAAATAATCCCACAATAAACAACTCTGTGCATATAATGTTTCATACTTGTGGAGAGAGATCATCAGTATCTTTGAGAGCTGCATTAGAAGTGTTTCAGACATTCCTGAGTTTCCTTCCTACAGCTATGTCTGAGATGTGCTGTGTGGAACAATTCAGTGCTTTTATTGAACCTTTTGTAGCTTGAAAACACCCAAGTATAATTCACACACACACATACACACCACTCATGCAGCAGGATGCCGAGCTGGAGACCAGGCCTCCCCAAGTCTGTGGTCCTATTGGCATTGGTTGTGATGTCCTCTGGGCTCTCTGTGCCACCCACAGCCCAGCACTGGGGCTGAGGTGGGCAGAGCAGGCTTCTTGGGTAATGTCGGTCAGCCCAGGAGAAGCAGTGCCCAGGTGAGTTTTGCTGTTACGAAGAAGCTTTGTGACTTGGAGGAAGAACCACTAAGGGCCTCAGTTTCCAGATCCATACCTTGGTGTCCCCAGTACTCACACATCCCAGAGACAGTGTGAATCCAAACGTGTAAAAATCATTTGGAAGGAAATATGCTCTCTGAGATGCTATTTTGTCACTATTTCAAGAGTTTGGTGATGTGGGGCTGGGATACCAAAGGGGCATGCTGCTTTGGACCAAGTGACTCTGAGTTCAGGGAGATTCCAGGCAGCAGACTTCTTACTCCGGGTGCCATCTGGGAACCCCTGCCCTTTGCTTTCTGGTTCCTGGACCTACTTCTGCAAGTGGCCCTGAGAAGCAGCCAGGGATCAGAGGGGAAGCGGATCCACTCAAGTTCCTGCAGCCTCTGACCCTGGGGCCAGAAACATTCAGGGGACCCTGCTTCCTGACCATCTGGAGCGTGATGTCAGGCTCTCAGGAAGCTTGCCTCTCTGTGGTGGTGACAGAGAATGCAAATAACCCATCTAGTGTCCCAGGGAAGACGATTCCAGTTTCTAGTTCCTCGTTGGAGTCTAGTGAAATGAGTTGTGATCTGAGATAGAGACCTGAAATTTCTCTTCCTACCAAAATAAATTGATTTCTTTGGCTGTCTGAACTTCATTTCTTGACATGGACAGGAGTTAACCTAGGCTAAATTAAATTCATTTTCCATTAATAAAACTGGGTCACCTTGGGCTGCCTGAATGCTTCTAAAAATCTTAAATCATATTCCAAAAGCGCCAGAGTTTCACATAATTTTCATAAATTATCTGCTATGACACCTCACACCATCACCCACCTGTCTCTCCTGTGCCAGTTTAGATTTGAGGTCAGTTTCTGCCTCATTACAAGGCTGACCACAGCGGGAAGGCACTGAAGAGAGGCAGATCCACTGCGCCCCCCACCTATGTCCCTGCATGGGAGTCTTGCACCATGTGATGCTGGAGCTCTGTTTACACTGAGGGCTGATAAAATGGATCATGGAGGTAGGAGGTTGTGAATCATGAAAGTGGGTGGCCAGAGTGAAATTATTTCAGGAAGCCTTGTGGATCAGAGCACTTTCGCCTCAGAGCTGTTGGTGATACTTGTTGGAGGTGTGTTGAGCCAGGGGTGGCCCCAGAACCTCACCTGCCCTGCCCTGCTTTGCTGTGTGGCTCTGGGAAGGCTTTCGAAGTCCACCCTGTCCCCTCCTCCTCTTCTGTCTTCGTGGGTGAGAGAGCGGGGCCTTGGTTTCCTCCTGCTTGCTGCTGAGTCACCCTGTCTCATGAAGTCTGGCACGCATGGCGCCCCATGGCAATACAGTGGTTTCAATGTGGATTTTGGTGTATTGTGAAGTACAGAAACCTAGAAATGGTAACACTGTGGGAGATGTCTTTCAAAAATAAAACAGGGAGGGAGATAGAAATCTCTGCAGTGCTGTATTTCTTCTGTTCTTTAATAATTGGAAACATAACACTATGGGCATTTTTAAAACTGAAACTGCATTGTAGCTTAGTGGTAGAGCACTTGCCTAGGATATACAAAGCCCTGGGTTTAATCATAGCACCAAGAAAAGACTTTATTTACCTTTTTGATGAAGTGATTGCACTCTATACTTACAGATATGGAACAGTAGAAAAATAATAAGAAAATAGATGTTTCTTTCTCCCCTTAAAATATTTAAAAAGAACTAGACAGTCATGAAAAGAGAGGTGGCCATCCTCTAAATTTGCCTGCTCTGTCGCTCCAGCTTTTCATACTTTGAAGCTGTATCCCTTCTTTATTGCCCTTGTGAGAAGATCTCTGCAGTGTGCAAGGTACTGAGCACTGACCAAGTTTCTTTTGCTTCTATTTCCAGTGCATAGAGGCCAAAAAACACTGCTGGTATTTTGAAGGACTCTATCCAACATATTATATGTAAGTACTTGTGTTTTCCTGTTGGTTTGATTCTGTGCTCATGTCTTTCTCTGGCAATGATTTTCTTGGGTACAGGGCTGGGATAGAGGGTGGGAAAGTCCAGGTGGGGCCCAGCTTTCAGCCCTTGCCCTGGGTTTGATGCTTGCTTCTGCTCACAGATGGTAGCAGCCTTGTCAAGGGCATGGAGCCAGCGCAGGTGAGTCTCTCTGAGGAAGTGAAACACCCTGTGCTTTGCTCTGTGTGGTGAATCAACTCCTGCATGATTGGCAAAAAGGAGCAAGATTTCTGTGGGAGGCAAAAGTTGTTGACTGACATAAATCTTGCTAGCCAAAGGGAACAAGACTCATGACCTTGAGCAAGGCTAGGAAACATTCTGAGCTGAGTTCCTGTGTCTGTGTGTGTATGTGCATGTTTTTGTTTGTGTAAAATCATGATGGTTACTTTCCCCTGAGGTCCCCTCCCCAAGACAGATTTGTGTGGCTGTTGTCTTGGGACACGTTTTACTCCTTCCGGCGCCTACCTCAGCATATGCCAGCCTTGCTCTAATTAAAGTGTCGCTCCACTTTGTTATCGTAGTTCTGATATCTGCTGTGTTAGCCATCAGCTGTGCAGAGCCACCTGCCTGGGTGTCCAGATCACCTCTCCACCATACCATTTATTGTTGATTGTGTTTGGAAGTTCTTAGTTTTTAGTGGAATGTACCAAACCAATTTATCCCCAAAGCTCTGTAATTTTCAGTGTTGGATCTTGTAAACTGTGAGATATTACAGGAGTGCATTTAAATTGTGTTATAGCAGAAACACTTTGTATTCTAGTATATAGGGCAATTGGAGAAGTACACAATATGGTCAGTCCTCCGTATGCAAGAGTACTGCAACCCTCAGTAAACATTTAGAAGAAAATTTATAAAATTGCCTCACTAATAGGCACGTACAAATTCTGTTCTTGTCGTTTCTGCCCAACAGCACAGTCTAACTGCTGCTTACCTTGTCTTAGGTGTTCTAAGTAATCCTGGGGGCCTTGGGTTTTGCTGGGAATGTGCACAGGTTCTATGGGACGGCAAAGCCATTGTATAAAGAGTTTGGGAGCCCCAGGGGTCCTGGAACCAGTTTCCTCAGACACCCCGGGATGATCGCAGTGATGAAAAGGATTGTTCCTTAGGATGGACATGTTTTGCCCTGGCCCCTCTCAAGAAGAGCTTTGTGGGAGGAGGAAGCTACCCATCTGGAGAGCACAGGCAAACTGGCAGTGTCTTGGCTTCACCTCACAAGCAGGCATTGTGGATGCCCAGTCTTGGGGCCTGGCAAAAAGCCCTTGCAGCTGCAAGAGACAAAACCCACTTAGAAAATGAAGCAGCAGCATAAGGACTTGACTCTAATTATATAGTTGTCAGGTTGAGGATAAGTGGCTATGGGATAATGGAGGTAAAATATTTTGGTTCTTCTCAGTGTAATGAATTTCTGTTGGTAAGTTCAGTTTCTTGGATAAACATGAATATTACCCACCTCTTCCGGGAGTTCTTTCTTGGAAACATACATTTCTCCTGCCGTTTGGCCGATCAGCTTTGTCAGAATTTTGGGAATCAGATTCTGATTCCCAGAGGGTTGGGAATCAGGGGCTGTTCTTGTATTTGCTCTTTCACGTGTTCTTTTATGCATTTGTGTGTTCACTACATGTCCTGAGAGTGCTTTTGCACTGACCTGGAGAGGGAAAAGTTTGCCTGCTCTGTCACTCAGACCTGCTGGCCTAGTTTCCTCTCACCTCCGTTTCCCTCTGATAAGGGGGAGAAGAATCCTGGCATTGTGCTGTGCCCCAGTGTGAGCTCATGCCTAATACCAAGCACTGGAGGACCCCAGCCTCGAGCGCCAGCCCTCTTCCCCTGCCATGTCCTTTCTGTCGCCACTTTCTGGAGCCCTTCCTTGGAACAGCCCTTGCATTGCTTATCTGCACCAGCACAGACATTTATTTCCACCTGATCTCCTTTCTGCCTTTTTGCACATCAGTCCTCATTGCCTTCTTCATTTTCAGACCAGTGCCTTAAATCCTGGAATTTCTTATGCCCAGCCTCACCCATTCCTAGATGTCAAGTCCACCTTTTTCCTTCTGGTCCCTGCCACACCATTGCCTTGACTCGCTTGGGGGCTTATACCCTTGTGCCTATGCAGTGCCTACCCAGGATGTTTATCCTTGTGTTTGAGAAGCTCAGTTTCTGCCAACTTGATTTCTCATACTCTGGTATCCTGTCCTTAAGCACAGATTTTAAGCACAAGGCCCCCAAATATTATAGCTCAATTATTTGCACTTTGTTAGTGGAGGTGTAATTCAGCTAGCAAAATTAACCATTTTAGAGTGAGCCATGCAGAAGGCATAGTAGGGTCATGGTTGCACCAAAGTCACGCATGACATCTACACTCCCACAGCTACATGGGTCTCTGTGACATGGGTTCCTAAGATGAGTTCTAGAACTACACCTGCCCCTCCTCTGCACACATGAGGGATGCCGGTGTCCTGACACAGCCCTGAGCTGGTGTGCTGCCAAAGAGAAGAGCTGCTTTTTCTCTTCTGGCCACCAACATGCATGGCACGGCCCATCCACACCCTGATGGGTAGAAGCAGTCAACACTCAAGTTCTCCTGTGCCTGCTTCCCATCAAGTTGGGGTGATGAAGCATTTCCACTTAAGAAGAATGCTTAGCTAGATTCTGCACCATCCAGCCCTGTCTTGGCCGATGGTAGAGTAGCCACAGAAAGGTCCTGAGTCCCACTAGAGGTGCTTGGGGCTGCAGCAGACCTCCTCGCCTGAGGGTAAGTCTCCTAAAGCTAACTCCAAGGCTGCTGCCTGGTGTGCACTGATGCTGGTGCTGGGAAAGGAGCTCCTGTCCAGTCCAGACTCACTGTCTCCCAGAGCCTAGACAGGGCCCAGTGTCCAGCATCGTGGCATGCTGGCTGCCCACTAGACTTGGCCTTGCCACCCATGTAGTGTACGAGGTGCTGTCCTGCAGCAGTGACAGTGTACTTCATTCATGTGGCCCACAAGTACCTGTGGAGTATCTGTTGCTGTGGTGCACAGGACTGGGGAGATGCCTGGCCTCAGGGAGCTGCAGTGTAATACTGAGAGACTGATAGTGATTTTGAAGCATCTGTGATACTACACTAAAAGCCTACAGATCTCATTTAAAAAATGCATTTTCAGTATATTGCACCTGTCATTTCTCCCGTGTAAAGTGTTTTATATAAGATTTTCAAAAACACACAATTCCTTAAAGATGTGTCGGCATGAGGTAGCTTTCTTCTATGCTGTGATAAGTGGAGCACCTCCTCCCTGCAAAAGTTACATTTCCAATGATATTTCTGCTTCAGATTATAACTCACCCTGTGGAATTCACTAGGGAGGGAACGTCTAGATTGCAAATTTGTCTTAGAGATTTTATTCTCTTCTATATGAAAACCCAGTTTCATTTTGTCTCTGTGGAAATTCCATCTGATGCTCCTCCTCTTGCCAGTCCCCAGATTGCATTCCAGCAGCCTGGTTCTTAAGCTTAGAGAGCCTCATTTTTTTTAATGATACTTTGGTCTCCCTGGAGCTTCCCAGACATACAGGATTACTCTCAGCCTGTTCTGATTTCTTAATGCTCAGTGCTGTCACTCTTTATGCCCTCCCTTCATCAAGGTTTTTTTGTTTCTCTTTACTTTCTTACTTTACCACTGCTGAGCTGGGAGACAGCATGTGTATTTGTACAAACAAAATATCCTCTGTATTTTTGAAGAAAAAGCCCTTTGGGGTCCACACAGAAAAGCAACATGTATCTCAGACCTTCCATTATTTTTCCTTCCTTCCGGTCCTTCACTTTGCAGTACTCTTTTCCTTTTCCTGCTCTTTGGAGAGCTCTTAATTAAATGAGCCATCTTTGTTCTTTGGTTGAGGGCTTATTAGGTGAATCGTCTTAGAAACAATGGTATTTAAAAATAGCAAGTAACTACATGGCCTTTCCAAACGTGGTCCCTCTGCTTGACCCCCACTGTTGCCCTTCACTCCACCCCTTGGTCTGAGACCTGGGGCACAGACAGGAAATGAGAAGAGGGTAGAGCCTGGCCAAGGAGCCTGGCCTGGGGCTGGCATACATGGACCCCAAAGAGCTCTGCAAAAGCACAGCAGGCAAACAAAGGTGGCATTTATCAGAGAAGAAGAGCAACATGCACTCACACACCCGGGAAGCAGGAAGCTCTATGACCATCTCCCTGTCCGGTGGCAAGGTGCCCCTGTCCCTCATGGTTCTGCAGCTATGCTCTCTGGCCCGGGCGAGGGAGTCCAGCTCACCTTGCCCTTGCTGAGGAGGGACTGAGCCACTATGTGACTGTAGCTCTAGCTGTCTCTGAAGAAAATGCGTTCACACACCTGCTGCCCTGGGTTCTGCAAGGTGCCAGTGGCACCATGTGTGTGTGTGCAGTGTCTGTATTGTCACCTGCACCTACAGCTTCTTTGTAGAAGATGCTGAGGCTTTGGTTGCTGGGGTCTGTGACCAGAAGTGATTGGATTTAGACATTGTGATTCTGCCCCAGAGGACAGGCCTGCCCAGTGTGGGGAACCCTCCTAGCCTGTCTCCAGGACCTGCCAGACATTACCTGGGTGTTCTCTGGGTTCATGCATGGACACCTCGTGGCCATAACTGACCCCAGTGGGCAGTGGGAGTCTCTCAGGCCAGGAATAAATATTTCTACAAGAAACATTGTATTTTCTACTGAAGTGTGCAGCCCAGGTGCTCCTCTCCTCTCCACCAGCTTTGCCTGTTGGACACACAGAGCCTGGAGTGAGGAGATGCAGCCAATGGGGCCACCCTGTGCCAAGCACTTCCCACCAGGAGGGCAGGATGAGCCAGGGGCCCATGGTGAGAATCCCCTCCTTCCCATCCTAGTAAAGAGCACTCAGTAGCCTCTTCCTCACTTTCTTACTGTTGCTGAAATAGAACTCCATGATGTCTTCTTCCCAGACTAGGGCTGCTCTCTGGGCACCGTGTGTATCGTACTAACCCAAGGCATTTAGCACCTGTTTAGTAAGGGAGCAACCTGGGGCCAGAGCCAGGCTGGAGCGGGCAGGGCCACTGCTGGCAGCACCCACTGGTGACAGACAGTGTTTCGGGGCTTGGAGTCAGGAGCCCTCCTCCATCCAGTGCTGCTGCCAGATTGCTGTGTGGCCCTGGGGACTCTCCTACCCTGTCTGAACCTCAGGTCCCTGTGCAGCACAATCTGAGGTGTCACCTGCTTATTCCATGGCACTGTCGCTGTCCGCTCAGGATAACTTACAGCCTAGGAAATCAAAAGTGAATCATAGACCAGGTGTGTAGTTATAGCAGAGACAGCAAGCTGAGATGGACTGTGGTCATTACAGGCCCAAGCCTGCTGCCTCCTAGTTCCTGTTGCAGCAGAGTCCCCTGCAGGTATGGTACTGACTGCACTGTGGGAAAGGTACTAGCCCAAAGGTGGACCATGGACAGGTCTCGAAGCTGTGTCCTCACCCTGGTCTAGACGTTGAGGATCCTGAAACATTATGTTAGGTAATGAGCTGGGGTTTTCTCCCTGGCAGGTACACAGCTGTTTGTTCAGATGATGACTTCTCATGCCAGAGAAAGCTGGTGGCAAAGGAGCAAGAGCCGTGCCCTGCATAATGGAAATGGCTTTGATGTCCCCTGAAAAACTGAGGGTCACTTAGAAAGGATTGAGCTTCTTGGCTAGACCCCAGTGATTTGAAAGAATGAATAATTCCATGACCCTCTAAAGATTGGGCAGGTAGAAAAAATTTTACCCCAAAATGGTTCACTTTCCTCTTTTCTTAGAATGCTGGGAAAACCTCAGACCACCCTGACTGAATTTGCCAGTGTGTAACAGACAACAAGGGGTGCTGGATCATTGTCCTGGGCCTGCAGCACCTTTGGGTCCTTTGCTCGATGGGTCCCATCTTTGGCTGCCCAATGATGGAGCAGAGGGTCAAGACTCAATGGCTGTGGGATTCTGTTGCTTTGTCTGAGCTGTTAGTTCAGAGCTCCAAGGTGTGATCGAAAAAAACCACAGTGGATGTTTAAAATTTAAAAACGTATTACAGTAAGAGACATATTGCCATGAATTCTCAAAATCTTTCCCCTCACTTCAGGCACACTCATACCATTGTTTTTTGCCACTCTCTGGAGTAGTTTTGGAATCCTCTTTCCTGAGTGTCTTTAGCCTCAGTGTCCTGGCTGCCTTGATGTCTGGAATCCATTCAAAACACTGACCTTTCATGGTTATTTTGACTTTGGGGAAGAGAGCCAGAAATCACACAGTGCCAGATCTGGAGAATAAGGTGGATGAGGCCACAGTGTCATGTTTTTCTGAGTCTGCCTGTTACTTGGCGGCAGGCAGTAGTCATCATTTTTACCACACTTTTGTAAAGATGCACACTCTCCAGAAAGTGGCGAGAAGGATGGGTTAAGTGTGTCTGAAGCAAAAAGGAGTGGAGTTTTTTTCAGTTGGGGTGGCAGTGTGTTTATTACTAAAATAATTTTTAAAATTTAAACATTCACAACATATTTTGATCATACCTCATAAGTACCTTTGAGGAAAAGAAGGCGGAGAAACTTTTTTGACATCAACTGCCGGTAGGAAATTCACAACCTGCCTCACTAAAGGGAGAAAATGGTAGTAATCATGTGGATGATCAAACAAGAGGAAAGATAGGACACAAGAAATAGATGTAGCCAGGCTCGTGACATGTGCCTATGGTCTGCATACTCTGGGAGGTTGAGGCAGGAGGATTACAAGTTCAAGCCCAGCCTGGACAACTTAGTGACTTAATTAGACTTATCTCAAAAAAAAAAAAATCAGTAAGGGCTAGAGATGTAGCTCAGTATGAAGGTCCTGGGTTCAGTTACCTGTACTGTACAGCAAAAATGAAGAGAGGAAGGAAAAAGAACCTGAAGCAAGAGACAAGTCCACAAGGCTCCTGCACATCCAGGTCCCTCTTACTTCAGATCAGAGCTAAAGGAGGGGCTGCAGGGCAGGAGTGACGGGAAGCCAAAGGTTCGGCAGTCAGGCCTGCCCTGGAGAAGTCTGAGGTCCTAGAGGTTGTCCACCACTGGGCAGTCTGCTCTTGCCAGTGCTTCTCTCCTCTGCCTGTGAGCCTTGACTAGGGATTCCAGCCCTGTTCCCAGCACCCTGTTGGCTGGTGAGACTTCTAAGGCCTCCTGGTAGCCCATGCAGTCGTCTCTTGGGTTTGTCTCTGTGTGAATAATCAATGCTATGAGTGACTGAAGTGTTTCTCAGAAGTATCAGATCCAGAGCCCAGAAGCAAAGTGTTCAAGGTCAGCTGCACCGGACTGCTGGAGGGAGAGCTGCCAGGGCTGGACCAAGTGTCCCCGGCACAGGGCCAACTGTGACTAAGAGGATAGCAGGGTGTGCACCCCTCTTGACTGTGCAGGGGGACACTGTGCCCGATGGCTGTGCTGCCCGCAGCACTGAGGACTTGGGGGTGTGAGGGGTGGAGCAGCCTCTGTGGCTTCCTCCACACTCCCTTTCTAAGCCTGCTCTTCTTTTCCACCTGGAGAGATGAGGGGCTGGGCACAGTCTTGGCTTGCAGTTGGAGGAAGGCTTGGGGAGTCTGGGCTGGAGACAAGTATTCTAAAACTGAAGCAGAATTTCTTTTCTCCCTGGGCTCTTCTTGTTGAGCTTATCAGTGAAAATTTTGGGTGTACGTTAGTGTTATGGTTTAGACCTAAAATGTCCCTCCAAGTCTCAGGTATTCAGAGGTGGGATTTTTGGAGGGTGACTGGATCATTGGGTGCTGTCTATGTGGGAGATGATCACTGGGGCATGACCTGAAAGGGCGTGTTCTTGCCCCCAGCTCCTCCCTTCTCTTGCCGCCTCTCAGCTACCCTGGGTTGAGTAGCCTATGGCCCCCACGCAGAGCCTTGTACCATGTGTTTCTGCCATGGACCCAAACAGCCATGGACTGAATTATCTGAAAATCGTGAGCCACAATAAATCTCTCCTCCTCTGAGTTTCAGGAGTCCAGTGTTTTGACTCAGCAATGGGAAAGTGAATGCTTACAGGCAGAGACATTTTCTTCCCTGGAACAGAGAGGAAGATTTCACTGGTGATCTTATGTATATATTTTCATTAACTGTGTAGTATGAAATTTTTCTAGGTTTGTGTACAAGTAACTTTGTAACTTTGTTCTATGTGGTAATGATGGAGTATTCCCCAAGGATTGCCATCATTCACTTTCACATTCCCCTCTAATTCCTGTTAGTTCAGGTACAATTTGGGGGCAGTGTTCTGTTTTTTAACTATCAAAGGTTCACAGTTCCTTTTTTGTGTTTTTAAAATGTGAAGCAGTGCTCTCAAACAAACTCCCAATATTCATTTGGCAGTGAGAACAGACTTGAGCAGACATGAGGCTATTTATAATCTTTTCAGAATTCCACTTGGTATGATGTTTCATGTATTTAAGGCAGACCCCGCTGGTGGCATTATGTAATACATGGTGTTGCATATCTTATCATTCATAACTCCTCGCAGTGCTGATCACCAGGAGTTTGGGAGGATGACAGTATGCCTTTCCTTAGTAAAGACCATCCTACATACTGCGCATTTATGTGCTAGAACTATTTTGTGTAATAGTGAATTAGAAAAACTAGAATAGCTGAATCAAAGAGAATGCTGTTTTCACTTTCATAAGCCTTCCCTGAAGGCTGTTGTGATGCCCTTGGTGTGGGCTTGGTGTGGAAGAGCACCCTCTTCAGCTCCACGAGAGCAATCCTGGGCTCTGTACTCCGAGTTTTCATGTGAGTTAGAGAATTGCTCCCATCTGTGGCAAGTCCTTTCTGCTACAGCATAGGTTCTGGTTAGGACAGAGCCCTGACATCATGACAGGAACTGTGGAAAGAGCTGGGCTGGACACCGAGGAACGAGCTGAGCTGGCCCTTCGGCACATGTCTGGAGTGGATGACGGATGCCTTCAGCAGTTCATGCCGATAGTGCATAGTGTATAGTGAGAACTGTGCAAATGAACTGGATCCTGCAAAGGGAGGACAGTGCATGTGGGAAGGGACTTCAGAGCTGGTTGCCGAAGCATGAGGGGTAGGTTAGAGAATGTGGGAAGCAGGAAAGTACACAGCCTTTTGGGGAGGCAGGAGGCCTGACAATTGTAGCTGGGCTGTTCAAAGGTAAGGAGGCAGGAAATGGACACTCACCAATCCCTTTGATTTGTTAATTAGAACATTTATAATAAGCACTTATAATACTTTCTTCCATGGTAGAAATAAAAGTAGAATTTTCTTGGATCTGTCTGTCCTGTATGTCACTCTAAGTATAGCAGTTGGGTTTATGCACATTTGAGAAGCTGTCTGGGGGCAGTAAATGTGTCTCCAGAGGACTCGCCTTCTCAGAATCCGAGTCAGGCCTCAGCAGAGCCACTGTGGTCCTCTTCCTGAAAGCTCGGGAGTGCTTGACTTTGTCATGCTGGCCAAAGGAAAGATACAGGATCATCCAGAAAGGACTGTGTGTCTCATCAGACAAGCACCACCCTGCCAGTCACAGAAACCACCACCTGTCAGACCAGGCAGGAAGATCCTGACGTTCACATGGTCAGCTGAGGTTGACAGAAAAAGAGAACCATCAGTGTCGGTCTGTGAAACTTTTGACTTGATAAACAAATAAAAGACATAAAACCTTGTGTTTGGAGAGATGAAAATTCTTTTTTTTAATGAACAATATTAAAAACTGATCAAAGCATGTCATTCACTTTGCTTATGGAGGTGATGTTTAGATTTATAAAATTGTATACATTAAAAATGGGAAGCTCTTTGTATATAATTTATACCTCAATAAAGCTTAAAAACTTATCAGAAAAGTCCAACAACCACACCTACCCCTGCCCCAGCCCTGACACATACTTGATGGGGGCTAAGAAAGGAATAACAAGCAGGAAGCCGCACCTTAGCTCCTTGGTTCTGAGTCCTGGGTGTACCAGAACCACCTGAGGGATGATGCCCAGCTTCTAGGCACAGGTGTGCTTGGAAGCTGCCTTCAATTTCCACATGGTCATTGCAGAGAGCCCCCATCTCCCAGAACGCTGCACAGAGCAACCCGCTTGGAGCTGAGTCCCAACCAACTTCCTCTTCCTTGCCTGAGTCAAGTCACATGTGAGGGCTCTGGAGCTGGGGATTAATGTGCTTCTTTTCTCTGATGAAAAGATCTTCCCATATTGGAGTCCTAAAGGCAAGGCTACAGATGCCATTTATCCATAATGAGGCTGGAAATAATTATTTTAAATTGTCTGTTCTAGGGAGGCAGAATTGGAGGTGAGGGCAGATGTTCAGACAGATGCAGTGTTGGGTAAGAGATGGGTGTGGTACCTTGATGGTCATCTGAGAAGTAATATAGCATGTGAGTTAGAAGGAAGATACTGCAGTGATCACAGACCCAGGAGAGAAGAGGGGTTTGTGCATCCTTCTAGATGCAGGCTGGTGGACCCGGCACTAGAGTGACAGGGACTTTTGTGAATTCTGTAGGTGATTAATAAATAAAAGGTTTGGGTCTTCCCTTCTAATGTCCTATCTGGTTGGTCTTGTTTTCATCAGTGGAACTATAAAACCCAGACACCTGTGATTTGACAGTGTTCTCGGGTGACATGGAGATACTTGTGAGTGTCTTGGCTGATAAGATGAAACATCTGGTCTAAACAGGCCAGTTGGATGGGTTGGTTACTGGTACATGAATAGCTACATTTACAAAATTATGTTTAGTGAGATCTCAACAAGGAACAAAGGTCTGTAGTGGAATTCACCTGTGAATTCCTTGTCCACATTTTGTCATTGATTTGAATAAAGATTTGGAAGACTTGCTGTGGCATTGATATTTTTGAGTTGTGGAGAGTGGAGGTATTGATCTGTTTTCTCTTCCTCCTTCCTTCTCTCCCTTTCTTTCTTAATTAAAATATAGCTTGTGTACAATAGAATTCACTTTCCCAGTCTTTTTTCCAGATCGTGAAAACAATCCGTCTCATCTCAGCAGATGGGTAGCTGTGAGCTGGGCCATGGCCTGGTGCTCCTCCTCCTCCCTCCTTTGCAGCCTGCACTACTGATCTCCTCTCACTGAGCCAGGACTTGTTTTGCTGTGCAGCCTTCTCTCTTCCTCTTCCTTTGATCTGCTCCCTCCAGACATCCTGCTGGGCTTTGGGAAGACCTCTGGTTTTGGGTCCCAGCTTCAGATTATGAGAAGATTCCATTGCATTTTCGGGCCCAAGTCTCGTCCCCATCTGACCTGACTGTGGTGCCATTGTGTCTGCCAGTGAGTCATTGCTGATGAGCAGTGGGCTGTGTGGCAGTGGGGATTCCTGGGTCCTAGTAAGACTGAACTCATTCATCATTTAAATGACAGAAACTGGATAGAAATCCAGACAATCCTGTGGAATGTCTTGAGTGACAGAATGAGCTCCTGACAGGGTGAAATAATTGCTAGGTTTATATAACTTTGGAATTTTTTATGGCTAAATATAAAGCCCTATATTTAGGTCCTCAAGCCCTACTGGACCAGTATAGGAATAAGAACACAGAACTCACCAAGAAAAGCTTGTGTGTTTTAGTTGATGGAGAGTTCATCTTGATTCACCTGTGTTATGGATGTAAAAACCTTACTAATTTTGAGGCCAACCAAGTGTGGAAATGGGAGCAAACTGAAGATGGGAAACGAGATTGTGCCTCAAGTAGGTGTAGTCTCCTGCAGGAGAGACGGTTGGGGAAACGCGAGTTCCTTCAGACACTGAAAAGAAGTGGCTTTGTAAGTCCACTGTCAGACCAGTGGGGGCTGGTGCTGGGAGAGTGCCTGCCACCCGAGTGCATGCGTTGGGGACCCTGCCCTGGGAGCGGACAGCCCTTGGTGGGGACCTGGATGGCAAGGCCTGTCACTAGATGTGGCTGGGCTGGGTCCTTACTAGAAGTAAGACCCAGAGTTCTTCAGGGTTTTCAGAGGAGATTTGCCCCAGATGTTGAGTGGACCAAGGATCAGCCTTTCTCTGCTCTGTCTGCTGAGCTTTGCTTATCCTGTGGAATTTTCTACTCAAGCCCCATAAGTCTCTGTGCTTCATTTTTCCCTATAGCCCAATTTCTCATAGATAGTTGACTAAAGGCCTCTTATAATCCTCTGTTTTTCCTGATTCTAGCTCAGGAAGCCTGCAAGCATTCACCATGAGCTCAGCTCTGTGAGAAAATGCCGAGGCTAATGAATAGTGTAAACAGTGGCCCTTACATCAAAGGAAGAGTAGCACAATTGAGGAAACTAGCGCCACTGTCAAAGTAAGGCACTTGGGACTGGACAGGAAAGAGAGGTCACTGTTGGGACAGGTATGAGAAGAATGGTCAGCTGAGAATCCTCCAGGTGGGGAAATGATTGAATATTAAAGGGGATACTGTTGACAGAAAATGATTTAAAACTTTTAAATTTTCTTTTTTGCCACACCCTGTCATTTAGCACCCCCCCAAAATTATGCTGCTTGTGATACCTGTACCTGCATCTAAATATTCTCTCATGTTGTAGTTGTTCCACCAGGTGAGAGATGATTTTTTATAAATTGGGTTAAATGTAATCATGACGACTTCACATCTGTCTTACTTTGGACTGCTGTAACAGCACCAGCAAGTGGTGGCTTAAACAACAAACTTTTATTCCTTGCTGTTGTGGACGCTGTAAGTCCACAAGCCAGGGCTGTCAGAACTATGTCCAAAGCGGTCTCTTACTGGTTTGTAGACAGCCAGTCTCCTCATTGTGTCTTCACATGGTAGAGAAGAGACAAAGCTCTCTCCAGCCTGTGTGTGGTGTGCAGTGTGTGTGTGTGTGGGGGGGGTGGTGGTGTGTGTGTGAGTACTGAATCCAAGGCCTTCATACTGAGGTGTATCTCCCAGCTCTCCTGTTTTTTTTTAAGGCACAGTCTCACTGAGTCTCTTAAGTTGCCCAGGCTGACCTCAAACTTGTAAGCTTCCTACTTCAATCTTCCAGAGTGGTGGGATTGCAGACATGCAACATTATTCCCAGCTATCTTGCCTCTTCTTATAAAAGAAGCCTTCTTATAAAAGAGGGCTCCCTTTTTATGACCTGATCAAGGCCCTGCCTCCTAATACCATCCTAGTGATTTCAGCATATGAATCTGGTGGGGGGACACAGTCCATAATGACACCACATGATATACCAACATGCCAACATTTGGTTATTTTAAAATAGAAGTATTTTGTGACTTTCTTAGCATTGAATATTTCGTGGCTTAATATAGCAGCCTTTTCAACTTTTGAGACTTGAGACCCGAAGTCTCCGAATAGATGTGTACAGTGTTAAGAAGACACGCTTATTTCTTAGTCTGAACTCTCTTAAAGGGACTGTGCTGTTATATCACACTACAGTGACACATTCATCACTGTGGCTGGCATGCTCCTAGACATCTCGTCCTTTTATGTTCTGCATGCTAGGGACTATGTCACTAATTCTTGCCTAAGAGAGAGCAAGATGCCCTGATTTCAACTTTTCAGTATGCTGAGTTACAGGTCAACAGCACTCCAAGGGGACCACCCCATTGTTGGACCTCAACAGAGATTTGCTCTTGGTCATAGTGTATAGTGAGGAGGCCTGGCTGGCAGGAAATACTTCCGGGGGCCCATTTCTGCCCAAATATGGGCTCTTTCCACACTTACAGGATGCTGTGTATTTCAGAGCCCTGGGCCTATAATTAGCTGTGCTCAGGGTGGATTTGGTTAAGAGTGATGTTTGTTCTTTTCTACCACAAGTCTCAGAATTTGTGCATCTGGCACACAGTAGAACACAAAGGAAAATCTCACTCTTTTGTTTCTATCCTGATCTTCTGATCTGTTCTGCATCAAGTTTAGCCTTGCTGACGTCTTTTGGAACACAGATGCCATCATGAGGCTTAGGGCATGAGCAGCATTAGACTTGACATATTGACAATTGGCTTATTTAGTGTGTTTGGTGCCTGGTCTTGTTTGCTGCTTTTAATTAAGCACAATGTTAGAGTTAAAATTTTGTTTATAATCACAGCTATTTGAAATATCAGCAGGCGTGTGCTTAATTCTTCAATTTGCCAGCAGCTTCATTGAAAGAAAGCAGCAGAGGGAAAGGGATAAGAGTGTCACCCCTGGGTAATTGTGTTCTCCTTCTGAGGGGCTGGCACTTCTCAGCAGCACGCCAAGAGCTGGGCCAGAATTGCAGATGAGCCTCAAGGATGCTCAGCTGGAGAAAGCAGGCTCTGTGTGGAGGGAGGAAAGCAGATAGTCAGTTGCCCGTGTGTATTTGCTCTTGTTGTTTCAAAATTGGGCCCTGCAAAGTGAGTTTGAGTACTTGAGTGTTGGTTCACCAGCTAAGAGGAATTTGAATCAGAACTTGCAATCATTTATGTGCCTAATACTCTAAAACAGATGCTTTCTCAGGAGAGGTGAGTGGTTTATATACATCACGTCCTTAAATACTTTAGTAGATACATCTGATCTCTCAGAATTCTAGATCAGGGTCTCTAAGTGTGTAAAAAGGCTAGATATTTTTTATGCTTCCTGTAACACAGGAAAATGGATGCTGCAGGGCTTCAGAACAGCAAATGTTTCCCTACAAGTTGACTGTGAAAATGAAGCATTTGAATAAATCAGCTCCTGAAAGATGATTCCATCACTAAATTTACTTCTATATACCTACTATCCCCCACTGCTCATGCCTCTGTGTGTGTGTGTGTGTGTCCTACCCCTCTCTCTTTATGGTACTGGATATTAAGCTTCAGGCCTTTACATTGAGCTACATTACAGGTGTGTGCTGCTGTCCTCATTTACCAGATTCATAGTTAGCAGTATCAGATGGCCTCCAAAGTCCTTCAGCCCTGGCTGTGCCCAGAGCTGAGGCAGCTGTCATTATAGTTGAGGGTAGAACCCAGGGAGAGGGACACTGAGAACACATCATGGTTGCAAAGGGTGGTGCAACAAGGGAAATGGCCTTGGACGAATAGCCCAGCCTGGTGCCTAAGTGTTGGCTTTGTTCTGCACCCTCCTTAGCCACCCTGCCCTCCTTCAGTGAGCACAGTGTGCTCCCTCATAAGAGTGCATGAGAGTCGCCCTTCAGAATTTGATCATTGCAGGATATTAAATAGTAGAATTACAAGCAACTATGGCAATAGCCCAGTCAGAGAGCAGGCAAGACCAGAAAAAGATGTTAGCTGAACACTATTAACAGTGGAAAGTGACTCAGAGTCAGGGGTTTAGACCTGAGGCCAACTGGAGCTTCCCAGGAGAATGAGGGAAGCTGGGGCCGATTCCAGCAGAACTTCAGGCTGTCCATGTCTGGCTTTGGGTTATCCCACCAGCAGCTTTGAAGACACACGCTGTGTGGACTGCCTCAGACACACACAGGGCTTTTTGCCTGATGGCGAAACGATGCATGTTGCTCTCTGATTTTTTTTTTTTTTTACTTTCGTTTGTTTATTATTTCATTGGTGTAGAAAACATTTTATTCCCTTTAGGATTTTAGGGCTCAGTCCAATGACTCAAACACATGACACATTTATGTTCTCAGAAAGGGAGGATTGAAGTAAGAAAGGAGGCTGACAAAACAATAAATTACAGATCTTGCATCTTCTACAGAACCTACATCACACTCTAGGTATTGGGAGTTATGATTTTTCTTACCATGCAAATTCCAACCTCTACCTTAAAAATCAGTTTGGCCCACATATTTCTACCTTACTCCTACACTTATTTGAATCCTGCGGGTCATTCAAACCAGCCTCAAGCCCTGACTTTTCACTGACTTTATCCCACCTACCCAGCAACTGTCTTCCTGTGCTCTCTGATTTTTATAAGCTGATTTTTACCCTTATCCAATGCAACCAATTAAGTCAAATACACATTCTGCCAGTGAGTTCACAACAGCTGGGCAGCACTGTTCCTGGCGTATCTACATTGTAAGTGAAGGGGATCATCCAGACCAACATCATACTTCTACCTAGTGTCCTCTTCAGCATATTATTTCAGAACTTTAATGATTTCTGTGCTTGCTGTGGAATGATATAGGCTTTTCTGGGAACATTTGTGGTTACTGTGAAGTTCTGATTTCATCTAATCACACCCGCAGACCCTAGATGGCAACTTTGAAAGCCAGGAGAATCTCCAGTCTGCTGGAGCAGGGCCTTACGTTACATATTTTCTCATTTACTGTCCCTTAGTCATAGGGTGACTGTGACCATCCATCCTGCCCACAGTGTCCTCCACACCTAAGGAAGCAGACATAACCCAGTGGGTACACCAGGGAGTCGAGATCATGAGGCTGCCACACTGTCACACTTACCACAAATGCCACACACTCACCAGGAATCTTTGCAAATGCTGCTAGGAAACAGTCCTGTTTCTTTCAATTTACAGTTAATTGTCTGAATCCGCCTACCCCAATGGAAAGAAGTCTTCTGTCTCCCTTGAACTCTCCCCTCTGTTGATACACATCTGTGTGCACACAGGAGCTGCCCAGGAGCACGAGACTGCTGGGGAGGAAGGCACCGAGGATAGCAGAGGTGCTGTTGTGCAGGGTCTTGCTGGTCCGGCCTGGTCCAGATGCCCCATGCTGGGTATTCCATTCTGTACTCTGCTCAGTGCCGCTGTGGGGCTGTGGAAGGAACTGGTGCCCAGGCCCCAAACACGGAGACCACCCTGCTGCTCAGGTCATCCCCAGACGAGGTCTTGTGGCCTGTGAGCAGATGTTGCCATGGATTTGCTGGGTGCCACAGAACGTGATGCCTTCGGACGTGATTCCTATTTCATTGGTTGTTCTTCAGGAAAGAAAGCTCCTCCTCAGCAGGGATTCTCATTCGGGCTTGACTGTTCTAGCTGCAGGACCAGCTCCAGGACCCAGATCAGAGATGGCTCCTAGCAGGTCCTCGGTTGCTGTTTTTGGATGTGTGGCTTACGAGAACCAGCAACATTCAGAAGTACTTGTGTAGGTGGCTGTGGTAGATGCTGGTTAAGCAAATTAAACATTATCTTACAGGAGCATCTCAATGAGATTATGGAAGTTTGGGTACTAGGTAAAGGTTCATGTTATGGGCCAAGTAAAGACTGAGTATGCACATATTCATATCATCTGGAACATTTCATGTGTATCTGGGGAGTAGTAGTTTTGGGGGTGTTTACTGCTCAGTAGAGGATTTAGCAGGTGCTGGATGTTTACAGAGAGGCAGAACCAAGCCCAGGAGCCTCAGTGGCCTAACCTGCTTTTATTTGAAAAATCACACAAATGTGTACAATTAATCTGTGTTAATCAAAAAATAAAACCTGGACAAACAGGAAATCTGAACAACAACAGAAAACAAAAACAAACCACCAAGCAGCAGCAGCGTCAACGCCAAGGACCACGAACTTCCAGGTCTCTGTTCTCACCACCATCCATTTGATTAATATTTCCCAGGGAGCAATATTCTACACATTTTCCTTACATTAAAAAAAGCCTATTTGTGCAAATTTAGTGCCCCAGATCTTGGATTGAACTGTATGTTTCTTCCAGGTACTTTTTTAAAGTACAAAAGTTATGGTTAGGCTCATAGATAATTTCATATTATTGAGAAACAGGCATCTCCCCCACCCCTACCTCACTCCCATCAGGACTCAGATTTCTCTAGTGAAGTCTTCTCTGTAAATACCAAAGTGCACAACACAAGCAGCTGAGTTTTTGGCATTTTCCTTTTCCCCAAAGTAAACAGGCTTGGGGAGGGCAGAGGTACCGAAGGAGGTGTGTGGCTCCTCCCGTCATGCAGTGGGCACCGGTCCTTACCTTTTTCAGGTGGCTCTGCTGGGCAAAGACAGCCTCTGAGCTCGTCACACCAGTGTGCCTGTCAGGGAGCCTGATGCCTCACCTGGGTGTCAGATGGAAGGAGGCAGCATGGGCAATTACAATCCTTGTTAGTTCTTTATATTTGGATGATGCCCCGGGACTGTCTGGAGGACAGTGTCCTAAAACCTTAGCTCCTGTGAAGGGTCCCCACCTTCCCACACACTTTGCTAATGAAGACAGTGAGGCTCACAGAGGCTAACAACTTACAGTCAGTAAGTATCAAGGCCAGGATTGAGCCTCCTCACTTGTTTGACTTCTAAACCCTCTCTAACACCAGTGGACTCACTGGGGTCATTCTACTTTCTTCCTATATTCAGGGATTAAAGGCTGAACAGAGATCAACTTCACATTGCTATTGTTAGTTGTGGAGCTTCCTTCCTTCCCAGAGATGGCAGAGGTGATGCCCATCTGTGGTCTGGATGCCTCTCAGAAGGAAGTCGTTGTTATTTTCCTTCCAAGAAGGCTTGTGTTGAAACCCAGTGGGCTGTGAGATTGTGCTGGTGTCCTTCTCACCATGGTTCTAACCAGCCTGTGCCCTCTCTTTCCAGATGCCGCTCCTATGAGGACTGCTGTGGTTCCAGGTGTTGTGTGCGGGCCCTCTCCATACAGAGGCTGTGGTATTTTTGGTAGGTCACATTTCTTACTTGTTTCTGGATGCCAATCTTCATTGTCCCCAGCCCCCAAGAGCTCAGCCCCCTGTCAGTCTTGTTACCACCTCATTTGTGTCACCTTCATGCTGGGCTATGGCCTTCAGGACAGCTGAGCAGGAATATTTGGGTCAGCCTCATGAGAGCTCACAGAGTTTGCAGAAAGCTGGTTCCCAGATGTTGCATCAATTCTCCAACAGAAACCTGGAGAAGAGTTCTACTTTGAAAGGTGGCTGGATGACTTCCTCTTCCAGCTCCTTAGTCAGTTTCTGAAATGGAACTAAGGCTGAGTTAAGGAATCAGAATCAGCAAATCAAGACTTGTGATTAAGTTTCTGCTACCTGGAAATCTCTATTCACCTTGGATGGCTCAGTCTTAGTTCTCAAGATAGCCTGGGTCCTTGTGCCTCTTCTGTTCCTTGGAAGGAAGTTTACTGAGGCATCTGAAGTCTACATACCATACTCTGAGGGTAAGGCGGGGGCAGTTTCTTTCCAGAGAATGGGACCCTGAGGGCGTGCCCCTTCAGAGCTCTCTGAGAACCCATTTGACACTACAGATCAGAAGCATCCATTCTTCAGATAATGTATGGGAGGGGATTTCTTTAAAAGAGAATTTCCTGTACTCACCCACTTCTCTGATCTCACGCTGGTGATACCCTCCAGTCACTGCCGCTCACTAAGGGCTACCACTTCATGCTCTTTTTATAACTTTAAAGTACTGGCTTCACTGCCTTCTTTTTGCTTTTTTTGTACTGGGGATTGAATCTAGGGCCTTCATACTCTGCTACATCCCCAGCCATGATGCCTTTTTGATACATTCTTCCTAAGTGGCAAAGTTACCCAGACTGGGCTGGGACTTTTTGATACTCCTTTCTCAGCCTCCCAGCTTGCTAGGATTATAGGCCTACACCACACTGTTTTGGCTTTTACTGACTTTTAAAATTTTACTGAGCATGTTAAAGCAGCCGCTTCAATTACTTTGTGAGGTTTTTGTCTTTCTCTGTTGACAACTGTCCCAGAGTTTGATTAGAGAAACCTCAGGCAGTCCAATGTCCTCGGTTTTCTTAAATAGCAAAGCCTCTTGCTGTCATTTCCAACATCATCCCCAGCTCGTAGGTTAGGCTTTGGATATGTGGGAGCTGGGTGTCACCTGGACCCTTGGCCCCTGGCCAGGCTTCCCTTGAGATGACCTCAGGAAGCTCTGCTTGCAAAAATGCACTGCTAAACAAGGGAGCCGTGTCCAGCTTTCCCCAAGTCTTAGTTGTCTAGGACTGAAACTCTGTAGGAGGAAATGAATTGTTTTACCCTACGACTTCCAAGATGTGAACACTTCATAGTACACCTCAATGTGGACAGGAAGCACCAAGAGGGCAGAGGGGGCGTTTCAGAGCAAGCCAAGCTTCGGGCCATGTACTCCCGCAGGTATTTTACTGGGTCTTTGGAACGGAAGGAGGCAGTGCTGTCTAGGGCATGAAAACCTAACCCTGAAAAGTTTGGAAATATTTGTATTTGTCTGGAGCACTAGTTGCATGCTGAGGAGGTTGTGGAGATGTTCCTAAAAATGAAAAGAATGAGAGTCCGGAACTATCAGGGCCTGGTAGCCTTCCCTAGTTAACTTAACCTGAACTAGCAGCCACGCACTCTTGAGCTGTTGGCCGGGATCCTCTCCCAGAGCGAGGGTAATTGGTGACCTGGGTGGTCTTCCACACCTCACGGGAGGCCGGAGTACCCAGCGCTGGAAGATTTGGCAATTACTCTGAGATTGGAATCTGGATACAGGTTCACCTGGAGGAGCAACCAGAGGACACCCTAGGAAGTGATATGAAGGGCTGGCTGAGATACTTGGGACACCTGGACTCTGTTCCACACCTTCCTTCTAGTAAATGTCAGGTCCCGATATGCACCAGGTATTCTGCTGGGAGCTCCTCTGAAGGCTCTTATGGCAGTGGGGCTCCTGAAAGATAGATGTCTAAGCAGATAATCACAGGTAGAGAAACTTGAGCCAGAACTGTGCAGACAATCCACAGAAGCTCTGATGCCAGGGAGTTGGGCAGAGCTCCAAGATTTCAGAGAGTGGACAGTACATTGCAGGGACAGGAGCATAGGAAGATTGGCACAGGAAGAGAGAGATGGGAAGTGGGGGAGGAAGGGATGGGGCTGAATGGGAAGGAAGACCGGCTGTGGACCTGCAGCCCCTCACTTGACTTGTGACAACTTCTGTCTTCTTGCCACAAAACAAAGGGTAGCCAGGCCGGGCGTGGTGGCACACGCCTATAATCCCAGCACTTGGGAGGCTGAGGCAGGAGAATCGCTGTGAGTTCCAGACCAGCCTGGGCTACATAGTGAGTTCCAGATCAGTCTCAACTATACAGTGAGACCCTGTCTCAAAAAACAAAACAAAGCAAAACAAACAAAAAAACCAAAGGGTAGCCAGCTGTGGTGGGGCTGGCCTGTAATCTCAGCATTCTGGGATGCTGAGGCAGGAAAATGGCAAGTTCAGGATCAGCCTGGAATAACTTAACCATTTAGCAAGACCGTGTTATGAGCTCCAGCAGTCTCAACTATACAGTGAGACCCTGTCTCAAAAAACAAAACAAAGCAAAACAAACAAAAAAACCAAAGGGTAGCCAGCTGTGGTGGGGCTGGCCTGTAATCTCAGCACTCTGGGATGCTGAGGCAGGAAAATGGCAAGTTCAGGATCAGCCTGGAATAACTTAACCATTTAGCAAGACCGTGTTTCAAAATAAATGTAAATTAAAAAGCTGGGAGCAGCTCAGTGCAAAAGCCCTAGGTTCAATCTCCAGTACCCTCTATACACCCAAACAAAAAGGTTTGAGGGAGAGCACCTAGTCCCTGCCAGCTCAACAATCTCAAGGGCTCTTTAACCAAGGAGGTCTCAGTGAGATGGCCAGGGTTAGACAAGGCGGCTGGCAACTGCTTGGCATGCAGGGTCTGGAGAAGGGCTAGCGAGGCCTCCATGCTGGGTCTCACTGGGTTGCAGGCAGCAGCACCTATCACTAGGATATGCAGAGTTGAGACCTGCTGTACTCAGGTTGGGCATAGCAGAGGGATGGGGAAAACTGAATTAAAGAAACCACATGACTTCTGATGATAGGAAAAGTGCACTGCTTCACTGTGAATCCTTGGAAACCTTCCAGAACCCGCTGAGAGGCAGGGTCGGGACATCTGAGCTCCTGGCATTGAGAACTACTTCTTTGCTGACTGCCTTGCCTTCTCACTGACTGGTGGACCCTCCCTCCTGGTCCTTAGCTCATTCTTCTCCTCCCTCAAGAGTTCCTCTCTATTAAAATACGTTCTCAGACAGACATTTCATTGCAGATTGAGTCAGGCGGCCAAGCCCACATGTGATGTGCTCTCCTCGCCTCCCACCTGTTCCCTCTTAGTTTAAGGAGTGAACTGCAATGCCATTCCCATCTAGGAAAAACATTCCTTCTGGCAGTGTGACCAATATCTTGGTTTTTCCCAGGGAAGAAACCCACTTATCAAATTACTGTGTTTTTGCAGTCAAGGTACTAGCTGGGTTTCTTGAAAAAGTAAACACATGCTCACATCCGGGCTCTCTGTGCTTTAGGTATTTCCACTCAGATAGTTACAGCTGGGCTTAGTGTCTGACTCCACCTGAGGGAAATTAGTTTTAAGAGACAAATCTGTTCCCATATGAGATCCGTGTGCTTAGGGCTGAGAGAGGCCTTGCTTTGCCAGACCCCTGCAGTTTGGCTCCTTCTGGCGGCTGCCAGGACTGACTCTTTCACCCTGCCTCCAGCCATAGATCCTTTCTGTCCAGCCTCTTCCCAGAGTTTTTCCTGCTGGGGCTCCTTTGCCTGTGTGTTCTTCCCACCCAGATATCTCTTCCCTCCTCTCAAGCTTGTCTTTCTTGTGCTATGGCAGCCAGCTTGTTTGTCACTGAATGAGCAGATGCCTTTCTGATCTTCTTCACTACAGTAGAGACCCAGGTGTAAACCTCATGGTACATTGCATTGTACACTTAAAGTTGACTAAAATGGTGAATTCTGCATCATATGTAGTATATTTTGTTATACACACACACACACACTGAACCTATTCTTGCATCCCTTGTTTTTTCCTTGATACCAGTGTTAGAAGGAAATAACTGTGTATTTGTCATTAACTGTCTCCCTCCCCTTTTAGAAATTAAGTTCAGTGGGGTGGGTGGACCCCAGTTGTTTTCCTCATTATCATGGTCAGCGTGGTCCTGGGAGCGTTGCAGGTGCTAACAGTCAGTGGGCAATGAATCAGGAATTCTGATGGAACACAGGCGCTAGCTCTAGCCTTTCCCTGAGTCATCCCTCTGTGCCCGATTTTCCTTTCTACTCCATGTTGCAAGGTCAGCCAGTTTTAAAACTGTGTCATTGACTGCCTTGCACTTTGCATCATGTTAGCATTCTCAAAAACTTTATCATCCACCCCTTCTCCAGACTCGGCAGGTGTGGGCTGGAGTACTGGCCACGAGCAGTGCTGGCTCACCCAGCACAAGGCTGTGGCTGCCTGCCAGAGTGCAGGTCAGTGGTATGAGGCTTGGGAAGGTCCTCTGGGCGCGATCACATGTACACCTGAGATGAGCAAGACTTGCACAGATTCCTCTGTCAGTTTTGCCTGTTACTGCTGGCTCTTCTCAAAGAGACTGCACTGTTTTCTAGAAACGAAGGTATAGTGCAGATGGGAAATGGCGGAAGTAATCTTTGGTGTTGATGCTGTGGTAGCCAACAAGGATTCTTGAATGAATTGGTCAGAGTTCTCATTCTTACAGGACTTAGATATATTGTTGTTAGACTTCAGAATGTCCAGGTGTATTTAGAACCTAGGATTTTCTGATTTTCAGTTTAAAAATTTGTTTTTCAGCTTTTTATTGGTTGTGTTTTCTGTTATTCTTGTAGTTTCTTTATAATTATGATGTGCTCCAGGAAGGGAACTTTGTCCTTTGTAGATGTTCATTCAGATAATAATGGAAACACCTGTTAGGAACTGTAAATGTGCTCATCCTCATGGCCTTGAAAAATAAGAAAAACTAAAGTGTTACAGAGGCTGGATCAGCTGATATTAAGACAATTTGGGCAGCATCTTCTATTTAGACTAAAACACTGAATTGAGGTCAGAGGCATGGTATTAGTCAACTTTCCTGTTGCTGGAACAAAATGTCTGACACGTACAACTTACAGGAGGAAATGGGTTATTTGGCTCATGGTTTCAGAGGAATCAATCCACAGTTAGCTGGTTTCATTGCCTCAGGTAAGATGAAACATCACAGTGGAAGGTGAATGGACAGAGCTGCTCATTTCCAGGCTACTGGAAGCAGAGCCCAGAGAAGAGCACACAAGAGATACATCCTCCAAAGGACATCTGGTGACCTCCTCCTCATAAGCACAGCTCCCAGTGGTCCAGCCACCTCCCCAGGAGTTGAGTTGACAATCAAAGGCACAGCTGTGCACCAGAGCGCAACTGCACAAACTCTTGACCCCAGCTAGCCATCTGGAGCGACTAGACACAGAAGCCTCACTCACAGAGCTTCTCAGTGTTGGTGGCCACTATCCCGGGGACAGTGCAGGCATCATCTACCTGGGTCTTCTCCAGAAGCAGGGAAGGGAGGTGCTCCTGGGACAGATGGACCAGAGAGGTCCAGGTCTGGGTGCCAGGGCTCCTGACTGTGAGCTCCACTGCCCCATGGCCCACTCTGGCCTCAGCTTTCTGGATCCCCAAGGGCCTGGGGGCAGCCTAGCTGTGTCCACCCCACTTACATCTGCCTCTCCCCAGGTTCCTCCTGATGATGGGTGTGCTTTTCTGCTGTGGAGCTGGCTTCTTCATCCGTAGGCGCCTGTACCCACCGCCGCTGCTTGAGGAGCCTGCATTCAACGTGTCCTATACCCGACAGCCCCCCAATCCCACACCAGGTCAGCCCCCGTCACCTTCCCTGCAGATGTTTGCTGGGGCAGTGCCCCAAAAATCCCTGGGAGCAACTGCAGCTCCAAGGATCCACTTCATTGTCATTTTGCTGGCAACAAATGCAGTGTATGAAAAGGATTGTGTGTCAGTGCCTGAAGCATTGCGGGTACGCTTCACATGGAGCTGTGCAATGTGTGTCCACTGCCTTCTTCCTTACGTAGTTATGTGATTATGAATTTCTATGTGGGGACGGTACTGTCCTTGCCATTTCTGATGTCTCTGAACTATACATTGTGTCTTTCAGTGATAGTTTATGAGATATTCTGTGATTCTTGATGATTTAGTTTGCCTTTTATTCATTCAGGTATTGGTTACTCACTTACTAGCATTCTAAGCACTCATGATGAATGCACTGCAAACAAGTAGACATTTTGTAGATAACTATGTTTGGCTGTTTTTAGGGTGTAGCACCAAAGCCATGTCTCAGGGTCAAAAGCAATTGGCTATTTCTTAATTGAAATACAGACCCATAGAGTGTGTGCTGGCAACTGAACCCAAGGCTTTTGAACTGAGCTACATCCCCAAGTTGCAAAGTTGCCCAGTCTGAGTTCATACTTTCAATCCTCCTGCCTCAGCCTCCCAGAGTGCCAGAACTACAGGCATATTCCACAGTGGTCTGATATTTCTTAATCCGTATAAGACAAGTATGCATTAGATATCCAAGTCTCATGTGTATTGTGATGGGTTGTGCTGGCTGCCTCCCAATGCAGACAGTCTGGTGTGCTGCTCTCCACATTGTGTGTGGGGAGCCTTCTGAGAATGGAGGGGAGCCCAGGCCCAGAGCAGGCGGGTGAGGGGGACGAGGTGAGGGCCCTTCATATGCAGCTTGTTGTGCTCAATGGCAGTCCCCAGGATGCTCCTGGGAAGTGTCTACCCCAGGGATGGCAAGCCTGTTAGAGCTTTCAGTGATACAAACAGCCCACTGCAGCGCACATGTCCTAGATTCACCACCACTGGTCTACACAGACTGCACACTGCTGAGTTATTATGGTCATTATGCCAATATTTCCTGATTTGGTTTTTACAAAGTTTCAGTTATACAAAAAGATTCAGTCCTAGAGATCTACTATGCAGCATACAATTAACTAAACTGAAGTTTAGTTTAAAATTTACTGAGGGGATAGACTTTATGTTAATTGTTCTTATCACACACAAAAAACAGCCATCAGAGGGTAGGGAATGCTTTGAGGTGAGAAATAAGTGCATGATGTACACTTGGTGGTGAGTTCATGGATTTTTACTTGCCTCAAACCCCTCAAGCTGTGTATATTAAATAAGTGCCGCTGTTTCCATATCAGTCATAGCTTAAGGTACCTTAAGAGAAAGGAGAGAAATAGGGAGCTTGACCACAGAAGGAGAAAGCTGAGTCTTCCCTCTTCTGCTCTGAGAACATGCTGTGCTCAGGGTGGAAGGAGAATGAGCTGATTTTTTGTGCATTTGTTTTTTTGCAGTTTTCTTCTACCAGATACTCTGCAAGGTTTTCTTTTTAAAAATAATTTTATTTAAAAAAAATGTTACCTCAAAAGATGCGAATGTGTGCATTTCCCATTATAGTGCTTTGGGAACTGTGCCTTAAGGTTCACTCAGTGTTGGTGCCCGAGTTTTGGGTTTTTTTTTTACATACATGTATTGTCTGTTCTGTCTGTTTTAGAGAGGTTTTGTCTGCTCTGGTTCTGGAGATAAGCACAGGGCCTCAGCATACCGGGCTTACCTCTGAGTTGTACGCCAGCTAGTAGTCTTCCATATTTGACAGTATTTGAATGGTGTCAAAATTTATGCTGTCTTGTAGGACAGAGTGCAAATTTTCAGTTAAAACAGGAGGCTGAAGCCATCACCCACCAGGTTTCATCTGGATCTGAGAGGTTTTAGTACAGAGAGAGCAGCCAGGTCTCCCCCAGGACATGTAGCCTGTGGCCCTCAGATGCAGGGACAGTGAGCCCATGGCCCCTGTGTAGGCTGAGTCTCGGAGTCCGTGGCTCCATTGTGTCCCACCCAGGCCTGCATGGAGAGCCATGGGATGTGACCCCTGTGTCTAGCTACGCAGAAGAGAAAGGCCCTTCCCAGCCCCACTCTTTCCCCTTAACCATGTGCCTGGCTGTCCTCAGCCTCCCTCATCAGGGGCACCGACACCTCTGCAGTCTGATCCCCAACTCTCGTCCTGAGCAACACCTGCTCCTAGTTCTCCCAGTCACTGGTCTCCACATGTGATCACCAGAAAGTTCTTAAAAAACAGTCCTGGTGGCACAGCAGCAGCTTTAGAAGATGGTTAAATTTTAGAATCTAGATCAGAGCCAGACTTGGGGGCACCTGCCTGCAATCCCAACACCAAGGGAGGAGGAGATGGGAGGATCTCAAATTTGAGTCCCACCTGGGTAACACACACACACACACACACACACACACACACACACACACACACTCATCAATCATTTACAAAGGGCTGGGTTGTAGCTCAGTGTGAAGGCCATGGGTTCAACCCTTAGTACTGGGAAAAAAGGAATCTTGGTCCAGAGGAACACAAACAAAAGACACTGAGCATGTGTGCAAACAGCAAAGCCCCCGGTTAACCTGCCCAGGAGAAGCTGTCTTGGGCCCAGGCCAGCCTTGAGTCTCTTGTTGCTCCTACTCGGCTAGGAGGTTGTGTCAGCAGAGAGAGCCTTACTGCACACCACTGTGATGTGGGCACATGCAGAAGAGCAGACCATTTATTTTCTGCTAAGACACCGTGAGTGGACTCCAGGAGAGCCCATTGCAGAAGCCCAGTGCCGGCTGCTGGAGGCACTGAGTTCCTCCAGCTGCCGCGTGCCTCACTTGTGGCTGTCCTCGCTACAGTGTAACCTGACCACCAGCCCCATCTTCCCTCCTTGCCACCTGCAGCAGCACAGGATAGTTCTTCACCAGGATCACGTGTGAGCACTGGCTCATTTTGTTCTAGCGGCAGACTTCCTTTTCCACAATTTCACACCAAGTTAGGGGCTCTGTTACTGCCCGGCAGCTCCAAGCTTGGGGAGAATTTGCCTGCTTTGATGAACTCTTCAGAAGTTGTCATTTTGAAAGTGAGAGCCCACATGGAGCCTGGGAGGAAGCAGCTGAACATGACGTCTATGGGACTTCGATGCTGTGTGATGGCCGCTGCCTTGGGAACACGTGCAGGCCCGATTCTCTGTGGGCATCGGAGCGAGTTAGTGGTCACCAAGGGCTGTGTGCCAGTGGGAGGGATTGGAGGGACAGGGATGGGTCCAGACTCAGTGCGGCGCTGCCAGCGGCCAAGCAAAGGAAACAGAAGCACAAGCTGATGGCTGAGGCCTGGTGTGATTGGGCTGCACAGAGGACATATCGGTGGGTCCTGTATGGGACACACAGACCTCGGGGCATTGGGCACTGAGGGTTGGGGAGGAGGTCAGATTAGGAGCTGACCTTGAAGAATATTAAAGCTGGTGCCAGATCACATCCACCTGCATGCACACAGGGCATCCAAAGACGTATTGTGTTGGGTGACAGGAGGTGGCTGCCGCCAGAGAGGGGTGGGTGAGGCCTGTGACTGCACATAAAAATGGGAGGCCTTTTTATCCTTTGCTTTTATTTCTGTTGTTTATTCCCCACATAAAAGCATGTAGTATCCTTGGTTGCTGTGGTGCTTGACAGGTGACACACTTTAAACAGTGTATATTTCAAAAAAGGAGGAATTTTACTTTTTTCTTCCTCCCCACCCCCCTTCATTTTTTTTCCAATACTGGGGATCAAACTCAGGACCTTGTGCTTGCCAAGCAGGCACGGCACCACTGAGCTACATCCTGGCCCTATTTTATTTTTATTTATTTAAATTTTTGAGATACAGTCTTATTATGTTGCCCAGGCTGACCATGAAGTGCTGAGCTTACATAATCCTCCTGCCTCAGCTTCCAGAAAAGGAATTTTTACCTATTGTTCAGATGAAACATGAAAAAGCCCCAGCCTGCAGATCTCTGATCTGTGTCAGTCTTCCAGTGGGTGTGAGCCACTCAGTCCTCTGTGCTGCCTGTGGATAGCCCAGCAGGGCCATGCCCGGCCATAGCCCTGTCGTCGTCTTCACATTGGGTCATGAAGGCAGAGCTAGACTGGACAGGCCATGACTGCCTCACTCCTCACAGGTGCCTCCCAGGAGAGGTCTCAGGGTCCTTCTCCACAGAGCATGAAGTAAACAGGGGGCTGCGCAGGAGGTGAAGCCCACATGCAGGGCCCCTATAGCTGGACACATGGCTGTGTGCACCCACCCTTCAGCCGCGCAGGCCCCATGGGTGGACACATGGCTGTGCTGGGCTCTGTGCTCAGCTGCAGGGCAGGCAGCATCGATGAGCGTGGCAGCCCCTCCTTCGCTCCCACAGTGGCTGCTGTGGTGCAAAAGCTCGAAACCCTTTTCTTGTCTTTTGTACCAGGGACCCCAGCCCAGCCCCACCCATGCCTGTTCAGCCAGGCTGCAGGCAGGTGCCATCCCCACCATGCTGCGCCTGCCTGTCCGCTCTCCCAGGAGCCCGGACCCTGCCATGCACCACGTCTGTGAGGGGCCTTGGTTGCGATCCTTGTTAGGATCCAACGTGACAGTAGAAATAAAGTGCACAATAAATGTCATGTACTTGGATCACCCCCAAACCAACCCCTGCCCTGCTAGGTGCCAGAGACCAGGACAGCTGATTTACACACTCAGGTCACCTGTGGAACTTCCGCAGAAACTGACATGCATTTCTTCAGATGTCTCCCTTCTCAGCTGACCATCAGTAAACTCTTAGTTTCTTGTAATATATTTTCTCTTTTTTAAAAAAGACATTTAGTGACCTTGGAAAATATTTCAGAAGGGTGTGCCGTGTGCTAGCCCTCACCTCTCTGAGGAGAACTGTCCTTGCGAAAGTTATGCAGAGGTCACTGTTAGCCGGAAAACACAGGGAGAGTCAGACCTGGGCATGGAGCTGGAAGGGGTGTTCCTTTCCTCTCCATTCATATCAGTGAAAAGGAGGAGAGAGAAATATCTTTGGGCACAGAGTTCACAGCTGGCTCTAAACAATACAAAAGTCCCTGCAGATGTTTAGACTGCTTCTGGGGATCTGCTTTTGACAACACTGTCGGTGTTATTTTGAGCTGCTGGGTGTGCTGTGGGACACTGGAGCTGTGCTGATAAACTGGAAGGGGAAAGAAACAGCTGTTGCGATATCCAAGGACCGACATAAAAAATGACTGTGGTTGTGGGGTTGTAAAACTGCAGACATCCGAAATGAGGGTCTTCGCTGGGCCAGTGCTGTTCAGAGACTTTCAGGTCTGTTTAGGGTTTGTGAGTCTTTTGAAAATGAGTTGTCTGTGTAGTTATGGCCCCTCCTTGTGCTGTACAGGGCATAGCATCCAGAGCCATCACACGGAGCTGAATCCCTGGCCCTTATATTTTTATTTTAAGACAAGGTCTGGCAAAGTTGTCCATGCTGGGCTTGATCCTCCTGCCTCAGCTTCCCAAAGGGCTGGGACTACCAGCATGTGCGACCATGCCTGGCTTGGGTGCCTTCGCTCTCCTTTTTCTTTAGTATTTCTGCTACGTGTTCATTTTTAAAAACTGAAATTGAACCTGAAAGCTGCAGGGATTCTGAAGGCCACCTCCAGCTGGAGGATCCCAGGCCCTGGCCCTCGTCCCCAGCCAGGCTTTGTGGGCAAAGCCGGCATTGCATACACCTGCACCTGCTCTGCACATTCCACCCAGGTTCCTGCCAGGCTCCTGCAGGTGGAGTGGGACAAGGCAGAGAAGGGAGGGCCATCTGCTCCCTAGGGTCAGGGAGTGAGAACTGGTGGAAGGAGTCTCACACATGGAGTCCCTACAGGAGGAAATCCGATACTATGGGTGGTCTGAAACCTCTGCAACTTTCCAGGTCAGCCTTGTGGGCTGGAACCCGCCAGGCCTGAGCGTCACCACCCATGAAAGGTGACAATTACTATCTGAACTTACAGCATTTAGAAATCTACAGATGCATGACGTGGTGGAACACACCTGTAAATCCAGCACTCTGGGAGGCTGAGGCAGGAGGATTGTAAGTTCAAGAAATTAATGAGACAGACTCGAAATTTTTTTTAAGAAGGGAGTGGGAGTGGGGATGTACTTCAATGCAAAGGTCCTGAGTTTAATCCCCAGTAGTACTGGGGAGAAAGGATCCACAAATGATCAAGTACCCTTGTTGGGCATGGTGGTGCACACCTGTAATCTCAGCACTCAGGAAGCTGAGGCAGGAAGATCACCATGAGTTCAAGGCCACCCTGAACTACATAGTGAGACTCTCTGTCTCAAAAGAGGACTAGATATTCTGCACCCACTGGAAGAAAAGAACACTCCCCTGAATTACAAGTGGAGGTGAAGTGAGTGGAGGGCTGGACCAGAGCTCAGAAGAGTGTGCTCCCTCTCCATCCCACACATGCTCCACACAGCTCCTTGCAGCCCCACCCAGCCCGGGCACCTCAGCTCCTCCACAGCCTTGCTTCAGGCCAGCCGTGGTGTCATGACAACCATTTCCCTTGGCTGCACAGCCTTGGCCCACACCTCATACTCACCTTGTGTCCTGGGAAGTACTGCTTTGGTCTTGCCTGCATTTTCTCAGGCTTCCATCTATTTCCAGTAAAGCATCTCAAGGCACAAATACAGGAGTTGGAGCTATTGCCAGCACCCCAGAGGTAACCTCTGAACTCTGCAGAACTCTACTCCAAGGCCAGCAGTTTCCCCCGCCACTCAGCTCCCGGCTCTGCCCCTGCTGGCTCATCCACATCTGCAACACAGCATCTTGTTTCCCTCAGATGCTTCACTCTGGCATCTGGCTGCCTTTCATGCTCTGAGTCCTTCTGTCTGAAAGGATGTTTCTCTAGCCACAGTACCCAGCTGTGCATACTTGGTCTTTCCATCACCTTGTCCCCACGTACACTTGGTCTCTCCTCCATCACTGTTTCCCTATGTACACTCGGTCTCTCCTCCATCACTACATCCTATTTACACTTAGCCCCTTCTCTCCCGTCCTCCCTCTGGATACCCATGTTTACTGCTGTACGTTTCACCAGCTCACACACTATGTGGTTTTATTTGCCTTGTTTATTGTACACTGGACTTCAAATGATGCAAGAACTGAAAAAATATTTTTTCTCATTGTTTCTTGAATCCTCAGAAGACTGGTAACATTCAGTACAATTTCAGTTTTTACTGAATATACAAATGAATAAAGGAGTCAACAAAAATGTGAATGCAAAAATCTATTCAGTATGTGCTCAGCTGACTTTTAGAGTTAGATTTGTAACCTAATTCTTTGTTCACATTGAAAATATGAAAGTAAGTGAACAAAACTGTCCTCAAAAGATGTTCAGAAATTATTAAAACAAACAGAAATCAGGAAAGACAAATTATTAATGTATAAATTATGCAAATCAATAATTGAATCATAAATTCAAAGGTTAGTGCTGGCTAAAAGAAGAAAGTATTACATTCTCATCTCTGAGAAATCTAAGCAATAAAAGAGAGAAAAAGCAAAACTAAAACCATATTTTAAGACACCACAGATCTGAGGGAGATCAAAAAGTAGAAAAAATGCAAGTGTGGCAGTATATGCCTGTAATCCCAGCACACTGGGATGCTGAGGCAGGAGGAACACAAGTTCCAGCCCAACCTGGGCTACTTAGTGGTCAGTGAATTTTAAAAAGGGATGGGAATGTAGCTCAGTGTAGACATCTAGGTTGACTCCAGCTACTCTGAGTAGTGGTGCAATAAACATAGGAGTGCAGGTCTCTGTGATGTGCCAGTTTTGCTTTCTTTAGTGTAACATGCACAAGCAGAGTCGCTGGATCATGTGGCAGCTCTCCATGCTGCTTCCCAAGGCTTTTCTTTAGTATAATGAAGACTTAATATAATAAAGTTCCTTGAGGGTTCAAAGATCAAATCTTGCACTAGATAACCCCATGTTACTAGCTGTATCCTTCGAATAGTTAATATTCTGTAAATAATTGTTGACCAAACTAAATGCATACTTTAGACCCATTGCCAACATTACATTCTGTATAAAAGAATTCTCCAGAAAATTAGAATGCTTAGTGTCATTAATATGTAGCATTGTTCGGAATTTCTGATTTAAGTGTTAACATGGAAATAATATTCAACCTGTAAGAAAGAGCAACAAAATTTCCCCGTGGTAAACAGTGTGTCAGTGCCTATCTACACATTCTGGAGAATGGGTTAAAAAGTATTTTGAGTAGCTGAAACAATGTTGCAAAGGTCTGGTCTGAGAGTGAACAGTCCTAAAGAGGAAACTGTCAATTGATGATGAAAGTGTTCTCAAGGAGAATTTCCTCCTGTGCTTTTGGCTACAGGTATGTCAGCCAGCCTGAACAGTAAGAGTTATCTCTAGTAAAAGTGACCAAAAAACCAGGCTGCTGCCCCCGCCATGTCTGGGCAGCATCTTCTGGGGCCACAGTTCCTTCCTTTGCCCATGCTGCCCTATTTTGTCCCTCTCTGGTTTTCAGCACTGCCTGTTGAGGGTCTGCCTGGCTTTCACAGATCCAACAGGAGGAAGATGGTTTGGCCAACTATGAAATGTATGTGGGTTTCAGCTTTTGGAGCTGTAGGAACAGAGTAGGTAATGCCACGGTATTGCAAGCAAGTCTGAGTAACAGGATGCATGTGATGTTTTTGTGTTGTCAAGAAAATGCTGTTAACAAGAAGGGCCCACACTATGTATTAGACCTTCCTCCCTGCACTGAGAGGACTTTGTTAGAGTCAGGCAGGCACTTGTTTGTTTTGCAGTGTTGAAAATTGAACTGAGGGCCTTCACACTAAGCTATATCCTCAGCCCTTTTTATTTATTTATTTTACTTGTTTTTTGAGATGGGGTTTGCTGTTTTGTTATTCTACTGGGAGAAGCTCATGGGACAGTGGGCAGAGCCTATTTTCCCACCCACACTGTACCCCACAAGACTGATGCAGAACAGATCGCACCTGGTCCCCCACTGCCGCCCTGACCTGTTTCCCCTGAGCCGGCTGTCCCTATGGTCAGCTTCTTCAAACCGTGCTCTGTGTACCTCCTGACCCATCTGAAGAGCTCGAGCTCCCCTTTCCATTACACCCATGGGAAGGCAGCAGCATCCCATGGCTCCTGTGTCCACAATGTCCCTCCCCACTGACTCTCATCCACATCTGCCCTTTTCTGTGACCATCTGTGCCCATCACATACTCTCCGTTCTTCAGGACTTTGGACCTGTCCCCTCAGGTCCTGCATTTATCCTTTGCTAGGTTGCTGTTGCAACGAGTAATTGGGTGTCCAGTTCTACTCCAGAAGGAGGCCATCTGCAGCAAGTTCCCTGTTCTTTTCCTCCCACACCTTACACTACCTGGCATCCACACTTTGGCTTCTCTGGCCACACCCTATACAGATCTCACTGCCCAGGTGAAACACACTTGGGGTCTCGCTGGACACAGACTCTGGGCTGGGTGGTGGGGCTCAAATGCTGAACACGGCGCTGCTCTCATGGTGCTGCTCTTCTCACCCAATCCTTTCCCCTGTGTGTCTGTCACCACCTCATAAATATGCCCGGCATTTCCATCCACAGCTCTCCTTGCTCTTCATCCCTTAGTCCCCACCTGTCCCCTCATCTACTCCTGAGTTGCTTCCCTCCTTGGGCCTTGAGGGTCTGTGACTGTCACTACCCTGAAACCATTGGGTGAAGAGCACAGGAACCCCAGATGCCCAGTGAGATGGGCAGTGCTCCTCTAACATCCCTGACCTCACAGAGTACCTCTCCCTTCTTCCACCTTTAGTTTCTCCCTGGCCCTTGTCACTAAGACATACAGCCTAGCTCCCTGCTCTTCATCCTCCCAGGCACAGACACCTCTGTGTCCTTCTCTTCTACCTGAAATGTTCTCTGCTGCCTCCTCGCTCAAGTAGCAGTTGTTCCTACAGCTTCCTCCCCAGCTGTCATCCTGACCCCCTCTGCATAGCTCCTTAGTGATAGTACCCACATCGGTGTCTTTGAGTCCAGCTGCCTCGGTCCTGATGCATTGAGTGTGGCTCTAGAACTTTTCATCTCCCTGCCCATCTCCCAGAGCCTATTTGGATCCTGGTTCCACCTCTGTGGGCCCACATGGAGCTAGCCCTGGCCAGTCCTTGGCTGCATCTCCCCGCTAACCCTCTCCTGCTCCCCTCTCCATTTCCTCTCTGATATTCAAAGACTTTCATCCTGTCCTGCCTATAAGGTTTCAGTGGCCTCTTTTTAAAAAAATCCTTAATTTTAAATTGTATAAGATGCTAGGCATCCAGATACAAATAAACCCCAATCTCAGTCCTTGAGATACTCATGGTCCTGGCTGATGCAGTGAGCCTGGGCCGCAGATGCAGTGAGCAGCAGCAGTGACATCTGTGGGACACACAGCTGCAGGTTGGGTGGGCTGCGACGCCCTGGGTTGTGGGTGGGCCTGTGCCAGCTCTGCTTCCCTCTGACACACTGCTGGTTCCCAGGTTCTGATAGGTGCATGCTTCAGAGGTTCAGGATTCTGGACATTTTGCATGCTAGGTGGTGTCTGTTAGGACTAAGATCTTTATTCAGTTAAAGGATCAGAGGAGGATTTGCAGAGCAAAACAAAACAAAGCCTGCACCCCAAGCTGGTCCGGGGCAGCTTCTCTCACACACAAGGTCACACTCAGACCTGAGTCTGCTGCAGAATTATCTCAGCCAAGGCAGCAGCAGCACTCTGATTTGCTTTCCTGATTACTAATAAATTCGGACTCTGTGTTGTTAGCCTCATGACCAGAACACCAGACCCGAGGAGCAGGCTGTGAAGCAGCAGCTGGAGAGAGCCAGTCTGGGGCAGGGCACTCACCTGTCTGCTCCTGTCACCTTTGCTGTCATGCTACAGGGCTGTGCAGCGGGGAGGTAGCCTGTACCCTGGGTCCTGCATGGAGCAGAGGCTCCTGCCCCTTCCGGACCCAGTGTGTGCACTGGCAGGGCCTCCCTGTCCTTAGTGCTCGCCACCCTGAAGAGGTGCTGAGCCAGGTTAACACCGAAGACTTCACCCCAGGCTCTGTGCTCTGGGTGTTGGAACTGCCCGGTGACCCGGCCCAGGATCAGGAATCAGCTCAACCCCCAGTGGTCCCTTCCTAGGAGCCTGTGACTGCTCTGGTCGTGGCTGGTGACCTCTGCCCCTCGGTGGCACAGCACCTTCTGCTCAGCACCTGCAGCACCCTGCTCTCAGATCAGCACTGCTGCTGCCTCCACCCAGTCCACCTCCACTGCCACCCTGCACCTGTCCCCTGTGGAGCTGAGGCCTGTGAGGGCAGGCCCACTGCTGCTCTGGAGTTGTCTATGTACCAGTGCCTCCATATCTCTAGATATTCTGGGTCCTTTCTTTTTCTTTTTCTTTTCTTTTTGCAGTCCTGAGGATTGAACTTAGGGCCTTCATACTGAATTACATCCCTTTTTATTTAGAGGCAGAGTCTGTAAATTGCTAAGTTACCCAGGCTGGTCTAGAACTTGTGATCCTCCTGCCTTAGCCTCCCAGAGTGCTGGGAGTTAGGTCCTTGATGCATGTTCACTCGGTAAGTGACAGCGGTGAGGACCAGGGTGCTGTGGTGTGTCAGTTTGTGCTCACATGTCGTCCTCTTGTCTTCCAGGAGCCCAGCAGCCGGGGCCCCCATACTACACTGACCCTGGAGGACCAGGCATGAACCCTGTTGGAAACATGGCGATGGCTTTCCAAGTGCAGCCCAATTCTCCCCAAGGCTGTGTGGCCTACCCACCGCCCCCTTCCTACTGCAACACGCCCCCGCCCCCCTACGAACAGGTGGTCAAGGACAAGTAGGCCACCCCGTGGCCAGGCAGCCCGAGGGCGGGCTCCCCTCTGGCTCTCAAGCTCCTGTGGAGGACATGTCTGAGCCCACACTGTCTCCTCTGTTGCTTCCGTTTCTGATGTGGCCTGTGACCTCCAGCAGCATAGCAACTGTCCCCAAGGGTGACAGTTTAGAGCTGTCTGACCAGGTCCTCTAGAGAGACTGAGAGGAGGGAAGGGAGGAGGGCTGGGACAGGCGAGGCCACAGCAGCCAGATGGACTGTCCTGCCTGGGACAGGCCCCTCCACACTCCTCTGTCCCCACTCTTTCCTGCAGCCAGGCCTCCCTCTGCACAGACTGGAGTCCAGCACCACAGCTTCCTTGATAGGTGAGCATGGACAGGGTCAGCTCAGCTGTCCCCTCTCCTGTCGCCTGAAGGCCATAAGAAAGTCCTTTGAGTCCTGGGAAGTCACTCCCTGCCCAGGCATGGACAGTGTGCCCTGGCTCTGGGTTTGACTTGGAGATGCATGTCCCCTCTCTGTATCTTGGTGGTGCCTGTGTCTGTCCTGTGCCCCTGGGGTCATGGCCCAGAGGCTCCTGAACACCCTGTCCCAGGCCACACAAGGACTGGATAGACATGGGGTGCCCCATTGGGAAGGCATGAGCCTTGGAGGAGCTGGGTTAGAAGGCTCACTGAGACGACAGTGGGATGATACAGACCAGCAGTTCCGCCATGTCACTAAGGTCATCAGGAAGCTGTGGTGAGAGACCAGGCCCCTAGGAATGGCCCTGGCCCCAGGACGCTGCAGTAGTCAGAGTTATTGACAGTAATGGGCTCCTCCCCAGCATAGTTAGTCACGTGGGTGTGAACATAGAGCAGACTTCCGGACTGCATTGTGTGTGCTGTGAGCAGCGTGGCCAAGATGCCTGCGTAGATTGGTGGTGTTGGGAGCAGGTAGGGGTGGCTGTTGTTCAGATGTACTCCGGAAAGCCTCGAGAAATAGTCACTCACTTAACATGAGCATCCGGGCCACTCCTGGGAGGACCTGGAGACTACAGCTTCCTCCCCAGCTGTCATCCTGACCCCCTCTGCATAGCTCCTTAGTGATAGTACCCACATCGGTGTCTTTGAGTCCAGCTGCCTCGGTCCTGATGCATTGAGTGTGGCTCTAGAACTTTTCATCTCCCTGCCCATCTCCCAGAGCCTATTTGGATCCTGGTTCCACCTCTGTGGGCCCACATGGAGCTAGCCCTGGCCAGTCCTTGGCTGCATCTCCCCGCTAACCCTCTCCTGCTCCCCTCTCCATTTCCTCTCTGATATTCAAAGACTTTCATCCTGTCCTGCCTATAAGGTTTCAGTGGCCTCTTTTTAAAAAAATCCTTAATTTTAAATTGTATAAGATGCTAGGCATCCAGATACAAATAAACCCCAATCTCAGTCCTTGAGATACTCATGGTCCTGGCTGATGCAGTGAGCCTGGGCCGCAGATGCAGTGAGCAGCAGCAGTGACATCTGTGGGACACACAGCTGCAGGTTGGGTGGGCTGCGACGCCCTGGGTTGTGGGTGGGCCTGTGCCAGCTCTGCTTCCCTCTGACACACTGCTGGTTCCCAGGTTCTGATAGGTGCATGCTTCAGAGGTTCAGGATTCTGGACATTTTGCATGCTAGGTGGTGTCTGTTAGGACTAAGATCTTTATTCAGTTAAAGGATCAGAGGAGGATTTGCAGAGCAAAACAAAACAAAGCCTGCACCCCAAGCTGGTCCGGGGCAGCTTCTCTCACACACAAGGTCACACTCAGACCTGAGTCTGCTGCAGAATTATCTCAGCCAAGGCAGCAGCAGCACTCTGATTTGCTTTCCTGATTACTAATAAATTCGGACTCTGTGTTGTTAGCCTCATGACCAGAACACCAGACCCGAGGAGCAGGCTGTGAAGCAGCAGCTGGAGAGAGCCAGTCTGGGGCAGGGCACTCACCTGTCTGCTCCTGTCACCTTTGCTGTCATGCTACAGGGCTGTGCAGCGGGGAGGTAGCCTGTACCCTGGGTCCTGCATGGAGCAGAGGCTCCTGCCCCTTCCGGACCCAGTGTGTGCACTGGCAGGGCCTCCCTGTCCTTAGTGCTCGCCACCCTGAAGAGGTGCTGAGCCAGGTTAACACCGAAGACTTCACCCCAGGCTCTGTGCTCTGGGTGTTGGAACTGCCCGGTGACCCGGCCCAGGATCAGGAATCAGCTCAACCCCCAGTGGTCCCTTCCTAGGAGCCTGTGACTGCTCTGGTCGTGGCTGGTGACCTCTGCCCCTCGGTGGCACAGCACCTTCTGCTCAGCACCTGCAGCACCCTGCTCTCAGATCAGCACTGCTGCTGCCTCCACCCAGTCCACCTCCACTGCCACCCTGCACCTGTCCCCTGTGGAGCTGAGGCCTGTGAGGGCAGGCCCACTGCTGCTCTGGAGTTGTCTATGTACCAGTGCCTCCATATCTCTAGATATTCTGGGTCCTTTCTTTTTCTTTTTCTTTTCTTTTTGCAGTCCTGAGGATTGAACTCAGGGCCTTCATACTGAATTACATCCCTTTTTATTTAGAGGCAGAGTCTGTAAATTGCTAAGTTACCCAGGCTGGTCTAGAACTTGTGATCCTCCTGCCTTAGCCTCCCAGAGTGCTGGGAGTTAGGTCCTTGATGCATGTTCACTCGGTAAGTGACAGCGGTGAGGACCAGGGTGCTGTGGTGTGTCAGTTTGTGCTCACATGTCGTCCTCTTGTCTTCCAGGAGCCCAGCAGCCGGGGCCCCCATACTACACTGACCCTGGAGGACCAGGCATGAACCCTGTTGGAAACATGGCGATGGCTTTCCAAGTGCAGCCCAATTCTCCCCAAGGCTGTGTGGCCTACCCACCGCCCCCTTCCTACTGCAACACGCCCCCGCCCCCCTACGAACAGGTGGTCAAGGACAAGTAGGCCACCCCGTGGCCAGGCAGCCCGAGGGCGGGCTCCCCTCTGGCTCTCAAGCTCCTGTGGAGGACATGTCTGAGCCCACACTGTCTCCTCTGTTGCTTCCGTTTCTGATGTGGCCTGTGACCTCCAGCAGCATAGCAACTGTCCCCAAGGGTGACAGTTTAGAGCTGTCTGACCAGGTCCTCTAGAGAGACTGAGAGGAGGGAAGGGAGGAGGGCTGGGACAGGCGAGGCCACAGCAGCCAGATGGACTGTCCTGCCTGGGACAGGCCCCTCCACACTCCTCTGTCCCCACTCTTTCCTGCAGCCAGGCCTCCCTCTGCACAGACTGGAGTCCAGCACCACAGCTTCCTTGATAGGTGAGCATGGACAGGGTCAGCTCAGCTGTCCCCTCTCCTGTCGCCTGAAGGCCATAAGAAAGTCCTTTGAGTCCTGGGAAGTCACTCCCTGCCCAGGCATGGACAGTGTGCCCTGGCTCTGGGTTTGACTTGGAGATGCATGTCCCCTCTCTGTATCTTGGTGGTGCCTGTGTCTGTCCTGTGCCCCTGGGGTCATGGCCCAGAGGCTCCTGAACACCCTGTCCCAGGCCACACAAGGACTGGATAGACATGGGGTGCCCCACTGGGAAGGCATGAGCCTTGGAGGAGCTGGGTTAGAAGGCTCACTGAGAAGACAGTGGGATGATACAGACCAGCAGTTCCGCCATGTCACTAAGGTCATCAGGAAGCTGTGGTGAGAGACCAGGCCCCTAGGAATGGCCCTGGCCCCAGGACGCTGCAGTAGTCAGAGTTGTTGACAGTAATGGGCTCGTCCCCAGCATAGTTAGTCACGTGGGTGTGAACATAGAGCAGACTTCCGGACTGCATTGTGTGTGCTGTGAGCAGCGTGGCCAAGATGCCTGCGTAGATTGGTGGTGTTGGGAGCAGGTAGGGGTGGCTGTTGTTCAGATGTACTCCGGAAAGCCTCGAGAAATAGTCACTCACTTAACATGAGCATCCGGGCCACTCCTGGGAGGACCTGGAGTAGTTTCCATCCCCATAGGCCATTTTCCGCCCATGGCAGGATGAGTAACTGTGTGAGTTGTGGGGACAGGAGCTGTGGAGACCCCGGGGGTACCCTGGTAGAGCCAGGTGCTGCCGCCTGGCCTGTGTTGGCCCTGACCTCTGCCCCCAACTGTCTCCAATTGGATGGGACCACAAAGCACAATATCTGCTGTTTACAACAAGAGTCCCCTCAGCTCATTCCCTCCAGGATATTTATTTTGCATTTTTAACGTCAGTTTCTCCCTTTACTTTTTAAATAAGCACAGTGAGAGCTGCCTCTGGCAATGGACGAGGCACAGCTGAATCAGGCACTGAAGTCCATGCTGAACTTTGTTCATCTTTTTGATAGCAAATAATCTTAAGAGACTGAACCCCTGGGAGGGCTCAAGCGTTTTATAATCCGTGTGTGAGAAGTGTCATCCCCATGAGCTGGCGAGTCCTGCATCTGTGGCTGAGCCTCCTGTGCTGTGTGTAGCTGCCCTGCAGGGCTGGCAGTTAGGAGCGACTTGGGCGGATCTGTGCATGCTCTTCCTGGGTTACGCGTGGCTCGTGTCGCAATTTTTGTTCTTTTGATAGAGTCCTGTTTCCTATGTATGCAAAATAAAAATAAGTTTGTTCACGTGCTTTGACTATTTTGCTGGGGATTGAGTGGGACGGAGTATGGGTGCGGGTTCCTGGTGGGGAAGGAGTGCAGGGTTCTGGTTTAGAAGACACTTAGCAGTCACTAAGCCCAAGAGAAAACCATCTGTGAGGAGTTAGGAGACAGGCATTACATGCACAGCTGGTACTGGTGTTGGTTAAGTGGGACGTGGATCTGTTTTCCTTAAGCAGGTGGCCTTTGCTTAAAAATCCCACTTTGGAGCTAGGCAAGGCAGTGGGCATTGATAGTCCCAACTACTGGGGAGGCTGAGGCAGGAGAACTACTTGGGCCCAGGAGTTCAGGGCCAGCCTGGACAACATGGCAAGATTCATCTCAAAAAGAAAATCCAGCTCCTACACAATGAGATGCTGTTCTTCCTACCGACACTGCTGAAGTCCATAGTTGCTGCAGGTAAATTGTGTCTTAGTTGACTCACTTGACTGTGGTCATGCTTGTGAAGAATTTTATTCTGCCTCTGAAGCACTTGTCCCCAAACCTGGCACCTCCCTTAAAAGCTTTCAGTGAACCAAGCTGGGGGTCTCCCTGTCACTTCGAGATCGTCTTTGCGGATTGGTGTTATGGGAGCATCTGGGTACTATGTAGCCCTGCCCTAACCAGTTACAGGGCCATAAAGTGCTCTGCAGAGGGTCTGAGGCAGGGAGATGCACCCCTCTCCCGCCCACATATGCCATGGCTGTCCCAAAAGGCTGGTGGAAGACCATGCAGGCCACCCTTGGAGGTCCTCACCCTGCACCCTGCTGCCTCCCATGCATGCTTATCAGACAGCTTCTCCAGGGGATGCTTCATGCTGGGAGGCATTTGACTTGCTTATGTCTCATGCTGGTTTGTTTCTGTCTTTGAAAGGAGATTGAAAAGACCCATTTCCTGATAAAACTAACTTGGGTACAGCTGCAGCGCCAAGTACCACACAGCTGTAAAATCACCTTAAGAGTGCAGAAAGCCACTAGGCATGGTGGCACATGTCTGTAGTCCCTAGCAACTCTGGAGACTGAGGTAGGAGAATCACTTGAGCCTAAGAGTTCAGAGCCAGTCAGTGATATTGGGAGATGCTGTCTTGTAAAAAAGAAGTGTGAAAGTGCACAAAAAGGCCAGTTTCTAAACATAGTGGCCCAGGGTGAGTGGAGCATGGTAGAGGGACTTCAAAATAAGTTTACAGTGAACACCTGAGAAACCACAACCTTGGTTCTACGGTGATCCTTACAGTCACAAGTACTTAAGCTTGTCCTACAGCCCCTATGTGCTGCGTGTTAGGGCACTGAGAGCCTCTCTGGCCTTAGAATAAGGCAGTTCATCCTCATGCTGAGCTCTACCCTTGCTTCCTCCAGTCTGGGCTGATTCTGATCTCCCTGATACCATCACACAGAAGCCTGGATTGTGGTGAGTGCAGAGCTCTACCTTGGCTGGAGCTTTGCTGGGTGCTTGTACTGGGTGCATGTGCTGGGCCTACCACCAGCTCACAGTCCAAATTTGGCTGCTCATCTGCCCCTGAGGTGGCATCCAGCAGAGCCCAGGTGTGCCCTGTCTCAGGAATCCTTAAACTCCAGTACCACAGCAGGATGGGTCCAGGCCTACTCTCAGACACACCTGGGCCTCCTCTTGTGCCTCCCATTTCCTCAGCAGCCCACACTACACCTGGAGATGTGGGGGAGTAGGAGGCCCTAGGGACCCTGTGATGCCCTTTCTTTGGGTTCTTCTGCTGAAGGGTGTTTTTTTGTTGTGGTGGTTGTTGTTTGAGGTTTTTATGTTTGTTTGATTTTTGAGATAGTGTCTTGCTATGTAGTTCAAGCTGGCGTTGAACCCACTTAGGTAACCCAGGCTGGCCCTGAACTCATCGTGATCCTCCTGCCTCAGCCTCCTGAGTGCTGGGATTACAAGTGTGTACCATTAAAGATGTTTTTACTCTTCAGCCTTTAGCTGTATATTCTGAAAAAAACCTGACCAGTTCTGTTTGTTTTGTACCAAGGGTGCTGCCCTTGGGTTACTTGCCCTCCTGGTACTGACAGAGTGAGCAGGAAGAGCTCCAAGGTTTGTGCCATGTCCTTCCCCATCCAGTAACTTTCCTCCAGTAAAATGGGAACAGGACTCATTTTCAAACCCAAGGTCATGTCTTGAGGTGGCAAACCCAGAGCTCTTTTTTATCTGTCTTTCCCGGTTTCACTGAATCTGCAAAGAAGTTGGTAACTTCTGTCCAGGCAGAAGCACAGAAACGTTGAGCAATTTCTGAGATAGAAGAAGGCAGGTGGAGTTGATGGAGAAGAAGACAGAAGCCAAGGCTTGGTGCTGGAGGTACTGGGAAGGAAAGAGCTGCTCCCCAACAAGCTCCACACAGGCCAGTGAGGGCAGGAGGCAGGCAGGGCAGGGCACAGCAGTGCCCAGGTACCAGCCCTGCCTGCATGGGAGCCGTCTGCAGGAAGAGGCCACACAAGGCTGCTCTGCCCTAATGCTCCTGCAGCATGGTTGCAGGTGAGCTGTTGGGCATAATTCCTTAACTTGAAGAAGTGGCTTACACACTTTCTAAGCTGTCAGTTGACTCATTCATGGTCCCTGGACCTGTGCTCCCTTTGGATCTCATGTGTCCGTAGTGGCCCATGTGTTAAAGGCTTGGTCTCCAGCTTGGTGTGTGCAGCTGGGAGTGGGGAACCTTTAGCCGTGGGTCTTGATCACTGGGGATGTCCTTGAAGGGGTCACTGGATCCTAAGCCCTTTGCTTCCTTTTTCTTCCATTCCTGGCCATGAGATAAATCACTCTACACCCCCTCCACACACACACACACACACACACACACGCACACACACATTTCTACCAGGATGTACTGCCTTAACAAGAGACAAATCCACAGGGCCTGAAACCTGCAAGATTGAAAGCCAAACAAGCCTTTGGTTGGCTATCTTGGGTATTTGTCACAGTAATGAGAAGCTGATGAATGCAGTCTCTGTCCAGGCCATGGAGAGACTCTTAGCAAAGTGGAACCTCAGAGACCTGGGAGAAAGAATGAACATTGTTTCCCCACCAGCACAATCCCAGTGCCACCATGGACATCTTCACTGGCGCCAGAGAAATAGCACGACTTTGTTGGCCTCTTCATGCACCTTTGAGCACTGCATCGTTTTCCACAGAGGGTCACCTACTATTTAGAATGCTTTGTAACAAGTAAGACTCCTCATCCCTCTTTCTGTCACTGAGTAGGAGGGAGAGAACCCTTGCATTCTGATACCTTCTCCAGGTTCTCCTAAGAGACCATGCTCATGCAAAGAAGAAACCAAGAGGCACCACACACTTCACCCCCATGCCACACATCACTGTGCTGTGTTCTTTGTGTGGCCACTTCTGTGTATACTGCCCACTGAGAGCTATATTTGTCATCTTTGCATGGCAGGGACAAAGTACCAGGAATACACAACTCAGAGAAGAAAAGGTTGGTTTTGATTTCCATTTTCAGAGGGTCCAGCCTGGTTTGCTGGCTCCAAGACAAAAATGGCATGGAAAAAGCAACCCACCCCCTTTTCCCCTCTGTCACAAGCAGTTTTGCTCTTCTGTGGGCTCCCAACATGATGTTCTATCTCTCCACAGGCTCAGAAACATTGGCGCAAACCTGCCATGGACTACAACCTCTGGAACTGTGAGCCAAAGTAAATTTTCACTCCTCATAAGTTGATCACCTCAAGAGTGGTCACATCAGCAGGAAGCTGACTGACACAGATAACCTGTGCTGCTGTGTCTCTTCCTCTGCCCATGTGGTGGGTACAGTGCCCTCTTGTGCATGATATAGTGGACACATGGTGATTGCCAAGACCACAGCCCCAGCACAACCCAGAGGGAGGTGGCAGGATTAGAATTGGTCCTGTTGCCACCCCCATGAGGGAATCTCCCTCTGACACCAGCAGGGTTTAGGGAGGATCATGGCTTTGCTTTTATGTAAGGAGTTGGGCCCTGTGCAGGTGCTGAGGGCATAGAGAGAAGTGCAGAGGCTCAGTCTATTCCATCAATGCCAGCCATGCTGCAGAGGGGCTGTCTGGACTCCAGGAATCACAGGCAGTCCTGATAGCAGAAGCTGGTGTGTCACCTGCCACAGAGCAGCACTCAGCATACACCCAGGAGTCGAAACTGGCAGCAAGCATGTACATGTGCAAAGAGCCAGAATCATCCAAAGAAGAAAGGGGCCATGGTGTGGATGTAGCTCATTGCTCAGTGTCAGAAGCATGGTCCTCTGTGTGGAATGTGTGAGTCTTTAAGAGGTGGGAGGTCATTGGCACTGCTCTGGAGAGATTAGTTATGAGAGAAGAGCAAGGTGGCCCCTCCTCAGCTCTGGCTTCCTGTTGGAAGGAAGCCACGTGGCCTGGCCCTCTCCTGCCATGATGCCACCCACCAGGAATCCTTCATCAAAGCCAAGTAAATGGAAGTACTGCATCTAGGACTTTCAGCCTCTACCACAATCCCTGTTCTTTTTCCAAGCCTGAAGTATTTGTTATAGCAACAGAAAACAGATTAATGCAAAGGGGATTTAACATCTTGCCTCAAATTGTACAAGGAGAAATGCTTTTAGATGTATGTTCTATGCCAGCACTGAAGATGTTCATTAAAAATGTAATGTGGAGCCAGGCGTGGTGGCACACACCTGTAATCCCAGCACTTGGGAGGCTGAGGCAGGAGGATCGCTGTGAGTTCAAGACCAGCCTGGGCTACATAGTGAGTTCTAGGTCAGTCTCAACTACATAGTGAGACTCTGTCTCAAGAAACAAAAACAAAAGCAAAAAATAGTAATAATAATAAAAAATGTAATGTGAGTCAATATGTTATTTTACATGTTCATCAGCTAGATTAAAAAAGTAAATGGATAAAAATTAGTAATGATGTATTCAGCCCAATATATGAAAATCTTATTATTTCAACATATAACAACATACAATATATTTACACAAAATGTCATGTGCTTCCCTGTGCTACCTTTGGAATCTTGTATGTATTTTGTGCTCAATGCTCTCTTGGAGGAGCCACATTCCGAGTGCTCAGTAATGACCCAGGGCTGACTTACTACATAGTGCATACCTGGAAACCCAAGAAAATGTTCAGCTCCAATGTTCTGACTGGTAACTTATAGGAAGATCCACTAAAATCAAAATTAGCAAAATTGGGTGCTGTTGTTGCTGTCAGGGCTTGGGATGGAACCAGGGTCATGCGCACAGTAGGCCATCACTCTACCCCAGAGCTTCATCCCCTGTCCTTAGCTATAAAATGGTTGATTGGGGTGAAAACTCAGACTCCTGTGACAGCATAGTATGCAGCTTCCAGTGGACCAAACTAGTTGTCTCAATTAACTCTGTGATCATGCTGCCCCTGTAATAATCCTCAGTCTAAAGGTCAGGAGCCAAGTCCTGGGAAGTGGAAGGGTGGGTGTGAGCTGCCCTAGCATCCTTGTTGGGGATGGGATGGCTGTATCCCACTGTAGCTCAGTGTTTCATCCAGGTGCTGCTGGGGACCCAAAGGGAGGAGACACAGGACGGGGATATCAAGAGGGCTAGCAGGACACCAGAGCTCCAATTCTAAGAGGTAAAGCTAGTGCTGACTCTTGGATCTCTGCCCCAACTACCTCCTAGCCACAAACTAGTCTCTTTAGGTTCCCACCAAGATCTCCATGACTTCATCAGGATCTCTATGATCTCACCAGGATCTCTGTGACTTCACCAGAATCTCTATGACTTCACCAGGATCTCTGTGATCTTGTCAGGAACTCTGTGACTTCACCATGATCTCTATGACCTTACTAGGATCTCTGTGACCTCACCAGAATCTTTGTGGCCTTACCAAGATCTCTGTGATCTTACCAGGATCTCTGTGATCACATCAATATCTCTGTAATTTCACCATGATCTTTGTGACCTCACCAGGATCTCTATGACCTCATTAGGATCTCCATGATCTCACCAAGATCTCTAGGAAGAGGCCAACTGTGTCCTGAGGACTCCTTCCCTTTACCTAGAAAGTGTGCTGAGGAGGCACAGGGTGGCGAGGTTTATAGGCAACCTCAGTGGCTGACCCACAATGTGGAGCTTGAGGATGGCTGGGCAGGAGCGCATGTTGCTACTCATCTTAAGGTCTGTATTGGAAGTCAAGCTCATATTTTTATTTTTTGTTTACTTATGCAAGTCATACATGCTCATTGCAGAAAAAAGCAGATTGTATTGAAAAGCACACAGATGAAGGAAAATGAATGTCCCAGGAGTTGCTTACATAAATCCCTGATCTTGGGGAGCCCATTTTGCTCCAGCTCTTTTTCAGCACTTGAACATTCTCCCGCCTCTTCCCCAGTAACGATTAAATGGTGTCCCTCATCTTTTTTTCTTCAATACTATGAATTGGACCCAGGGCCTTCACAGTGAGCTTCATTTCCAGGCCTTTATTAGAGTCTGCTAAGTCGCTAATTGGTAAAAGTTTGGGATCCTAGTTGAATCCTCCTGCCTCAGCCCCCAGAGCAACCCTTTTATAGCCACTCTCATCAGACTTTTGAGTTCAAGTTTGTCTTCCATTTTGAACTAATAAATTTTTTATGCATTCAGAATAATGTGTGTGGCTTCTGCACAAGACTGGAGATTTTTTAACAGGGACTGATTAGAAAATTTTTCTAGTACCTCACTATTGACTGGGGAGCAGGGAATGGAGTCTTCTAAACATAATTTCATAAGGAGTAAAACCTGCTTTATAAGGGGTATGTGCACCTAACTCTAAGGACAGCCAAAGGCAGCAGGGTGAACCATCATTCACCAGTTTCCAACATCAGTTTGGTCAGAGCAGATTTTATGGTCTAACTCATCTGTTCCATTTGCCTCAAGCTTTGGGGTCAAGGAGGCATAGTGGAGTTTCCAGTTTATAGCTAGTGCCCTACTGACTGAGTTATACAGGTTACAGAGGTGGAGCCATTGTAAGATCAAATGAACACCGGTAGTCTGAATCTGAGTTAATTCTTGAAGAAGTTTCTTTGCCACCACAGTAGCAGTCTTCCACCAAGTAGCATAGGTCTCTGTCCTACCTGAGAAGGTATCTATGAAAACTAGGAGGTAACAGTAGCCACCCACTGGTGATTTGATCTCTGTGAAATCCACTTTCCAGTGTTCTCCAGGATTTCTGTCCCAGAATCTGACCCCAAGGGTTTGCAGATGGGCCTTGGTGGGGATTTACTTGTATAGTTTAGGCACCTAAGGGAGGCCTTGGGGACCAGCTCTTGCAGCTTTGAGAAGCAGTATCTTGGAGCTAGAAGTTTGGCCATCTTGGAGCCCCCAGGTGAGTGACCGAATGCAGCTGCTGGATGATCTGTCATCCTAATGCCTGGGGGATGTAGATGGGACCATCTGGAAATTTCCCCCCCTTTAGGGATCTTTCTTTGCTTGAAGCTGGCTTGCTTCTTTGTCTTCCTCTTCATTGAAAGTGGAGCTAGTCAGGAGCAAAGGGAGAGGGAGGACTCATGGTAGGCAGGATGACTAAGGATTCAGCTAGCCTTAGAGCTGCCTCCCTGGCTGCACAATCTGCAAGCTGATTTCCCTTAGCCTTGGGTGTATTGTTCGTTTGGTGACCCTGAATGTGAGTGATGGCTACCTCTTGAGAAGCCATATGATCTCTAGGAGAAACATCTCTTCTTTGTTCTTGACAGTCTTTTCTGTGGCGGTTAGGAACCCTGTCTCCTTGTAAATGCTCAAGTGGCTATGTAGAGTAGCAAAGGCATACTTATGTCAGCATATACATTTATCTTCTTTTCTTTTCCCCATCTCAAGGCCTGGGCCAAGGCAATCATTTCTGCCTTTTGGGTTAGGTCCCCTTTGGGCAGAGGCTGAGCCCAAATGACTTGATCAACTGTAGTCACTACAGCTCCCACCCTCCAAACCCACTTACCACCATGCTGCTTCCATCTGTGGAGAGGGTGGCACCTGCCTCAGCCAAGAGGGTGTCTGTTAAGTCCAACTGCCCTCCCCAGGCCTGGTATAGTGCTTACTCACAGTTGTGAATTGGGATGTCAGGGTCATCATCTGGCATCAGTGTAGCCCAACTGGGAAACTGTCCTGCTGAGAAGACTATGTGAGGCTGGTCAAGCAACAGGCTTTTGCCATCCATTTGTTAGTAGCTCCCTGAGCAGAGTCTCTACTGGGTGAAGGTCAGTTAGGACTAGGTCTTGTCCGAGGGTCAACTTATCAGCCTCCTTGACCAACAAAGCTGCGGCAACTACCACCAAAGACATGAAGGCCACCCTGAGGCCTCGGGGTCTAATCGTTTAGAAAGATAGGCTGCAGGGTGTGTCCAGGATCCCAAAGATTATGTCAAGACTTCCTTGGCAATTCTTCTTACCTTGTGGATGAATAGATGAAAAACTATTGCTGCTATTGATGCATAACATACTGCTATTACTGGTCTTTTTGTATATATATAAATATACACACATATATATATAATTTGAATTTTTGGAAACTTTAACTGTGCTGTCAACTTTGGAAAAAGTTATCCCAATTTACTGTGTTGAGTTGGCATTGTACAGAAATTGACAGCCATATTGGTCTAGAAATGTTAATTTTTTAATTTTTATTTTAATTTTATTTTTTTTTCCATTTGTACAGGGGTAATGCATTGTATTAAATATGTAAGGTCAAATCTACGTGGGTTTGATTACAGAAAGTAATAAAGTATTCTCTAAATAACGAAAAAAATAAGATAAGACTACAAGAGCAAGAAACAATTTAAATATGTTCAGGGACCATTTCATCTTCAGAATTAAGGATTATTTTAATCTTACATCACTGCCTTTTCTCTTTTACTTTCCTTTTTAGTTTTATTTTAGGATTCCCTATTTTTAATGTTCATACAGAGATTTCTTTAATTGAAATACCGAATAGTTTCTCTGGTGTGAAAAACTATAATAGTACACAGGATCCTAATGAGATAATTAATAATGTGAAATAGGAAGTAAAGGACTAAAGGTGTAGGGAAAGTGGGAAGGGTGGGGGAAAGGTAATAAGGGAGAGGAAAAATATGAGAAATTGAAAAAATGGAAATAAAGTGTTTGTAAATGGGGATGGGAGGGGGGGTGAAGGGAGGGCAGGGACAAGGGGAAAAAATGAGAATCAAGACCTATCATGTAAAGGTACAAGATCCCAATAATGAATGTAACTGTATTGTATACCTAGATTGTACCAATAAACTCAATAAAAAGAGAGAGAGAGAAAGAAAAAAAAAAAAGATTTAGCAACACTGGGTAGTGCCAGGGCCAGGGCTGATACCAGAGCTCTTTTCAGATTCTGGAAGGCCTTTTCTTCATCTATTCACCATTCTAGAGGTTGATTTCCTGCCATTGCAGAATGGAGGGGCTACACTATCTCAGCAAACCCAGATATCCATATTGGACAATATCCAGCAGCACCTAGGAATTCTTGTACCTGTTTCTTGGTAGCTGGTGTGGATATCTGGAGGATGGCCCTTTTCCTGGCCTGGGACAAAGCTCTTCTTCTGAGATTTCATACCCCAGCTATGATACTTTAGGGGCACAGAGTTGTGCCTTCTTGTTCAAGGCACAGTAGCCCAACTCCTCTAGTAGCTGAAGAAGCACTTTTGTCCCCTTCAGACATTCTGAATAGCTAGTACCACCTAATAAAAAATCATTGAAGCAGGGTGGTGGGATAAAAAACTCACCAATTCTTTCTAGAGGGCCTCACCAAACAGGACAGGTGCATTTTTCAATCCTTGAAGCATTTGGGTCCTGGTGAGCTGGCATGAGTCTCTGGAAACTGGATCAGCCCACTGGAAAGCAAAGATAGGCTGGCTAGCTGGGGCAGGGGCACACTGAAAAAAGTATCCTTTAAATCTAGTACAGTATGCACTTGGTGCTCAGGAGACAGCAAACTCAGGAGGGTGTATGGGTTGGGGACAGTAGGGTGCAGTTACCACTTGCTAGAACATCTCTCAAGTCCTGGACCAGTAATCTGACATGCCCACCTTCTGTACTGGCAGGAACAGGGTGTTCCATGAAGACTGACAGGGAGTTAATATCCCAAAATCCAGCAACCCTCTTAATGTGAGGCACTATCCCATTTGGCCTTGGAGTATTGTCGATCTCTCACAAGCGTGGCTGTCGACAAGAGCTCAACTATCACTGGAGGGTGGTAAGCAGCTGAACTCCATGGATTAGTTTCTGCCCCCACCTTTGGGAACTCCACCTGGAGTCTATCCAATAGGCCCTCAGGGCTTGCCTCCTCTGGGTTTTCTTCCTCCAAGAAGAAATACACCTCAGACAGGATAGTGGTCAAGAACAATTGATATGAAGGGAGTGACATCTGAGGCTTGATTGGAGTGGAAGAAATGGTGGCCTTTAGTTTATGAAGGAGGTCTCACCCCAGCAAGGGGAATGGCAGTCCAGTATCACTAGAAAAGAGTAACTTATCTTGATCCCAGGCTCGCCATTTGTTCACTGGTGAACAGGCCGTTTTGGGCTACTGCCGTGGACCCCTGAATGGGAATGGGTTGTGATGAAAGCTCTCCCAGAGGAGTACTGACCTCTCAGCAACAGTATCCACCAGGAAACAGACCCATTTGCCCCCTACTTCATCATTCACCAGGGGCTCCTAGGGGCCAAGCGAGGAACAGCCCTGGCCTCCTCAGTCTGAATCTTCCTTTCCCCTGGGTGTCAGGAGGGATACTGCAGAGGCCCTGCAGGGGCATTCATTTTTCCAGTGCCCTTCCTCCTTGTAATAGGCACATTGATTTCTGCCCAATGGCAGGTGTCCTCCTGGATTTCTAGGCACCTGCCCTTTGAGCTTCCCAGAGTCCCTTGGGGTACCCTCTGATGGCTGCTGCCAAGGTCTTTGCTTGTTTCTTTTCTTTTTTTTTTGTTTGGATTGAGTTTGCTTGTTTCTTGACTGATTTTTTTGCCATAACTGTGGCCAATTTTTGTTTTTCTGAATCCCTATTGTCAGACACCTTTTGAGCTACTTCTAATAGCTGAGATGTCTTCATTCCTGGGAATCCCTCCAATTTTTATAATTTTCTCCTAATATCAGGTGCAGACTGAATAACTTAACCCAAATTTATAGCTCTACTATTCTCTGGAGCTGAGGGGGTCTAATTTGTAAACCCAGAAGGCCTCTTGGAGTCTCTCCAGGAATTCAGCAAGGGGCTCCTCTGGTCCCTATGTTACTTCAGTGGTTTTTGATAGATTTATGGTTTCTGAGCCACTGCCCAGATTCTGTTCAACAAGTTCTGGTGAAAGATGATCAAAGACTGAAAGCCCTCCCAACAAAACCATTCTAGCCTCAAACCTAATCCTGTCTCACTCCTCAGCAGTAAACAGGGTCAGTAACAAATCTTGACAGTCATCCCAGGTTGGTAGATGAGTCCTAAAGATTGACTCAATCAGGGAAGTCAGAACCTGGGGCTTCTCAGAGAATGGTGGATTCTGTGTTTTTCAGCTGTAGAGGTCAGACGTGGAAGAGGAATGGGTGGGTTCCTGGTCCTTCTCCATCACAGGCAAAGGCAAGAGAGTCTCCCTCAAAGGCAAGAGAGTCTCTGGATTGTGTCTTCCCGAGGTGGTGACATCCTTCCAGGATTGGAGATGCTTTCATATGGGTGAAGATGTAGTGGGGCTTCAAGTAGAGGAAGAAATGAGGGAGCTGGGGGCAGATGGGTTGGGACAGACAGGAGAGGGGGGTGAACTAGGGTTATACAGAAGTGGACAGGGGAGGACTTCCTCAGCATCTGACTGCTTCAGAACCAGTTTCTGTTTCTCTGGAGTTTGCCCATTGGAAGGGAGAACAGCTTTGGGAAACACGCAGCTTTGAATAGGCCTTTGTGGCACAGGCCTTTAGCCATGGAGGAGGGTGCTGCTGCACTAGAGTAAACCAGGAGTCGATGTAAGGGAACTGATCAGAGTGTCCTGGTGACCTGGTAACAATCTTCCAAACTGCTTGAACTAAGTCAGGGACAAGGGACCCCTCAGAGGGCCAGTCCACACCGAGAGGGCCACTCAAGCTTGCAAAAAGTTCAAAGTTTGTTCTTGACATTTTCACTCCATAATCATCAGAAAATCCTGAGGAAAAAATTCTAAGCATGCAGACCAGGGATGTAACACGTTGTGAGAATGATGACTCCATAGCAGAGAGACTTAGGGCAGGCAGGAGATACCCAAGAATAGGACCCACAAGAACAATAAAAATAAAAGAAGACCGAGTGGTGTGAGGGAGAAGATATCAAAGGAATCACTTGTTAGACCCTGACAGTATATCAATTAAAGGTGAGTCTCTGTTAAGAGTTTCCTCAAGCTTTGAGAGGGGCTGGGGAGGCCCATGTATTGATGTCAAAGGCTCAGATGCCACTGATGTTTCCACTGGAAAAAGGTAAAGAAGCTCCAAAATGCTTCCTTCTGTAAGGGTAATAGGATATCCTCAACTGCAAGGTCAACAGGGGTCCTGGATACAAGGGGAGGGGAAAAGGTGCCGCCCTCAGAATGACAAAGCCACTGATGATCAGAGGATGTCCTCAAAACTTGGTTCAAGGAGTCAGAAACCCAAGAGAGAAAACACTGATGGTTATAGTTACACAGGGACCACCCAAAGCAGAGGTCAATAAAAAGCAGGTGAGTGAGAACTGACTGAATTAATTATCCTTCTTTGCTTGGCCACAGGCAGGACACGGGGAAGGCGTAAAGGTGGAAAAAAAAAAATGGACCTTAAGTCGGGACTCAAAATCAGGTCATTCCCCAAACTGAAAGGCACCTCAGTTATGCCAGTCATTCAGCTTCAGGTCAGTGGAGGAGTGCTGAGGACGTTGGCCTGGAAGATAGAGAATTTGGCACTGTTGGAGCCAGTGAGGTCTGTCCCAAAGTATGACATGTATGACATGTGAGGCACTGAAGGGATGGTGTGGGGAAGAATAAGATAGTGGGAAAGCAGTCAGGGGAGTCCTGGTAAAAAGAGGTCAGCTACAATTCAGAAAAAGAAGAAAGGTCCAAATGTTTAGGGACAATGGGGACATCCAGACAGAGAAAATCCCTAGTGCTTATGCGGTACACCCTTGAATGATGTCACAACAGACAAAAGATAGGAGTGTTCCTCTGTGGGAAGGAATCACTCAGTTAGTCAGCTGGCCACGGGCCTCTGCCACTTTAAGGACTGTCCAGGCTTTAGGGCATATTTATCCCATCACAAGAACACCCACTTGGCCTTTCTTAGACACGTCCACAGAATCACAGCACAACCTCATTCAGACCTCACAACTCCGAGGGGGAGAAATCTCCTTTTTTGTCATGGGGCATGGACGGGACAGTCTATAACTTACACTGCCCATTCTATTAATATACCCATTCATATAGCAGCCATTCAGAGGTTAAAAATATTCTAAACCCTTTCCTGGGGATTTCCAGAATGGTGAACTTGTAGCCAGAGCCAGGACCAGACCAGACCAGACCAGAGGGCCATCTCAGTCAGCGTCCTGACCTTAGGAGAGGCCCAGAGAATGCCTTCATCAAGGACTATTGTTCTCCACCAGAACCAGAAGGATTCTTACCTGCAGACCAGACCAGGTGGACTCTGGAAAATTTGGAGGGTGTCCCAGGCATCTCTGCAGTCCCTTCAGTGTCAGCAATGAGACTATGGGGCCCTGAAACATCTTAGGGGTACCTCCTCCCATAGTTTGCTGCCACAGACAGGAGGGACCTCAGCAAGGCCAGTGTACCCATTGTGGCAATCTCACTTGGGCCTACAGCTGTTATGGATGAGTGAGTTAGAACAACAGAGATTGTGCCATACTCTGCATCAGATTGGAGTCTATGAAAGCCGGCAACTGAGAGGGGACTAGTGCCCAAAAAGTTCTCTCTGCCCTGAAAAACAGCTTAATTTCTCCTTTTAAGTCATGCTTTCATTCAGGGAGGGCTCAAAGGAACTTTACAGAACAGAATCATACCAGGTTAGTTGCGGGGCACGAGGAAGTTTCACATACTAGGCGAGCTACAAAACATCCTGAAACTGCAGCAAGTTTACTATCAAACAGGATGCAGGAGTTTGGGGTGTTTTGTCTAAGCACAAGCACACATTGGTTGGTAAGATTCAAGATGTAGTCAGGTTCGTTATCATAATAGAGCCCAGGACCCTGTTGCCTGTATGGAGCGGAGAAGTCTTGCTGACTCCCAGGGTTTAGGCTCAGGGAAAGACCAGCCTTTATTGTGATGCCCACTGTGGTTGGCATATGATGACAATATGAACACTGATGCTGCCCCATTGAAAAATAGCACAAGCCCAGGTGTGATGACATAGCCTGTGATCCCAGCACTCTGGGAGGCTGAGGCAGGAAGGTTGTAAATTTAAGCCCCACCTGGGCAACTTAGTGACTTAGGGAGACCCTGTTTCAAAATTGAAAATTAATAAAAGGCTGGGAATATCTGAGTGCCAAGACCCAATACCACAAAGGAAAAGGAAAGAAAAAAGAAATGGACTGAGATCTTTGTTATTTTTCACTCCTTGCAACCCCCACACTTATTTTGTATTTTGTGTTTACAATTCCCTTGCTTTTCTTTATAATTGTACCCTATGTGTCATGTGTTTTGTTCCATTTTGAAATTTATGATATTAATATATTTCTCCAATTTTCTTTTTTGCTCAAGTTGCTGCTAATTTTCTTCTCATAAACAGTGTTCTGCTCAGTGTGCATCTCACTTTTTTATGTACATCAGTGCTTATTTCCTCAGCATAAGATATTAGACCTAAATTGCTGTATCAAAGCATATGTATGTCTTTTAGGGCTTTTGACATACATTATCTCCAGGAAGAGTTTACTGATTTATTCTACCAGGCTCTGGCAGCTCTGTGAGATTGGCAATTATATATGGAAGATCATTATGACTGTAATAACTCTGGATGGATTGTAATGAATAATAATGAATTTGGATGAGTTATAATGATCTTTATAATTATAATGAGATATAATTATGATGATTTAGTCCCTAAATAATTGTCAGTTTAGGCCGGGGATTTAGCTCAGCAATTCTACTGCCTGCCTCACAAGCACAAGGTCCTGAGTTTGATCCCTGGTGCCCCCAAAATAAAAAAATTGTCAATTTGAAGAGAGAAGCCCCATTCTTTGTTTTTTTAACTACATAGATCCCCCACTGTTGTAGGAATCATGTGTGTGTGCGCATGCACACACATGCACATGTGTGTGGTACTGGGAATTGAACCCAGGACCCAGGGCCTTCACCCTGAGCTACGTCTTCAGCCTGTTATTATTATTATTATTATTTTGACAAGGTCTTGCTGTCTTTAAACTTGCAATCTTTCTTCCTCAGCCTCCTAGAGTGTTGGTATTACAGCCACCAACCCTGGCTTGGGAAGTCTGTGAATGACAAAACCCAGACCAGCAACATAAAGCTCTTACTGAAAGAAGAGGATTAAGGAGAAAATACGAAGCACAGTGTTCCTATTATTTGTGAAATACGTACAACACATAGCACCGACTCTAGGTAGCGTCAATGTACACACATGAAATATGGGTTCAGGGCACAGCCACTGAGCACTACAGGCAATTCCACTCCTCACTCACCGGTTCAGGCAGGAACATCAGGAGCTGCCCCATTCCCAAGTGCGGGGGCAGCAGAGCAGCACAGCAGTCACCACTGCCGTCCCTCAAGGACAGCAGACCCTCCCTGCTGTGCGCCTGGGTGTCGTCAGCCCGGAGTTCAGCAGCACCAGAGTCCTCACCTCAGCTGCTTGGCAAGTGAGCTGCCTGACAAGTGAGCTGCCCTAGGGGCTGTGCAGCGCAGCTCTGTTCCCACCAGATCCTCTACTCCAGCCATGGTGTCCTCACCACCTCTCAACAGGAGCAGCTCTGCCTGGCTCGGTTTGTCCACTCCACACCTAGCCTGCTTTACCCTGTCTGTTGAGCACATCACACGCATTTCCAGGTCTGCCGCCCAGGGTGGCTGGTGTGGGGGTGTGTCACGTGGCAGGGTTGGCTCCCAAAACACACAGAGCTCTATCCTGGGGCCTCCAAGAAGGTTTCCCTTTCTCAAGGATGGGACTGAGGTTGCTGGCACTGGTCAAGCCTGTTCAGCTTGCTTGGCTCTTTGCTGTGGCATCTGGGATTGCTGCAGCTATCCTGTGACTAAGCAGGAAAGGCCAAGACAATCACAGAGGCACTGGCTTCATACCGGTGAACTTCTGAACCAGTGAGCTAATTCTTCATTTTCTATTACCTAAAAACATTCTTATTAATGAGATGTTCTATTGGCTATCTCATGCAATAGTTTTGGGAATTATGTGTAGTTTTTCTGAAGGCTAAGTGCAGTGCCTAGTAGTATTAAACACTGGATTATAAGGTATCACACGCTTGGTCAGCACCCACAGGTCCCGCTACTTAGGGTACCTCCGCTCCGAGGCACAGACTGGCCGGGTAAGCTGAGGACAGGCTCATGATAGTTGTGTCCCCTGCTGCTGAGCAGCTGTCCATGACCTTAGGCAAGTTGTGCCCTTCGGTTGACTTTGATTTCATAGGCTCCTTGTAAAATATTACCAAAGCTTTTTCAGCTCTAAAATTCTTTGATTCTGTTTCTTTCTTCTAGAAATATTTTTCCTTCATAGGATGCAGAAGCCAGGCTGAGAGAACCAGAGAGCAGCATTCAGAGTGGAAAGAGTGGGACACTTTATAAAGAGCCCTGGGATTTCCTGGTCTCCCTGCAAGCCTCCTCATGTGATGCCAGGTCACCTTGGCAGTGGCCACAGCAGAGCTGCTGACCAGTGACCTGAAACACTTCCTGCACCAATGAGATGTTCTCTGTGTGTTCTGTGTCTAGCCTAGCAGCACTGGTGCCACAGGACCATGAGCACTAAAATGTAGACAGTGAGACCAAGGAACTCAACTTTTAAATGTCACTTAATTTTTATTACATCAAGTAGCCATCTGAGGCCAGTGGCTTTCATATTAGACAACGTAATTCTAGAATCCAGCCCTGACTACCAGTTTACAGGAAGTCAGAGAAAATAGAACAAGCTAAAGGATGACAATGGGAAAGAATCAAACAGATGCATAAGGGAGAGAGTTCTACAGCACAATGGTCCTGGAGTCCTGAGAAGGTCGGTGCCATTAGAAAAACAACAAAAACAAACAGTTTGAGGGGATTTTTTTCTTATCTTAGAACAAATGAAAGAAACATAAACTATGATCCTAACTGGCATGGTGGACACACCTATAATCCCAGCACTCTGGGAGGCTGAGGCAGGAGTATCCCAAATTTGAGCCCAGCTTGGGTAACAGCAACTTGGTGAGACCCTGTCTCAAAATACAAAAACTAAAAGTGCTGGGGATTCAGCACAATGCAAAGGCCCTAGATGTAATACCAAATACTGAAAACTAAACAAAACATAAACGTAGATAAGATCATGATTGGAAGAACAATGCAGATTTAAAAGACATTCTTGCGTCAACTGAGAAGTAGTGGTTTGGCTACAGGACAACATCAGGAGTCACTGTTCTCTTTTCTTAGGTATTTTACTGGTATCGTAATACATGGAAGATCATTACTTTTGAAGGTGTATATGAATTGTTTAGGAGTAAAAGGTTATAATTCTTGCAGTTTCCTTTCACCAGCAGGTGTGGGGGAGGCTGGAGTGCACACAAGAGAGCTAAAGTAGATGCAGCAAATGTTTATTCTTGTTTTTCTCTTTTTGTCCTATTCTCTTCTGTCTTACGTGATTCATCTTCCAAGAAAGAAAGCAGAAAATGTGCCTAACAAGCTGAATGGTTTACAAGGACATTTTCCAGTGGAATGTTAAAGCTGATGTCTGGCTTCTTGTTTTTTATAGTAAATTGGGTGGGAAGTGAGAGCAACTAAAGAGAGGAGTCAGGACTTGCTGTCTTAAAAAAAATCCTCAGATCCTCTGATGAAAAATAACAACATCAAGAGATGGCTTCCAGGCAATGATGAGCCCAGGGTGCTATCAGGAAAATGTGGTAGGAAGTCAATGACTGCTGATCAGGCTGTTTCCAGGTTCTTGGTGTGCCCAGTTGAGCAGGACACTCAGAAATAAGAGGAAGATTTACTAAAAGTGAACATACAGGCTGGCAGAAGAGCTCTCTGCCCCTAGGGTCAGCACGGAGGCTGGGAGGGTCTGGAACTGGGACTAGCAGGGGTTGTGGCCCAGCAGGGAACCTGAGTCAGCCCATGTGTCAGAGGGGGAGGTTTCACACACACAGGGTTCTCAGAGGGTGTTCAAGGTTCTTGGTGGGGGGCGGGGTCAAGACCACAATGCTAATGATGTATTGACAGTTGTGCTTGCTCTATCTCTCAATTCTTAGCCCATAGCTTTGTGCTGTTTATTTGTCCTTGTTCTATCTCTTGCTTCAAAGGGTGTAGATGTAAAATATCTTCTTGAGTTTTGCTAGGAAAATTTGGGGGTCCTGCCTCAGACAATTATTGGGTCAAATAAAGGGATTTCCAAGCCCCTTTGTGGGTGGAGGCTGTGGTAAGGGATACATGTAGGGGCCTGGGCAGCAGGTGAGTGAGTCAGATGTCCAGGGTGGGCTCAGTGGCCCGTTTCCTGTATTATTTTTTCTTCTTTTTTGCGGTACTGGGGATTGAACCTGGGGCTTTATATTGCATTATGTCTCCAAGCCCTTTTATAATCTTTTGAGACAGGGTCTTGTTAATTTGCTAAGTTTTCTGGGCTGGGTTCTAATGTGCAATCCTCATGCCTCAGCCTTCCAGAATTCTGGGATTATAGACCTGCACCACCATTCCCAACTATGTGTCCTGATATTTGTGCCCTTGTAAAGTTACTTCCAAGCTGATTGCACACTGCAGAGGAAGTAGTGTAGAACTTCTGATGTTTAGCTATAAGAAACTGTATTCTCTGTCAGGCTGTCTTACAGCTCTGCTCTGGGGAATCCAGTTGCCCCATCCAGGGGGCTCTCAAGAAGCCCATATAAAGAATGCTGGTTTCTCAGAATGCAGCCTTGTTTGGAAGTGGAGTCATGCAGATGTAGCTAAGATGAGGTCATAAGAGCACAAGCTGTGCCCATGATCATTGTGGCTGGCACCCTCAGAAGAAGAAAGTGAGACAGGAGAATGCCTGAGACACAGAGCAGGAGTGAGCAATGCGTCTGCCAGGCGAGGACATGCGGGATTGCTGGCGACAGTGAGAAAGGCTTGGAGCTGGCCTCTTTTAGAGCATTCAGAGGCCCCGCTGAGGCCCTGTTTCTAGCCCGATACAGGAGACTGCATAATCAGTACTGTGGTATCCCACAGCTTTCAGAATGGGAGAACAGTCTGTCATCAAGCCACCTCTTCCATGATGCATTGTAGCAGCCCCAGGAAATGGACGCAAAGAGGGAGGAGACCAAACTGCCAGCCCAGTGGGTAAGGCATCTGGGAAGTGTCATCCACCTCCAGCGAGAGCAAGACCAGGAAAGCCAGAGCTGCCCAGTGGGCTGCAGTCACGTTTGTGTCACACAGAAGCAGAGGTGTCTGTTGCTCTCCAACCCACTCAGACTGCAGGTACTGCGAGGACCTCAGGGGAAGGACACACTTGGAGGGGGGTGACTCCCTGCTCTGCAGCTTGCCCACTGTATTCAGGGCACTGCTGGTGGCCTGGAGTCTGGTCCCTCTCCCCAGCTGGAACCGAGGTGGCCGCAGGAAGGAAGCATGGCCTGGAAGTCTGGAAGACGGTTGGCTCTGCCAGGCCACAAGCTCCGAAGCCCATTGCTTCCCATCCTGGTTTCCTCCTTGGCTCTGTTCCCTCACATGGCCACACATTGTCCTCCTCTCCTCCCCAGCCTGCCTACTCCAGTTCTGCTGTCCGAGTGCTGACTTCAGTCTTTTCTACGACACCTGATTTAAAAATTAATTAATTTTATTGGTACCTTTTAGATATAACGATCACGTTCATCATAGGGAATTTGTACCCTATACACCATGTATCTTGATTCTTCTTTTTTTTCCCATTCCCCTCCCTTCAATCACTCTTCCCCTCCTTATTTACAAAAGCTTTGTTTCCATTTTTTCTTTCTTTTCTCCTTTCCCTTCCTTTATTTCCTCCTCTCTGTCCCTAGTTCCTCTTCCTATTTGAACCTTTTCTTGCTACTTCACATTATCATACATTTTGGTTCTTATTTACTGTTTGGTTTCTCACCCAGAGAATATGATGTTTACATGCATGTAAATTTATTTCACTTAAGAGTATGGTCTTAAGGTGCATCCATTTACCTAGAAATGTCCCAAGTTTATTCTTTATGGCTGAATATATATGTATATATACATACATACACACACACACACACCATATATATATGACATCTTCTTTATCCTGTCACTTGTTGATAGGTATGCGGGCTGTTTCCAAGATTTAGCTATTAAAAACCATGCTTCTATAAACATAAATGCACATAGTATGATGCTTTTAATTCTTTTGGGAAGACGCAAGAAGGGGAATAGCCAGGTCAAATGGAACCTCTAGTTTTAGTTTTCTGAGGAATCTCCACAAGGATTTCCACAGTGCTTGCACCAATGTACACTTCCACCAAGAGTGGAGCAGGGCTCCTTTCCCCCCACAACTGCACCAGTATTTCTTACTGACTTTCTGATAATAACTGTTCTTCCTGGAGTGAAACAGACTCTGTGTTGTTTTAATTTGCATCTCTTCAATGAAGTTGAACATTTTTCATATATATGTCTATTTGTTGTACTTCTTTATCTAGGACATGTCTATTTATTTTAGATCCCCATTTAAAGACTGGGTCTTTAAATTGGGGGGGTCCGAGTTCTTTATATATTATATTACTATATATTAGATCTTTATATACTAGAGGAGATCTCAAAGAATACAAAAGAATAGAGGTCTGGATAATGTTTGTTTTTGTTTTTGCAAAATTGGATATCGAACCCAGGGTCTTTACACTGAACTATATGTCGAGCCCATTTTTATTTTTCACTTTGAGACAGGGTCTTACTAAGTCCCTGAGTAGACCCAGATGGGCTCCATCCGCCTGCCTGTCTCCCAGAGTGTTGGAATTATAGGCATGATCAACCTGCCTAGCTTGATAATGGACTCTTACATGCTTATCACCAAGCATCAACAATAATGTGTTTGTGGCCAGCCTTGTTTCACAAATACTTCTTCTGGCCCTTCCTTAGATCATTGAGAAATAAATCTGACATTTCTTCCAAAAACATTTCAGCATGTTGAGTATCACATCGGTTTTGATCAATAATTATTCTTCAAGAGCTCCAGTGACTGTCTACATTTTCTTGATCATCTCAAGCTTTTAAAAAAGCATTTGTCTGCAACAGTGTGGTTCATACTATAAAAGAGATTTTTGTATCTCTTAGAAACTGAATGTTGCTCCTCTTATTTTTAACCCTTTGCTTTTTTTGTCCTCTAAAATGAAACCAAGTCAGGCTGATGCAGTCTGGAATTTGCCCGTTGCATCGTCTTCATGGTATCAGCGAATGTGCTGCTGTGCTTTGTGCCTATATTTCTTGTAATTTAGTGGTTAAAGAAACTTTGTTGACCAGGCACACAGGCACACACCTGTAATCCCAGCACTCTGGGAGACTGAGGCAGGAGGATCACAAGTTTGAGTCCTACCTAGGTAATTTAGCAAGACCTTATCACAAAATAAAATAGAAAAATAAAAAAGGCTGGAGGTATAAATCAGTGCAAAGGCCCTGGGTTCATTCCCCAACACCACAAAACAAACAAACAAACAAACAAACTGTATCCAGGTTCTTTTCTGTTTTCTGTTCTACCTCATCAATGATATATTTCCATCAGAGGAAATAATGTCTCTTTGCTCCAGAGAAGCATGGTCGTCATTGCCTAGGTTTGTTGTTAATTAGGAGCCAAGCAGCATCATTCACTTTCTATTATCTTTCACAAATGTCTTTACTTCTGAGAATCATGCTTGTCTGAACAAGGTGTAAAGCAATGCAGTGCACCTGTGCAGGATTTAATGCTTTGAGTGCATCTCCCCAGTGCTGCTTCACTAAGCTCCAGATGTTTCACCCATTCAATGGCTCATCTCCTTCCACCTCTCTCACCCTGAGAAGGGAGGTTGCCTTCATTTTTACCCTTGACATTGAGAAGCCTGGCTGCTTCTCTTAAACTCAAGTCCCATTGAAACCTCTGACCTAAAAGAAGCAGCAAGATTGGGATGATGGAACACAAGGGTGCTTATCAAGTACTTTGCAGGTGCTTGCCCAGGCAATGGTTGATACTGCTATTACACTTTAAAGAAGAAGTACACTTAGCAGTTAAACCACTAAATGTATGAAAGTCTAGAATAAGAACATGAAGAATCCCTGTTGCTATAGCCCTTGAGTGGGAACATTACCAATGACTCAAAATGTGCTAATTTTAAATTAAATATCACAGCTCTCCCAAAGAGCTAGCCATATGTTGTGTGTGTGTGTGTGTATGTGTGTGTGCTGCAGCCATGGCATCTCCACAGGAAGAGCTTCCCTGCAGAAGGGACTGTCATCCTCAGAAGGGACGGCAGAGAGGGCCCATGAGCACTCTGTATCCCAGGTGGGGAGCATCCAGCCATGGAAGTGGCCAGCACCATTAGAGACTGTTTCACCCTAGAAAATCAGCTGATGTCTGTTCATCCCTAACTGAACAGGAAGAGGGACATTATTTATTTATTTGGTACTGGGGCTCAAACTCTGGACCTTGTACTTGTGAGGCAGGTGTGGCACCACTGAGCTAAATTGCCAGCCCCGAGGGACATTTATTGAACACTGCTCTGTGCCAGGTGTGTGGAGCAGAGTATTTTATTTGGCTCTCCTAAGGGTCTTTAAGGCAACCAGAAAGGGGCTAGATCCAGACTGGAATGGAATCTGACATCAGCAGCCATCCTTGTCACAGGCTCGGGAGTGATGGCTGGGACACCACTCACCTGTGCCTTCATCCACTAGAGGCATCTAATGCACAGCTTGTCCCTGGGGTGAGATGAGGGATTCCAGGGCTTCTGCAGGGCATCCACCAGGCCCAGCAGTTCCCAAGCTGGGGAGGTAACTGTGGAGAAGCAGGGCATCCTAATTGCTTTCCACAGCTTAGTGCAGGCAACACAATTCCCATTCCTTTCTCTTCTCTCTCCAGCCACCTCTTTCCAGTCTCTCAGACCTGAAGATCAGGTCTGTAAAGGCCAGAGAAGCATAGAGCAACTGCAGAGCATCAGGAGACCTGGGGGAAAACAATGGGGAAACAACAGTGCTCTGTTAACACAGAAGATTCTTAATGTGCATTGTGATGGCTGTGTCTAGCTGTTCCCCCAAAGTCTGAAGCAGTCACAGGTGGGACTTCTTCAGAGGTGGCTGGATCTAGAGTGTGTGATGCTGGGATTGCTTCATGGTGCGATGCTAGGATCAAGGACACTGGGATTAAGGGTGTGAGTGCTACCCGCCCTAAGTAGCCTGGATAAGATATAAGGGATAGAAAGAGCTGTGGTTGTCCCTTGCTTGCTTTGCTACCTTCTGCCCACCATGAACTGCTTCTCTTTTGTGAAGCCCCTCTACCATGCCACCCTGTGTTGGAGCTGATTATGGACTGAAATCTCCACAAACTGTGAGCTAAATAAAACTTTCCTCTTTTAACTTTGGGTGTTGGGTATTTTGTCACAGTGATTAGAGAAAAGTAATACATTTTTCCGTTTGACAAAAATGGATAGGCTTTCTATATATATAACAAAAATCACAGAACTGAAATGTTAGCAAAATAATTCAAAGTGAGAGAATTAAAAAAAACCTGAACCATTTGGGAGCTACGGTAAAGCCAGTATCAACCACGTTGTGCTGGTCCCCAGGTAGTTCAGCATGGGAGGGACACTGACCCTGGTGACCTTGATAAGGAGCACAGGACAACGCTGTGGAGATGGGAAGGAGGGGAGTGGGGCTTAAAATGATTGAGATGCAATATGTATATGTATCAGTTTCCCAGGATGATTGTACTCATTATACACTGCAAGCATGTACCAACAAAAAATAAAAAAGGTAAAGAATAAAAGGTTCCACTCAATATGCGATGTTGCTGATGCTTGCTCATATGCAGAACAGCACAGGAACAGTCCCAGGGAAATTACTGAGCTGGGGCGCATCATGAAAGGCTGGGGTGGTGTCCCACACCTCTGATCCCAGAACTGTAGAGGCTGAGGCAGAAGTACCAAAGTTTGAGCCCAGCTTAGTAAGACCCTGTCTCAATAAAAAGTAAAGAGCTGGGGATGTAGCTCCATGCAGAGGCCCTGGATTTAATCCTCAGTGGCGTAAAAAAGAGAAAATGTATAACAAAAACCCTCACGGGCTTAAATATATTTAGCAACCCTGCCTCCTCAACCTCAGCCAAGAACTGAAGATGGTAAGCCTGTGTGGGGCCTCAGGATGGCTTGTGGGTGCTCTTGAGCTGCTTCCTGCTGTGCCTGGAGAGTGGGTGACTTCTCACAGATACAGAGGTGCATGGGATGTGAGGGGAAGCTGAGATGCAGGGAGGACAGAGCAGCAAAGCGAGCCGCATGTGCAGAGTAAAGGGACCAGGAGCCTGATGGTGCCAGTTCCCAGTACCCAGTGCAGGTGGTGAGGGGAGAAGGGAGCCGCGGCTCCCGGTGCCTCCTGGTTTTCCTGAGAAGTGGGACAGCATCTCTGAACCAAGGGGGAGGTGTGATTGCACCTGGGGCTGGGCGTGGCTCAGGGTGGAGCACTTTCTTAGAATGAACTGGGCCTGGGTTCTCCTCAGCCTCCTCCCAAATGCCATCCTAAAGCAGGGGTGGCCTCCCTGTGCCCTCCCCTGTCCCCTTCTACCATCTTGCAGGCAGGGGCAGAGGGGTCCAGCAACCTGATCCTGCTGGCTCCCAGATAAAAGATCCAGACAGACCATGCTCTGTGGACATGACTCACTATGGCCAGCACCTCTGACCCCTTTGTCCCCACTCCCAACTCCTGGCAGCCTTTGTAGCCTAGGACTGTGCCCTCTAATGTGAAAGATGACTAAGGTGGGTGAGAACAAATACCAAATATATGTGAATGGAAACAAAAGTTCCAGCAGAAAAAGTTGTGTACTAACAGCTGCCAGGAAACACCAAGCCACTGACTTGCTCAGCAATGTGCAGGACCATATGGGCCCTAGGCACTATCACCTTCTGAAGACTGCCTGAGGGATCCCAGATCTGAGGTGTTCTGTGGTGGATCCTGGGATCTGTAGTAACCCTTCACCTGGAACATGTTGGAAACAGATTCTGAGCCTGACTCACCCTCCTGCCTGGGACACTTACCAGTTATGGTGCTGCGTTAGGTCCTCAGTGACCTTGCCAGTTCTTCCAGAACCCTGGGCAGTGCTGCATACTCTGCTCCCCCTCACCCACACTTCCACCTTCTCCATTCTCACCCAGCAGATGCTGCTGAGAAAGCCGAAGTAATGGGAAGAGATTTCCACAGCTCCTACACCACCTACCACCCACGGGCATCTGTGAACCAAGTCTGAGCAGTGTCCATGCCACGAGATCAGGCTGGGCTTCCACCCTCTCCTACTCAAGGAAATTGCTTCAGCACCTCCCCAAGTCCTACATCACCTCTTTCATTTCTGTCCATGTATCGCCTTATGCCCCATCAGTTTGCAGACAGACTGATTTTTCTGAACTTTAGATGTTTCCTTGATTCTGTTTCTCTTGCCAGCCGTCCCAGCCTGCTTTTTCCTCTGCCGTGCAATGAAACTCCTTTCGTGTCATCTGCCCTGCTGACCACTGACAATGGTCCATGTGGTTCAGACTCATGGTCAGGTCCCACCAGAAGCAGTGTAACTCTCCTCTCTCACACACATGCATGAAGGTCTCTCTTCTCCCCACCTTTCCATTCTGCATGGCCCAAGGCTCTGGCTTTCGCTCCCTCTCTGCCCTTTCTCACATCCTCAGCAATCTCATGTGGTCACAGTAAGGTGACTTCAGCAAGGTGGATGTACAGACAGTGCCAAAGTGCCAACTCCCATCACAGACTTCTCTCAAACTCAGCACCAGCCCACTCTCACCATCATCTCAACTCACCAGGAGAGAGCTGCACCCGCCACCTTCCTGCCTGGTCTCTCCCACCCACAGCCTTCCACACCTTGGTGCGGGGCATCTCCCCCTTCCAATGGCTTGGGTCAAAATCCTTTATTGGAAAAGGAAAAAGGAGGAACATCCAATAGAAGAACTGAAAGATAAAACTGAAACCTCTCAGAAGGTAAATAATAAGGTATAAAATAGAAGAGGCTTAATAGCTAAATAATAGGTGTTCAAGAAAAAAGAGAGAAGGACATCAGAGGAGAAAAGATCATTAAGGAAATAATTCAAGAAAAAGTTTTAGAACTGAAAGACAATTTATAGAAAGACAGTTACAGCCTTGCCAAGAACATCAGGAGTAGGATCACTATCATGACAGATAGAAACACAATTATTGAGCTCACGAAACACCTGAGCAAATCAACCCAAAAGAGAAAGCTCTGTTTTGTTTGGCTTACAGTTTCTGCCCATGGTTGACAGTTTCCATTGATGAATTAGAGCCTCATGGTAGAACAGTGTGGCGAGGAAAGCTGCTCACCTCATGCAACCAGGAAAGAGAGACAGAGAGAGCACACGCTGACTGGTGTGTCTCTTCCACTCTTGTTCCATCTAGGTCACAGCCCTTAGGGCGGTACCACCCACATTCAGAGCGGGACTGCACCCTGGCTCACATGCCATCCTTTGGGAACCCCTCACAGACACACTCAGAGGTGTGGTCCACTACTTCCTTAAGCATATCTCAATCCAAGCATGATTAACTATCACAACTTACAAAGTGATCTATAAAACACAGGACTGCAAACAAATAAATAGGCACAAAGCCTGTGAAAACTCCTACTCCTGGTAGAAAAGGGCTTTCTGATTAAGGATGCTGAACAGTCAAGCTACTATGACAGGTATTGGAGCAGATTAAAGGCATCTTTCAAGCACATGAGACTGCAAGTCATTTCCCTCTGGTGCAGTGAGGAGCTGAGTGGCCCTGGTCCTGCTCCAGGCAGCCTCTGGAGGGGCTTGGTGGGAGAGGGCTGCCCATTATTTGTCAGGGGATGTGTGTAGGTTGTTCCCCTCTTACCTTGGGGATCACACCTAGTTCTAAAGATGAGCCTAAAGAAATAACTTCTCTACAACCCTTCCTAGGAAATGGGCAGCCCAGGACTCTCAGGGCTGTGACTGTGCCACTGGCTGTGGTTTATTCTCTGGTGGGCAGTGCTTTACAGAGTGGGCTAGGACCTTGCACCGTCTGATCTGACCATGAGAGAGACAAAGTCTGTCTTGTGTGGAGGGTAGGGTGGGAGGTGGCACCAGACTAGGAGGAACTAAGCACAGCAAAGGCCCCACCACATACCCCGGGGGGCTGGGCAGACCAGGTTTTCATTCCAGCCCCTTGGTCAGGAGCCTGTTTGCCCACATGAAAGTGTGCACCCATGTCTCTGTCAGGACATGGCAGTTACTCTGTACCCAAATGTGGGAGATCCTATCATTGTCCTTATTTTACAGAAAGGAACCCAGGCTCAGGAATCACTGAGGTTCTCAGGGAAAGTGGCCAAGAAGAGGCAAACACTGGACTCCAGAGCCTCCATGTCTGCACGTGGCTGGCTGTCCACTGGGAATACTTATTTACCTTCTTGTAGGTCCCTGTCCCAAGGGACCACCGCCACCTCAGGCCCAGAGGGTGTCACATCAGGCAGGTGAGCTGACAACACCTGCCCTGGGTTCTCTTCCTCCCAGGACCAGGCTGCTGTCTCCACCTCTTCCTCACAGCAGCCTCCAGGGTCATCACGGATGCTGCTTATTGACAGGCTTTTTGGCTGCATGAGGACAGATCCAGGGTGCTTCTCGTTCCTGCTTCACTCTCGCACTTAGCACAGCAGGTGTGCAGCAGACACTTGCTGTATGAAGGAATCAAGCCGCCCTCTGCCTTCTGGGGATGGACAGTGACACTCATGGTGCAGCCTGCTCTCCTCACAGCCCAGCATCTGCACTCACCAGAGCTTCAATGGGACCCATGGGACCAAGAAGGAGCCCACAGCCTTGTCCTCAGCAGGAGAGGCAGTGACCAGAAAACAGAGGCCCCCAGCACCTATGTACCTGAAGCAGAGAAGCCGATCAGAACCAGAGAATGAGTCTACTTGGAATTCACCGCCGCTCTCCTCAGAATAATCTGTGTGAGGAGCTGGGGACACACAGCTAGCACCTTCCGCCGGTCGTGTGGGGTCTTCCTTCAGAGAGGGCACCTCCTGATTCCTGCTCCCTTGCCCTGTTTGTCTCCTGAAGCACCCCCTGCTCCCCACTTTGAAGCACAGCTTGCCAATGTATATTCTTTACCCCATGCCCTGACTCTTGTATCCTTTTTGAGCGAAGCTCTGATAAAAACCAGAAGACATGTCTCCAGATAAATGTTCATATGCACATAAAGTTCTGCACTTTAGTGAGCTCTTCACTTCTGAGGAACATTCTCAGCCCCATCCCCACCATACACCCAGCTTCTTGCTAGACTCTGAAGCTCAAGCAAGGCAGATCCTTAGGAGCTACAGCAAAGTACAAAGGAGGAAGTAGTGACAGTTTGTAAAAATGTTCTAGAGAGCCTAAACTTTCAACTTAGACTGCTGAGTTTTTGAATTTAGCAAATGAAGCAATAGACAGACATGAACTGAGATTTCAGGGACTGAGGAAGGGCCCTACAAAGACATGCCTGTCTACTTTCCCACTGTACGCTCTGACCAAGGCCCAGGGCCACTTGTGGTCTCAGTGGCTCTGCACTGGGCAGGAGGAGAAGAGTACTGATGTGATTTAGAACTGGTACAAACACCGGCAAGAATTGCCTGGTTCTCAAATTGACCATCATAGGCACCAGCTGCGACACCTAGGCAGGCTGACTGCTTTCTCATTTGCAAGAAGATGGCAGTAACATCACTTGTCTCCCTATACCACTGAGAAGGAAAAGGGCCTGTCACATAATTCAAGCTCAACACTGGCGGCTGCTACTTTATTATCCAGGTTGCAAAAGGTCTCGCTGGAATAGAAGAGAGTATGGACAGAGAGACCTTTAGCTGTGGCATCAGAGTAAAAGATGGCCACATCTTCACATGAAGAAACAAATCTTTAGAACAGGGTGGGTGCTCCTAACCCACATCACTGCCCAACACAGACAAAAACAAGGGCAAATGAAAAGTCCGCAACGATCACCACAAAACTGTTTTTACTAACAAAACCAAAGAACCTCAAACACTTTTTGTGGACATCAACTTCTTTCCTTCAGATTTTAAAACGGTATTGTGCATGTACATATTGTCAAGTTTTAAACACATTTTGGAAAACACAGTTATGGACACAAACAATTCCAATAAATGGATAGGAGATGTTCTGAAATCTGATTCTGAACACTTACAACTTCACCAGATGCCCGTGAATCCTCCTCCCTCTGTGGTATGTGCCATTTCCCCTCTGCCTGTAGGAATTGGGAGTTGGGCCTTCATAGACAGCAGCCCATGTAACAGACATGAGAAAGTGAGTCCAAGCAGTCACAGAACTGCGATCTGTCAGTATCTAGTGGATAAGGAGCAAGGTGTCAACCCAGCAGGCTTTAAAACCCTGAAAGTAAAATCTGCTCCATGTGTTCCACAGGTATTTCTCTCTCGTCAGCATGCTGGTCAGAAAGTTGAGCAGGTCATTTTCACATATGCACAGCAGTGAGTGCCCTGGGCTGAAGTGGCATCCCCAGCAGCCTCCCTCTTGCAGGGCAGGGCTGTACCCAGAGCCCAGGGGTTTGATGAGCTCCTTTCCACTCCTGCAGCAAGGAGGTAGCAGGGCCTCCTTAGCAAGCTCTTTGTCATTCTTCAATGACATGGGCGGGAAGGTGGGAACTGTGCTGCTGGACTGCCCTGAAAAGCCATGAGTAGGCAGGAAGTCACTTAAAGCTTAGTCTTGAGGGTTGAGGCACCACTCTAATATGGAAGAAACTAACTGACTTAGAAGCAGGGCTGTCTGCAAGGAGGAGGCTCAAGTGCATCCCTCAGAAACTGAAGGTCACACGTAGGATTCAGCAACACCCAGAAGCTGCACGAGCATGCAGATGACTGGTCTTCTAAATGGACATTCTTTTCTCTTTACAAATGGACTGGAAACCAGGCCGACAGACCCTTACACGCCCCCGTACACAAGGACCGGGCTGTCCCAAGTCCTGTCTTCTGCGATGCATACCTTGCCTTGCACAAGGAGGTTCTTAGAAAGTACTAGGCCACTTCAGTACTGATAATAAAAACCGCTCTAGAAATGGAATTCTTCATGTCAATTCCTAAGGGTGCTACTCCAAGTCAATATCCCTTTAGGAAAATGTCACCCAGAGAAAACTGCAGTTTTCTCGGATAGAACATGAATGTTGGTCCTCATATGTACAAATGCAGACTAGTGCTTTTGATTTTATTCCCCCAAAGTAGACAAAAAATAAGGAATGTATTCATTCCAAATGTATACTTAGGACAATTCTCAACTAGATCTATGTCCTTACAACTAAGTTTATTTCAAACTTTTAGCACCCTATCATCCATTTGCAATCTATCCACTGTTCTTATAAAAAAACATAATAATAACTGACACTATGGTAAAATATAATATGGTATAATATGGTAAAATTGAGATGGGATCTATTATAACAATATATACCTGGGGGTGAGTGTTCAAGAATTATCAATGTTTAGTCACTGCTATTCACCGTGTGGTCAGTAAACGTTACACATGGCATTATGAAGCCCAGGGCTGCCTTGGACCTCTTGTAACTTGAACTTCATGTAAGGGTGGAGAAAAACAGGAGTCCTGATGGAGTCCCGTTGACCTCTCACACTTCAGGAGACATCAAGGCCAGCCCAAAACATGGAGAGGGGTGGCCCTAACCATGCTCTCCCCAAATGTTCCAGCAGATGCTCTCTTCTCTATTATTCCTTCTCAGGGTTTAGAGTGGTCTTTTCTTTATGTTTTTTAGAAAGGTACCTATGGAAAACACCAAGACCTTCTCACTAGAATGCCGCCCTGGATGACCTTCCTAATATATAAGAGATGCATCCTGACAGTTCCTGCCCTCTCCAGAGATGACACCCTTAGGCATTATATACATAGTATATTTAGACAGAAATGTGGCCGCCAATGGAACCCATGCACACCTGGCTCTGTGCACATGTGAACTCACACCTGTAGACAACACCAGGGAACATGCAAACATGAAGAAACTGGATGTGAAGAACTCAATTTCACACACGGAGGGCAACACTGTCACGAATGCTGATGGATGGCTTCTGTCACTCATGCTCTAACTTAGGGTCTCTGCAACAACAAGGGCCTGGGAAGGTATCTGCTTTTCTTCTTTCAGGATTCACAGCTGTGTGTCAGGCACTGGTCAATCTGGAAGCTTTAGGTCCGGTCCAATGGGTATTTTTAGTTGTCTTTTTGCACCTTTTTAATCCCTCTGGGAAGAGCCAAGTTCAAATGCTGGAAACTGTGATGTCTCTGGAACGAGGACATCAGAGAGAAAGTGAATAGCGCCAGCCATGCCTGCAAAGCAAGAGTGGGGGCTTTAGAAATGGCTCTCGGGCGGTGTCTCAAACAGGGACTTTCCATCATCTTATACACCACATTTTCATGTCACAGAGAATGCAAAGTTTTATTTTGAGAAATATTTTTCCTTATAACTTTTTTGAATATTAAAGTGACAACATTCCCCCAAAGATATGACCAATGTTCTACTTCCATTATGTGACTAAAACACACTGCAACACCAGAAATAAAACAGCATCTATACCACAGTTGGCTCAGATATCATCATGATAAAAAATACTACCAATAGCTTTCTTTATACACATAAATCTGACATTACCGATGAAATGGGCCAGGTTGTCAAAAACTGCAAAATACTAAAACTCACTGAATATGAAATAGACAAAATTTGAACATTCCTGCAGGAACTGTTTAAAAGCTGAAATTGTTCCAAGAGCTCTGGAAAAAGATATCTCCAGTTCCAGAAGATTTTACTAGAGAATTTTACCAAACATTTAAATTATATTCATACTAGTTATTTCAGCAATTAATACACAATCTCTTCCAGAAAAACAGAAAATGAGAGGAAGCCACTAAATGTGTTATCTATCAAAACCAGATAAATATGTAAAATCAGAAAACTAGAAACAAGAGCCTCATGAGTGAAGATGAAAAAATCTCTAATGAAATGCCAGCAAATGGTGGGTTATGCAGTATGTAAAAAGAACTACACACTATGACTAGAGTTTATTCTGGAGATGAAATTGGCTTATACTTGAAACAGAATCAATGTAATAGACCATATCAGTAGGCTAAAAGGGGAAAAAGTACATGGTCTTATCAACTGACATAGGGCGCTGGCAGAGTCCAGTACTCACAACTTGGTTAAAAGTGCATTTGTCACTTCTGAAGTTCAGATGGGCAGGTGTGAGATGTGGCTCTGAAGTGATTAAAACCTATCAGCTCACCCATACCAGTTCGTCTCTGCCTTGGATGACTATTCTTATAAAAATTTATAATAGTAACGTATAATATGGTAAAATATAATATAGTATAATATGGTAAAATTGAGATGGGATCTATTGTAATATTATATACCTGGGTGAATGTTCTAGAATTATCAATGTTTAGTCAATGCTATTCACCATGTGGTCATTAAAGGTTACATATGGCATTGTGAAGCCCAGGGCTGCCTTGGACTGATACGTGAGCCAGTACATACACAAGCACACACACTGGGCTTTCTGTAGGACTCTATTACTTTCCTGAATTGTAGTCTGTCTTTTCCACCTGCAGCAGACTGCCAGTCATTGTTTTATGAGTGATCTGTCATTGTATTCCTCTTCAAAACTTTCTTCAACATTTGCTCTTGTTATGGTTTTATGATTGCTAATATTCCTGATTACTAATACTTATAATCAATAATATTAATTTCCTTACATGATTTGTTTTAAACAACTAGCCAGATTGCTGTGAGCCATTGATGTTAGAAGGGTCCTGTTACAGGTAAAACTCAGAGGGGCAAGCTGGTCTCCATCCCTGACCAGCAAGCCTTCCCCACTGTCTGCAAGTCCTCACAGAGGGTCTCAGGAATCAGAGGGACTGACAGGATGGAGAATAGGGATGGTAAAGACATACATTCAGCATCATTTTCAGCACTAATCTGACCTGTTCATGGCCACTCTGGTTTTGAAGTCATTGCTCAAACAAGACCAAAGGCACTGCAGGGAAGCCCAGGGCAAGGAGGGCTGGGAGGGCACCTCTCACTCACCCGAAAGCTGAATGCCTACCTTCAAAGAGGGAATAGGGCCTGTCAGGGATGCGGCACCCATGTGCTCCATAGTCCAGACACCACTCTGCAAACTGACAGGAAAGAAAGTTCTTGTGAGAACAGCACTCCTGCTCAACAACCCTGCAGGGAGCTCCCAGAGTTGAAGCCAGAGGCCCCATGAGCAGCAGTGTCCAGAGCAGGGCTGGGGCTGGGTCGCACAGACCCTCTACCCTGTGGCTGAGCCCCATGACGTGCAGGCTGCTCTTTCACAGCTGCAGGGAAGCCTGAGGTAGAAACGCACACCCAGCCACAGACCATCCTCTAGGACTTGCCTCCTGCCCCTTCCATCTAGATGAAATCCAGGTGGAAGCTGCCTTCAGCCCTGGCTGCCGGCGCCAGCATCTTCTCTGCCATCGGCAGGGACCTCGTAATCTTGGCCCAGCCTGGGCACACTCAGTGTACTCTGGGAAAGGTTGCCTGCCCTGGCTTCTCTGCTTCAGCTCCACTGCCTCACACTGAGGCTCCATCATCTGGAAAATGCCTCGCCTGGCTCTAGGTGCTGGCCTTCCAACTCCTTGGTCCTTTCTTCACTTCTCTCTTCAGTGGGTATTTCTGTATCATTACAATAGACTTCCTTTTTGTTGTTGTTGTTTAAGCTGACATAATATTTTGGTAATTTGTATATTAAGAATCATAGATGTTAAACATAATGAATATAAAATTCAGCACATGTAAAATAAACTCATTTTGCTTCCAAATCTGTTTACTTTTTTAGCTTGTTTGATGCACTATCTACCTGTTTTTTTGGGTCAGGGAAACACTCAGGTGTTTCTTTTTTACATTAAAACAAAATAATTGCACTAAATTTTGTGAGTTCCACATGCAACATATGTCTAAATCTTTTTCCTCACAGGCAATGCCCTGGTATATACCACAAGGTTTCTTGCGTTCATGATCACATGCAATGGGAGAACCCCAAGCCCTGCTGATTATGATCCTTGGTAGGGGGCTTGGTGTGTACTCCTACTTCCAGCAGTCAATGCTGGCCAATTATCAAAGTCACCTGTGTGGGAAGTGGGGCGAGCCCAGGCACGCAGCTCTGTGCAGCAGAGTGGGGTTTGGTCCGCAGTGGACTCTGAGCAGCAACCACCACACATGATGTGCACGTGATCTTGATCGGTTCTCAGCACACCTCCCAGATGGGTAATAGTTTTTCCGATTCTTACAAGTGAGGAAACTGAGCTGACACAGTGTGATTCTAGCCAGGTAGTGTGACTGCAGAACTCATGCAGCTTAAGAGCTATCTGTCCATATTGCCCTGTGCTGCAGACAAGGATAACACAGCCCAGAGAGCCAGGACAAAGCTGTGCACCAGGAGCCATGGCATGGGGAGAGCCAGGCAGAAAGAGCAAAGGAGGATTGTGTCAGTAGGTTTGTATACCATGTCCTCACCTTGCAGGCTCGGTAGAGGTACTTCCTGTCCTGTGTGAGGTGGTAAAGGGACAGGAAAGAGTAGCCGTTCCCAGCAGTGCCATGGCAGACGCCATAGCCTTTCCGGAGCAGACCTCGCTGCCAAATCACATCGCTGCACTCCATGGCCTCTTTTAAGTACTTCTCCTCCTTAAAAACCTGGACAGTGACAACCAAAGCCACGTTGACAATAGGTTAACAGCACAATACTTCCTTCCCACAGCTGGGCTTGATGGTACACATCTGTAGACCCAGCACTATGGGAGGCTGATGTGGGAGACCAGTCTGGTAACTCAGTGACTTGGAGAAACCTTGACTCAAAAAAAGGGGCCGCAGAAATTTCTCATTGTGAAGTTGTGGTTCAATCCCCATTACCACACCAAAAAACAAGTAAACAAAAACTTCTTTCTGGTTAGGAAAACAAAAATGCCACTGGAGTAAAAAAAAAAAAAAATTAAAAATCACTAGCAGCATGATGTATAGCCTCTTACAAGCTCAACCTGTCAGCCTACTTCTCTTGCCCTCCAATTCATAGTTCTGCAGAAGTAATTCTAAAATTTAGCTTTAAAAATTAATATTGAGCCAGGTATGCTGGCGCACAGCTGTAATCCCAGCACTTGTGAAGCTGTGGCAAGAGGATTACCATGAGTTTGAGGCCAGCCTAGTCTACATAGTGAAATCCTGTCTCAAAAAACCAAAAAAGTAAAAAAAATTAATTTTAAAGTAGTACATATTACAAATGCAAAGGGGACCAAGAGATGGGGGTGCGGGGGAGAGAGGAAGGGGATAGAAAAAGAGTTAGGATGTGTTGTATATATGGATCAACTCCCCAGAAGGAATGTGATCATTCCATACAAATGTGGATTGATAAAAATTTAAATTATAAAAATTAAATTAGCCCATGTCCTTGGTAAGAAGCTTCACTACAAACCACTACAGAGTTCCTGCGACACACACTCTGCAGCTCTGATAGGTCCACTCTTGGCGAGGACAACCAAAGTATCAATGTGACAGCACCCCATCCCTGGGGCGAGAACACCATACCCTGGGGCAGCGTGTGGGTTGCCCACCCTACTGGACCCAAGCAAGCAGTTGTGTGATCCCACACAGACTGGCTACATGCCCCGGGGCAGGACTTCATGGCACCCTACAGGAGCACTTCTTGTGGATAGTCGTTAGCCAGGCTCGCTGACAGCCGAGGGTGGGCAAGACCAGATGCTGAGATAACCCAAATGTGGAAGGAGATAAGGATTTAGGTGGTAATAACCAATATCTTTAAGGATGAAAAGACTACACTCACCACCAATGGACAGTGTTATGGCGTCTGTCTAGATGGTCCCCAAAGCCTCACTGATCACAGGTAGAGCCTTTTGGAACTGGGTGGATCCATAGCACACGATACTGGAATTAACTGGGTACTAATTTAGTACACTGAGTGGAATTAGCACAGTTCTGGGTGTGGATAATGGAAGCCCATCCCTGGGTAGGGGTGCCACCAATCAATAGGTTTGCAGCCTGGATAGAAGATAAGGGGAAAAAAAGGAAGGTAGGCTTACCACTAGCTGCCTTCTGGCTTGCCATGTCATGGACTATTTCTCCTCTGTGATGCCTCTCTGCTATGCCACCCTGCCTTGGGACCAGCCAACTGTGGACTGACACCTCTACAAACTGTGAGCCAAAATAAACCTTTCCTCTTTTAATTTGTGTCAGGTGTTTTGTCTCAGCAGTGACAAAAGTAACTAAGACAAACAACTAGGAACATTCACAGGAGAAAGGCACTACTAAAAAAGAAATAGATATTACAGACTTAGAAAAACATCCTTAAGTAAGATAAAATCACTGGGTAGGCTTATAGCAGCTCAGACACAACAAAAGCAATATGAAACTAGATAAACGGAAATTATCCCACATGAATTACAGAGAAGAAAAATAAACTTGAAAATAACCTCCACCCCCCACCTATGAAAAAAATAATGGCCAAACATAAATGTACACACAGATGCACGTGCACACGCACACACACACACACACACACACACACACACAATCATAGGTAAGATGCCAGTATGATGAATGACTAATTTCTCACCAGAAGAAATGGAGGCCTAAAGACAATGGAACACTAGCTCTGAAGTACTGAAAGGAAAAAAAGAACTGTCAAACTAGAATTTTACAACCAGCAAAAACTCTTTTAAAAATGAAGGTGAGGGCCGGGGATTTAGCTCAGTGGTTCCTCCACCTGCTTTGCAAGCACAAGGGCCCAATTTCGATCCCTGGTACCAAAAAAAAAAGAAGGTGAAATAAAGACAAATACAAGATTATTAAAAATCAATTTGTTGCCAAAATCAATAATTTAACAACTGCTTTGCAAACCTATATGCCAATAAATTGGAGAATTCAGAAGAAATGGATAGATTGCTAGATATGTATGAATTACCACAACTGAACCAAGATTTAAAAACCATGAATAATCCAGGAAGAGGCAATGAAACTGGAGCATTAATAAAAGACCTACCAACTAAGAGAAGCCCACGTCCAGATGGATTCAATGCAGAATTCTACAAGAACCTCAGGAAGATAACACCAATACTGCTCAAGCTCTTTAATGAAATTGAAAAGGAAGGATGACTCCTAAAGTCCTTCCTGGAAGCTAGTATCAACCTGATTCCAAAACCAAAGATCCATCAAACAAAGGAACTACAGGGCAATCTCTTTAGTGAACATAGGTGCAAAAACCCTCAAGGTGACACTGGCAAACAGAATGCAACAAATCATCGAAAAGGTCATACATAAACATAAGCAACTACAGAAAGGAAAATAAATTTTGTGAATCTGTACTCAAATTAGTTTAATTTATGAAGTATATTAATATTTCTCAAATACTTGAAACCTTTATGCCTTTGTAATCATACTTGAAGAATTTTTGATTTTATATACAAGACAATAAACTGCTAAAGCTTGTTACACAAACATTCTAAACATTTCCTAATCAATTTTAAGATACAGTTCTTATGAAATGGATAGTCTTACTTTAAATAACTATAACTCGAGAGAAAACAGTCTAGAGCTATGTTTGTCTCTCTGGCCCCTGGCCCCTGCCTGGGTCATACATAAATCCAGCCCTTCCACTCACCCACTGGACACAGGCACAGAAGTTCCAGTTCGTGGGGTGTGCACCCCCAGGAGGAAGGTGTTGTCTAGACTTATTTCCTGTACTTCACACTGTAATGACATGTTTTACCTCTCACTGGCCAACTAGATTATTTACTTTTGCATATTACCATTGATGCCTTTCTACCCCCAGAAGATTCTGATAATCTTTCCCTTCCTCATGTTCAACAGTCTTAATGTAGAGGACAGAATCAGGTTTGAATCACTAAGTATGGGACCTTAACAGCTTTGGCTCTTACTTTCCAAACAGGAGAAATTTCTGTTTTGGAATCAATGAGGGAGGGGAGGTGTTCAAATAGGGTCCAGGCAGTGCCCTGCAGGAAAAGCCAGTCCTCAGCAGAACATGGAAATGCCTGCCACCACGTGACCCTCAGTGGTGGAAACAGCAGCAACCGTAAGCAAGGCTAGCGGAAGTGGGTGCCCATGATGCAGGTCCCCACCAGACGTGTTGGAGCACAGCAGCACCCATCCTCAAAGGCAGATGTCTTTAAGGGGAAAGGGGAAAAGAGCTCCACAAACAAAAGCTTTCCATTCATGATTCTTGCATCTGTGTTGAACATGAAAAGGTTCTTGTTTTTATGGCAATATTATGCACACACCCTACTGTGGGACATGTATATTATAGGCATCTCTATGTCACTGAAGTTACAAGTGCTCCAAAATACTAAAAACAGGACAGGCAACCATTTGAACAGAATTATGGTTTAATTTAAAAAGCAGGGTAATGTGATGAGGATAAATCATTATGTTCTCTGACTCTGAAATGTTATATTTCATTGTGCTATGCTCTCAACAAATATCATCTTGAGTCATTTCTGAACATTCCTGTCTTACACTATTTCAACATTTTTTGTGTTATTATTGAAGAACTAAAATACTCTGAAAAATTAGTGTATATCATAAAAGTTCATTTCCCAGTTTTTTTGAAATAATTTATTATTTATCAAACAATTTTGAAATAATTTATCAGAGTCAATCATAAAGGGAAAATAAAATTGATGCAGGTACAAATTGATATTTTCTTGTGGACATATGAATTTTGCTTTATTAATTCCATCTATTTCTCTGAAGCATAGAATTACCAAACTACTGTGTTGAACAGAGCAATCATGGTGGTTATAGTTGTGTACTTTTATTGATATGTTATATCCTGACGTCAACTATTACAAATAAAGATGTATTAAATGGAAAATAAATGAAAAATGAAGCACTGCTTGTTTTCAACTTACATGATAAATCTTAGTGCAGAAATGAACAGCACTCTTTTTTTTTGTTTGTTTTGTTTTGTTTTTTTTTTTGAGACAGGTCTCACTGTGTAGTTGAGAATGACCTGGAACTCACTATGTAGCCCAGGCTGGTTTCCAACTCACAGCAATCCTCCTGCCTCAGCCTCCTGACTGCTGGGATTACAGGCATGCGCCACCACGCCCGGCCGAACAGCACTCTTAATATCATACCCAATGTCTTAAGCTTAATAGAATTAACCACTGAAGGTACTGTTTACTTTTCCATAGCGTCCCAGGTGTACAAAAATTTAAGTACCATCCTTATTTCTTAGAAGTAATTTTATAACTATTTTGAACTCAAATTTAAAAGCTCTTGAATGATTATAAGTATATCCAGCAATAATGGCTTATGTAGGAGTATAAAATGATATGAAGCCAACACAATACAAATTTGTATTACTGTCACCTTGTATTACTGCAGTTGTAATACTGTCACCTGCCTCACTGAGAACTCCCATCACAAGGAAAGGCATTACTGCCCATCATTTTACACATTTACCAGCAGAGAAATAAACAGACTTTCTATTTATTTTATACAAACATTCATTTCAGAATGTTTTTAATGGGCAACCAAATAGGCTTCCCAAAATCAACCTGGCAGTGTGGTGGTGAAACTGGACCCCTGCACCCTGGTGCTTGTGCCCTGCAGGCCTGCATGGCACATGGTCACAGTGAGTGGGCACTGACCTTGTAGGCCTGCATGAGCATGTGGATGACTCCAGGGGCGCCGTGGCACCAGTGTACCAAGCGATCTGTTTCATTGCTCAATGAGGATGGATAATTCCCAGATCGGAATTTTTTGTGGCGCACATAATCGATACTAGGCTTCACCATTTCTGTCAAGGTTTCTTGGTCCACTTTTGCTGCTGGCTTTAAAAACAAAAACAAAAACAAAACAATTTAATTTTTTTGAAGTTTCTTTTTAAGAAAACTCACTGTATCAAGGCTAATAAAACATCAATTATCTGAAATATGGAGGGACATATAAAATTAGGATTAAGTCAATTATCTGGTTTTTTAAGACTTAGGTAGGCCACCTTTTGTTTCAACAAAGTTTGAAATCTTTTGAAAATATATATGAGTGCTATAATGTATCAAACATATTTTACTTCCTTTGATGAATCAGGATCAACAACTTGAAGTAGAATCCTATGGAGTAGGGAAAGAGACTGGATTGAGTCTGTAGAGAACCCCGGACTAGGAAGAAATGTATTTCATTGTTCTGCTTTGTTAAATACTGGTCCTTGATTTCCTTCACGTGGCTCTTACCTCCTAAGAAGCCAAGTATTGCCCTCCTCCAAGGTCTATTTACTGACTTGGCCACCAGGCAAACTATTCAACTCCCTTTTCCTGCTAGGGTAATCACATTGTCCAACTCCTGAGGCTGTAGTGAGGAGCAACTACAGGAAATACACTCCATCCCTTCATCCCATGACTGCCATGAAGCAATGGCTAGTGCTTGCTGAAAGTGCTCATTGAATGCTACTGCACACTTACTATCGAGTCTGTGAAAGACATCACCAGAGACTGAGGCTAGGAGCACACTTGGAAAATATTCACTAATTCTGAGGCACTGCTTTCTAAAATGACTGAAAACACTCAAAGGTTCTCAGGAGATACAGATTTGCATGCAAAACTTGATGGCAACGATCAATGGCATGATGAGGTAAACCACAGAGCTCAGTGTAACACATCAGCAAGCCATGCAAATTCGCAGCACGATGACACCGGGTGGAGAGCTAGACTTGGCCAATGTGTTCATTTTCATTTGGTTCTCATGGAAATTTCTGCAGGTGACATAAATTACATTTTTAAGTGTGAAGCAAATGTCACTTTAAAATTGTTATTATGCTATTAAGACAAAGGAAATACTAATGACACTTTCTCCTATAAAATAAAATTAATTTAACAAAAAGCTAACCTTACTAAGTATGAAAAAAGGGGTAATATAAGGGACACCAGCCTAAACTTCACTGACATAAAACAACTTTAATATTTTCAAAAAGTATTTACATATAAGAAAAATTTTAGGGGTTTCCTGACCATACTTACCGAATGTACTAGTTTTTTTTAAAACTATACATCAAGAAGAGTATTTCCAAAAAGCGAATGGCATTTTAAAACATTAGTTTTATACAGACAATAGATGAAAACCGTTTTAAGAATCAAAAATCAAAATATGCTTAGGAAGCTTATTGCAAAGAACAACTGCCACTGCTCCCTCCTCTGCTGCTCAGTGGCTTCTTCGCATCCCTCACTGTCCCTGGATAACGCAGCCTCATTCTGTCCTGACTGACTACTGCAGGCTTCACCTATGGCCTGCTGGGGGCAGCAGAGGGGGTGCTCCCTCTTCCACCCATCCCATAAGAGTTTTAGTCCAGTCACCATTTTTGGTTGTATCTATCCATACTCAGTGTGTTCTTTACAGACTAAACTGTAAATGATGCTTGCTGCTGATGTGGGATAGAGTGAATTATGGATGTACATTCTTTAATGACTTCTAGTTCTCTTTATAGTGATATTCTCTCATTTTTATTTGCTTTGTTTTCTAAGAACTGCCATCTAAGCTTTTTTGCACCCATCAAAAGCTCTGTAAAGACTTTCAATAGGATTTTCTGTAAAGTCAAGTGATATTTTCTCATATACATAATGTCTCCATTCTCTTCCTTCAGTCTTAACTGGTTGCTTTCTAGGTCTCATGTAACTTGCTGCCCTGGAACTTCTACCTGCCAATTCTCGGAGATTCTAGTCCTGCTCCTCTGTCCTGGGGTCTCTTGCCTGGATCTCACATCCCCCTCTTTCTTGGTAAACTCTGTTCTTTGGATAGATAGCACATTCCAGTAACTTCCAAAGAGAGGTAGCAGGAGAATTAAGTTTTTTGAAATTGGCTGTTTAAAATTGTCTTTGTTCTGCCCTATATTTAATTGATAATGGTCTTGGTAGAATTCAATGAAGAAAATCATTTTTACTCAGAATTTGGAAGTCACTTCCATTTGCCTTTCAGCTTCAGTGAAACTGCTGCAAAGTTTGACGCCACCCTGATGTCCAGCCTTGGTATATAACCCAATTTTCCTCTCTGAAATTTTAAGCATGTCTCTTTATCTTACATTTTCACAATGGCAGGCATGGTGTAGAATTTTTCCATTCACTGTACAGCAACTTGGTATATTTTTTTTCAATGTGGTGACTCATATCCTTAGTTTTAGAACATATTCTTTTTTATTATTTATTTATTTATTTATTTTTATGGTACCAGGGATCAAACTCAGGATCTTGTGGCTCGTGAGGCAGGCAGTGAGGCCACTGAGCTAAATCCCCAGCCCTAGAACATATTCTTTTACTGCACTTAATAAAATTCCTCCCTAACACTTTATGTCCTCCCTTATTTGATGTCTAATGGACACTAGACTTCTTGAATGAACTGTCTTATTTTCTTGTTATTGTCTCCCCTACTGTTTCTAATTTTTAACATGTTTGATTTCTAAACATTAAAAAAAAAAAAATTCAGCTCAGCTTGGTGGAAAATGTAATCCCAGCACTCTGGGAGGCAGAGGCAGAAGGATGAAACTTTAAGCCCAGTCTGGGCAATATAGCAACTTAGTGAAAGAGACTTTGTCTCAAAATCTAAAAAATACAAATAAAAAGGGCTGAGGATGTAGATCAGTGTGTAGGCCCCAGATTCAATCCTCAGAATCACAGGAAGAAAAATCACTCTATTTTTAATTCTCAAGAGCTCTTTTTTGTTCCTAAAATGTTTCTTGCTCCTTGGGTACAACAGCTTTTCTTATTTGCCAAAGGATATTAATTACTAATGATGGTTTCTTTGACACTGTCTTTTTCTTCCTAGATTATCTCTGTTTTCTCTGAGTTTCTTTTATCCACATTTAGGTCTCCAATCTTTCAAGCTGGTGGCTTTCCTCAGGTGTCTGGTAATTGTGTGGTTGCTGGTTTATATTTTTGCATAAGGTAGTAGACAGCAAGCAGGATATACTTGGTGCATAGGAAAGATAAGTTCAATGGTAGAAATCACTTTAGAGGCCTGGACAACGTATTAGTCAGGGTTCTATAGAGAAATAGGACCAATAGGGTGTGTGTGTATACAGAAATAGGGTTGTTTTAAGGAATTATTGGTCCATGCATCTATAGACTTGAGGAGTCCACAACCTGACTAGGATAGCAATAAAGACTCAGGGAGACATGCAGTAGTGGTGAGTTTATGGTAGATGACGCTTTGAACTCCTTAGTTCTAAGGCTCTACAGAAGAAGCTGGCTTGTTTCTTGCTGGCAGCCTCCTCTTCAGTCACTTGTGGATGATCTTCTGTCATACTAGACCATCCGTGTTGAGCAAGAAGCAGAGAGAGAAGGGAGAAGAGGGAAGGAGATATACCTTTGAGGAAACACCCTCAGTGACCTGCCTCCTCTGACCACATCCCACCTCGGAACAGCAAGGCAACTGTAGCTCCCCCATGATTCAGTCACTTCCCAAAACCTCTATCTATTAGTACATGAGGCTTTTGGGGTTCTAGCATTCTCAATCTAAATAATAACACCACCCTCCACCTACTTTGGGTTTTACATATACATATAGGGACTCAATATATTTTCTGGTTTTATCAAAGAATTCCGGCTTCTGTTCTCTCTTTTTCTGTTGTTTTGAAAGTATTTTCAAGAGAAGAACGATCTTTGTTCTGACATTGGAAAATAAAGTTCAGTTTAAATGACATTTTAAAAGTTTCAGCATATACTGTTCTCATGCCTTCCAGATGAGAGCACATAGTGGACACTACTGCCTCACAACTACTTGACCACACAAGGGTATGTATACAGGACTTGGGGTGAGGAAGGAAAGTATATGCCAACTTCTAAGTCAGCTCCACCACACTGCTTCACCTTCTATAAAACTCCTGTGGGGCTGGTGATTTAGCTCAGTGGTGCCACCACCTGCCTCAGAACCACAAGGTCGAGTTTGATCCCTGGTACCAAAACAAAACAAAAACAAAAATCAAAAACAAAACTCCTATGAATTTCTAAGTAAAATACTTGGGCAACAGTGTCCCACATCCTAATGCATACACAAAATCTACAACTTTAGGATAACAACATCATTTTAAAATAAGATGGAATTTTAGTTACTTTGGAAGTCTATACATGTATTATTAAAATTTTTCTCAATCAAAATATATGCATGCTTTACTTTCTACAATAACAAAGATAATTAATTACCAAAAAAGGAGGTTTGTGTCCTGTTAGGTATAAATGTCCTACTTTCTTCTAGGTAGCAGCTGCATAATGTAGTAGATTTAAAACTTTGAAGTAAAAATTTTTAAAAAAGAATATTTGGGCTTGTCAGTCAAAGACATCTAAATTCTCATCTTGCACTTTTGCCTTACTGGAGTTTACTTGCATCAGCAGGACAATGACAGAAGAAAAGTGTGGGTGGTGAGCAACAAATCTGGTACAAAACTACAAACAGAATGCACTTTTAGGAATTCACTGCTTCCAGTTACAAAGCAGAGTTTAAGCACCTGCAGTTCAAAGGAGGAGGCGTCTCCTTTCTGCCTGCTTGCTTTGTACTAAGCATTTCATTCCACACTCAAATTGGACATAATTATATTGTAACAGAGTTGCTGTATTAGTACTGCAGAGTGTTGCTACCTGCATTAGCATGTAGTAGATTCCAGCCATGCCGTGGGCCGCTCCAACATACTGCTTCCTGTGCCACTGATACAACAAGGGACAGCGCTCGGCTTTTCTTTCTTCCCTTGACAAAGTCTTGCCCGATTCAATAATAGAATTGACTACCTGTAGAGATATTGAGACACTATAAATTAAAAAAAAAAACAACAAAAACCTGCAAGCATTCTATTCTGGTAGAACTAACATTAATAAGGTATATGTGTGGAGAGACGGAGGGAGCAGTCGGGGGGGAGAGATTACTTAGTCTAAAAAAATCTTTCAATAGGAGCTAAGACAGTTTTATTTATTTTATAAATTAATAAGTACAGGCAGAAAGGCATGGGAAGAATGTCAGAATAGGCAAAGATGTTAAGAAGTCTAACCAAGGAATCAAAAAAGTTCATTGTAAGAACTTACTGAACTTAAGAAAAACTTCCCAATTAAAAATGGTTCCAGACATTTTCATTGTTTTGTAGCTGCAATGTTTCCCCCAAAAGAATTTCAGGGAAGAAAGCTGGAGGAACTGACTTCATTGATGAGAGACTAATGAAATGCAGTCTGCTGTGGCATGAAGGATCTCAGATCAGAAGAATATCATGTGTGGAATGACTACATGGTAAAGACACTAACTGTTTCCTTATGTCCACACTCTTTCCACCCTTCTGGTAAAGTATGCCAAGTTTTGGCTAAGCATCTGGTCTCTGAGCTAGAGAAGCTCAACACAGCCTTTTCCTTAAGTTCTGGCGAGAGAGAGGGATGTGAGCACCAGGATGTGTAGATGAACCCTGACAAAAGAAGCTGTTTCTCCTCCACTTCCTCTTTCCACCTTCCACAACTGCTTGGATTCAAACCAATTCTGATCACACAGATGAGGTACATGGCAAGCACTGTCCAGTAAGACAGAAGAGGGGCCTCATGCTTCTCACAAAAGGGAAATGATTCTAAAAATTTGAAGCTGCTATTATTTAGTTCTAGTAAAACCAACTGAATCAAAAAAGGGTGAAAAAATATAAGCTTAAAAAAATTACATTTTTACTGCAGAATGCATTAATAAATAAAAAAATTTAAATTTCCTGAAAACCAAAATAGCTATTTTAAAATGTTTATGAGATGCTTTAAAAAAATTAATGTTACCCAGCAGTAGAGCCCAGCTAAGAAAATAAGCCTATGTTAAGAGAGAGCTGTGAATGCCCAGAGGGTTAGCAATCCTACATTACCTCTTTAATAGCAGATTCGCTCACGGTGCCTGGGCCGATCTCCATGTTCAGGTACAGTAAGGCATACAGATACCCTGCCCGTCCATACAGCAACTCATCAGGGAGCTCAGACTCCTGGCAGACGATGGTTTTATGCAACTGCAAAAGTCTAGCCCACAAGAAAAATTTTGTTTCCTAGAAAATGCCTAAAATAACTTCTCCTAGCTAAGTCACCTCATCATTTGAGGGATTATCTATTATTATTTTTAAATTTAAAACTATGATTCAAAAAATATAAACCCAGGAAACAAGTAAAACGTCACTGTACTAATTCCTTGTCAAATATCAAAATCAAGAACAAAACATCTTTCTGCTCAAAATTTCTGCCTTCATATGTATTCTAAACCATGTAATAGAAGATATTTCATCTGAAATCCATCGAAAGAAAGTGATTTAAAATTACTGAAATGTGCCCAGGATCAGGCACAGGCCTGACTCCTTTAAGTTTTCAACAACAAATATCAGCTGACTGCCATAAGCCAGGTGGTCTCCCAGGCCCTCTAAGTCAGCCCTCATTTCTGCTTCTTCAAGAAAGAATATAAAGCAACAGGCTCACTGAATGCACATACTCAACAAATGTTCCATCATTAGCATATCTAATCAGTTATTTATGGGTGGGTTTTGTCATTTTCCTGGATCTAAGGCACATAAGCTAGTTTTCACACATTGGAAGTAACCAAATTGCTTAGCAAGAATGATTAAAGAAACATGTTTGTTCTCCCCAAATTAAAGGAGTTCGATGCTTGGAAAGAAACAGAACACAGGACCCCACCATTATGCTTAAGACTAACACACAAACCTCTCCACTTTTTTGGGAGTCCTGTCTGTAATAGTAGACTAATTAAAAACAATTTCCTTTTTCAATGCCTTTCTACTGAAAGAACATCAACTGAGAATTTGGAGAACACATTCAAAGCTTACTTTGTGATGCATTCCTGGGACTCGCAGTCACTCCTGAGTTTATGATATATCACAGCTCCCACAGCGAGAGGCCCAGCATCTCCACAGAGGAAAGTGACCCTGCGGCCATTCAGGTTCCGAAGTGTTCTCTTGACATAATCCAGGGATCGGAGTAGGTGAGTCTGGTCACCAGTGACCCGGTATAGCTGCAGGTACAAGAGGGCTATGCCTGGAACGAGTCCCCACCAAACAAAAGCACTGTGAAGTTTCCTCTCACCCTGGGGGTGTTCTTTCATAATTACATGAACTCTTTTCTTCTGTGCAATCCCTATGTCTTAGAAGGGGCAACATCAACCCAAAACATTTCTTTAAAATGAAAACAAAACAAAAAAACAAGACATAGAAATCAGGGTAAAGAATAGATTCCAGAGTTCTTAATGTACTTGTTCCTTTAGTTTGTTATACAGCTCTCTGGATGATCCTAACACATAGCCAGTATGGAACCTGACAGTCGGAATTAAAAACAACCCTTTTCAACACCAACAGGACATATTATAAGTAAGAATTTTTAGAGGAAACTTGTTCTACTAATAGCATGTTATTTTCCTTTCCAAGTATATTTTCCTTCCCCAAATATTCTTTGTATTTTATTTCTGGTTAACCAAAATATATGGTTTTATATTTAAGATAAATTTCTTTGACCCTATAAGTGAACTGGGTCTGTCTGAGCATGTAAGTCTGAAATATTTAATTCTAACATCAGTGAGTAAATGTTGCACTCATAAAAGGCAAAAAATAAGTGAAACATCACTAAAATGAATGCAAATATAAGTTCAAGGCCATCATATTTGATTATGAATCACAAACGCAGGCATTGGTTCCTGGTGTCTCTGACATACATACGTGCATCTACACTGTTTATTAATTAAACTGTAAAACTTTAGCCAGAAATGATTCTAAATTTCTATGTTAATGATCATTAGCAATTTAAGAAGACTTTAATCCATGAAAATGAATTACTTTATTTCATTTATAAACTCTAAATAGCTATTACAATGTGTGGCTAACTGGTAAAATTGTTAAGAATGCCAAGTTAAGACAAGTCTATTTTGAAATTACACTTTTTGATATGAAGTATATTACTGGTTGCTTATAAAATTAAAATAGAAACCTTCATGTATGTCAATAATTCAAATTGAGCACAAGCAACAGGGTAAACAGTTTATGAAACATACTGAAGAAAATCAAACACAACTTGTCACAAGACTAAAGCAACAACTACACCATAAGGTACATTTTCTATTACACATTTCCACAACTCTATATTAGGTTAAATAAACAATATTATAAAAATAAGATGTACTACATATTATAGGTCAAAAATTAAGGTGGAAAGCATTTCTTTAGAAATAAAATTACAAAGCACTTTATCAATAAAGACATAGTTCAAGATTTCAAGGATATAAAACATTACCATTTTAAAAGAAAAGGAAACTTCAAATCCAAGTCTTATATCTCATGATCCAAGAATAAACATCAGTTACTATCCCAGATATTCTCACCTGTCCAACCAGTATAAGCAGAGCAATCATGAGGATCAGCTGTCTTCAGCCCTTCTTCCATTTGCTGCAGAAGATCTTTGATTTTGGTCTGGATCCTCCTACTGAAATTTTGAATGATCTGAGAAGCAAAAGAAGAAAGAAATTCAAACTGCACAAGAACAGGACAATGTTGCAGTAACAATCTAAGTTGCATGAACATAAAGATAGTAGTTATTTGTCTTGGCCCATTTCATGGTCTCATGGACTTTTATAAGGTTAATGTTTTAATGACCTGTTTTTTGTTAGTGTTTTTTGACCTGTAATATGTTTAACTCTTGCCCTCGATATATCATAACTCTTAAGCAGAATCATGAACAATAACTTACAGAAACCAAAGGGGAAAAACAGAAAAAAAAAGGATAGATTTGACTACACAAACACTTTAGCTTCTAAAAGTAAAGAACACAGAGAGCAAAAACATTCAATCATTTGATTAACGAAATGCAAATAAAACAAATACCATAGATTTCCTCTAGTATTTTTTATGTTGTTTAACTCTTCTCTGGTCTCCAGAACTTCTAATGAGAAATTAGCTATTAGTCAAGTCCTGCTATATGTGTGATGTCCCTGCTTCTTTCCAAATTTGCTCTTTATCTTTGCCTTGTCTGGCATCCTTGCACTTATTATACTAGATGTCTGTTGGGTATTTTGCATCTATAATTTCTTTGATTGAATTTATCAATTCTCAATCACTATTTCTTAAAATATTTTTTCTGTCCCATTCTTCCTCTTTCTTCTATGATTCTAACTGTACATATTGGAAGGTTTGAAATAATCTAATAGTTCCTTGAATCACTATTCCTTTTTTATACTCTCAATCTTTTTTCTCTTTATTTTTCATATTGGATAATGTTTACTGATGTTTTTAAGTTCATTCAGTCGCTTCTAAGTCCATCTAGTGACATTTTAATTTCAGATTTTTATCAATTCTAATCACCTATAAGATTACATTTATGTGTCTATTTCTCTGCTGAGATTTCCTAATTTTTTATTTTTATTCATTGAAAGCATACTTTGTTCTATTTAATGGATGATACGTATTCGCTTTACAGCCCTTGTCTGCTAGTTTCACTATGTGGTTCATTTCAGAGTTAAACCCAGTTAACTTTTTCTAATGAAAATGTGTGCAGAGCAGAATATGCCACCCCAAATATGCCTTCAGACACAAGGAGCACTTTTACCTGAAGGCAACTGAGAAGAAGCTGAATAAGAAAAACACTCTGCCTTCCTCTATGTGCCAGAAGCAAGAGAAATATTTAAAAGTATCTGTCTCTCCTATCAACAAGCGAAGACAACTTTAGACACTAACTGGCCTGGAGAAGGTTCTGGGGAATCACATAACAAACACCACTTACTTGCCTCCCACCATTTGCACATGCACAAATTTAGTCCTTTTCTTGTGCGTTTTCAAGTCTTTAAAAAGACTCTTTGTTGAAGATAAGATACTGTATACATAAATGGATTTCTAGGCCACCTTCCTGAGGTTTACTCATTCTGTGGGTATCTCCCAGTTAGATATAAAATATTCAAGTCCATGAACCTGTTTTTCTCGTATTGGTCTGTCTTTTGTTACAGGGTTCTGTCCCAACTAAGCACTCCAAAAGGGAGGAGAAAAAACGACCTCTCCCAAGCTGTTTCCTTGGTTCTATATGCACCAGGTAATTCTGCACACCCGTAAAATGGCAACTTGCTCGTGTTCAGTTGCACATTTCCTCCTTTAGGCAGACTTTTTTTCATCTTTAGCTGAGCTTCTGCGAGCCAGTCCAGAGAGCAACACTCAAGTCACAGCTAGGTACACATTTACACAAAATGTGGGCATCCTTTTATGTGGCTCATCCCTCCCCAACACTGACTTTAGCAGCCACAAACTCCACCTTTCATGAAAGCTGTAGCAAGTGATGCTGTTGGACAGCATTTCAGCCGCAGTAGAACTTTTTCAAAATTAAACTTGATTCTCCTAAACCTTGCCGCTGTTCTACCAATTAAGTCTATGTGGTATTTTAAATCCTTTGCTGTCCTGTTAACAATTTCGACAACATCTTTGCCAGGAATAGATTGCACCTTAAGAAGCCATTTTCTTTGCTGATCTTTAAGAAGCAACTCTGGCTCTGAGAAGCTGAGGTAGGAGATCTTAAATTCAAGCACAGCTTGGGCAGTTTAGCAACTTGGTGAGGCCTTATCTCAAAATTAAAAGAAAAAAAAAACGGTTGAGGATATAACTTAGTGGGAAAACCCTGGGTTCAAGCACGAGTGCTGAAAAAATGGAAAGAAGAAAAAGAAAGGAAAGAAGGAAAAAAAGAAGAGAGGAAGGAAGGGAAGGGAAAGGGAAGTCTCATCAATGGGTGTCTACCCTTGAACTCCACTGTTCTGGAATTGAAGATGATTGTAGGTCTAGAATAATGACTGGATACATGAGGAGCCATCCAGGATATCTGGAAAAGAATACTGTAACAGCTGGTAATTGACAATGCGTGGATTAGGTATGTCTTAGTTACATTTCTCTCCTTGCTGAGACAAAATACAGGACTCTCAAAGTTAAAGGGAAAAGGGTTTATTTAGCTCAAGTTTGTAGAGGTTTCAGTCCATAATTGGCCAGCTCTAAGGCAGAGTGGCACGTGGCAGAGGGGCATCAGAGAGGAGAAACAGTTCATGGTGCCTACATGGTAGCAAAAGCAACAATGAAACCTTAACAGTGTCTTTCTGCCCCTTTTATCTTATCCAGACTACTGGGATTAGGGTGGTACCAAACCAATCAGAGTACTGGTTTAGTAATCACACATCCTTAATTCCAGTTTCACACATTCTAGATTCAGTCACCCCAGAAAATGTCACCTCTGGCCACATGAGGCTTTCAGGGGACATCTAGACCCAAACCATAACAGGGTGTCTTACAAATCCTGAAAATAACTTAGTTACTCTTACTGTGGTACCCTTGGGCTTGAATAAGGGGAGGAAGAAGATATGTAAATTTATGGCTAACCAGCTTTATAGCTCCAGGTTTAGACAGACTCATCTTACATGATGCAGCAGTAAGTAGGACTCTGATCCAAAGTTCAAAGTAAAAAAGGACACAGACATAAAACAAAAGCTGAGATGCCGAGTTCTGCCACCCAAATGAAGCATCAGTGCTTTTAGCTAAGCCAGTCTCCAGGTCCTTGTTACAAAGTGTTGTCTTAGCCCCATGAGGGTTGGAATCAGTTTCTTCCAAGTTCCTGTTGTTGATATTCTGACCTCATCACACCAATCATAATGTTCTTGATCCACTGAGAATGAAACACCTTTTCTAGAAGTCTTTTAATTGACTTTGCCTAGAACCAGCAGAGGAATCACTGCAGCCTTGCAAAACATATTCCAAGAGGAAAAGACTTGCAAGTTGAAATGACTCTAACCCACGGGCTGCAGAATGGAAGCAGCGTTAACTGGCTTGAAAACAACATTAAATGGCATTATTTATCTCCATAGGCCCTCTTAGGTAGCCAAGTGCATTGTCTGTAAGCAGTGATATTTTGAATGAAATCTTTTTTTTTTTTTTTCTTGAGCAGCAGGTCTTCACAGTGGGCTGAAAATAGAAATATTACAGTCATCTTGACTGGCTGTTTCTCTAACAGAACACAGGTATAGTAGAATTGGTATAATTTTTAAAGGCTGTAGGATTTTAAGAATGGCAAGTAAGCATCAGCTTCAGTGTAAAGTCACATGGTGCATGAGCCCTTAAGAGATTCAAGCTAGGTACTGCAGCTCACTCCTATATTCCCAGCACCAAGGGAGGCTGAAGCAGGAAGACTGCAGGTTTGAGAACCAGCTGGGCAATTTAGCAAAACTCTGTCTAGAGGCGGGTGTAGAGGGGAGGGGAGACAGAGACAGAGAGATGGGGATGGGACGGGGGACTGATTCAGCTGCCCTTTGAAGTTTGAAAAAAGGTACTGACTTCTGCTTCCTGGCTAAGAAAGTCTCCTCATCACTTTCCAACAGAAGGCTACTCTCTGCCTTGAAAGACTGCTGTTTGGGTGGTATCTCCATCAGCCAATGAGCTAGATCTTACCTGTTATAAGCTTCTACATCAGCACCTGCTCTCCATCTTGCACTTTTATGTTATGGAGATGGTTTCTTAAACCTCATAAGCCAGTCTCTTTCTCTGCAGCTTTCTCACCTTCTCAGTCTTCAGAGAACTAAAGACTTGGGGCTTTGCTTTGGATCAGGTTTTATCTCAAGCAAATGTTGAGGCTCATTTGATATTCTATCCAAGCCACTCAAACTTTCACCACGTCCACTTTCTTATCACTCATGTATTCCCTGGAGTGGCACTTTTAATTTTCTTCAAGAACTTTTCCTTTGCAATCATGATCTGGCTAAACTAAATGTCATAGAAGGCCCGGATTTTGCCTTATCCTGCTTTCCACAAGCCCTCACCAGAAACTTTAAGCACTGGCAGCTTCTGATTTAAGTGAGAGATGTGTGCCTCTTGCATTCACTTGGACTCAGAGTGGCCAGTCCACTGGAGGACTCCTAGTCGGCACAGCCCCAACACTGTTGTGTCTCAGGCAAGAGAGGGGTCTGTGGAAAAGGGGAGAGGTGGAGGGCAGCCAGTAAGGGCAGCACTCACCACACACTAACCACCCACCACCAAGTGCACCATCTTACAGTGAAGAGTAATTACAATGAAAACATCAAGGATAACTGACTAAAGATCATCTAACAGTGCAATAACGTCAAAAGTCCCACCCTGCCCACAGGCTGAAGCCCTCATAACTAATAATCAGTATGCACATGACATAGGTATATCCATTTTACAACTAGTATGCCAAAGAATATTTCAGTTTACAGGTATATATTTCTGTTATTGTATCAGTATTAAATATGATTTTCCTAAGCATTATATTTATTACTTGCCCAAGATTATGACAGGTGAAACAATAGATTCCACTTAGTGACTAAAACAGAGCATTAGCTTTCAAAATTGTATCATTAAATGTTATTTAGAATAGTAAATTACAAACATTCCTACTTCATCCTGTGGCAAAATACCTTCCTTTGTGGGAAACCTCCTTTGGTTTCCACTGTAATCAAATAAATAAAGAATCATTTGCTTGAGAAGAAACAAACTGGAGTCTTTATGACATGTTAGTGACTAGTACTTAGCCAATGTCTATTCTCCACATTGCTCTGTTATAAAGAATCCACTTGTCAAAAAACAGGCTGTTTGTCATGAGAAAAAGAAAAGTTTATTTCAGTGAACAGGGACTAGAATCTGGGACTAAAACAAGGAGATTCTAGCCACTAGCAGGGAGGGAAGATTATATTTATACATATTCGGGGGAAGGTACTTTTATGACCTGGATGTCCAAGGATGGTCTTCTCAGGTGGGTATACAGTTACTGGACTTCTCAGCACCAGGAGGGTATTATGTCATATTCTGAGTCTATTTGCCCTTTTTACTGAGAAGTTACTATTGTTTACTGAAAGCAACTTGTTTTCTTTTTCCTGTTTCTTGGTTTAGGGCAGGCCTGACACCCTCCTCCTCCTATGAATTCTGATTATACTCAGAGTAACAATAAAATGTGTGCACTGGCAAATTTTGAGTCTAATATTAGATTATTTTATTCAGTTATTCTTTTGAAAAGCAAATAAACAGCCATGTGCCAGGTACTGTTTACTGGGGCAGAAAGTTTCAAGAAGTAAGATTGGCTCTCCCCTCCCATGTTCCTGGTTTAATAAGTATAAAAATAATTATGAATTCACATAATGTACAACATGACATGTCCAGGAAATGTATGTGCATACACACACTGATATATTAAGATATCCAATGGGTCTCTGGTATAGAGCTGCTAGGAAATGGTACATCTTGGAAGTCTTCAGTTTACATTTGGAGAAGGTATCCAGGAGTCTGCTGGGGTTATCATCAGACCCCTGCTCCCTGGACAGGGAAGTGACAATGAGGGTGGAGAGGACAGCAAGGCCCTGACTATGCCCAAGAGGCTGGGAAGGGGATCTTGCAGGACCTCAGAGACTCTTTTTATGGCTATGGGACATCAGTGGGGCACTGTGTGCGCCTGACAGCCAGGAGAGCTTGTTATTCAATGAGAAATGCTGCTGAACTTGCCTTGCACAGCTGTGTGTGACCAATTTATTGTAAAATACATGAAGCGACATCCTGTCTCAGTCTGCTGCTGCCCTTCACTAACATGACATCATAAAAAGCTTAAGGTGAAAATATAATTATCGGCCCATTTTACAAATGAGTAACAGGAAGTTCAGGGAGACAGGGAGAGTCACTTAGCAAAACTGAGAACAGTGAGTGGTAGATCTGGAGTTTGAACCCAGGTATGCAGGTCCAGACTCCAAGATTTTCACCAATATGCTAAGGATTTTTACAATAAGCAGAACAGACTCTCAAAATGTTCACCCCACAATCCTGGAATCTGACACAGATTACAGACATAGAAGTAAAGTGAATATAACAGATTATCCAGGTGGGACCCTTCTAACCTCATGAGCGTGGAGAAGCAGAGAACTTCCTCTGACTGCAGGCTGAGAGATAGGACAGGCAGAAAGTAAAGCAAGAGAAATGTGATATGTGAGAAGGATGTGACCTGCTCTTGCTAGAAAGGCCACCTGAAAACCAGAAGGACTCGGGAGCATCTGGAAGCAAAGACCAGCCATGACCAACACATGGCAGGGCCATAAGATCCACAGACCCATGACCACAGTAACTGGACCTCAGCTGAATGAGACTGGAAGCAGGTTTGTCTTAGCAGCCTCCAGAAAAGGATGTACTCTGCTGACACCCTGAGAAGCTCCAGGCAAAGGAAACCGCTGGACCATGCTGCACTTAGTTTTGGACACACACATAAGAAAATACACAGATGCTCTTTTAAGCTGCTAAATTTGTAGCATTTTTAAAATGGTAGCAATGGAAAACTAATACAACTTTCTTACTCTCTCCTCCCTGTGGGTCTTGAGTATTTTGTCCCAGCAACAAGAAAGTAACTAAGACAAGGATGGCAAAATAAGCCACCTCAAACTATGCCTTTGGCATTCAAATGACTTGGAATAACCAATAACAAAGCCTGCCTGGGCAACTCTGAGAAAGTTTCATGGAACAAGCAGCTCCACCCTGAGTGTTAGAGAAAGACAACGTTGCCATGTGGGTAGTATGGGGAAGGCAGTCCATGCTGAGGCACCAAGGTGATATAAAAAAGGTCTCTGTTGAAAGACATGCTCTTCCTGGAGAAACAAGTTGCTCTATCTGAAAAGTAAGGAATGTGCGATCATTCTCTTTCTGAAAGACTTATGTTCTTCTGCATGAGTGAAACATTTTGTTCTAGTATGAGGAAAATATTACTGCCATATATAAAAATATGGAAGCCTTAAAAAGGAAAGACCACTAATTTTTACAAAACTAATACAATCACGTCAAATAGTGAGTAAAAAAGCCTCAAAACAGATGTTTAATATAAATAACTCCTAAAATGAAAAAAGTAATTTTGAATAGTTATGCATGCATCAAACTTTCTGAGGAGAACTTACTAAGGAAATCAATGACATACTGTTAATATGGGAGATACCTCATCTAATTTAACTTCCTTCCTTATGGACCAGATAAAGAAACTGAAGCTAAGAGAGAATGATTTGCCTATAATTTTGAATAAAATAGCTTTTGACCCATGTCTTATGCAGGTGATGATATACAAAAGGTTACAACTGTATATACACCAGTAAATCTTTCTTAGGGAAGCTTTTAATGAATCTTTTCATTAGGGAATATGGACTGGGAAAGTGTATTTCATAATCAGATCTCCAAGGTGAATTATCTCTTGTAAATGATGCTTTGTGATGTATTACAAAGCCCATGGATTTGGTTTGCTAACACTTCATCCTATAAGCAAAAGTGAATAAGACAAGAGAGCAATAATCCTTACCTCAAAGTTAATTACCAAAGAGAAAAGGGGTAAAAGTTGTGATTTTCAACAGTACAAAGTTAGATGGTAATGGAAACATTTACCTCCACAGAGTGGGATTTTCAATAAACAGATCCTTACCTAAGCAGAATCTGTATCAAGAAAATGCTATTTGCTTAGATGTTTGAAAACACTTCCTTTTGCTATCAATAAGCATAGATTTACATAATTGAGTCTGGTGTTTCTTATCTCAAAGTTGGAATAGAAAATGTTATAGATTACCCATCCTCAGCCCTCTCTGATGTGTGTCGTAAAAAGTAGCAGATTCTTAATGTATTTTAAGAATTAGCAAAATAATAAATCTACCAATCATAACTGCTGTACACAGAAGACAGTGGAGCTCACTCACATTTATTTTCTCTTATGACATTCCTGTAACTCAGAAAGTACCTTTTCAAACCACTGTTTCTCTCTTGTTAATGTTCTCTCATTTTCATATTCAAGAAAAACACATCTATTTCCTCTTTTCTTTAGCACATAATCAATCACAACTGACACAGGTCCCCACCCCAACTTATTATTTTAATTGCAGAGATATCACAAACTCCTTTAGTAATTTCATTTTCTCTTAAACACAAGTCAGTGTGGTGTATAAATGAGGTCAAAATAGCACTTGTCCAGATGTAGAGGATTAAAAAAATATGCAATTTTAGAGCTCTGAACTTTGGACCAGCATTTATTTCATCTGAGGTTGAGAATGAAACCACCCATCACAAGCCTCTTTATTGATCCAGAGATAAGTTACAAGCAGACACCAATTCATTTCACTTCTTTTCCACTAATCCTTGTAGTAGCCTCCTAACCCCAAGGACAGTACTGAAAAAGCAACTGTTAATGAGTATAAATGGTAGATATTTTTTAAATGCTAAATTTCTAAATTTCCAGGAATTTACTTTTTTTGTTATAAAATGTTTGGACACTAAGTCACAAGTATAACGGATTTATATGTGTAAAACTAGAAAGAAAAAAAAACTAGAGAAAAACCAGTATTGACATTAAGTCCACACAATGATGACTCAAATCACTGAGAGGAAGAAAGGCTAACATTTATTAAGGGACTATGAGGTACAAAGTCAGGCAGTTTGGTTGGCAATTTGCATACTTTAATTCAATCATTGACATCTCTAGGTTTGGACCCATAATCCAGTTTTTAATCATATAAAACAAGAGAGGTTCAGAGAAGTATTTGCCCAACATTCCATGTTCAAACAATGGCTCTTTCAAAATGACTTTCCTAGTTTGGGCCACATTATATCTCCTTTTTCAAATACAAAATATATGGAGAGTCAGGAAGGTAAAGTGAGCCTTTGAACACAAGTATTAATAATAAAATAAAAAATATAATTGTGTGGTTTTACAAATATGAACACAGTTGTGCTGAAATTCACATTTTCCTTTATTTTCACTTATTACCCTCCCAATTTAGCCTATGTTTACATTCCAGGTGAAGGGTTTTTATGGTTTATATCTAGATGTCACTCCAAAGCCCCCTGCACTTATAGGTAGGGCTTTGGGGAGGTGGCTGGATAATGGGTGTGTGATACTGTACTATGGGTGTGATAACCCAAAGATGGGTTTAGCATAGTTGTGAAAGAATTACAGAAGTGGGAAGTACCACCCTGGGTGTAGGTGGCATCAACCAAAAGGCTTACAACCTGAATGGAATAAAAAAGGAAAGAAACGCTTGCCGCTAGTTGCTTCCTGCCTGTCATGCCATGGACTCTCCCTCCCCTGCTGCTCTGCCTTGGAACCAGCCAACCATGTGCTGAAACCTTTACAAACTGTGAGCCAAAATAAACCTTTCCTGCTTCAACTTGTGGGTCTCGAGTATTCTGTCCCAGCAATGAGAAAGTAACTAAGACAAGGGGGCAAAATAAGCCACCTCAAAATATGCCACTTTGACATAATTACTTGAATCTGAGCTTAAAATACTTCAAAACTAGCCTCACGTTTCTCTAAACTACCTTCTTCGCACAGTACGATATAAATTTTTCATAGAAAACACCCTCCCTAAAACAGAAGGGAACATTCTTAACACCCGAGGGAAGTCAAGAGAATTTTATACAAACAGACCTTATTAAAATAGCCTTACTATATACTGTTTCGTAGCTGCTTTCTCATATTTGTCTTTGTTCCGTTCGGTACAGGAGCATCTAGGTTTTGCCAGTTGGTGTCATTTTTTCTACGGGCTCCTGTGTCCCGTCGCACAAACATACAAAAATAATGTGTATGCTGTGCTCCTGCGCCATTCTCGGCCCGGCGAGAATGCTCAGAGATAAGTCCAGCTTGTTTTACACTCTTTGCCAAAGCTCGGGCTCAGAGGAGCCCAACCACAAGAGTGTTGTTTAGATGCAGCGCCTTCACGCGCGGCCCTAGGTCGTCCTCCACGGGCCCAGCACCACGGACAGCGGCGCACGCGCACACCGACAGGCGCGCGGCCACCTCCGGCAGAGGTTGCGC
>NW_022900929.1:31478101-31478339 GCF_012274545.1 Fukomys damarensis | reverse complement strand
GTCGTAGTCCGGGAAAGGGTTGGAGAACGCCCGCTCCTCCATGTCGGCTTCCCCGCCCAGGTGCAGCTTCAACCTCTTAGACATGGTCTCGCCCATGTCCGCGCGCTCCCTCTCCGGGCTGCACGGCGCGCGGAAGGGGACAAACTTCCTCAAACGTTTGCGTTCCGTACGGGTTACGCTCGCGCTGGCTGCTGTCGGCCTCTTTCGGGCTCCTCAGAGCGCCTGGGGCCGCGGGCTG
>NW_022900929.1:31451744-31477656 GCF_012274545.1 Fukomys damarensis | reverse complement strand
CTCTTCCAAAGACAGGAATTTGAACACCGCACGGATGGTCTCCGGCGGGGACACGGTCCCTCCTATTCAGCATGGTCGGGAGGGGGATCTAGGAGGAGGAGCCACAGGCCTTTCTCAGAGAGAGAGAGAAAGAGAGAGAGGGAGAGAGTTTTTCAGTCCCTTCGTTTTGAATAAATGAGAATCATTGGTAACGAGGACATATGAAAGCGTACTTAATCATCTAAATATTTTATGGACCAGAAGTATCCCTTCTCTATTAATATAATCAGCCAGGAACAGCGTATCAGAAAAATACACAAGCAAAGATCTTTGTATTTATATAATAATGATGTATTTACTTCATAGTCTTTATGAGCTTTCTTTACTCTTAGTGCTTTTAGAACCAAAGCAATGTTATGATTTCTCTTCGAGGGAACGTCATTTCAATTTTCTTCCATTTAACCAACATTGGTGGTGGATCATGAGGAAATAGGTTAAAAAGTTTTTGCCTTCCAGGGAGGCAAGAAAGGCGGCACAGCATAATGTGTGTAGTTGTCTAAGACTCAAGCAAGGCACACGATTGTAATGTGAAAAGTGACGCGATGGAGATCACAGTAGTACCAAGCCCTGCATCTGCTGGCGCAATCACTCTGCCCCTGGCCTCCGCAGGAACGTGTAGGGTGGAGAAGGCCTAGCTTTTGCTTCGGTCCTGTCCCACTGACACACAGGCCTAACACGGCTGTAGATGTAAGGTCCCTACCAAAAGTGATACCGTAGGCGCACATAGTGTGGCAGACAACAACCTTAGAGCTCTGAGTACTCAGTAAACCTGCCCATCGGAGGTGCAGCTGAGCTAATCGGTGGCTGTCACGGCAGCAGCTCTTGGTGCAGGCATTTCTCCCAGCAGTTGGAGGGAGTTTCCCCAACTCTCCCAGTTTTTATGCCTCCACTGTACACGAAATCTGGTTTACTATGGCTGATGCCCAACCACGTAGGAGCTGTCCCTGTCCCACCTCAGTGACTTAATTGGTCAGAATAACCCAGGCACTGAACCTTGGGGTCTGGAGACAGTGTCTGGCTGCATAGCTGTCTCCACACCACTGTTGGGTCAGGGGAAGCTCCTCTGCAAAGTGCTCCCCAGAAGGGTTCACTTGGGCATCCAGACTAGGGCCCCCAATAAGACATCCAGACACCCAGACTCAGGCACCTAGGAAACCTGAGGTACAGGAGGCCTTTCATGGAGAAATGCAGCCATCTCAGAAGCTGGGCTTGGAGCCAGCCCCAGCACCACCCTATGTGCAAGGAGTTGGCCTTTCCTTTACCTTTTGATAGCCAGGTACAGCCATCTGTCTGGCCCAGGAGCTCAGCCTCCCTTGTCATAGGGGTACTGTAATTAAAATTGGTGTGTGCCTGAGTTAGAACAATATGGGATCTAGTGTATATTTTTATATTACATATTTCCTGTTGCCTTGACATCTCCGAAGCAGGTTGTGACCCCATTATGAGGCCAAAAGGGTGCACCAGTGACTAGGCATCTCCTGATACAATTTCCCTACTGCTTTTTCCCAACTGTGACAAAGATTCTTTGCTTCAAACTTTGGTGAGGGTTCTGAGCCTTTTCTTAGGCGCATATCTGCACTTCCTTATAAATCCAGTTTCAGCAAAGTCAGTTTAGTAAGAACCCCACAGCCCTCAGTATCTGATTACCGTTGGTATCTGAGAGGGCTCTCTGTCCTCAACAGCAAGTGATATTGGATTGCCTAAGCTTGTGTTCAGCAAGAAGCCTATCAGTCCACTGAGTCAGAATCCTCCACCCCTGATGTTTTCTGATAGCAATTTTCCATCCACTGACCGCATCTTGTTCTTGGCTATAAATTCCCACGTGCTATATTCAGAGTTCAGTCAAATCTCTTCTCCAGAGCAGAACCCCATTGCCATGGTCCCTTTACCTGTAGAGATTATTCTGAATAAAATCTGGCTTACTGTGCTTTAATAGGTGTCCCTGAATACTTTTTCTTTAGCATTAGTGAATTCAGACACACCAGTGGAGTCCCACATGCCTTTTGCTTGTGTCTTCACCTTGACCTCACCAATCCTGCTCACCCTGTTCCCTCTTGCGTGGTTGCACCTGCTCCCTGACTGTCCCCATGTGGCTTCCTCCCCATGGCTGCCTTGATTGTCTTTCTAGATGTCAGTTTCACTTTCCTGTACCCCTCTCATGGACATATCCAACTGGCCATCTTACAAAAGAATATAAAAGAGTCTTTAAACCTAAAAATGGTCAACACCACACATATTCTTCAACTGATGGCTAGAAAAATAAAATTCAACTGATGGCTAGAAAAATGTGTTTATTTATACAGGGGACAAAATTAAGCAGAAAAAGGGACCAAAGTATTGTTACTTGCTACAGCATGGATAAACACCAAAGACATGCTAGTGAAAGGAAGCCAAACACAGAAAGACAAATAATGTTTGATACCATTTACATAGCATATCCACGTCAGAAAATCTGTACAGACAAGAAAGCCTGTTAGTGGTTTCCAGGGGCCAGAAGGGCAGAGATGAGATAAGGGTGGGTGTATAACGGGTTAGGGTTTCCTTTATGGGTGATGAAGATACTCAGGACTAAGTAGTGATTATGGCTCCACTACACCAAGTGTACGTACTGTCCCTGACTTGTATAATTCAAAATATTTAAAGTGGTGAGTTTTACATCATTTATTTACCACACAAAATAGAATAAAGTATTGATAGATGCTTTAACATGGGTGAATCTTGCAAGCGTTGTGTTTTATGAAAGAAGCTAGCCACAAACTTTCATAATGGTATTCCAATTGTGAAGTGCCTGAAAGAAGCTGCCACATAAAGACAGAAATATTAGTCATTATCTGGGGCTGAGGAAGGGCTTGATACCAATGGCCTGGAGGGATGGGGGTTCCTTTTGCAGTGATGAAAATGTGCTGAAATGGGTGGAGCATATTTGAGACCCAAGCCATACCAGCAGGATGTTATGAGCCAACTCTCCAACAATGTAGAAGGGAGCTATGACTGTCTGCCTTGCACTAAGGAAAAGTGACTCAAAACACCTGAGCTATGTGTACAGACATAGATTTCCTGATTTCTGGCCATAAAGAAGGCCTGGGACAGGTGATGGATGACTTTCTTTGTCAAGTGTGCTAAGTCTTGGGTCTCCCATGGTGGGCAGAGGACAAGAAAGAAAGATGAAGAGAAAAAGACAGATAGCAAAAAGTCACCCTAGGCACTTTCTCAGAAATATTAAAGTTCTTCTTTTGTGCATAGGATTGGCAAGGCTAGCTGGCAGCTGTCCTGGTGGGGCAACCTCATCTCTGACAGGACATTGCCATCCCAGGTGCCCATTCACATCTCTCCCCTTCAGAGAACTTCCAAACCTTCTGCCTGTCATTGAAGAACCTGCCCCCTGCAGATGCCCCAGGAGGAAGAAGGAAATCTTGGGGGTTTCCTGGGAATTTTCTAGGAAAGTAGTCTTGAGAGGGACTTGAGATGGTTTAACTTGTTCATGTAAATAGTTCTCCTCAGATGTTATTACCTAGGGTCCCACTTATCCTAGGGTGTGTCCTTCCCAACCTTGGAAATCTACTAATGGAGAAGAAGGAATACCAAGTGCACCCCAGCTATGGTGTCATTCCATGCTCTGCTTCATGACACCCCTCATGACAGGCACCCTCCAACACCACACCAGGCTTAGGAGCACGGAAGGTTTTTGCAAAGGGTTAGTTGGATGAAACCCAAACTTTGATGAGGAGGTCTGCTCTGAGAGAAGACAGCAGGGAGACAGCAGCTGCTGGTGCTTAGATCAGATTGATTTAAATCTCTTTAGCATGGAAATTAAAATGTTTGCTTGCATGCTTATTTATTCATATAAATTTATTTTCCTAAATATAGGGTTTATGGAGAAAAATTGAGGAAAGGGCAAAGAAGATAATGAAAGCCACGCATAATCCTACCACTCAGACACAACCTCTCATAACATTTGCTGTTTAGATGACTTGATTAATTCTGGAAAAATAATGCTACAAAGTAATTTTCATTTTCAGAACTGAAATTTCACTATCACTGGTTTGATAGAGATTTTGTAGTGAAAATTAAATTGAAAATTGTGAAAAATACATTTATGTCATGCTTCACAAAATTTAGGTTTGTAAAGGTAGCAAACAACTACATTTGAACACTAAGAGTGAGTAACAAGCTGATATGTACTTTGGCACCATTGGGAGCATTTGTCTTTACGCTTGCACACTACAGACTAAAAGACCATTGTGCAAAGTATATGAAGTCTTTGAAAATGTTTTTCAAAGCTATCTCTTAATTTTTGATATTGAATATTTTTCCTGTGTGTACTATTTTATCATTACCCTATTTGGCCAATTTTCTCACTAAGCTCCCTCTTCTCCATGAGGCCACTTACCAATAAAGGTCCAGGGGACACCACCTGTGGCAAGAACTGTACATTTTATGTGCTGGCCACTGGTTTTTGCATTTTCTTAGACTAGACTAGGTTTTTCAACTCACCAAGCTCCCTCTCCTTGATGAGGACAGCTGGAGTCCCATAAGCAAAATCCTTGATGTGTTTTATTTCTAATGAATGTTAATATTATATTTGCACAAGTAATTTAAATTTTAGAATGTTAATCCCTCATATGCAGTTTTAGATCTTTTACCTCTCCATCTGTCACAGAAAGAATTGGCAAGAGTAGAAATGACTCATAAGATGGTAACTTTTTCTAGTCTTCTGCTATTTCCCTTGCAGTATGAATGTCATGGATATTTTGTATGCTTGGACAGAAAGTCTCTCTTTATAGTCTTCTACTATTATTTTTAGTAAAGTTTTTACCCTGAATCAAGTAAGTTAGTTGATTTTTTTAAAGAACTGAAAACAACTAAGATAAGTTCACAGGCCCTCTGAAATATGGAATTTACTATCATTGTAGTGAACAAAATCAAAGATAGATAATACAACACAGCCAGATTAAGAAATGTGCAAAAAAAAAAAAGCATGGTTTGAATATCATGGATGTCACTAATGTATAGCTTATTATTGTTACCACCTCCAAGGGAGTGCCTATGGCCTTTTTGGGCTCACAGTTTTTTTAACATCTTACTGCCTAGTTCTGACATGGTATCTGATATTATAATGAAAACACATTGTGCAAATGATCAAGGCTAATTTTCTTTACTTAAAACTAGGGAAAAATTTCCTTTAAATCTAAAAAGCCTTTTCCCACTACCCTAAGAATCTAAACCTAGGAGCCAGCCTACCTGCATGACTTTGCCCTGAGAGTTCTCCTTACAACTTCAGCCAGCACACATGGTGACCTGTTATCTTTTGCATTTGTGACATGTTGCACTGAGAAGTAACCAGATAGATCCAGGGCTCCAGAAATGTTTGCACAACATCATCCTATGTGTCCTCTGCAGATTCAGCAGCATCAGTTCTGTTGGATGCCCACAGTAAAAATTCAGTATCTCTACCAGGATCTGGTGGAGTCACTGAGCATGTAGCCTCTGGAGCAAAACTGGTTTGGACATTAGCTCTGTTATCAGTGAGCAGTGTAAATATCTTTGGGCAAATTAAAACTTTCTGCTTCAACCTCTTCATCTGTAATGATAATAGTAAGGTTAAATGCGTTAATGCACTTGAAACTGAAGGTACTTAGTATATTATAAATGCTTAATAAATAGTAGTTATCAATATTATTAACATGATATGCAGCCTTTTTCCCCATAAGTTTCTTTTCACTTACAGTTATTAAAGCAGCCCCAGGGTTAATTTAATCTTACGATAGTGCTATTTGAATTCAGTTTAAGAAAGTGCTACCTAATTTAAGGTGCAAGGTGCTGTGGTTCACAGCTTGATCTTTGGTGTGGCTGTAATGAAGTGGTGGCATGCAAAAGAGATTAATACTGGTCTCATTTGATAACATGAAAATCAAAACAGCCATAGAATGGTCAACAGGAGAGCAAAAATCCTTTTCTAATTCTTACAGATTTTTCTGTCAAGGATAAGTTGCCACACAGACATTATATAGGGGACTGAATCTGCCAGAGAACATGATTTTCTGGAGTCTAACATTATTTTATAAGGTTTAAAAAATAGTGGACTGACCAATTTGCCTCTTGACTTGGACATTACAGTGCATCTAATTTACTACGAGGCTGGTATGAGCCAGCTTCTGAGCCCTGAATTCATCTCAGTCCCATTTATCTTCCCCAAAGAATGCTCCTCCTCCTTATAAAAATTTAATTCATGCTTAGCCTGGGTGGAGCACTACCCAGATTTCTAACCCTAGCCTGCATTTCCCCAAGTTACAGATCTATTCTGCCTGTCAACAAAGCTGACTCTTGTCTTCAAGTCAGCCTTGTTTGCTGTTGCTCAATATCCTTGTGGAACGAGTTATACTCTCAAGCCTGCCTCCCCACCCCTTCTAGATCTTGTCCTGACCCGAACACTGATGCATGAATGCCTATTATTACAAGGCCATCTGCACTGGGCCCACTCCAGAGCCAAGCCACAGCAGCACTCTAAAATACTCTCAAGCCTGCCTCCCCACCCCTTCTAGATCTTGTCCTGACCCGAACGCTGATGCATGAACGCCTATTATTACAAGGCCATCTGCACTGGGCCCACTCCAGAGCCAAGCCACAGCAGCACTCTAACTCAGCCTCACTGTGGTGTTGTAGCAACAGAAAACAGAGTAAAACACGAGACTCAGGATATTTTCATGTTGGTATCTGAAAACTTTATTCTTTTGTGATTTACACTCATACCTACAACCCACTTGGAACTTTTCATGTACATAGCATGGTGAGGAGCAAATTTTCATTTTTTTTCCAAGTGAAATATAAAATTGACCCAACATTATTGCCTTCACTTATTTTCCTACATGACTACCCAACTTCCTCACAAACCAAGAATTTATGCATGTTTGAGTCTGTTTCTGTCCTCTATGCTTTCTTTGGTCCATTTGTCATTTTACCCCCAATGCTGCTGTAATTATTGTCATTTTATGCTAAGTCTAGAAAAGTCCCTTCACTTTGTTCCCTCCTTCAAGATGTCTTGGCTCTCCTAGGTTTTTTGCAGCCCCATATATATTTCTGAGTCTGCTTGTCAATTTCCAAGAACAACCTTCTTGGATTTTAATTGACATTGTTTTGATTCTATAGAAAACTTTGGGGAGAAGGGACATTTTTATTATGTTTAGTCTTCATACATTTATTCAGATTTTTAAAATTTTCTCTCAATTCTAATTTATAGTTTTTAGTAGAGAGGTCCTGCATAAGCTTCATAATATATGCAGAATATCTGCATATATTCCAGGCGTTTGAATTTTCAGTGAAATTATTTAGCAGTTTTGTTCTGGTATATAAAAATACAATGTATATATAGAGTATCACTTACTTATAAATAGATATCAACACTAAGATTGGAAAGATAACCCACAGATCAGGAGAAGATATTTTCAGTTCAGTTTAATATGCTGACAAAAGCCTTTTATGTAGAATACATAAACTCATATATGTTATAAATCCTATTATATATCATATATAAATATATGATGTGTAATATATAAATATTATATATATAAATCCTATTAAGAAAAAGGACAACATAATGGAAAAACCAGGGATGAATCCTCAATGATATATCACAAAACACAATATTGAAGTAGCTAACAAACGTGTGAAAAGTGATCAGCATTGGAAGTCTATCCACAATGACATACCATGGCACTGCCAAAGAATTTTACCCTAGTCAAAAGAATTTCTGGGGCCAAGCATGATGGTGAGCACCTGTAATCCCAAAGCTTAACAGGTTGAGACAGGAAGATTGCTGCAAGTTTGAGGCCAACTGAGGTACATAGTGAGTTCAAAGCCAGCCTGAACTGCATAGCGAGGCCCTTCCTCAAAAAGAAAAGAATTTCCATACTGAGTGTTGGTAAGACCAGAGTAACAGATTTGCTATAAGCTCAAGTTAAATTGCTGTAATTTCTTCACTAAGCTGCTTGGCAGGCCGGATGTGGTGGCACCTGCCTGTGCTGTAGGCACTGAGGGTCTGAGCTAGAAGGAGACCCACCTGGGCTGCACAGTGAGTTCAAGGCCAGCCTGAACTACATAGTGAGACCCTGTTTCAAAGAAAAACCTCTTGGCAGTCACTACTATGTTGGATTTACATAGCCCTTGCGATTGAGAACTGTGTTGCTAGAGATTTACACAACAAAAATACATATATGAACCCACAGATGAACATAGGAATATTTTTTTTTCAGCTTTAATTGAGTTTATTGGTACATTTTAGGGATACAGTACAGTTACATTCCTTGTTGGGATCTTGTACCTCTACATGACAAGTCTTGATTCTCATTTTTTCCCCTTACCTCTGCCCTCCCTTCACCCCCTCCTCCCCTTCCCATCTACAAACACTTTATTTTCATCTTTTCATTCTCTCACATGTTTTTCTTTTCCCTTTTTACTCTTCCCCTACCCATCCCACCTTCCCTACACCTTTAGCTCCTTTCTTCCCATTTCTAAATGTCAGTAATCTTATTAGGATCTTATGCATTGTTGCAGATTATTCACACCAGGGAAACTATTCGGTATTTACACATGTGTGACTTATTTATTTCACTTAGGAGTATATCTTCAATACGTATCCATTTTCCTATGAATGAATCTATTTTCTCATTCTTTATGGCTGAGTAATATTCCATTTTATAGAAAAACCACAACTTCTTTATCCAGTTTCCAACGGATGGGCAAATAGGTTGTTTCCAAGATTTAGCTATTACAAACTGTGCCGCTATAAACATGGGTGCACATACTTCTCTGTGATATGATTCTTTTAGTTCTCTTGGAAAGATACCCAACAGAGGGATGGCTGGGTCAAATGGAACCTCCAGTCCAAGCTCTTTGAGGTATCTCCATATTGATTTCCATAGTGGTTGCACTAGTCTGCACTCCCACCAACAATGGAGGAGGGTTCCTTTCTCCCCACAACCCCGCCAACATTTGTTATTGTGTGATTTCTTGATAGCAGCCATTCTTTGTGGGGTGAGGTGGAATCTCAGTGTTGTTTTCATCTGCATCTCTCGAATGACCAGTGATGTGGAACATTTTTTCATATATTTTCTTGCTGCTTTCACTTCTTTGTATGAGAAATGTCTGTTCATTTCGGATGCCCATTTTTGGATCGGGTCTTTATATTTGGGGGGACTGATTGTTTTGAGTTCTTTATATATCCTTGATAATAGTCCTTTGTCTGAGGTACAGCTGGTAAAAATTTTTTCCCACATTGTAGATTGTCTCTTAGTTCTGCTAATGGTTTCTTTTGAAGTACAGAAGCTTTTTAGTAAGATGAGATCCCAGTTGTTGATTCTTTCTGCTAGTTCCCGTGCTACTGAGGATTTGTTCATAAAGTCTTTTCCTATACCAATGTCTTCCAGAGTTCTGCCTAACTTACTTTCCAGCAAGTTTAATGTTTCTGTTTTAATATTTAGATCTTTAATCCATTTGGATTTTAATTTAGTGCATGGCGAAAGATAAGGGTCTAATTTTAATCTGTGGCAGGTTGATATCCAGTTTTTCCAACACCATTTATTAAAGAGGCTATCTTTCCTCCACTGAGGATGGTGAGCTCCTTTGTCAAAGATGAGGTAGCTGAGTACATCTGCATTTGTTTTTGTGTCTTCCAGTCTGTTCCACTGATCCTCAGGCCTATTTCTTTGCCAGTACCATGCTGTTTTTATCACAGTGGCTTTGTAGTATAGTTTCAAATTGGGAATTGTTACACCTGGTGCCATGTGTCTGTTGCCTAAAATGGCTTTTGCTATTCTAGGTCTCTTATGGTTCCAAATGAATTTTTGGATTTTTTTTTCTAGTTCTGTGAAATATAGTGTTGGAATTTCAATTGCCATTGCATTGAATGTATATAGCAGTTTTGGTAGTATGGCCATTTTCACTATGTTGATTCTTCTTACCCAGGAGCCGGGGATATCTTTCCATTTTTTTATATCCTCTTCGATTTCTTTTTTCAGAGTGCTGTAGTTTTCAGTGTAGAGATCTTTTGTTTCTTTTGTTAGATTGATTCCTAGATACTTCATTTTTTTGGATGATATTGTAAAAGGAATTTTTTCCCTTATTTCTCTTTCCGTGTGTTTGTTATTTGTGTATAAGAAGGCTATTGATTTTTGGGTATTAATCTTGTATCCAGATACTCTACTGAATCTGTCAATTAAGTCTAGAAGTTTTTTGGTGGAGTTTTTTGGATCTTCAATGTAGAGTATCATATCATCAGCAAATAATGATAGTTTAACTTCTTCCTTTCCTGAACATAGGAATATTGACAGCAGCATTATTTGTAAACCCTGAACTGAAAACAACCTAAGTATTTATCAGTTTTAGAATGAATAAACTGAGGTGTAACTGAGATAGGATAGAAGAAATTTAAAAAGATAGGCAGAAAGGACACAAGCAAGATCATGATTTTGAATTTAAAAACTGTAGTTTTGTTATCAGGTTTGTGGGTGCTGAAGTCTCCTTTTAAAGGTGGTCTCTAGGTTCTTTCTGTCCTGAGCAAAGAATTGGTCAAGACAAGCACAAATATTAGTGATGTTTTACATCTCTTAAAGGTAAGGGGAGAAAAGAAACATGCTCTACAGAGTGAGATCTGGCTGACTAGAGATAAAAAAAAAAAAAAAAAAAGATGCACCCTGCAAGCACAAGGTGGGCCACTGATGGCTGGAAGGCAGCTGTCTTTGTGTCTCCCACTCTTCAGGCTGATGTCTGGTCTGGGCTGTCCTATCAAAAGTCTGCTTGAGTTCTCACAAGAAAAACTGAAGACAGCATGTTCTGATTGGCTCCAGGTGTGTGTCTTGGACTGTGAAAAACAGGTCACACCTACAGCCCATTCTGTCTACTGTGCTCTAATCTCTTGCCTCAGTTTCAGGACACAGCCTGATTTCAACTTTTTCTCCTCTCTTCTCCAAGCCTGGGCAATTCCCTTTCCCTTACAAATGGGTTCAGCCATTCCCCTGTTGCTTGCAGATGGCCCTCTTTCACTTGTGAATAGGCCACCTTTGCACATGTGACAAGGCTTTCCCTTAAGGATAGACCATTTCTGTGGGTCTTTCTGTGGGTGGGTAACTCTCCTCTACCCACTAAACCTGAGAATATAGATCATCAAATTCCAGTCAAAGACATAAATGTTCCCAGCTCCAAACTGTATTGTGCCTCTCTGACTTCACTCTCGAGTGTGCATTGAAGTTTCTGCCTAATAAACCCTTCCAGTGCCACTTGCTGACATGTCCTGAAAAATTTCCAAACTTTCTATATGATGGTGGGTTAAGTTCCTCATCTCAGCTTCTATAACCTCCTTATATACAGGTAGTGCAACTGGGACTGGGAGGCCACTTGTCCTCCACCCCCTTAAATTTTGGCAATACCCCAGGGCCATTTCTCCTTTTTGCTGTCTTTGGAGAAACAAACAACAGTAACAATAACAACAAAAGTCCAGGAAATCTCTAGACCTCCAGGCCAGAGCACAGGAATGTTAGGATTCCTGGTGTGACTTTCAGGAACATTTTCCCCACTTAAACTTCATTAAAAGTTCATACAAATGGAATGTATCTCATGTATATCATTTAATTTGAGTAGATTCTGGGACAGGTGTGTGGGCTGAAAGTCCTGAGATGACTCAGCACCCCGTGGATCATTCCTATCAATCTTACCTGAGACCCAGTGAAAGGCACACAGGCTAGGGTCCTTGACTTATCTGTGTGCTTTTTTATTTTCCTGTCATCCTGACACCACTTTTCTGTTCATGCCACATTTCTGTTTCTATTGCCATGGACCTTCCCTGAGCACATCTTCCTGTTGTCTTCAATAAATGCAGTTAATTACCTCAGGCATTGCACTTTAGTGATGGGAAGCTGACCAACACACCTCCTGTGTAGCGATCTTCAGGGTAATCACTGTTTTGACCTCTCTCAGAATAATTTAGTTGGCCTGCCTAAGAACTTTACATGCTCAAAAAATACTGCTAAGTCTCTGTGGTATCTTACTTTGTTTACCCTGTCTTTGTTTACACTATCCCTATTTGTTAGTATTTTGTTCTTTCTATTCACTGTGTAGTGTTCAAATGTATGTGCAAACTACTTTATTGACCTATTCTTCTGTAGATGGGTACTGGGGTTGTCTCCCCACCTGGGAATTTCATGAATCCAACTGCTGCACAGTCTTGTGTTGGCATTGTAATATCTGACTCCAAGGCCTGCCCTCAGCCTGTGGGAGGGGAGGCGGTAGGTGGAGCAGCAGTATACTGGATTCTGATAACAGTTGCAGAAGGAACATATTTTCTCAGGGTGAGTCCTGATTTCTCTAGGTATTGTTCCAGGAGAACCTTAACCTGTTTTTCAGCTGTCCCAGCAATGTTGTCACCTAATTCCTGTATTACATTCCTAACCCATTAAAGTACCTTTTCTTTTCACTATTTTTTTTGTAACAAATCTGAATGATACAAGCAATAATCTCCAAGCTTCCACTGGGATTTTGATCCGTTGCTTAGAACTTTGTGGCAATGGACCCTGACTCTTCAGACCACAAGCTTCTGTCTAAAGGCAGGAGGATGAGCAGAGGCACTGCCTTTTGTGACAGTGGGTCTGGACCTATGCCAAAGACCTTGTACCCATGTAATTGTTACTCCTCCCCAACACAAAATCCCCACAGTAAATCCTCTGACAATGAATGGCTTATCCTTGACAGGTCATATATGTTTGTGGACATCTGTGTGTGTGTGTGTGTGTGTGTGCATGCGTGCGTGCATGTGTGTGTGTGTGTGATTACTTATATTTAAACAAATCATTTTCTGCTGGATGACTGGGAGCAGCAGAAAAGCCTTATTGTTTTGTTTTTTATCTTTTGGTTAATGATATGGAGCATGTTTTACATCTGTTGATCATTTGTATGTCCTCTCTTCAAAATGTCTATTCAGAACTTTAGCCGAATTTTAATTGAGGTTTTGTTTTTGTTTTGTTATTTGGTATTGAGTTGTTATCGTATCCCACCAAGAATTCTAAAATTCCAAGCCATCTAACCATTGTGGCGTTCAGTTTGATTATGTAGATAAGGAACCACTGGGTCCTTGATTTGAAGAACTACTTAATCATTTAAAAGAGGAGAGATGGATTTGGGGTTCTGGTTTTGGAAGTTTCTGCCCACAGTTGATTGGTCCCATTGCTTTTGTCTATGGCCCAGCATATCATGGTGGGGGCCGGTAGTAAAGAAAGTTGCTCACTGCATGGTGTCCAGAAAGCAAATGAAGAGGAAGAGAAGGGTATCTTCCAGTTCCTGTTGAGGATGCCCTCTTGTAGCCCAAATCTTCCCACAGGCAGCTCACACCATGAACATTTTAGCATTTCCTCCCTACCCTTCTACAGGATTACATTTGGGTTTTCTCTTCCTCTTCCTCACCCTTTATTTTTATGTAACTTCTCTCCCAACATGGCTTTGGCTGCTTTCCACAGTAATTTTATTGCCATTCAGATCAAAATGTTTTCATCATGGCTTTAGACTTAGGGGATTTTTGGTATTCTCTTTTTTATTGATTTGTTGATTATTTATGTTATAGTTGTATAATGACATCTGTTTTCTTTAAAATTTTATTGGTCTTGGCTTTGGTAGTAGAGGAGGTATGTGTGTGTGTGTGTGTGTGTGTGTGTGTGCTCACGTGCGCACACACACAGAGTACATATGTATGTGCTAAATGTATGTATATATACACACATGTATGCGTGCACATATACAGTCTGTTTGCTTTCTGTCCATCTCAATAAGTGTGTGTGTGTGTGTGTGTGTGTGTGCTCATGTGCGCACACACACAGAGTACATATGTATGTGCTAAATGTATATATATATACACACATGTATGCGTGCACATATACAGTCTGTTTGCTTTCTGTCCATCTCAATAAGGCTGGAGGTGCTGCAGGTCCAGTTTTGTGAGGAAAAGAGGAAAAGGAACTGTCTTTTCACACCACCTTGGTAGGGGCTCAAACTTTTTAGTTTTAGTAGCACCTGTTTACAGTACAGGTAGATTATGATCATCTTGGGGACTGGTTACATGCACATACTAGTTTTTTAAAATTATCTTTATCTTCCCTCCCCACAATCAGCTTCTTTTTCTTTGCTTTCTGTGCTGGGACTGCAGCTGTTTGGTGAGTGGCTCTGCTCACCTTTAGGCTCAAGTTCACCAGTTTGGGGATTCCCGACTGTCTTAGAATTCCAAGAAGCTTCCAGGGGGTGTAGAATCCACTTTGTAGACAGTGTCAGTTGCTTTCATAAACTTGGGTGTGGAGCTCATGATTTTATTGAAGTGAGGCCCTGGTTGCCATGTTTTGCTCAGTGACATGAAGGGTCTTGATGACAACGAAAGGACCGTAGAGGTATCACAGGCCTTCTGGGCATCCTGTTCACCAGGGGCCTGGGCAGAACTAGGCTGGAGAGGAGTCCAAAGTGACTAAGACACCTAAGAGACTTATGCTATTTTGTTTAATACTTACTACAACTTTTTATGGTATAAGTGGTTTTTTTTCATCATATCAGCTTTAAACATTTTTTCAAGCTACAAATATAGTAATACTCTATGATGTAAAAATTTAATTTTTTTCTCACCTTAACGTCTGTATCTGACCAGAAGCAGAATTACTTCCTGGGGGAAATCTTATAGAAAAATTATTTGGGAGTATTCAAAATTTCACGGTATTTGATCAACTGTTTGTGCTTGTAGGAATAGCTATGGTGAAATAATTAGGCATGCAAAGAGTGAGAAGGGAGAATACACTCCAAGTGTTAGTAATGATATAGAGAAAGCAGATATAACTTAGAGTCCTGGACGCAGGGACTTGCTACGATGTTAGAGTGTTTCCATTAGTCGAAATATTACACAGTGCTGGAAACACCTTCCAGCAGACTGCAGCATAGTTAGGAAGACACTCATGGTGAAGTACTTATCTGTGAGAGTCAGGGTATACATTGTGCATGTTTTCTTATGAAAATAGATCACCAGCTGCAAGACAGTTGTGAAAGGTACTAAATGATTATTAAATATTTGATGATCAAAATATATATATATATTATATTTGGATATATATATCCAAAGAATGTTGTAGGCATGTATCAAGATGCCAGAATGAAGCTCATTATACTGCATAGTTAATATACACTAACAACACTATCTAAAAAATATACTTGATGAAGCAAAATATTGGATGTGCCTAGGCCAGGGTGGTTAGCATTTGCCTCCATGGCCTGATTATTGGATGGATAATTAGAACACTGCTAGAAAAAAGAAAAGATTATACAAAAGTTAGGCCAATCTTTAAAAATAATGCACTCTTGGAATTCCAGGGCAAAATGGCATGACATTTCTCACAGATTATTAAAGCAGTGGTGTGGTTTGGATCTGGACTGAACTCACACATTCTCATGCTCTCAGTGGTGGGGTTTTGGAGAGTGCTTGGACCACTGGGTTGGTGCATGCATTCCCTGCTGAGCTCAACACCTGAGCGTACTTCCTGCTTGGAAGAGATGGGTCACTGGGTGTGGCTTGGAAAGGTATATATGCCACCCTTCCTCCTCTTTTCTCTCTCTGCTTACCATGATTCAAGTGACTTTCCTCTGCCAGTCCCTTCCACCACACCATTCTACAAACCATGGACTGAAACTTCTAAAACTATGACTCAAAATGAGCCTTTCCTTCTTTTAATTTTGGGTATCAGGTACTGTGTCCCGGCAACAAGAGAATGACTAAGACAAGCAATAAATACAAAATGTCATCCTTTTTTTTCCATATCATAGTTCATGGTAATCATAGCTAATATCACCACTAGAAACAATCAACACAAAATGCTAGCAACAACTGAAATTCTACACAAAAAAGGTTTGTTGCAGATTTTCTCAGATGGAATAGGTCAAAATCTACAGATAAAAATAAGCAACAAAAGTTAACACTGAACTTCAAGATTTTGCCACAAAGAATCAATATCTTTTAAAATGTACTAAAATGAATTGCAATTAATTTCACTAGAAGTATGTCCCAAATAACTTAGAAGAGTTATATTTTAAATTTTTATTATATTTGTGGATCTTCTCAGAGTAGGACTAATCAGTCCTCCATGTCCTTGCTGGCCCTGAAGGGTTAGCTGCCACTCCTGGAAGAATAAAAACAGCAGAGTGGGAGAGGATGTAACTTGGGAGCTGTTTGGGCCCCACCTGTACAATAGCTCCATAGCATAGGGGAAAGAACTGCAGGGACTCAGACAGAGGCCAAAGCACCATACCATGACCAATGTCTCCTCCTTAATGGTTGGGATGATTTGGGATTTTTATGTTATCCTAGTGGAAGAGATGGCATCTGTGCTGGTTATGCTTGTTCCTCCCCAGCCCTTCAACTCATTCTCTACCTGTGTCAGTCAGCTTTCTGTCACTGTGACAAATCACCCTAAGTGATAAACTAATATGGAGTAAAGGTTTATTTTGGCTCATGGTTTTAATCCATGGTCACTTCCCCCATTGGTTTGGGTTTGTGGCAGCACACAACATCACAGTGGGTGCGTGCTGATGGTCCTGCTCACTGCATGGCAGGTGGGGTGCAAAGAATGACAAGAAGGGTCCCATCACCCTTTTCACAGGCATATACCCCAGTGACCTAACCTCCTCTACCAGGTGCCACCTCCTAAAGGTCCTGCCTCCTCCCAGTAGTGCCATGGGTTGGTGACCAAGACTTTAAAACACCTGCCTCTGGAGACCTTTGAGATTAAACCGTAACCCCAGCCTCTGCTCTGCTCTGTGGTTCGGGATGTTGGCCCAGTGGACATTGTTCCTCCTGCTCTCCTCCATTAGCTGAGCCACAGCATTTGCCAGTTGGAGTCACTAACTGACAAAGATCACAGAGGGGACAAGAGAGTGCTCTGTATGTATTTTGCATTTTTCCTGCCTAGGGCCTGATAGGACTCCAGCAAACTGCATCAGCTGCATGTTGCTCTCCCCACACATTGAAATCTGCACCCTGTGCAGTGTAAATTAGAGTTACCGGGGACAGTTGGAATGGCAAATTTTAAGCCACAGATGCCAAGATCACAGTGTGTGTGTGTGTGTGTGTGTGTGTGTGTGTGCGCTCACACATGTGTGTGCTTTATACTCAGTATTGTTATACAGTAGTTATGCCTGGTGATAGTGATCATTGTGACTGATTGGAATCTTAATTTCCTACGCTTTTATTGAGACAGGATCTTACTAGTTCAGGCTTGTGTTAGATTCATGGCCATCCTCCTGCCTCAGCCTCCAGAGTACTGGGATTACAGGTGTGCACCACCACAGGCATGCCTGGCTAGTTTAAACTTTCTATAGTATCGTTATTATATACTTGTGTCAGTTACTTTTCTCTTGTTCCTGAGACAAAAATACCAGACACTTGCAGGTAAAAGGGAAAGGTTTATTTGGCTTCCAATTAGTAGAGGTTTTAGTCCATAATCAGCTGGCTCCAAGAGAGTGGCAGAGGGGCAGCAGTCAACAGTGGCAGAAGACAGCAAAGCAACAAGAGAACCCTGACAAAGTCTTCCTGCCCCTTTTATTTTATTCAGACTACATAGGTCTGGTGGCATTCACACCCTTAATCCTAGTGCCTTCAGTCCCTGCCCCGCCATGAATTGATCACACACTCTAGAAGCACAGATCTCTAGAAAAACATGAGGCTTTGGGGGTTTAGGGGCACTTCTAAATATAAGCTACAGCGTACTTTTTGAAGAACTGTATATTATTTAAGAAAAATGTAGATGACCCTCAATTGGAAAATCTGTACAATTAACGTGCATGATTAATGAGCCTGAACTGATTAAGAAACTGTGTACCTGTTATTTATATATACTGTGTCTGTGATGATACCCTGTCACCGTGTCACAGAACAGCTTTACTTTGCAGGCACCTATGTGTGTGTCATCCTGGAGAGAAATGTGGATCAACAGAAATAGAACAAAGTGACACCCAGCAGCCAGCTTCCTGTACAATCACGGCAAGTCTAAGAATACAGAACACTCTGTGGGATACGGAGTCTACTTGCGGCTTTGTTTACTCCAGCAGTGTCTTCCTTTAGACTTATGTTGAAATGTCATGTACCACAGAGAGCATAATAAAATAATGAAAATTGCCATCAGGGGAAGTTCTCCCTGATTTGAGGCACCAGGAATTCTCTCATGCCTATTTGATGTTTAAAATCACATGACATTCCTCCAACTCCGGGTTGTTTGCTTTGGAAAAAACTTTCTTCATCCAGCTTACATTATGCTTTCTAAGTAAAATCCAGAGGAAAATAATATCTGGAAGTGTTCTGTTCAATGGCGTGGCTCTCCTGGCTCCATCCCTGTGGCAGACCCAGAGCAGATGTCCTCTTGGTCCTTTGCCATGGCTTCTGGCTGTCCATCTGTGGACCTTGAGGCTTGACTTAGGTAATTATCACCTGACAATTGTTTGAACAGGACAGTTTTAGATGAAGGAAAGCTCACTAGCAGCTGTTTTACACTACATTTTGAAAGAACTTGGAATTTCATATGTGACTATTTTTCCTGGCCACCAGATTAAGAAAGGTCAATAAAGAGGAATAAACTTTTCTCTTCTTGGTTAAAAATCACCAATTATTAGAATACCAAGATCCATCCTTCTGTCACCTTTTCCTGGTAAATCTGGAACAGATGAAGTTGGATTTAGGGTTAGAGGACCCCAAATTATTATTCTTGGGTTCAGAAAGGGTTTTTGCATTCTTAGATGTGTACTGATTGCTGGGCTCTGGAATTAGCTGCCAACACTGCTTGGAACCAGAGTCCACTTTGTGTGGTGGGTGCTGATGTCCTGCTGCTGTCCTCAGTAGGGACCCTCACTCTGACGACACCAGTTGCCCTGAGGAACACTGGTACCAGGACACTCACACAGGTGACTGGAGCTCTACCCAGCTCCTGCTCACAAGCTGAGTTGTGAGGCCCTGCATCCTTCAGAAATATTGAAGAACTCCAGAGAATGCCTTTAGCACATTAGCGGGAGAGTCAGAAGTGTCCCAGGGCCAGAGAGGCCCAGAGAGTGGGCTCCCACCTTGCTGTGTGTAGGTCCAACTTTCCTTCCATTCCTATGGTGTACTTTCTGCCATTAGTATCAGGTTCTGTTGAGCTGTTCTTATCCACAGTGGCTGAAAAATATTTGAGTGTTGCTGTGCCTGCAGGTGCAGATGGTACAGCTGCTTGAAATGCAAGCTGTAATACAGGACTCGTGGGGTGATTAAAGGATCACTGAGGAATGAGTCGGCACAAAGTCACAAACACAGGAGCAGTTGTTTAGCTTTTGAAAAGGTAGTATTTTTTTAGATCTAAAGTGTCCCCCAGGCCTTCTGTGTGCAGAAGGTGACTATATCACGGGGCTCTGTGCTCATCAGTGAATTCATCCATGGATGAATTCTGTAACCAAATGTGCTGTTGGGAGGTGGGGCCTGGCTGGAAGTGGTCACTGTTGTGTGGCCAGCGAGTGTGTATTCTTGTCCTTGGCTCCTTCCTTCTCTCTCTACTTCCTGCCTGCCTTGAGGTGAGCAGCTCACTTCCACCTGCAGGGAAAGAGTTAAAAGTGAAAGTCAGTGAAATGTAGGTATTTCCTGAAATGACCCTGGCTGGTACCTTTCTGCAGAGAGGCTATCTCCTGGGAAAGCAATGTGTAGAGATAATTTAACACACACAAAAAAACTGCTCATTCCCAGACTCTGGCCAAGGCTAGGAATAATCCCTTCTAGCACACATGCCTGTTGTCACCAAGTCAGTTTTGTTTGAACACAATACTTAAGAAACCAACAAATGGATAGTGTGGGGTTTACTGTCTTGCTCACTGAAGGCTCTGTCACATGCAAGATCCTCCCCTAGAAGACTCCTCTTTATCTTTGGTGCTATCTCCTGCCTCCATGTGTGGTAATATATTATTTAACTGTGCTGATTACTGCTGTACCTTTTTTCCCATTAAGTTTATTGGTACATTTTAGGTATACAATACAGTTACATACATCACTGGGATCGTGTACCTTTACATGTTGTATCTTGATTCTTGCTTTTTTCCCATTTCCCTGCCCTCCCTTCACCCCAACCCCTCCCTATTTACAAAGACTTTGTTTCCATTTTTTCCTTTTCTCTTCTTTCCTTCCCTCTACCCCTCCCACTCCCCCTACTCCTTTAGACTTTTTCTTTCTATTTCACAATATCAACTATACATTTTGATCCTTATTTACACTTTTAGTTTTTCACACCAGAGAAACTATTTGGTATTTACTCACACATGTGCTATTTATTTCATTTAAGAGTATGGCCTCAGTGTACATCCACTTAGCTGTAAATGTCTCTAGTTTCTCACTCTTTATGGCTGAGTAGTACTCCATTTTATTTAAAAAAGCACATCTTTATCCAGTCTCCAGTTAATGGGTAATTGGGCTGATTCCAAGTTTTTGCTGTTACTAACTGTGCTACTATAAACATGGGTTAGCATATATCACTGTGGTGTGATTCTTTTAAGTCTTTTGGCAAGATACCCAGCAGAGGGACAGCTGGGTCAAATGGGACTTCTAACCCTAGTTGTGTGAGGCAACTCCATATTGATTTCCACAGTGGTTGCATCACTCTGCACTCCCACCAACAATGAAGAAAGGTTCCTTTCTTCTGACAATCCCTCCAGCATTTGTTATTGGTTGATTTCTTTAAAGCAGCCATTCTTATAGGGGTGAGATGGAATCTCAGTGTTGTTTTCATCTGCATCTCTTGAATGAACAGTGATATGGAACATTTTTCCATACGATTATGTACTGCTTTTACTTCTTTGAGAAATGTCTGTTCATTTCAGATGCCCATTTTTTAATTGGGACTTTATATTTGGGGGGGCTGATTTTTTGAGTTCTTTATATATTCCAGATAATAGTTCTTTGTCTGAGGAGCATCTGGTAAATTTTTTTCCCATATTGAAGGTTGCCTCTTAGCTCTGTTGGTGGTTTCTTTTGCAGTGCAGAATCTTTTTAGTAAGATGAAATCCCAGTTATTGATTCTTTGTGCTAGTTCCCATGCTACTGAGGATTTATAAAGTCTTTTCCTATGCCAATGTCTTCGAAAGTTCTACCAAACTTACCTTCCAGCAAGTTTAGTGTTTCTGTTTTAATATTTTGATCTTTAATCCCCTTCAATTTTAATTTAGTACATAGTGAAAGATAGGGGTCTAGTTTAATCCTTGGCAAGTTGAAATCCAGTTTTTCCAACACCATTTATTAAAGAAGCTCTCTTTCCTCCATGGAGAATTGTTGGCTCATTTGTCAAAGATGAAGTAGCTGAACATGTCTGGAGTATTTTCTGCATCTTCTAATCTATTCTACTGATCCTCAGGTCAGTTTCTTTTCCAGTACCATGCGGTTTTTACCACAGTGGCTTTGCAGTATAGTTTCAAGTTCAGAATTGTGATACCCCCTGTCATGTCTTTGTTGCCTAGAATTGCTTTTGCTATTTTAGGTCTCTTATGGTTCCAAATTAATTTTTGATTGTTTTCTCTAGTTTTGTGAAATACGCTATTGGGATTTCAATCAAGATTGCATTGAATTTGCATAGCAGTTTTGGAAGTATGACCATTTTCACTATATTGGTTCTTCCAACCCAGGAACAGGGATGTCTTTCCATTTTCTTATATCCTCTTCAATCTCTTTTTTCAGAGTGCTGTAGAAGTCTCATTCCCTTCATTAGACTGATTCCTAGATACTTCATTTTTTTTTGGATGCTATCATGAAAGGGATTGTTTCCCTAATTTCTCTCTCAGTAAGTCTGTTATTTGTGTACAAGAAGGCTATTGATTTTTGAGTGTTGACCTTGTATTCAGCTACTCTGCTAAATTTGTCAATTAAGTCTAGAAGTCTTTTGGCAGTGTTTTTTGGGTCTTCTATGTAAAGTATCATATTATCAGCAAATAATGACATTTTAACTTCTTCCTTTCCTATCTTTATTGCTTTAATTTCTTTGTCTTATGTAATTGTTATGGCTAATGTTTCCAAAGCTATATTGAACAGGAGTGGTGAAAGTGGACATCCTTGTCTTTTTCCTGATTTTAGTGTGAAGGTTTTCAGTTTTTGACCATTTAATATGATGTTGGCTGTTGGTTTTTCATAGATAGCCTTTATCAAGTTGAGATAAAGACCATCTACTTCAATTTTCTGTAGGGTTTTTATCATGAATGAGTGTTAAATTTTGTCGAATGCTTTTCTGCATCTACTGAGATGGTCATATGGTTTTTGTCCTTGACTCTGTTAATATAATGTAAGACATTTATTGATTTACATATGTTGAACCATCCTTACATCTCAGAGTAAATCCAACTTGGTCAGGGTGTATGATCTTCTTGATGACCCTCTGTATTCTGTTTGCCAGTATCTATTGAGGATTTTTGCATCTATGTTCATTAAGGAGATTGGCCTGTAGTTCTCTTTATTGGTTGGGTCTTTTTTCTGGTTTTGGAATCAAAGTAGCACTTGCTTCCAGGGATAAATTTGGAAATATTTCTTCCCTTTCATTTTCATTGAAAAGTTTAGAGTAGTGGCAGTAGTTCTTCTCAAAATGTCTTGAAGAATTCAGCAGTAAAGCCATCAGGACCTGGGCTTTTCTTAGTTGGTGAGCTTTAATTGCATTTTCAATTTCACTGATTGTAATTGGGGTGTTTAGAATGTTTATATCTTCCTCATTCAACTTTGGTAATTCATATGTATCTAGAAATCTGTCTATTTCTTCTGTGTTTTCCATTTTATTAGAGTACAGTTTCTTGAAGTAGTTATTGATATCCTCTGGATTCCTTCTGGATTTGTTGTGATTTTATCTTTTTCATTCCTAATTGCATGGATTTGAGCCTTTTCTTTCTCTTTTTTTTGATAAGGTTGGCTAAGTACTGCTGTATTTTTATAGTAAACTTACTTTAATTTTTTATTAATTAATTTTATTTGTACATTTAAGGTATACAGTATAATGACATTCATTATTGGAAATTCGCATCTTTACATAATCCATCTTAGTTCTTATTATTCCACATTCCTCTGCCCTCCCTTCAACCCCTCTAACCCTCCCTATCTATAAAGACTTTATTCCACTTTTTCTTTTTCTCGTATTAATTATGTTCCCTTTTTTCTTTTCTCCTACCCTTCCTGCTTCCCCATCCCCTTTATACCTTTTCTTCCTATTTCACATAATCTATTATACCTTTTATTTCTTATTTACACTTTTAGTTTCTCACACTAGAGAAACTATTCAGTATTTTCACAGATGCATCCTATTTATTTCATTTAAGAGTATCACTTTCATCTTTCTAAAATCATTATGCGGCTCCTCTCTGTTCCTGTAGTTCCAAGCATCATGTTTCTAAGGCTACCACATATATGGAACTCCTTGCATGTTGTTTTGCCTTGGAGCCAACCAACCACTGAGTGAATCTGTGAGCCAAAATCAGCCTTTCTTCTGGTAAGCTGTGGATGTCAGGTGTTTTGTTTCAGCAATGAGAAAGTAATAAAGACAGAGGGATTCTTACACATTATGCAGCATTTGCAACTGGAAGACACTATGGGACCATATGTCATGATGCAAGGAGTTCGAGCACAGCAAGCAGGCAGGGATGCATCACCTTCTCATGACCCAGTGGTGCTCATGGCACCTGAGCAAGCTCAGGTCCAGCTGAGCAGCTATGCCCCCAGAAAGACAAGGCCAGCAGGCAGGCTGTCTGAACTCTGGACTCTGGCTTTGTGGCTTCACCTCTTCTCATGCCAGAATTGCTGCAGCCTGGGGTTCTTCAGGCCCATGACCTCCCTCTTTCCCTTTCTCATTCCCTCTGTCTCTTTCATATTTCTAGGAAAGGATTTCAAAAACTCTCATATACCTTTCACTTGACATCTAGTAAGTTTTGCATTTAGGCTTAGTCACATAGGAGGGGAATTCCTAGGTAGTATGAATACTGACATCATGATCCATGGAGTCTAATCCATGGATCAAATAAGTGGGTCACTAACCTTCCAGTTACGTGGTACACTTCACATTGATTATTTGATTGATTGATTGATTGTGATACTGTGGATTGAACCCATGACCTTTGCACTGAGCTACAGGCCCCAGAATGTTTTCTATTTTCTTTTTTTGAGATAGGGTCTTACAAAATTTCCAAGTTGCCCAATTGCCCATGCTGGGTTCAGACTTGCTGTCCTCCTGCCTTAGGCCCTGAGTGCTGGGATGACAGTTGTGTACTGTCATGCCTGGCTTATTTATTTTCTAACTTGTTCACAACATAGTCAAAGAATGTGGTCAGTGTGATATCAATCCTTTGGAATTTGCTGAAATTTGCTCTCTGATTTATATATATATAGTCAATTTTTAGCATATTAGAAATATGCTTGCACTGAACGTATTTTCAAGGGTTGGGGAATGTGTGGTAAAGTGCTAGTTTAGCGTGTTTGAGGACCTGGATTTGATACCAGCACTGAAAAAAGTGTTTTTAGACAAAACCATAGAGACAGAAAGTAGATTATCAGTTTCCAGGGGCTGGGAGTAGCAGAAAAGAGGATGACAGCCAATGATTGGTTTAGTTTTTCTTGGGGGGGGGTTACAAAAATGTTCTGGAATTTGTGGTTGTGTTTTTCAACTTTGAGAATATATGTAAAAACACTTATCTGTGTACTTTTAAAAGAGCAAATTCTATAGAATGTGTATTATCTTTCAACTAAAAGTGTATTTTCTTCATTTATTGATACTGGCCTATTATGCTTCAAATCTTCCATGTACTTCAACTGTATGTCTTCCTGATCTACCAAATGCATTTACATTAATCTAAATGATGCATTGAAAAGAAATCTAATTGACACTATTGGGGAATTCTAACACTTCGACTTTTATTTTAAAAAGTGGTTCCTTTAGAAGTGGTGCATATGGAAAGGAATCAAACATTCAATTTACCTTCCCTACCTTTACTCTATGTATCCTGCTATTGAATAGCCAGGGGGGATAAGAGGAAAATTCCTTTCTGTGAGGTACTTCAGCTAAAAGATAAAGAAACACCAAGTTAAATTATCATGTTTTACTACCAGTACTAAATTAAAATATGTAGACCTTGAATATTGATGGCAGATAATGAAAAAGTGAGAGACAGAGATGAGAGAGAGAGAGAGAGAGAGAGAGAGAGAGAGAGGCTCTTCTTCTTGCAAGTGAACATTAGCACCACCTATGAAGAAATATTGCAAGAGAAAGTGGCTCAAACCACAGCTACCAATCTGCAGGAAATATGAAGGACAGAGAGGTAAATTAAATAGTATCTTGGGAATTCAATCAGAACAATCCATGCTTTACAGAAAAAGTAAATTACAAAGAAAAATATAATATGGAGGGAACTTTAGAGGTTATATGTGAACATGTAGAAAATTTGTATTATAATTCCAAAAAACCAAAAATATTTATGACTTATAAGATAATTGGACCTTTGAACACTGATTGGGTACTTGATGCTACTGAGGAAATTAATTCTTCCTTAGGTATAAAATTGGTAAGGTGATTGTGTTTTAAAATGAGTTCTTATGTTCCAGAGATTCATACTAAACATTTCTAGATAGAGTGATAGAATCATTAGGATTTGCTTTCTAATAACATGGGGGAGAAGGCAGTGGTGATGAAAAAGAACCAGCCATGCATTCGTTCATCGTCTGTATACAGTAGGTGGGCTAATAGGTGGGCTAGGATGAGGGCTTGCTAATAATAGTTATTTAAAAATAAAAGTGAGCCAGGCGTGGTGGTGCACACCTGTAATCCCAGCACTCAGGAGGCTGAGGCAG
>NW_022900929.1:31435076-31451697 GCF_012274545.1 Fukomys damarensis | reverse complement strand
AAAAAAAAGGAAAAAGTTGTTATGAATCTGATTACCACTCTGTGGCCTGATCTTAGTATCCTCAGTACCTCCTTCCTCTATTAGAAAGAGATGATACACTCACTTACCACCCTCCTTTGGTGTGAGTCACACAAATGATCCAAGGGTAATGAGAGCCGGGGAGAGCGAGTGCCATCTGGAGCCACAGCCTGAGTTCTGCATTATTCAGACTTCTCTGGGTGCAGCTGGCAGGCATCCTGTGAACCATACCTTTCTGTGAGCTTTAGGCCTGAGCCTGGTCCAGGGGTTCTTCCTGGCAGCACTTCCTGTCTCTACCCTCCGCTCTCCCCAGAAGACCAGGTGAAATTGAGAGCTGAGGCACCTTCTTGGTTGCAGGTGTCACTTCCGCCAGGGGGCTGTTAAGTAAGCTCAACACTGCAGGTTTTGTGGGACATGGAGCTCATTTAAAAGGCATGGACCCCCCCCCCGCTTCTGCACACATACACACTTCTTCAAAGTCTTCGTTATGGTCTCTATTATGGTCACCATAAAACAACTTTTAAAAGCATGCCACATTCCTGGATCTACTTCCGACACAGGAGCAGGACACCAGGGTGTTGAAGGCCAACACCTCTGCTGGAGCCAGTCATCCTCAGGGATCCGAGTGATGGGAGGAGGGGTTGACTTCTCCCTAGGACTGGTCTTAGTCCAGGAGTGCGGTGGAGCCTGAGAGGTGGGTTGGCCCTCTGGGCTCCTCATCAGATTTGCTGTGAGTTCCATTCCAGCCTTCGGTGGGTACAGTCACCTGAGGGCAGAGGTCCCAGAGGGTTAGAGAAGGAGCCTCATTCCTAATGCCCAAGGTGGGGACTTCATCATGGTCCAGGACACGCTGCTCTTCTACTAAAGAATAAATGAGCTGTGAGTGACAATGAGTGACCCAAAGGGACACAGCTTCAGCCAGCCACTTCAAATTCTGCATGGAACAGAAAAGATATACTAAACAAGCACATTTAAAATATTCTGCTTATAAAGCTGAAAATTGAACTTCAGACTGCTCCATATGAAGATTGCCAGATTTACTAAGTAAAAATATGGGAAGCTGAGCTAAATTTGAAGTCCTAAAAACCGCACTGTTAGTGGGATCACATCTCATGCAATATTGTGGACACATGCATATGAGAACAGTGTTTGCTGTTTGATATTACATGTTTGATATGAAATTTAACTATGGGGCATCCTGAATTTCACCCAGCAACCCTCCTTCATGTGCAAATTTTCAATTAAACTGTGACCATGAGACAGGCAGTATATGAACCATAGTGCAATCCTCCAGATTGCTGAAAAGGGATGAGAGGTTCTTTTGCCTTAATAATAGAGGGAGCAAGTTGCATCTTTCTTCTCAGAAGTTTTATAAATAAGTGCTCACATGGACCCATCTCACCTCCATTTCATAATGTCAACCTCTCAAATCATGTTACCAACTTATTTGGTCCCTGGAAACACAGACCCATTCTGCAAGGAAAGGTGGCTCCCAGGAGCTTCCAAAGAAAAAGCTGGAACCACGCAGCCTGCTGTGCACAGAAGGGAGAAGCATCTGACTCCCAGAAAGGCCGGCCGGGCTTGATGGTATGAGGAGGACCCCTGTGGGCTGACACCTGGGGTGTAATGCTTTGTCTGTTCTGGGCCCCTGCAGGTCACAGAGACTGAGCCCTAGCACCGGGCTGCTGCTTCATTTCCAGGACTGGGTCCTGAGGCTCTGTGTCCCCAGGATGGCACTAATAGGATTTGGTGGATGTGGGGGTCTTTGGGCACTGGGAGGCCCTTGACAAGGATACAAGGTCCCCATGCATCCCTTACTCTCTTTTGTCCCCAGCCCCCTGGTGAGCAGTTTTGCTGCTGAATCATATACCCTGTGAGAGGCTGCCACAAAAGCAACAGAGCCAGCTGCTCACCAATCAGGGTCTCCAAGACCATCAGCCAGAATGCAATGGTTGATTATCTTGGGCAGTGACAGGGAAGCTGACATACCTTACAAGGAGTCCTGGGTAATATCGGAGCCTGTCATGCCTCTGGGAAGGAGCAGGCAGAGGCCAGGGTGCTAAACCTCCCTGAGCACTGGGCAGCAGCACAGCAGAGACTGACCCAGCCCCAGGGCCCATCCCACAGCTGCTGAGAAACCTGCTCCAAGTATCACTGTTCCCTACTTTGCACCATCCCAGTGACTGTCTCACATGTCCACTCCTTCACACTTCTGACCTCTCTTCATATACACTGCTCGCCAACTAGCATCTGTGGTTATTTCATGCGCCTCCCAGCTGAGAATCCCAGTCTCCAAGCTCTCAGGACAGATCTCAGAGTCCTGAAGTTGGCTTACAGCCCTGCAGATGTGACCTTTGTCAATGTCACCGCTGCGCACTCTCTTCTGTGCCCCAAGGGTTCTGGCTGTTGTCTCTTCCAGCTAGGGAAAGTGGTGGCTCCACCCCTCATCAGGTCCTCAGGCACTTCCTGCTCCTGAGGCCAGGAAGGATCCACTTTGCCTCCTGTGCCTCCATCCAAGCTCTGCTCCTCTTGCAGCCCAAATGTCCCTCTACAGGGAGATTGGCTGGTGGCATCTGCTATCTGGGAAACATGCTATGTTTTGTATTTGCAACATTTACAATGAAAAAGCTGCATAATCCATTGCTGAAAGTCTACTTCCTCTAAAATGTCAGCTCCACAAGGTCAGGGGCTGAATCTCGAGTCCACAGGGGTTGGCAGTTAGCAGAACTTTAAATGACTCTGAGCACAGAAGTGGAACACTGCACACAGGCCTAGCATGTTTCCAGCGCTCAGCAGGCCCCAGTAACTACGCCACGAACTCCACACCCATGGCCTTGGATGTGCGTTTGTTCAGCCCACCTGGGTGAGGTTTTAGGAGTCTGTGTGTGTTCCTGCCCTCACCATCCAGGTCAGAGATCCTGCTCTTCAGAGAGGTGTTTCTCTACTTTCCTTCAATTTCTGTTGTTGGTAACATCAGGTGAAGGTGCTAATCCGCTTCCTCACCATCCTGCTGGCCCTGGGTGGACTCCAGAACTGTAAGGCTCTGGCATGGATAGTAAATGTACAGACTCCCTGCCTCATGAGAAACAATAACAGGTCTCATTTGTACTTTATTTCTCCTTCCATTCATACTTGTTCTACTACACAGTGCTGCTCTTCAGCATTAGGGATGGTGTCGCTGAAGATTCTCGCCTGACAGACTCCCTGGTTTCTGGGACCTGCCAAGAGAGTGGCTGAGAAGTCACACGAGCAATTCTGAGTCCTGATGGAGAAATGGGTGACACAGCAGGAGAGGGGAACCCTGACCTCTCGCAGACGCAGAGGAAGAGTGCTGGAGGGTCAAAGCCCCGACACCAGGACCCACACGAAGTGTTGAGGCCAAGGCAGAAAGCCAGTCTGAACAGACGTTTGGGGCAGCAGGTGTCCTGTGTTGGCGGACAAGTTGGCTGACGCTGCTGAGCCTGTCTTCCTGGGAAATGGGGTGACATGGCGCCTGCTGTTAGAACTGTGGGCTGCTGTGAGAACCGAGAAATGGGCTGAGAGGTCAGTGTTTGGCTCACGTTGGTGCTGCACAGGCATTTGCCCTTTTCTGGTACCCCGGCCCATGGGCACAGTTTCAGCTTCAGATTAGGAAGTTTATAACTAAATAAGGAAGTGGAGCCCAGGCTCTGCAGTTTAGGTCTTGAGTGTCCCTGTGATGGTTTAGATCCTAAGTGGGGCTTTCAGAATGGGAATGGAGCATGGGGCTCTGATGTCATTGGTGGAACCATTCAATGGTATTACTGGGAGGAGATGGGACTTTAGAGAAAGGGGCTTGGTTGAAGGGGGTAGGTTGTGGGGCTGGGACCTTGGGAACTATATCTGGTCCTTGTCCCCTTCCTCACCCACTCCTTCTCTCTGCTTCCTGGCTGCCATGAGGTGAGCAGCTCTCCTCTGCCATGCCTTTCCACCATGATGCTTCTTCCTCACCACAGCCCTAAAGCCATGGAGTCCATTGAAATCTCTGAGACCATGAACCAAAATAAACCCTTCCTCTTCTAAGTTGTTTTTCTTAGATATTTGGGCACAGCAATAAAAAGCTGACTAACACATTCCCAGAACCATGCACTGCAGTCTTGGTTCCCAGCCCTTGTGTTCTTGGGAGCTGGTGGGAACAGGAGAAGTTGGGGCAGAGTACAGAGAAACTGGATCATTGAAGCCACAGCCCTCCTGTCTCTTCCTCCACTCTCTGGCTGCCAGGACGGGGCAGGTGGGGCTGGGGTTGACTGCATAGTATCATACCCACTGCGCTGATGTAACTCTTTGCCACAGGCACAAAAGCAACTGGGCCATGACTGTGAAGTGAGACCTTTGGTACTGTGAGCCAAAAGAAACCTTTCCCCCTTAAAAGCTGATTATGTCACTTCTGTTGTCACAGGGACACAAAGCTAGCGCACCAAGACAAAGGGGTAACCTGAAGTCAGGAATCACAGTCTCCACGCCAGAGGGGCCAGAAACCAACACGAGTGGGCCAAGTGGGCCAAGTGAGACTTTCCAGAACTGCATGCACCCTAGGGAGATGGAGGCTGCTGAGCCCCATCCAAGCAGGTTTATGGACTCAGGAGCTTCCTACCTGTCGGAAGAAGCGAGGCACCCTGATATGATGTGAGGTTCTCAGTGTTCAATGTTGGCAACTATTCCAAAATTTGTAAACTTCTGGGCCAAATGAAATGTGGCCATGGTCTGGATATAGCCAACCCAGGTAGTTTGTTATTCACTCCACCTGAGAGTGAGGTGTTGCTCTATAGGTTGGGCTTGAAGGAATTTCAGATGCTGAGCAGCTGGACTTATGGAAGAGGCCAGGGTTCCTTCAAGGTCTCAGGACTGGGAGTGTGTCAGAACGAAGAGGAGCAAGTGTTCCTCTGATGAGATAGAGGTACACTTTACACAACTACACTAGAGGCTTTTAGAATGTTTAAATGAATGAATTACTTTTTGTGCTTAGAATACAGACCTGAACTCAGATAACATAGCATTTTGATGACAGAACAAAATTATGCTGAAAGTAATTGGGAACTTGAATTTGGCATTGGGTTCAATTTAAAACTATGCCACAGAAGTAGCTTCATTTCCTTTTTGACCCAGGTAGGAGACAGATTTGGCAGGGTAGGCGACAGTGTTACTAAAACCCAACAAGGCCTTTGATTTTTCTCCCCACTCTGTCCCTTTCCACGGGCAGGTGACCATCCAAGGCCAATGCATCTGGGTGTGTGGAGCTCCGACTCCAGCCCTCATCCTTCTCGGGGTAGAAGGCAGGAGCACTGAACATGGGAGACAGCTCTCAGGGAGAGTGGAGCTTAAAGAGAAATGAATAAAAATACACAGAAGAGAAATTCAAACCATGGAGGAAGGGGTGGTGTGGGCTCTCTGGGTGTGTGCTTGGGCCTTGTCCTAGGCTGGACCCTCTGCAACGCTTGCACGTGAGTTGTCTCCTCCTCCTCCTCTTCCTCCTCCAGTACAGCCGATTGAACCCAGGGCCTTCACAACTAGCTGTGTCCCCAGCACCCTTTTTATTTTATTTTTTTAAAATTTTGAAACAAGGTCTTTCTGAGATACAAGTTGCCCAGGCTGGGCTTGAACTTGCAACTCTTCTTCAGTCTTCCAGAGTGCACTACCATGTCCAGCTCACTGGAGTCTCAGTGATGGTGCGAGTTGTTCCCATTCTCATTTGCAGCTCTGCCTGCATTATTTTTTCAACCATGTCCAGTTGGATCACCCTCAGCACTGCCCATCCCAAACCCTGAACTCATTTCCTCCTGGGAAGCCAATCAGCAAGTTTCAGCACTGGCCTCAGAGCAGGAAGTACTGAGCTGGCGCCCCTCAACTTTGCCTGACAAAAGCTCTGCATAGCTTACTCTGCCTCGCCTGGTATTCTACTGCGCTTCCTGTCTGGTTCTCACTCGGTTTGCTTCTAGAATGCAGCCCCTCCTTTGTACACTCCAGAGAACCGTGGCCTTTCGGGGAGCTTTCTAAACCTTGGATTCTTGCCTGCCAGACTGTGGCTGCTTCCCTCACAACCTCCAGAGGAAAAATACACTACCTTCCTTTGGAAACACTTGGCTGCCTGGGGCCAGTGCTAGTCATGTCCTTTGGACAGCATGTCTGAATCTCCCTCCAGGACCAGTGTTTGGACAGTTCACGATTGTTCTTCCAGACTCTGCCTACCCTCTTGAAAGGGCCATGTGGACCCCACCTGCTCTGGGGATGTATAGAGAAGTAGAACACCTCTTCTCCCAACCTCAGAATTTGACCAGAAGAAGGCACAGTGACCCTGTGGGTTACATGGACTTGTTAGACAAAATCAGGACTCAAAACAAGCTTGACAAACAAAACCTGTAGGCACAGTGTTGTCCTCATCTGTGTGGTCACATGCTCTCCTGCAGGATGAGGAATAGTTGGTTAGCTTTGCAACATCACCTGCTTCACAGACACTGAGCTCTTGGTGCATTTTCCAAAAGGTTGTCTCCGTGTGAGTCACCGGTTTGTGAGACACCTGAGTTCAGTCTGTGTTCACACAGCACAGGGCTGGGAGGCAGAGGAAAGTGTGAGTTCTGCTGCATGCTGTGCTGGGCTGCACTTACAGTGCTTGTCTATTCTTGGTAGCCTCATGTTTAGGAAGCTAAATAATCCAGAACACAACTCCGAAGCTGAAACACTTACCTTCTTGAGGGTCCAGAAAATGCTCAGTGCACAGAAGTAAGGGTTTGGGAGCTGAAAAGTGCATCTTCCCATGTGTGTGGGGCCATCATGGAACACTGATTTACAGGACCCGAAGGACTGACTTGGAGACAGTTGGTCAGAAGCCCATGAGAAGACCTGAGAATCAAATGGGCCCAAACGCAGCTGGCTGCGTTGGCAGGAAGGAAGGCTCTGTCACTGAAAGAGTTAGCCTTGGCAGATGACCACGCACATCAGGGGCTGGGGCTATGTGCCTCTGACAGCCCCTCAGAGCTCTGACACTTTCTGATTCCAGGTGCATCTTCCAAAGCTGGATCTTCACTGAAGAGAAGGAATGCATAAAGAATGTTATCACCTACATGTGTGAATATCGCTTTGTCTCTCTGGTGTGAGAAACTGAAAGGGTAAATGAAGACAAAAATGTATAATGAAATAGGAAGAGACTGTTCAAAAGACAAGGGAAATTGTTAAGGGAGAATGGGGGAAAGGAAGTGAAAAGGGAAAAAATGAGAAAAAAAAGGAAAAAATAGAAACAAAGCTTTTATAAATAAGAGAGGGAGAGTTGATGAGAGGGGAGGGGATTGGGAGAAACAAATTCTCTTTGATGAACGTGCTCATTATGTATTTTTAAATTGTACCAATAAAATTAATAAGAAAGTAAACATTAAAAAAAAGAATGTTATTTAAAGAATGTTAGTACTAAGGACTCTTCAAATACATTCTTTCTTTCTTGTGTACCAGAATTGTCTGGATGGATGCTATTGGTTCATGGCACCTAAGATATCTGTTTTGCTAGAATAAATTCACTCATGGGATTCCTTGTAATCTTTCTTATTACTGTAAGGTTGATTGTGCTGTTTCCTTTTTATTCCTTTTGTTATTTGAATTTTGTCTCTTTTTCTCTTGGGCTATTGAGCTAAAATTTATCAATTTTTCCTCTTGTGTTTTTTTGTTTTTCCTTTATACCATCTCTGAGATAATAACATCCATACACTGGATGGATCGTATACCGTTTCCAGAAGAGTTTAGTTTAAGCTTGGCAACTTAATAAAATAAAATAAAATAAGTTCAACTTAATATACAGCTAACACTAGTGTAACTTTGGAGTCACCAGCCCTCCCTTCTAAGCTGAGTCAGTGAACTCCAACAGCATCATCTGTATAGTTTGGGCGAAACCTTTATCCCAGGGGTTTAGATATTTTTGCTTGTTTAGTGTTGTTTCCTCCTCTGTGCCTCATATTGTCTCCCAGCCCAGCTGGTTTGTGCACAACCAATTCCTTCCTTGGACTTGAGCAAGTAAACACATGAGCTACAGTAGTCTCATTATCTGTCCTCCATTGTTCTAAAGCAGTAATTATCAAAGTAATGGTTTTTGCCTCATCACTCTGAAGGAGGATTGGAGAGATATCTCAGAATTGTTGGTAGCCACCAGCAGTTCAGATGGCTGCCTGGAGGTTCAAATGCTGCGCCAGGACTTTATGTCCTGTCCAGATTTCCAGGAACAGGCGGATGTATTCATTCTTTCTCTGTATCTCCCTCCCTCCTTCTCTCTGTTTCCATGCTAGTGTGCTTCTCCACATATCTATAATTACAGAGGGGGCACTGTCTATCAACATGTGCTTAGCAAATAAAGGAATCTTTATATTGGTATGTGTAACACATGATATTTGCATTTGTTTTGTGTGTGTGTGTGTGTGTGTGTGTGTATCTGGTGTATCTTGATCACTTTTGCTCTTCCTTCCTCATCTCTGGCTCCTTGCCCCTGCAGGAATTTTGTAGTTTAGACACGTCACATTCATAGTTTATGACTTGAAAAATGCAAGTCCATGCATTGGCTATTATCTGTAGATTCCATGTGACACTGTTATAAATCCAAACATGTAATTACTTTTTTTGGTTTTTTTTTGAGACAGGATCTCACTATGTAGTTGAGACTGACCTGGAACTCACTATGTAGCCCAGGTTGGTCTTGAATTCACAGATATCCTCCTGTCTCAGTCTCCCAAGTGCTGGGAGTACAGGCGTGCACCACTACACCTGGCTTCCAAATATAATTTAGAGTAAAGTACTTCAGCCAGGACACAACTATGTAAAAATGTTCCTTGATGTCTTTACTGTTTTTTAATAATTTAATAAAAGGATGAATTTTATAAAATCTCTCAAGTGATAAAATTCAAATTTATCCTTGCATGTGAGACTAAATCTTCTGCCTTTTGGTCACAATGAAAAGTTAACCAAGGAGTTTTCTGGAAGCCCCTTTAGAACAAGACTGGCAGCAGTGAGACATGAAGCTCACGCCTTCATACTTCATGCACTGTCCGATGTCTTATTCCACCTGCAGGATTCCGGCCAGCTGCACCGAGTCATTCAACAAACCACCCAAAAGGCTAAGAAATTGGCTGTGATCCAACTGAGAGAGACGCTTATGCCTGGCAGGCTCAGCACTGCTTTCTGAAGCTCACCAACTCCTCGTCCTCCTCCTGCTGTCTCCTGGTCCTAGGGCTCAGGGCTTCTCGGCTCTCTCTCAGATGCCAGGACTCAGCCAGTGGCTGCTCTTTGACAGACATCCACATGTGTGGGTTACCACTAGTGAACAGTCTGCATCAGGGAAGATGCTCTGGGTCCAGTGGGTTCTGAAGTCACTGTGAATTATGAATCAGTAGCGCCTCCAGGCGGGACTTCAGGGGCTTTGGCCCTGGGGCTCTCTGCCCGGGTAATGGGGTGGTGGGATGGGTGTAGCAGCTGCGAGGCACACGGGAGCCCTCAGACTTCCTCTCAACTCCCAGAAGCAGCATTTCCACTCGGGGTCAAACTTAAAGCACAGAGGGACAAGCTTGGGCATCACCAGACACCTCCTTTCTTCATGAAAGATCAAAGTTTCATCTAAAGTGTCTTGGTTTTCTTCCTTTAAACATACCTGAAACGTGAGGTTGTTAATCTAAAGTTTTTAATCTTGTTCTTTTTGTGAGCAGAGACTTCTTAAACTCATTATACATGTTAATTATAAACCACAAACCTGAACCAGTCAGTGTTGGTTTTCCTCTTAGTAGAATCTCTCCTTCTTCCCTTCTCCCCTTCTGTCCCACCCCGCCTCATTCTCTAGTTTAGATAATGCAGTATGTGATTATTACGTTATGCACCTTCTGTGGCCTGCTTTTGGACATAGTCATACACATCGGTTATCTTTCTACTTAACTGCTATTTTTCCTTAAGGTCATGTGAATGACTGCATGGTGTTTTCCTGTTTTATTTATGTTATTTATTTTCAGGTTCTTCCTACTGTAAAAACCGCGATGGCTTCACTCTGGCTTCCTCTCTGATCTTTTCTGTTCAGCTTTGCCTTTCTCCCTAGCCCACGCTGAGCTCATCAGCCCGGGCCCTGCAGCTCCGGGTCCCTGGAAGGGCAGATACCTTCACCCTGAGCCTGCTTCTCTCTGCTGAGAAGAGCTCATTGTGGAATCCCGCCTGAGCGTGGCGGCACAGGCCCCTCCCCAGCACTCTGGCAGGCTGACGCAAGAGGATTGCAAGTTTAGCCCAGCTTGGGCAAATTAGTGAGTTAGCCACTTATCGTCTCAAAATAAAAAAATGAAAAAGAGCTGGGGATGAAGCCCAGAGCCCAAGCCCTGGGTCCAGCTCCTGGCTCCAGCTCCTGGGCAGTACAGATAACTAGGAACTAGCGCCACCTACTGTCCATTTTAGAAGCTCGCGTTCCCAGGGTGCCCGTGCCGGCTGATGAGGAAGATGAGGCTCTGGGAAAGGTCCTGAGACTCCTTTTGGAACAAAGAGATTCAGCCAGGGGGAACGGGGGTGCGGGGAGAGAAGGACTGGGCAGACATTTCCTTGAGAGTTGACTGCAAATCAAGGGTTGCTGTAGAAACGGGATGGAGAAACAATGTGCGGACCATGCAGAGCTTTCCCAGACACTTCTAGGAGTCCGTGGAAGCGGTGTGAGACCTCCTTCATGCTCCACACCACCCTGGGGCTGGAGAATTGGTGGAGCCTGTGAGGTCACAGCTGTGCCAAGGAACAGGGCAAGCCCGTGGGCCGAGCTCCGCAGGCTCAGAGCCTTTCCCAGGCTGGCTCTCCTCGACCGGAGTCCCTCACTGAAACCAGCCCGCTCCGTCTCCTCTGCTGAAAGACTTTATTAAAGCCCCGTAAGCCTGGTGTGTGGTACACACCTGCAATCCCAGCACCTCGGGAGGCTGAGGCAGGAAAATCACAAGTTCAAGCCAGCTGGGCAATTCAGCAACTTAGTGAGACCTTGTCTTACAATAAAAAGTGAAAAAGGGCTGGGGTTGCTGGTCAGAGCCAAGGTCCTGGATTCAACTTTCAGTAATGTAAAATCCAAATAAAACCTCCTTTCCTTTGGAGGTGAGCTGAGGGATGTGTTCAGTTTGCTGCATTGACTCCTCCTTCAGCAGGATGAGGGTTACTTTTTTGTGCAAATGGGGGGCCAAGGGCAGGACTAGGGGCTCGAGATGCTGGTTCTGAGAGTGCAGTTGAGCAAGTGCAGGTGCAGCCCCCAGGCCTGGCCATCTGCCCAGCCTGCAGGGACAAAAATGCCAAAGTGCACTCCCAGCAGCCATGCCCTCTGCTGTGCAGGTCCAAGCTGTGGAGGATGTTTGTAAACCGACAAATAACTGCAAACATGCGTGGCTCAGACGCGAGGGGATGGTCTGTGCACATGGCAGGCAGCTCAGCTGGTCAGTGCAGCCACTCAGCACATGCGCCACCTCTCAGGGGAGAACAATTAGAATCAATTCTTATAGCAATCTTGAAACCCTGGGTAACTGCAACCACCCACCTGCTGCTGCACAAGATCTCAGACTTCACTCCTGCCCAGAGCCGAGGCCTTGGGCCCTCTGACCTTCCTCTTCTCCTGACACAGCCAGGCCTCCAAGAAGCATTGCTCTGTTCATCACCACTAGAATCTGGTGCAGGCCACACGCTATGGTACTAAGTGAGACCAAGGAGGCCTTGGTGCCTTTTAGCTTGGGTGTTCTCAGCGCTGAGATGCCATCCTGACTCTCTGGATCAATGGGGATGATTTAGTGTCCAGGGGCCACCTGCCCACAGCCTTCAGCCTGTGCCTGTGATGCTGCTGTGTGCCTCCCTCAGGCTCTTCTCAGGTTCTGGGTCTCTCTGAAGACCTGCATTTGGCTCCCTGAGTTTTCCAGTGGGGGGCTCCCTCTAGCACTCCCTACTCAGGTCACCACCATCTTTGTAGAATTCCCACCTGGGTATCTCCTGTGGCCTTGGGAACTGAACTCTGCTGAGCTGTGTGGCTGAAGCAATGTGGGTGGGGATGGGGCTGCCTGGTGGGTGAGCTGGCAGTTGGGACAGTGTCGTGGTCTCAGGCTGCTGAGCAACATCTCCGTGTCCACCCACACACAGGTGAGGTGCACGCTTTGCTGTCAGCCTCACTTTTTCCACACACTGCTCATTTTCCCTGCTGGAATAGGCACTTGTCTGTCTGGGGTCACATCAGCAACATGATTCTGACCCCAGAATAAAGTCCTGTTATTTTATGCCACTCAGTTGCTGGTAATTTATTACAGGAATGCAGTTTCCTCAGAAGCAAAACAGGTCTCTGGCCTCTCAGAGTCACTGGGTGCGAAGTGTCTGTGGGGAGCCAGGGGCTGCATGTGTTGCTGGACATGGAGAAGTGACTTCCACATGGTTCTGACCATCGCTTGGGCCAATTCCTTGCTTCTGAGGGTCCTCAGGGCAAGTCTCCTGTTCCCAGGCACCCCTGCCATTTCTCCTCAAGGTGGCCTTGCCAGAGGCCTTCTCATGCCTCCCTGTGAGCAAACTCCTTGGCCAACACTCCCCACACGCACAGGTGCCTCAGTGGTCCTCCTGTGCCCTCAGCACTGGCTGCCTGGGGAGTGTGGCTTCCTGTCCAGCTCCCCACAGCCCCCACTTCCTGACCTCCTGCCCCAGGTCTGCCTTCCTACCACCTCCATCTGTGTTATACGATCTCATGGAAGGGCCTGCAATGAAGGGCTCCATTCTGGCACATTCTGCATAGCTGGTGACCCCTCACAGAGCCTGCCCAAGAAGCCGGCCTCTTCTGTTCCTGCCAAGTCCTGACATCTGCGTGGGAACCAGTTGAGCATCTCAGCTAATCCCACTGTACCTGGGGAGCAGAAACCGACTCCAGCATCCCAAGCACCTTGCCCGCATCACCTCATCCATTTCCCACAGCAGAGCAGCCCAGGATGAGCTGATCTGAATGCAGTTCCTCTGGTTGTTGAGACTGGGTGGGTGGTTGAGAGCTGAGTTAACCAGGTCACCAAGGAAACTGTTGGTTATTGGCACATCCTGGATAGGTGGGGTTGATTATTAACCTAGAATTCATTGTTCAATACCTGGATTGTCACTAGAGACACAGCCTGACTGTCTGCAAATGAGACACACAGGAGGGTTGCTGAGCTGGTTAGTGTTGTCAATGGTGGGCTTCTGCATGGTTGTACAGCGTGTGGGTCGGACTTTACTCCTGTGTATGGCTGGGCCATTGCCTGTTTGCACATTCAGTTTTCCGGTGCTCAGATGTGGTAGACACTCCCTGAAAATTGCCTATTGTTCTTACCATGCTGAAGAGGGTGCTGAAATCATTTGCCTCCATAGACTTGGACCTATGCCCTGCTATGTTGGTGTCTTCTCTAAGGCCACTCCAGACTTGACTTGCCCTGAGCCTCCTGGCCGGTGAAGGTCAGGTCTCGTGAGGCTCCATGGCAGCTCCAACAGGGCTCCCGCTTCTCCTTATGGTCATAAAGCCCAGTGAGGTTTGTGGAGGAGACCACTGGACTGCTGTCATTGGGGGCCAGGTTCCATGGCTGATGTTAGCACACTACGTGCTGAATATTTTGACATTATTTTCTATCATTATAATCTTTTCCAGGCCAACAGAGATGCTTTTAGGGTTTGCCACTTATTGAATTTTCTTATTTATCTTTATCATTTGCATTCCTTGATTTCTTATTCACCCCTCCCCCATTTTCTTTGGTATTTTCCCTTTGACCTCTACTTTTTCTTTAGTTTTGTATTTTCTTTCTTTCTTGTTTCCTTTCTAACTTGCTTTCTTTCTCCCTCTTTTCTGAGACAAGGTCTCCCTATGTAGCCCAGGCTGGCCTTGAACTCGCAGCAATCCCACTGCCTCAGCCTTCCATGTGCTAGGATTACCAGCATAGCTGCCTCTTACTATCCTTCTCACTAAATCCTTAATTTTCACAGATTTCAAAATATTTCCTGAATGAGAGGTTATCTTAGTTTTTCCTATTTCTTCTATAGCGAATCATCATGAGTTTATAGGCTTATGTAATAGCACACATTTATTGTCTCACAGTTCTGGAGTTTAAGTTGTCTTACTGGGTTGAAATCAGTTGCAGCAGGACTGTGTTCCTTCTGTAGGCTCATGGAACCCATGTCCATGTCCTGGCCCTTTCCAGTTTCCAGAGTCACACGAATTACTTGGCTTATGGACCCTTCCACCATCTTCAAAGGCAGAAGAATAATCTCCAAGTGTCTGCCTGTTTCCTCCGCTTTTGTTGTCCTATACCTGGCTCTGACTCTGACCCCTCTCTCTCCCTCTCTCTCTCTCTCTCTCTCTCTCTCTCTTTCTCTCTTGATATTTTGTGATTACTTTGGGGATCTTTGGTAACCCACAGTCACCTCCAGGAGGACTTTGGGTAATCCACAGTAACTAGGCAGGGGATCTTGGGAAATCAACAATCATCTCCCCAGCTCTAGATCTTTGTTTAACCACATCTGCAAAGCCCTGTGTGTCCTGCAAGGTGATGTTGTCACCGGCTCTGTGGTATCTGTGGGGGAAGTTGTAGGCTCAGTTACACATCTCCAAATCCATGTTGAAGTCCCATTTCCAGTACTTCAGAGTGGGGCTGTGTTTAGGATGGGTCTTTAAAGAGGTAAGGAATCTAGCTGAGGTCATTAGGTTGGACTCTAGCTCAACACGACTGGTGTTCTTATTAGTACAAGAAATTTAGACACAAACACATAAGAGAAAAGGCCATATGAAAAACAGTGACAAGACAGCCATGCACGTATCAAAAGAAACCAAGTCTGCTGACAGCTTGGTCTCTGATTTCCAGTCTCTAGCATTGCAAGAAAAGGTGTTTCCTTCCTTGAAGCCACCAGCATGTGGCACTGGGCTGCGGTGCAGTCTGTATCATGCAGCCCTAGCGGACTAATAGATCTCTGGGCCATCACTTTGTCAGCCTTAGAGGTTGTAGTCCAAATGCTGACTACTTTTAGTCTGTTTCTGGAGCACTGGCATTTCTTGTGGTATTTGAGGGCCGTAAGAGCCCAGTGTCCTCCCTGCAGTGAGTGCTTAAATGAGCTGTGAGGGAAGAAGCTGCTCACTAACTGGAGCACTGGGTTCAAAGTTCCACACAGCCTTTTCCAGAGACAGCCAAGAGCCAGCAGGCATTTTTGTGAAAGCAAATAGGACTGGAGGTGAGGGTAAACTGAGATTCCTGGGGAAGACTATGATGGGTTTACTAGAGAGAACTACAAAGAATGTTAAAAGTGACTGAAATCTGTATGCTTTTTACTCTCACTGTGTGCTGCACATTTTGCATAATCTCTGTGATAAAGACACTTGCCCTTCCAGCAGCGGGAGGCAGATGGTGGAGCTCTTTCTCCTTCCCGGAGCACCACTGTGAAGAGGGCCACAGGGTGTGAGCAAGAGGGAAAGGCATGGAAGAAAAGTGGCAGCACTACAGCACCGCAGATGAGTCAGTGTCATGGTATGACGTGTCTCCTCTTCAGTAAATCATAAGTGCCACTGAGGCTGGGGCTGGGTTTGTGCCGATTAACCCTGCACTGTGGCTGAGCACAGTTAGGACACATCGTGGGAACTCGGCATTTCATGAGTGAGCAAATGAATAAGTGAGTTCTGTCTGGAAAGGATTTTGGAGAAAGAGATGAAGCTGCTGTAGCCTTTACATGTTGCTTTTCAATGTTTAAAGAATGTTCATATACATTTTTGCATTCACTGGAACTTGTGAGGTTGTTGCTATCTGAAAGTCTCTGCCTAGGACAGTCCACTAAGGGGGAGAAAGGCCTATGTCAAACACCTGTGTGCTCTGTGCAGGACTGGGGTTGAAAAGCAGTCTTTCAACAGTGAGTCAACTTATTTAACTTCTTACTTCCCAAGATAAACAAACAAAGACCCATGAAGGTTAAATAATTCTTACAAGTTTACACAACAGACTTACATTAAAAAAAAAAAACAGAGAAAATCTATCAGGTAAAGATAATTATCTCCTTAATTATTTTGTTTTAGTTCCTTTATTCTGGTCCAAGGCAAATTCCTTAGGCATTGTGTAAATATGTCTAATGTCTTCTTTTTTTAATTTTTAAATTTAATTTATTGGTACATTCTAGGTAGATAGTACAGTTATATTCATTACTGGGATCTCTTACCTTTACATGCCAGGTCTTGGTTCTCATTTTTTCCCCTTGTCCCCACCCTCCCTTCACCCTCCCCTCCCCTCCCTGCTTCAAACACTTTAATTTCATTTTTACATTTTCTCATATATTTTTCCTTTTCCCTTATTCCCCCTTCCCTATCCTTCTCACTGTCCCTGCACCTTTGGTCCTTTTCTTTGTATTTGCTAAGTGTCCCATTACGATCTTGAGTACTATTATAGTTTTTCACACCAGAGATACTATTCGGTATTTGCATATGTGTGCCTTATTTATTTCACTTAGAAGTATATCCTCAAAATGTACCCATTAACTATGAATGAATCTACTTTCTCATTCTTTATGGCTGAGTAGTATTCCACTTTGTAGAAAAACCACATCTTCTTTATCCAGTTTCCAATTGATGGGCAGATGGGCTGTTTCCAAGTTTTAGCTA
>NW_022900929.1:31356903-31434715 GCF_012274545.1 Fukomys damarensis | reverse complement strand
TAGATAATAGTCCTTTGTCTGAGGAGCAGCTGGTAAAAAGTTTTTCCCACATTGTAGGCTGTCTCTTAGTTCTGTTGATGGTTTCTTTTGCAGTGCAGAAGCTTCTTAATAAGATGAGATCCCAGTTGTTGATTCTTTCTTCTAGTTCCCGTGCTACTGAGGATTTGTTCATAAAGTCTTTTCCTATGCCAATGTCTCCCAGAGTTCTGCCTAACTTATCTTCCAGCAAGTTTAGTGTTTTTTTTTTTTATGTTTAGATCTTTAATCCACTTGGATTTTAATTTAGTGCATGGTGACAGATAAGGGTCTAATTTTAATCTTTGGCAGGTTGAGATCCAGTTTTTCCAAATCATTTATTAAAGAGGCTATCTTTCTTCCAGTGGGGACTGGCAGCTCCTTTGTCAAAGATGAGGTAGCTGAGTGCATCTGGAGTTGTTTTTGTGTCTTCCAATCTGTTCCACTGATCCTCAGGTCTGCTTCTTTGCCAGTACCATGCTGTTTTTAATCATAGTGGCTTTGTAGTATAGTTTCAAGTTGGGGATTGTGATACCCCCGGCATATCTTTGTTGCCTAGGATGGCTTTTGCTATTCTAGTTCTCTTCTGGTTCCAAATTAATTTTTGGATTATTTTCTCTAGTTCTGTAAAATATACTGTTGGAATTTCAATTGGGATTGTACTGAATCTGTATAGCAGTGTTAGTAGTATAGCCAAGATCAAGGCATGGGCAGATTCAATGGCTGGTGAGGATATTCTCTTTACAGATGGTGACTTATATATATGTCCTCACATGGCAGGATGTGGAAGGAGACTCCCTCAGGACTCCTTTACCAGGGCTCTTTTTCACTCTGCATTTTCATGTGGTTTAGGTCTGCAGCTTTTGCCCACTATCTGCAGTGTCACTAAGTGTTTTCATGCCTTTCTGTTACAATTAGATCTCTTCTCACAGCCTGTATTCCATCCTTGGATATTTCTATCTCCTCAATAATTTAATCTAATCTGAAGTGATTGGGATTTTCATAGATCTCAAATGCATAGTACCTCCCTTAAGATTTTATACTAAAGAGTTTTAACTCTAACCCATGCAAACACTATTCTGGTTTTCATCTCTGTAGCTTTATCTTTTAAAGCATCTCATAAAAACGGGGTTCCACAATGTATAGCCACTGGTGTGGGTTTAATCTCTTAGGAAGGCAGAGGTAAGATTTAATTATGTCTTGTGTCACCACCTGCCTTGCAAGCACAATGCCCTGAGTTCAACCCCCAGTACAAAAAAAATTAATTATGTCTTGATATGGGTTGATAGTTTACTCATATTAACAAATATCTTGCACTGTGTGGGTATAGATAGCATAGTTTAGTTCAGTGTTCTGGAGTCGACTGTGATTACTTCAGGTTCTGCCCAGGGATAACAGAGCTGTTGTAAATGAGTATATGCTGCATCTTTTCTTCTGTTTGTTTGGTGGTGTATTTTTGGATTGGATGCAAGTTTTCAAAGCAGTTGTCTAAATACAGACAATTTGGAAGTGTGTTTCCTAAATCATAAAGTTAGACTTGCTTAGCTTGGAAAATGTCATTGGGTCATCTGAATTAAGTGTGCCATTTTGGACCCTACGAGCAATGAATGAAAATTTCAATTGCCCTTCTCCTCCATCAATCAGTATGGAAACTTTAAATTTTTTTAAATTTAGTAGTTCCAATCACCATGGCATGCTAACTCATAGTTACATTTTGCAGTTCCCCTAATGACGTATGATGTGAAACATCCTTTTGTCTAACTACTGGCCATCTTTTCTTGGTTAGGGGTCTGTTTTGATACCCACTTTCACTGTATTTTTCATTATTGATATGAAGAGTTATTTGTGTGTTCATGTTTCCCAGATGTGTTTTGTAGAGAAATTATTCCCCTATGTAGCTTATCTTTTTGTTCTCTAAACAGGGTCATTAACTGAGTAGAAAATTTAATTTTACAAAGTGCACACAGTGATATATTTTCTTTTGTGATTGCATTGAATAGGCTTAAATGTTCAAAATCATCATGGGGTCCAAGGTTTCATAGATTATTTTCCCCCTGTTTTCTTCTAGGAGTTTTAAAAGTGAATTTGTGTCTAAACTTTATTTATTTATTTGTTTGTGGTTTTGTGTCTAAACTTTAATGTGTGCATCTACATTCACTGAATAGTATATAGTTCCCAAGTACTTGTTCCTTTATCGTTTTTGGATAAAAATATGGGTAGAGGGTTGCAGTCAGAATTTCTAAAGTGATGGAAATATATGAGGATATGGTTGCTGGCTTCATTTTGCAGGAAGATCAGGAGAAGGCGCATGTGTCCTTTTGGACTGCTCTGTGCTCACCTGAGTCTTGGTGGTCACTAGAGGACACGTGCTCTCACCTCTCTTGAGCTGATGCTGCCACAGAGGGTGCCAGAGGCTGGAGTCCATGGAGGACGGTGCCCCACATCCCACCCTCAGGACTGACCGCCTGGAGGTGCCTCTGTCTGCTGTAACTGTGAGTGCCAACTCTTGTCTGCTGTCTGTATAAGAGAGTGGGGGTGGGTCTCTGGAGAACTCGGCAGAGGAAGGGCTTCATGTGGAAGGTGTCACACAGTGACCCCTGTTTTCACAGCATACCCGAGGTATCGGTCCCCTGTGATGATGTCTACGCTGTGCCTGGAGTAAGTGATGAGCTATGCCCACTGTGTCCTGCAGTGCCAAAGTACACTGTGACCTCTGATACTGGTGTGAAACAAACACAGGGGCCTATGGTATCTATAGAGTGGATCCCTGCTACTAATAGCAACACAGTGGCATTTAGTACTATTTAATATTCACAGAGGAGCATTTAATACCTTTTTAATTTCCACAGAGCAGCCTCTAATGCTAATTTAATATCTACAGAGTAACCCCTAATGTTAACTATTCCCTTTGGAATAGGATACTAATTTAATATCCACAGAGTGGCCTCTCATTTAAGATCCAAGTAGTGGTGTCTAATACTAATTTTACACTCACAGAGCAACTTTTAACACTAACTGAATATCCATAGAGTGGCTTCAAATACTTATTTAATACCCACAGAGTGGCCTGTAATACTTATTTAATGTCCATATAGTGGCATCTAATATTCATTTCATATCGACAAAGCAAGCTCTAATACTAATTTCATACCCACAGAGAGGTTCTATATTATTGTAATATCCAAAGTGGCATCTAATAGTAAGGTAACATTAACCCAGCAGTATGTCATACTAATTTACTATCCAAAAGATGGATATCCAGAGCTGGTGTCTAGTACTAATTTAATATCCACAGAGGGGCCTCTACTACTAATTTATATCCACAAATGCCTATAATACAAATATACTATCCTTAGGGAACCCTGTAATATTCAATATCCATGTAGTGGTCTTGAATGCCAATTTTATATCCACAGGGCAGCCCTTTAATATTAACTTTATTTCCACAGAGCATCTTCTAATACTAACTGAATATCCACAAAGTGGTATCTGATATTAATTTAATATCCACAGAGTAGACTCTAATACTAATTTAATGTCCCCTGGGCTTCCTGTCCTACTAGTTTAATATCCACAAATCAGCCATTAATACCGATGTCCACACATCAACATCTAATGCTAATTTAATATCCAGAGTAACCTCAAAACTAATATGACATCTACTTCATGGCCTCTAATACTAATGTGACCCTGTTTCACCAGCACTGTGGTGTATACCACAGTGTATACCACACTGTAGAGTCCTAATACTTATTATATGTGCACAAGGTGGCTTCTTCATATGAATGAATTATCCACATACCGTTCCCTGATGCTGTGATAGTATGGCTTCTATTATGGTCCTGAGCTCATCTATTTTTTTGTCAGTTTCTGCTCTAGAGTCTTGAATCACGACTTCCATTTTGCTCACTATCTCTATGGTTATCTGGGAAATTAGTTCTGTTTTGAATTTTTCTAGAGCCTGATTGATCTGTTTTGTTACTTCCTGTGCTTTGAGTTCAGGGTGTCCTGGTGGTTCACTATCGGCCTTTTCATCCTCATTTGCCCTACTGTTTGCCATTGGTGAACTGGAAGTCTGTCCTTGTGTCTTGCTTAAGTGTTTTCTCATTTTTACTTTTGTTGTCGGACTGTCCTTGGTTTAATCTCTGGGTTATCACCCAAATCTTCCTGATATAGTTGCACCCTAGCTTCTGTGTCTCTAACGACCCACAGACATTCTCATCTTCATAACATCTGAGAAACAGCTCATCAAATCATCCGCAATGCTTTATCTCAACTGATACCATCAGCAACACATTAAGATCAAGCACAACTTGGACACTGACCACCTGTGGTAGTCACTACTCTATCACCCTTAAATCATTTGAATTAAATTGAAATCAAGAAGCAATCTAGAACATGTCTGCAGTGAACAAACTTTCAATATAGTGTATTTACCATTTAATGGCTCAGACAGAGCGAGGATGCAAGTCCCCTGGTCTCAGTTAGCTGATGGCTGAACCCCATGATGCTGACTGACCTCGGGCTGCAAGGCCCAGATTGAGTTCCCCAACCTTCTGAATGGTTGAACTCTACAACATTCTATTACAGGTTTCCCACGCCCTTTCTTTAAAGATATTCAAAGTTGGGAACTCAGAAAAATACCCTTGATGACCACCTCTGCCTCTGCAGAGTGGGTCCTAAGACTGGCACAGTCAGGAGGTCTGAGAGTGCAGGGGGGTGTTAGGGGGGGCTACCTTCCCGGCGCTCAAGCGATGGCTGCTGGGTTGGGAGCAGGCGTGTCTCTCCTTCCCACAGTGGATCAGGGCCCAGGCTACCCCCCGGCGCTTGAGCGATGGTGGCTGGGTTGATAGTATCCTTACTGTGGTCCCTCATTACTTATATAATAATCCTTCTATGACCTGTTGTGCCCACACTGTGGACTTTTCATACTAATATGATATAGAAACTCCTTTTTGTTCTTGAGTCACTGTCTTACTATATAGTCCCAAACTCATAGTCATCCTCCCTCAGACTTCTAAGTGTTTGGATTACAGGTATGTGCCACAACTTTGGCTCCCAGTGGCATCTTAACAAAACTGTAAGGGCCTTTCATAGTTATTTAATGTCCATGGTGTAGTCTGTAGCACTAGTTTGGTATTCACACACAAACTCATGATATCAATGTACTGCCTGTTCTATGACCTATGATATTAATAATATCCATGCAGAGTCCTCCAGTAATACCTAGACAGTTAATGTGGAGTGTCACCTTGATTGACTTTAAGAGCTACCCAGGGGATTGGTGGTGTGCACTTCACACTTCTGTCTGTGTAGGCCATGGAGGTATGACCTTGGTGTCTCTGTCTGGTCCCTCACCCCTTCCTCTCTGTTCCCCTGCTCTGCTTCTCTTCCACCATTTACTAAGAAGCTTTGCTCTGCTATACTTCCTCCATGATGTTGCTGTCTTGGGCCCGCCAATCATGGACTGAATCCTCCACAAACATGAGCCAAAGAGTCCCCTTCTTTAGTTGTGGGTGCCAGGTATTTCATCTGTATGATGAGAAAGCTCACCAATCACTTAGCCAGTAGAGTGAAGTTTGATGTTTCTTTTTTTGGTTTGATACTGATATGGATATTGTAAAAAGTACTTCCCAATAATTTAAAACTTAGAAGACACCTGTAATTGTGTTAGGAAGAACCTTGATTTGTTCACTCATCTTTTCCAGTGGTTATTGATTTTCCAGATTTGCAACTATGTGTAAAACACTGCGGAGTACTTTACCCAAGTAGAGACATTCCTAGGTGACTACCACAGAACCCCGATGTCAGGAAATCAAAGAATTTCGACTTGAACAGCCAATCCTTAGGCCCCCTTTGCTTTCACCATCTCTCTTTCTTGGGACATTCTTTTTTTCATTTGGATCCAGTTTTCTTTTCTGGAATTCATGCTGAGACTCAGTCATTGTCATGACTTTGACAGATTTGAAGAACACATCCATTTTTGTTTGAATGCATGCTTTCTACTCTTTTGGGCATCTACTTAGGAATGGAAGGGTTGAGTAATATAGTAAATCTATATTCAACATTTTAAGGAAATACTGAAGTGTTTCACCGAGAGGCTGCACCATGTGTAAGGATTCTAGTTTCTCCACATCCTTACCAATACTTGCTACCTTAAATTATGCTGGTGATAGGTGCTGTAATAGCAGTGAAAGGGAACTTCTCTGTGGTTGTAGTTTGCGTTTGCTTAATGGTTGAAATGTTAAGCATGTTTGTGTTTTCATGTGGAAGGGGTGGGGGTATCTGTTTCACATTCTAACTCTCTGGTTTTTGTCAGGTCATCAATTCTCAGGGTCAACATTCACTGAGATGATGGTTTACAGGACTACAGTCATTCAGTTAAGAGATGAAATGTCACATCCAGCCATTGGGTTCTTTCATCCCTAAGTCTGTAAGAGCTGGGTCTGCTCATGGGAATCCTCACCATTACACCAACAGTTCCTTGTTCTGACCAGCTGCTGCGGTTAAACAAATCCAGTTTTACTTTCCAGCTGTCTGTCAAATTTTATGTCACCAAAAGCAAACTATTTTGGGAAATAAGGATACCCATAAGTGAATCTACTTGGAAGACCATAAATGGAACTTTATTAATTGTGGGCATTGCAAACAGAATAGCTCAGAAAATATGGATCGATCTAAGAACTATAGGAAGAAATATTTATTTTGTGCAATCATTTTAGAGTTGAGTGAGCTAATATCTATGTAAATGTGGACTCAGTTTTTTCAGGAAATTAGGAAGAAGTACAGCATGGCTGGACAATGCTTATTTAGACACACAGTAGTGTATAAGAAAAGATTTCCTGTTATTTTATATAGACTTAATAAGAGCTCTCAAATAGACTTTTATTAGATAATGCCTCATGCGTAGAAACTTTGAAAGGTGTTTCCATTTTTTAATTTTAACAAACCAATAATAACAAATTTAATACTTTTACTAAACCAGTAATAGGGAGGTCTGTTATCTAACTCAACCTCTGCCAAGTAGACTAACCAAGTAGAAGCTGCCAGGCTCCATAAACTAGTCTCAGCATGCAGGAAGCTGAGACAGGATCTGGGAGCTTGAGGTCACCCTGGAATACATAGTTCAAGGCCAGCCTGAGTTACATTGTGAGACCCTGTCTCAAGAAAACAAATACAAGAGCATAAAAATATAATTAAAATTTTTGAGTTTGTTAGGATCTTAAGAAAGTAGTCTTGAGAACATTTGAAGAAGCTGATCCTGAAACCACTGTAGTTAAGGCAGGCAGACCACTATAGAGGTAAGAAATAGCTAGACATGGGCCTTTCTTGCTATTTATTAAAAAGCATCATTTTCATTTTGTTATCAGAGATTCAAAAGCCATTTTTGCTATAAACTCTAACTTTTTAAACTAACGTCTAGGAAAATATCGATGTATTTGGCTATAAACCCTAAGATTTTTGCCAGGAGTGGTAGCACCCACCTGTAAACCCAGCACTTGGGAGGCTGAGGCAGGAGGATTGCTGCCAGTTTGAGGCCAGCCTCTGCTGCATAGTGAGCTCAAGGCCAGCATGACCAACACAGGGAGACCCTGTTTCAAAACAGACAGCTGGGGATTTAGCTCAGCGGTCCTGCCACCTGCCTTGCAAGCTCAAGGTTGTGAGTTTGATCTCTGGTACCAAAAAAATAAAAATAAAAACTCTAACATTTTAAACTTATGCCCAATGAAAATAAGGACTCCTGGTACAAATTTAGAAGCAGGCTTTATACTGACTGTTGCTATATATCATTGTTTGAGAAGCCAAATAATTTAAACTTTGAAATAAAAGAATACCCAGACATTGCTATATTTATATTCTCTCAATGTTTAACTGACTCTGAGTTTTAAGAGTTTTTAAGAACCTAACAAACTCAAAAATTTTAATTATATTTTTATGCTCTTGTATTTGTTTTCTTGAGACAGGGTCTCACAATGTAACTCAGGCTGGCCTTGAACTATGTATTCCAGGGTGACCTCAAACTCCCAGCACCTGTCTCAGCTTCCTGCGTGCTGAGACTAATTTATGGAGCCTGGCAGCTTCTACTTGATTAGTCTACTTGGCAGAGGTTGAGTTAGATAACAGACCTCCCCTATTATTGGTTTATTAAAAGTATTAAAACATATTTAATCTAAAGTTTTGTTTTTGTGTGTGGACAAATGGTTCCAGAACTTTGAATTCTATATTGGCTCATGAAGAAACCTCAGAACTGTTTGAATCCCAAATGGCTTATAGAATTTTAGATGGTACTGAATGAAACCCTGCTGCTCATCCTAGAATAAAGGTGGTTGTAAAAAGAGAAACATAAACGAAACAAAAGCAAATAAAAGCATTTCAAAGCAGACCAAAACAAAGAATTCTAAGCCAAATGAAAGCAAAACAAATGTGTGGAATCCTATTTATTTATTTTTTCCTCTGAATCTCATCTCACACCAATCTCTTCTCACACCAAAATGACCTGCAATAGGTCTGAATGGCCCCAATACTGAAAGTCCTTGCCTCGCCCAATTGACATTGCTGGATGACCTAAGAGAAGTCCCAACTGTGGAGAGAGTAGATCCTTGCAGTGCACTTTGAGGGGGAAACCACACAGAGCCCATCAACTTCAGATAAGATGAAACCTGGAACTTGTTAAATTTATTAGATCTGAGCTCCTAAAACTTTTTTTTTTTAACCAACAGAAGCATTTACAGGCAGCTGATGCAGGAGATGGGGAAAAAAGGAGGCATTTCAGGGTTCAAAGGTGACCCTGACAGGTCCTGGAATATCCTTGGAGTCCCAACAGCAGGTTGAACTATCCAGAAGCAAGCAGTCTTTTTTCCAAGTGATTGTCAGGATGCAGGAACCCTCAGCAGCAGGAACTAAAGCTCCTTCATGGTCATCCAAACTGTTACCTGCTGTTGTGAAGTGACTAATGGGCAACTTGTAATGCTCAGCTGAACTGAATCAGTGTGGTCTGGCTGTGGAGGATCCACCTGAAGATTATTACCAATAGCCATAAAAAGAGAATTGGGGAGGAAGATCTGGGCCTGTTGATTCTCTAGGAGGAGTTTGCTGCAGATGGTTTTCTTGATGTGAACTAGGCTGTTCACATGGGAGGAGGAGCTCGGGACCTCACTGTCTCTGGGAATGGCTGCTTCTTTCATCAGGGATCTCTGACCTTCACCGTAAGTATCACTTCCTGGCTCCAATGTGGATCTATTTTTTAGATCCACAGAATATCTAATGCAGAATATATCTGAGACAGAATATCTAATGCCTGAATTTGAAGGAGGGAGGGTTTATTTCAGCTCACAGCTTGGAGAGGTTTCAGTGTGGTTTGTTTACTGGCTGCAAAGCAGGGAGGCCTAGTAGAGGGACATCACTGAGGAGGAACAGCTCAGGCAGAAGACAGCAAGCAGTGGCAGCAGCATTGACAGTGGCAGCAGCAGCAGCTTTTCCCTTTTATCCTTTCCAGACTACTTGCCTTTTGAGTGGTGCAGGATGGGCCTTCCTATTATCCACACTCAGAACTATGCTAAACCAGTGAGTGGACTAGTTTAGTAATCCCATACCTTTAATCCTAGTATCACACACTGGATCCAGTCACCTCCAAAAAGCCCCACCTATGAGGCTTTAGGGGAACATCTAGATACAAGCCATAACCAGCCCCTTGCCTTGACCCGCTGCTGCATGTGAATGCCTCATATTTTTATCCAGTTGGAAGGAGGTCACCAGCATAGGGAGGAAAATGCCCACTGACACCACTTTGACCTTATCTATCCACCACATCTTCCCTCCGACTGGGACATGTATTTTCTGGGCCAAGGTCAACTAAATGAGTGTACACTGTTCTCCCTGGCCCAGAGTCACCTCTACTTGTGTAAGACTTAAAGTCTCACTTCCACTCCACGGAGCGTGAACAGCCAGAAAGGCCTCCACGATGCTGGGCCCTAACACCCAGTGAGGCTCTGGGAGCTTGATGGAGAAATGAGAAACCCAGGAGGGAACACACCAGGCTAGATGGTAAATACACCTTTATTAGTCTGGCCAGACGGCACTCCCGGAGCCAGGTAGCTCAGAGAGGCAACTGCTCAGGGGCTGAAGTACTTTTTATAAGTTTTTTCTAAACAAAGAGTCAGGGAATTCACAGAACAAGACTGCAAACACATTGCTTATCTTATGCAGGAAATGTTCTGCAGTCACCTTTTGTCCTACCATTTGCCCCTGGGCGGGCTGTTAACCAGGGTAACAATTAGCATATGGAGGAGCACAGTCTGGCCTATTAGCATGGAGTCACTTTAGCTTATTCAAATCTTACACTTGAACTATTATACCTGTGGGTTAGGTGACCTTTTCACAGCTCCTACTTCCTTGTTGGATTTGTTGATTCCTGTTAAAATCATCCTGTGCCTCCCATCCTGGACCTTTTTACTCTGAGATTTGTCAGGGCAACTCCCAGTTTTCACTGGCTGCATGCATTCCCACTCTTCCTTCCTTTCCCTTTCACAACTCAGGGAAGAGGTTCTGTGGATCAGTTTCCTCCTGAGCCCTCTCCACCTGCATGTTCCTTCTTCTCCCCATTTTAGGAGCCTCCTTTGCCCCTGGGGAAGTGACTGGAAACCTTGTGCCCATGACTTCCAAATCCTATCCCACTGCCTTTGTTTTCTAGTTTGCTTTTCCCTGTCACCCTACTGGGAAGTGAGTTGTTCTGGGCAGGGGCTTCTTTATTTTATCCCTGTGTGCCTACAGGTTGGGATGGAGGAGGAGGTGAAGAGCAGAAACCAAGAAAGAGAAAGAGTGATAGAGGATAATAGAAGACAGGTAACTGGACAAGATCCTATGATTAGAGGGAATAGAACTGAGACCCAGCCATGTATTTCAGTCACTCACACAGGAAAGTGAAACTTTGGGCTTCTTTTGAAGGAAGATGGCACTGACCAAGGAAAGGGAAGCCTCTCTGATCACAGAATAAATAGAGCAGGAAGTTTCCATGGGTTTTCTTGGATAGGGTTAAGTATCATAATTTCTAGTGGCCAAGGGTACAGTTTCAGAAGATATTTCTTTCTTTGTGAGACATGGACTGCTGTCTAATCACGGTCAGCTCATCCTCTGGGCTATCAAAGCTTTGTATAGGCACTGCCATTATGTTATGCAAAATCTTCCAGCCTTGTGGGTCTGGCCCTATAATAGAGCCCAAGGAGGTTAGGTGTTTGGACTGCTGAGGGGTTGCATGAGGGCGGGAGTAAAAAAAGATGGGAGGGAATAAAACACATCACATTTTCAATGAGAGATGGGGAAAGTTAACCCTACATTGTAATCTTGGCCAAAACCTTCCTTGTTGCTTTCATTGGTATACACTTATGATTCATAATAGTTATAGTTATCTTGGGGGAATTGTCACATGTACATATTGCATCTTAATCATTTTTACTTTTCTTTTCCATCCCAATCTTCCCTTCTTTCCAATCCCAGGTCCCCTTCTCATCTCCATAAAATCTACATCTTTTTCATTTCACCTTTCTTTTATGTAGCCCTTAAAATTATGTATATGTTTAGTTTTTCCTATAAAGGAAACGATTCAATATTTAACCCTTTGTGTGTGGTTTATTTCACTTAGCATTACAGTCTCAGGATGCATCCATTTTTCCACAAATGAATCAAAGTAATCTTTTTTTTTTTTTTTTTTTAACAGAATCTCAGTTCAGGCTTACCTTGAACTGGCTAAGAAGACCAGGCTAACGTTGATCTCACAGTAATCTTCCTGCCTCATCCTCCTAAGGGAAATTTATCTCTATGGTGAGTAGTACTCCAATTTGTATATAGATGAGATTTTCTTTATGTATTCATCTGTTTATGGACATGTAGCTTGTTTCCAAAATTTAAGTATTATGACTTGTCCTGCTATAAACAGGGAATGCATATATCACTATAAGATGTCATGGCAGATTTTGTGAAGATACCCAAAAGAGTTCTGCCGGAGTCAAATGGATCTCTGATTTTAGTTTTTTGTTTTTTGTTTTTTTTTTTCCTGAGGAATCTGCAGAGTGATTGTACTATTTCTTATTGCAATAAACTTCGCAGAATGGATCCCTTTCCCCCTCTATCCCTCCTGCATTATTTTTTGAGCTCCTCAAGCATGGTTATAAGGATGGAATAAGGTCAAACTTCAGTGGGTTTTGATTTGAATTTCTCTAGTGGACAAAGATATTGAACATACTTTTTGCTGCTTTTTGTGGCCATTAATGAGTTCTCATTTTTAAAATTTGGTCTTTTATTTTGGGTTGTCTAATGTTTTTGAGTTTTTAATATATATTTTAAATATTAGTCCTCTGTCCAAGGATTAGCTGACAAAGATTTTCCCATGCTGGAGGTTCTCTCTTCATTCTGTTTGTTGTTTCCTTTGCATTAAAAAAATCTTAATTTAAAATAATCTAATTTGCTGATTGTTAATATTATTTCTTCTGCAATTGAGTTATTCAGAAAGTCCTTGCTCCTGTCCATGTCTTCAAAAGCTTTACCTCTTTTATTTTCTATCAGATTCAGTGTTTCTGGTTTCATATGTAGTTATCTTGTCCATTTTGACTTGATTTTTGTAGAGAATGTGTAAGAAATGGGTCTGTATTTTATTTTCTGTATTCAGATCACAAACTTTTCCAGCACAGTTTTTGAAGAGGTTGTCTTTCTACATTCTATGTCATTTGACCCTTTCTCCAAAATAAAGTTATTAAAGGTGTCTGGGTTTGTTGCTTCATTCTGAAATCTACTGTGATCCAAATGCATGTTTTTGTGGGCTGGGGTTTTAACACAGTGGTGTCTCCTCCTGCTTCACAAGTGGAAGGTCCTGAGTTCAATCCCTGGAACACTCTCCCACCCTAAAGTATGTTTCTGTGCCAATACCACAATATATTTACCACTGTAAGTTTGCAACATAACTTTAAATCTTGAATAATGATTCATCCTGCTTTGCTCTTATGCTCATGGGTTCTTTGGCTACTCTTGGCCTTTTCTGATTTCTTATGAATTGTAGAAATGTACTTTATAGTTTTGTAAATAACACTGAAAATAGTTTGATGAGGATTGCATTAAAAACATCTATCAATTGTGGGAATATGGGCATTTTGACAATACTGATTGGCTGTGCCTATCCAGGAGCAAGGAGCATCTATTTTCTAGTGCCTTCAGTCTCTGTTATTTCACGCACTATAATTTTTGTTATGGGGGATGTTTACTTTCTTATGTTCAGTCTCCAGTATTTAATTTTTTTGGAAGCTATCATTGATGGAATTGTTTACTGATTTCTTTTTTCAGTGGGATCCACATTGATTTTGTGTCTTGGATTATTTGTCATGATTTTATTTTATATGGTCTGATATTGTCTGGCTCAAAAATTTTCCATTTTTTGTTGAATTGTTGACATTGAGAATTATTTCTGTATTTTGAATGCAAATTTGTTTTGCAATATTTGTTTTTAGAGGAATAACGCAGTATTTGGCTGGTTTTACTGATGTTAAAACAGGTCAGTCACAGTATAAATTTTAATTTTCTTAGGGTTATCAAAATGATTGCTATACTGACACACCTAAATAATTAGTATATAACAATTGACATACATATGTATAATGTATCAATTAAATATAATGCATTTTATAAATATAATTGATATATAGTGGAAACATTATATATATATAATTGCAATATACTGATATTCCTCATTTAATGACTTTTTAAATGGCTGTTGGGACTTATGAATGAGGCACACTGGATTTATGACCTGCCACTGGGACTTATAACACATCTTTTTCTTCGTGTGGTTCTATGCAAATTGTTTATAGAGCCTCAGTTTTTTTGGGGTGCTATACATCTTTATACAATACTGTAATATTTATTGTACTGTATGGTCCAGTACTATAGTTTATATTAGCTACGTATACAGTGCTGTATGTAAAAGAGTTATGCAAATAAAAGCAAAGTCATCAAGTTGGAATTTCCTTTATCCATTTTTTTTGTTCTTAGTATTGTAATGTACATACTATATGATTCTTAATCAATTGACTAATTCATTTAATGACTGCGTCACAGGAACAGAAACTGGTCAATAAATGAGGAATACTGGTAATACATAATCGTATACAGTGCTGTATGTAAAAGAGTTATGCAAATAAAAGCAAAGTCATCAAGTTGGAATTTCCTTTATCCATTTTTTTTGTTCTTAGTATTGTAATGTACATACTATATGATTCTTAATCAATTGACTAATTCATTTAATGACTGCGTCACAGGAACAGAAACTGGTCAATAAATGAGGAATACTGGTAATACATAATCTATCAATTTTATATAATATATATGGATACACAATTGATGTGATATATAATTGATAAATCAAGAAATTGCTGTTTATTTTTGTGAATTACATGATACTGGGTTTGCCATCTGTATTTGGGTTAAAGCTGAGACTCATGTTTGCAGTCACATTAGAGTTCAAGTCCAGGGTTATGTTCAGTTTTGTGTTTGAGTTCATTCTATGTTTGTATTCAGATTTGCGTATGGATTTGTTTGTGTTTTGGTCGTGTGAGGTATAGGGTTTGTGTTCCAGTATGTGTTCAGATTCCTGTTCAGGCTTGCATTAGGGTTCAATTCTGGGTTTGTGTTCAGGTTTGTGATTGGATTTGGGTATGTGTTTGGTTCAGATACAGGGTTAATGTTCTGGGATATATTTGGATATGTGTTTGGTTTAGGATTATGGTTAATGTTTGAGTCTTGGCGTTATGGTTGTTTACAGTTTAGTGTTGAGTTTCTGTTTAGGTTTAGGGCTCTAAGGTTTGCCATTTGTGTTTAGGTTAAAGCTGAGATTCATGTTTGTGGTCATGTTAGAGTTTAAATCCAGGGTTATGTTCAGTTTTGTGTTTGAGTTCCATTCTACATTTGTGTTCAGATTTGTGTATGGGTTTGTGTTTGTGTTTTGGTCAAGTGAGGTATAGGGTTCGTGTTCCAGGATGTGTTCAGATTCCTGTTCAGGCTTGCGTTAGGGTTCAATTCTGGGTTTGTGATTGGATTTGGGTTTGTGTTTGGTTCAGGTACAGGGTTAATGTTCTGGGATATATTTAGATGTGTGTTTGGTTTTGGATTATGGTGAAACTTTGAGTCTGTGTTTGGCATTATGGTTGTTTACAGTTTAGTGTTGAGCTTCTGTTTAGGTTTAGGGCTCTACTTTGACATTGCAGTTCGTGTATCAGTTCGCCATTAATTTTTATGTGGGCTGGTGTTTGGCTCTGTGTTCTAGTAGGGGTTTGGGTTAGCTTCAGGGGCTGTGTGTGGGTTACAGTAGGGTTAGGGTTAGGGTAAAAATTAAAGTTAGGATTGGCGGATGGGTTGGGGTTTAGTGTTGGGATTAAGAGTATTCAAAAGATAAGGTACAACTGGGGAAACAATTGAGAGTTAGGGTTACCAACAGGAATTAGGGTTTAGGGGTTAGGGTTAGGGGTTAGAATTAGGTGGTTAAGGGTTATGGTTCTTAAGGCTAGGATGAAATTCAGAGGACTATGATTGAATATGACCCAAACTATAAAAGTTAACCCTACAACTGGCTGTTTATAGAAAGAAGTGAGTGAGGGGGGCGGGGGAGCCTATGTGCCAAGGTCAGAGTAACTCACACCCGATTCTTTTCCCATAACTAAAACCTTCAGACTAGAGGGACAATGTTTTAATTACAATAATATATTTTTTCTATTCTGTTCATAATTTGAGAATGCTTTGTCTTGTCTTTTATGAGCCTTGTTTGCATTAATTTCCGTAGAAACCATAATCCTCCTTAACCCAACTGATTGACAGTAAAAGTCAGTGCCTGGGACTCTGCAGCGCCTTTGTTGGTTGCACCGGCATTGGTCATCCTGGCTCAGCTTTCTCTCTTAGTTCTGCTGCTTAATGTATTTTTTCCCTCAGGCCTTCATCACACACTGGGAAGGTGGGGATTGGAACCTGACTACAGGGGCCTCCAGCGGTGAGGGGCTTAGGGTTAGGGCTAGGGTTAGTGTTAGAGGGTTAGAGATTGGGTTATGGAGAGTAGTGCTCCATTTTGTTCACATGACAGATTTTCTTTATCTATTCATCTATTGATGGATATGTAGGTCATTTCCAAAATATAGGTATTATGAATTGTGCTGCTCTACATAGGAAATGCATATATTCCCACATTTATGTCCTTACCTCTTTTGTGAAGATACCCAGAATAATTATATTTGAGTCACATGGATCTCTGGTTTTATTTTTCTGGAAGTATCTCTAGAATGGTTGTATTATTTTTTTACTCCAATAAATCTTTGCAGAATGGTTCACTTTTTGCCAGAAACCCACTTGCACTGTTATTTTTTGAGTTTTTGAAATATGCATACTGAAATAAATTCAAACTTAAATGAGTTTTGATTTTAATTTCTCTAATGCTTTATCTTTTGAGAAGTATCTATTCATTTAGATTTCACATTTTAAAAACTTTGGTCTTTTATTTTGGGGTATTTAATGTTTTATAATTTTAAAAATATGTTTTAAATGTTCTCTGTCCAAGGAGTAGCTGATAAAGATTTTCCCATGCTTGACCTTCTTGCTTCAGTCTGTTTGGTGTTTCCTTTGCTGTAAAAATATCTTAATCTGACACAATCCCATTTGTTAATTGTTGGTATTTTGATTGAGGGTAGGGTTTGAGTAGGGTTAGAATTAGGAATAGAGTTGGAATTTCAAAACATGTGCAGTGAGGGATGGTTTGATGGTTAGTGTTAGTGTTAATTATAAGATTAGAATTTGAATGATTTAGGAAGGGTTCATAGTAGGGTTAGGTTTAGGGTTGGGGGTCAGTGATAAATTTGGAAGAGCAGCACCTGGGTATTGGAGTGTGGCTTTCGTAGTTAGGATCAGCATTAGATTTGGCCTTAGGGCAAGGAAAAGTGTAGGATTTGAATACTGCTGTATTGGAAGTTGGGAATCATGTTGAAGGTCAGGGTTAGTGTTAGTTTTGACAGGGGTGGAACTCAATTACCTGATAATTTCCACGTGAGAATGAAGGTTATGGTAAGGATTTTTATGGTGATGGGGTAACACTGTTAGATTCCAATTACCTGGGCATTGAATGGTGGATAAAATGTATAGTGTTCGGGTTGAGGGTAGGGTTAGTGTTAGGTTCAGGGTTAGGAATAGTGTCAAAATTACACAACCTGTGTAGTGCAGTATGGGTTTGATGTTTAGTATTACTGTTAATTAAAAGATCAGTGTTAGGACAGATTTAGGAGTGCAAGTACCTGGGTTAGGGTTGGTGGTAGGCTTAGGTTTAGGATTAAGGTTGTGGATATTGATAGTCTTGAAATTTCAGTCCCTGGGTTTTGGAGTCTGGCCTTCATAGATAGTTAAGATCACCATTAGATTTGGTCTTAGAATTATGAATAGTATAGAATTTAAATTACCACTGTATGGGAATTTGAGAATCATGTTGATGGTTAGGGTTAGGTTTGGTGACAGGAATATGGATGGAATTGAAGTAGCTAATAATTTGATGGTGGGAACGAAGGTTAGAGAATGTATTTTTATGAGGTTGAGGTATACTGTAGGATTCGAAGTACCTGAGCATTGCAGAGTAGTGTTTTGAGTTTAGGGTAGGGTTAGCGTAAGGTTCAAGTTTAGGAATAGGTCAAAATTTCACTACCTGTGTAGTGTAGTAAGGATTAGATGGCTAGTGTTCATGTTAATTACAGATTTAGGGTTAAGAATGATTTAGGAGTGTAAATACCTGGGCTAGGGCTCATTGTAGGCTAAGTGTTATGGTTAGGGTTGGAGTTAGTGTGAGTCTTCAATTTCAGTACCTGGGTATAGGAGTGTCATAGTTAGTATCAGCATTAGATTTGTCATAAGGGCTAGGAATAATGTAGGATTTGAGTTATGGCTGTTTTGGAACATGGGAATAATGTTGAAGGTGAGGATTAGGGTTAGGTTTGGTGACAGGGATGTGGATGGAATTCAAGCAGCTACTAATTTGCGTGTGTGAACAAAGGTTAGGAAATGTATTTAAATGAGGGTGAGGTATACTATGGGATTAGAAATACCTTAGCATTGCAGTGTAAGATACAATGCGTAGTAATTGGCTTGTGGTAGGGATAGCGTTAGGTTCAGAGTTAGGAATAGAGTCGAAATTTTACTACATGTGCAGTGTAGTAGGGGTTTGATGATTAGTGTCAGTGTTAAATTTAGGATTAGGGTTAGGATTGATTTTAGGACTGGACATACCTGGGCTTGGGCTCCTGGTTGGGTTAGGGTTAGGGTTGGGGTGAGTGATAGCCTTGAAATTTCAGTATTGGATAAGGGAATGTGGCTTTCATAGTTAGGATCAGCATTAGATTTGGCCTTAGGACTAGGAATAGTGTAGGATTTGAAAACCACTTTATTGGAAGTTGGGAATCATGTTGAAGGTCAGGGTTTGTGTTAATTTTGGTGACAAGGATATGGATGAAGCTCAATTACCTGATAACTTCCAAGTGAGAATGAAGGTTATGGCAATGATTTTTATGGTGATGGGATACACTGTATTCCAAGTACCTGGGCATTGAATGGTAGATAAAATGTATAGTGTTTGGGGTGAGGTAAGGGTGAGTTCTAGGTTCAGGTTTAGGAATAGAGTAAAAATTTACACAACCTGTGCAGTGTATTTTGGGTTCGATATTTAGTATTAGTGTTAATTATAAGATCATTTTTAGGACAGATTTAGGAGTGCAAGTACCTTGGTTAGGTTTGGTGGCAGGGTGAGGGTTAGGGTTGAGTTTGTGGTCATTGATCATCTTGAAATTTCATTCCCTGGGTATTGGAGTCTGGGTTTTATAGTTAGAATCAGCATTAGATGTGGTCTTAATGTTAGGAATAGTGTAGTAGTTGAAGTACCCCTGTCCTGGAACTGGGAAATTATGTTGATGTTTAGGGTTAAGGTTAGGTTTGGTGACAGGGATGTGGATGGAATTGAAGTACCTAATAATTTGCATATGGGAACAAAGGTTAGGAAATGTATTTTAGTGTGGATGAAGTATACTGTGGTTTTCAAAGTACCTGAGCATTGCAGTGTAGATATAATTCTCAGTGTTTGGGTTTTAGATAGGGTTAGCATTAGGATCAGGTTTAGGAACAGAGTCAAAATTTCACTGAATGTGTATTGTAGTATGTGTTTGATGTTTAGTGTTTGTTTTAATTGTAGGTTTAGGGTTATGCACGATTTAGGAATGTGAGGACCTCGAAAATTGTCTTGGTAGGATCAGGGTTAGGGCTAGGGTTGGAGTCAGTGTTAGTCTTGCAATTTCAGTACCTGGATATTGGAGTGTTGGTTTCATAGTTAGGATCAGCATTCAATTTGTTATAAGAGCTAGGAATAGTTTAGGATTTGAAGTATGGCTGTTTTGGAACATGGGAATAATGTTGAAGTTTAGGGTTAGGGTTAGATTTGGTGACAAGGATACGGATGGAAGTGAAGGACCTGCTAATATTTACGTGAAAATGAAGTTTAGGCTCTGCACTAGCAATAACCTCAAAATTTCATTGCCTGTGTAGTGTGGTATAGGTGTGATGGTTAGTGTTAGTGTTATATTTAGGATAAGGTTAGGCTTGATTTAGGAGTGGACATACCTGGGCTAGGGCTTGTGGTGGGTTAGAATTAGGGTTTGTGTTGGGGTGAGTGGTAGTCTTGGAATTTCAGTACCTGGGTATTGGATTGCGGCTTTCAAAGTTAGTATCAGAATTAGATTTGGCCTTAGGGCTAAGAATAGTGTAGGATTTGAATACTTCTGTATTGGAAGTTGGGAATCATGTTGAAGGTCAAGGTGAATGTTAGTTTTGGTGACAGGGATTTGGATGGAACTCAATTAACTGATAATTTTCATGTAAGTATGACGTTTAGGGCAATTATTTGTACAAGTTTTAGGTAAACATTGGGAGGCTTGTAGTGTAGATATAATGCCCAGTGTTTGGGTTGAGGGTAGGGTTAGCGATAGGTTCAGGGCTAGGAGTAACCTCAAAATTTCATTGCCTGTGTAGTGTAGAATAGGTGTGATTGATAGAGCTAGTGTAATATTTAGGATTACAGATAGGATTGATTTACGATGGACATACCAGGGCTTGGGCTCGTGGTTGGGTTAGGTTTAGGGTTAGGGATGCGGTGAATGAGAGTCCTGGAATTTCAGGACCTGGGTATTGGAGTGTGGCTTTCACAGTTAGGATCTGCATTAGATTTGGCCTTAGGGCTAGGAATAGTGTAAGATATGAAGTATGGCTGTTTTGAAATGTGGGAATTATTTTGAGTGTTAGGGTTATGGTTAGGTTTGACAACAGGTATATGGATGGAATTGAAGTACCTGCTAATTTTCATGTGAAAATGAAGTCTAGGGCAATTATTTTTATCACTTTTAGGTAAATGTTGGGAGCCTTGTAGTGTAGATATAATGCACAGTATTTAGTAGGAGGGTTGGATTAGCGAAAGGTTCAGGGCTAGCAATAACCTCAAAATTTCATTGCCTGTGTAGTACAGTATAGGTGTGATGGTTAGTGTTAGGGTTATATTTAGGATTAGTGTTAGGAGTGATTTAGGACTGGACATACCTGGGCTTAGGCTCATGGTTGGGTTCAGGTTAGGCTTAGGGTTGGGGAGAGTGATAGTCTTGAAATTTCAGGGCCTGGAAAATGGAGTCTGGGTTTCATAGTTAGAATCAGCTTTAGATTTGGCCTTAATGGTTAAGAATACTTTAGGATATGAAGTAGGGCTGTTTTGGAATACAAGAATAATGTTGGAAGGGTTAGGGCTAGGTTTGGTGAGAAGGATACAGATGGAACTGAAGTACCTGCTAATTTTCATGTTAGAAGGAATTTTAGGGCAATTGTACAAGTTTTAGGTAAATGTCTGGAGGCTTGTCATGTAGATATAATGTCCAAGGTTTGTGTTGAGTGTAGGGTTAGAGTTAGGTTCAGGGCTAGGAATAACCTTAAAATTTCTTTGTCTGTGTAGTGCAGTATAGGTGTGATGGCTAGTGTTAGTGTTATATTTAGGATTAGGTTTAGGATTGATTTAGGACTGGACATACCAGGCTTGGGCTTGTGGTTATGTTAGGGTTAGGCTTAGGGTTGGGGTGAGTGATAGTCTCAGAATTTCAGTACCTGGGTATTTGAGTTTGGCTTTCATAGTTAGGGTCAGCATTAGATTTGCCCTTAGGGCTAGGAATAGTGTAGAACATGAAGTATGGCTGTTTTTGAACATGGGAATAATGTTGAATGTTAGGTATAGGGTTAGGTTTGGTGGCAGGGATACGGATGGAACTGAAACACTGGCTAATTTTCATGTGAGTATGAATTTTAGTGCAGTTATTTGTATAAGTTTTAGGTAAACGTTGGAGGCTTGTAATGTAGATATAATATCCAGTGTTTGGGTTGAATCTAGCATTAGCGTTAGGTTCAGGGCTAGCAATAACCTCAAAATTTCATTGCCTGTGTAGTGTAGTATAAGTGTGATGGTTAGTGTTAGTGTTATTTTTAGGATTAGGGTTAGAATTGATTTAGGACTGGACATAACTTGGCTTGGGCTCAAAGTTGTGTTAGGGTTATGGTTAGGATTGGATTGAGTGATAGTCTTGGAATTTAATTACCTGAGTATTGGAGTATGGCTTTCATAGTTAGGATCAGCATTAGATTTGGCCTTAGGGGTAGGAATAGTGCAGTATATGAAGTATGGCTGTTTTGGAATATGGGAATAATGTTGAATGTTAGGGTTAAGGTTAGTTTTGGTGAAAGGGATATGGATGGAATTAAAGTTCTGCTAATTTTCCTGTGAGAATTATTTGTATATGTTTAGGTAGACATTTCTAGCCTTGTAGTGTAAATATAATGCCCAGTGTTTGGGGTTAGGGAAGGGTTATGTTAGGTTCAGTGGTAGGCATAACCTCAAAATTTCATTTCCTACATAGTGAAGTATAGGTCTGATGGTTAGTGTTAGTGTTATATTTAGGAGTAGGTTAGGATTGATTTAGAACTACATATACCTGGGCTGGGGCTCTTAGAAGGGTTAGGGTTAGGGTTGTGGTGAGTGATAGCCTTGGAATTTCAGTAACTGGGTATTGGAGTGTGGCTTTCATAGTTAGGAGCAGCATTCAATTTGGCCTTAGGGTTAAGAATAGTGTAGTGTTTCAAGTACTGCTGTATTGGAACTTGGGACTGGGGCTTATCTGAAGGATTAGGATGAGGTATCGTGTCTGGACATGGATGGAATTCAATTACATGATAATTTGAGTGTGAGTCTGTAGGTTGGGCGCACAATTTTTATGAAGTCGAGGAAGAGTGTGGGATTACATGTGCCTGAGCTTGGCAGTGTAGGTAGCACGCATAAAGTTTGGCTTAAGATGCAGTTTAGGCTTAGGCATAGAGTTAGAATTTCACTACCTATCTAGTGGAGTATGGGTTTGAGTTTAGTGTTTGTCTTAATTTTATGTTTAAGTTTCAGAATCGTTTGGGAAGCTAAGTACCTGGGTTAGGGTTGGTGATACGGTTAGGGATCAGGTTAGGGTTTCAGGTGCGTGATAATCTTGGAATTTCAGTACATGGGTATTGGAGTGTGGGTTTCATAGTTAGTGGCAGCATTAGATTTGCCCTGAAAATTAGGAATAATGAGGCATTTCAATTACCACTGTATTGGAACTGGGAAATAGTGTTTAGGGTTAGGGTTAGGGTTAAGTTTGGTAAAAGAAATATGGATGGAATTCAAGTGCCAGATAATCTGAGTTTGCAAATGAAGGTTAGGGCAGGGATTTCTATGAGCGTAATGTACACTGTAGGGTTCCATGTACCTGAACATTCCAGTGCAGCTCACATGGGTAGTGTTAGCTTTAGTGTTAGTTTTAGGATTAGGCTTAGACCCGGTGTTAGCAATAGTTTCAGAATTTCCCTCCCAGTGTACTGGAGTGTGGGTTGAAAGTTTAATGTTAGGGTACATTGCAGGATTATATGTAACATTGGTGTGGGATTGCAGCTACCTATGGTAGGCTTGGGGTAGGTTTAGGATTAGGGTTAAGGTTTGGATAGGTTTAGGCTTGGAATATAACTAGGTGTATGTTGCAGTGTGGGTTTCATAGTAAATTTGTTGTTAGGTTTAGGAATAGTGTTGTATTTCAAGAACCTCCATATTGGACTGTGGGATTAATGGATTGGTTTAGGGTTAGGATTAGTTCTGAGGATAAGGATATGGATAGAATATAAGTACCTTATAATTGGAATGTGAGTATGACACTTAGAGCAAGGATTTTTCTGAGGGTGAGTTATAGTGTTGGATTCCAAGTACCAGAGCATTGCTGTGTAGTTCTGATGAGTAATGTTAGAGTTAGCATTAGGGCTTGGATTAGGTTTAGGGTTAGTAATTATGTTGTAATTTCACTTTCTTTGTATTTCAGTGTGGGTTTGAAAGTTAGAGGTACTGTAAATTTTTGATTTGACTTTGGTAGTTTTGTCAGAATGCGTGAACCTGGATTAGGGTTAGGGTCCTGGTTGGGGTAGCATTTTGGCTGGGTTAGGTTTAGGGTGAGGGTTAGGGTTAGTGTTAGGGTGAGGGTTAAGGTTAGGGTTAGGTTGAGTGATAGCTTTTGATTTTCTGTACCTGGGTTTTGGAGTGTGGGTTTCCTTGTTAGTATCTGCATTATATTTAGCCTTAGGGTTAGCCACAGTGTAGGATTTCAGGTATGGCTGTACTGGAGCTTAGGAATCATATTTTCAGTTAAGGTTAGGTTTAGGATTCATGTGAGTGCTACAGATGGAATTCATATACCTGATAATTTGCAGGTGAGAATGAACTACAGGGCACAGGTTTTGATGAGGGTGAGGTATACTGTGGATTTCCAAATACAGGAGCAATGTAGTGTAGATATAATGGGTAGTGTTTGGCTTGAGCGTAGAATTAGACTTAGAATTAGCTGTAGGAATAGACTCCCCATTTCACTACCTGTGTAGTGTAGTTTGTGTTAGAGGGTGAGTCTTAGTGTTAATTTAAGGTTCCAAGTTAGGAATGATTTAGGAAAGTAAGTACGACTTTTAGGGTTATTGTTAGGTTTAGCATTAGGGTGAGTGATAGAACTGGATTTCTGTACCAGGGTATTGGACTGTGGATTTCATTGTTAGTTTAAGTATTAGATTTGGCATTAGGGTTAGCCATCATGCAGAATTTCAAGAACCACTGTATTTGAAGTTAGGAATGATGTTGTAGGTTAGGGTTAGAATTAAGATTGGTGAGAATGCTACAGATGGAATTCTCTTACCTGATGATTTGCATGTGAGGATAAAGTTAGGACACTGATTTTTTTGAGGGTGAGGTGTACTGTGGTTTTCCAAGTACATGTGCATAGCAGTGTAGATGTAATTGATACTGTTTGGCCTCAGTGTAGGCTTAGCCTTAGATTTAGGGGTAGGAATAGACTCCCAATTTTACTACCTGTGTAGTGTAGTGTGGGTTTGAGGGAGAGTGTTAGTGTTAATTTGAGGTTCAGTGTTAGTAATTGTTGAGGAATATAAGTACCAGCTTTAGGGTTAGGCTTAGGGTTAGGTTTAGGGTGATTGCAAGCCTTGAAATTTCTGGACCTGGTATTAGAGTGTGGGTTTCAAAGTTAGTGTCAGCATTAGCTTTGGCCTTAGGTTTGGCCTTAGGGTTAGCCATAGTGTGGGATTTCATGTACTGCTGTAGTGGAATTTAGGAATCATGTTGTCATTTGGGCATAGTGTTAGGATTGTTGAGAGTGCTATGGATTGAATTCAAGTATGTGATAATTTGCAAGTGACAATCAAGGATAGGGCACAGATTTTTATGAGGGTGAGGTGTACTTTGGGCTTCCAGGTACCTGAGCATTGCAGTGTAGATGGGTAGTGCTCAGATTGTGTGTAGGGTTAGATATAGATTTAGGGGTAGGAATAGACTCCCTATTTCACTACCTGTGTAGTGTATTTTGTGTTTGAGGGTGAGTGTAGTGTTAATTGGAGGTTTGATGTTAGGAATGATTTAGGAATATAAGTACCTTTTTTAAGATTAGGCTTAGGTTTAAGATTAGGGTGAGTGATAACCTGTATTTCTGTACCTGGATATTGGAGTGTGGGTTTTCTTGTTAATATCAGCATTATACTTAGGCTTAGGGTTAGCCATAGTGTAGGATTTCAAGTACAGCTATATTGGAATTTAGGAGTCATGTTGTAGGTTAGGTTTAGGGCTAGGATTGGTGAGAGTGGTATGGATGGAATTCCCTTACCTGATGTTTTGCATGTGAGAATGTAGTTTAGGGCACTGATTTATTTGAGGGTGAGGTGTACTGTGGTTTTCCTAATACCTGAGCATTGCACTATAGATATAATGGGTAGTGTTTGGCTTCAGTGTAGGCCTAACTTTAGATTTAGGATTGGGAGTAGACTCCCTATTTCACTATCTGTATTGTGTAGTGTGGGTTTGAAGGTTATTTTTAGTGTTAATTAGAGGTTCAGTGTTAGAATTTATTTGGGAATATAAGTATGTGTTTTAAAGTTAGGCTTAGTATAGGGTTAAGGTTAGGGTTCTGGTGAGTGGTAGCCTTGGAATTTCTGTACCTGGGTATTAAAGTGTGGGTTTCAAAGTTAGTATCAGCATTAGCTTTGCTGTAGGGTTAGCCATAGTGTAGGATTTCATTGATTGCTGTAGTGGAATTTAGGAATAATGTTTTTGGTTAGGGTTAGGTTTAGGATTGGTGAGAATGCTACTGATGGAATTCACATACCTATTAATTTCTATGTGAGAATGAAGTATATGGCACAGATTTCTATGAGGGTGAGGTGTACTGTGGGCTTCCAACTACATGGGCAGTGTAATGTAAATATAGTGTGTAGTGTTTGGCTTGAGTATATGGTTAGATTTAGATTTAGGTATAGGAATAGACTCCCCATTTCACTTCCTGTGTAGTGTAGTTTGTGTTTGAGTGTGAGTGTTAGTGTTAATTTGAGTTTCAGTTTTAGGATTGATTTAGGAACATAAGTACATGTTTTAGGGTTAGGGTTAGAGGTAAGATTAGGGTGAGTGATAGACTTGGAATTTTTGTACCTGCATATTAGTATCAGCATTAGATTTGTCCTCAGGGTTAGCCAAAGTGTAGGATTTCAAGTACTGCTGTATTGGAACTTAGGAATCATGTTGGCCATTAGGGTTAGGGTTAGGATTGGTAAGAGTGCTATGTATTGAATTCACATACCTGATAATTTGCATGTGAGAATGAGGATTAGGGTCATGATTTTTATGAGGGTGAGGTGTTCTTTGGTTTTCCAAGTATCTGCACATAGCAGTGTATTTATCATGAGTATTGTTTGGCTTGAGTGTAGAGTTAGACTTAAATTTAGGTGTAGGAATAGACTCCCCATTTCACTATGTTTGTAGTGAGGTTTGTGTTTAAGGTTGAGTTTTAGTGTTAAATTGAGATTCAGTGTTAGGAATGATTTAAGAATGTAAGTACCTCTTCTAGGGTTGGAGTTAGGGTTAGGATAAAGGTGAGTGATAGCCTTGGAATTTCTTTACCTTGGTATTGGAGTATGGGTTTCATTGTTATATAAGCATTAGATTTGGCCTTAGGGTTAGCCATAGTGTAGGATTTCAAGTACAGCTATATTGGAACTTAGGAATCATGTTGTAGGTTAGGGTTAGGGTTAGGATTGGTGAGAGTACTATAGATGGAATTCCCTTACCTAATGATTTGCATATGAGAATGAAGTTTATGGCACTGATTTTTTTTTTTTTTTGAGGGTAAGGTGTACTGTTTGTTTCCAAGTACCTGAGCGTAGCAGTGTAGATATAGTGGTTAGTGTTTGGCCTCAGTGTAGTCCTAGCCTTGGATTTAGGGGTAGGAATAGATGACCCATTTCACTTTGTGTATAATGTAGTTTTTCTCACAGTATTGTTAAGCGCTTCTCATAGTTCTGCTGGAAGAAGGACGAGCCAATGTCGTTCTCATTATGTAACTAACAGGTGCAGAATTGTTCTCTGCATGATGGCCAGTATGATTGTTTGCCTCTGAGTTGCTAACCGGTTCCTCACCCATCCACTGGATGCAGTTCAAGGGGCTGGCGAGCTCACTGCGTGATTATCTGGTCCTCAAGTTTCTTTCTTTTTTTCCTTATTGAGTTTGTTGGTACATTTTAGGTATACAGCACAGTTGCATTCATTATTGGGATCTTGTACCTTTACATGACAGGTCTTGGTTCTCATTTTTTCCCCTTGTCCCTGCCCTCCCTTCACCCCTCCGCCCCTCTACCCTTTACAAACACTTCATTTCCATTTTTTCATCTTCTCATATTTTTTTCCCTTATTAGTTTTCCCCTACCCTGCCCACTTTCCCTACACCTTTAGACCTTTTCTTCCTATTTCACATTGTTAATTATACCATTAGGATCTTATGTATTATTATAGTTTATTCACATGAGAGAAACTATTCGGTATTTACACATATGTGACTTATTTATTTCACTTAGGAGTATATCCTCAATATGTATCCATTTTCCTATGAATAAATCTAATTTCTCATTCTTTATGGCTGGGTGGTATTCCATTTTATGGAAAAACCACATCTTCTTTGTCCAGTTTCCAACTGATGGGCAAATGGGCTGTTTCCAAGTTTTAGCTATTACAAACTGTGCTGCTATAAACAAAGGTGCATGTATATCTCTGTAATATGATTCTTTTAATTCCTTTGGGAAGATATCTAGCAGAGGGATGGCTGGGTCAAATGGAACCTCTAGTCCCGGCTCTTTGAGGTGTCTCCATATTGATTTCCATAGTGGTTGAACCAGTCTGCACTCCCACCAACAATGGAGAAGGGTTCCTTTCTCCCCACAACTCCGCCAACATTTGTTATTGTGTGATTTCTTGATAGCAGCCACTCTTTGTGGGGTAAGGTGGAATCTCAGTGTTATTTTCATCTGCATCTCTCAAATGACCATTGATGTGGGACATTTTTTTCATATATTTAATTGCTGTTTTTACTTCTTTGTCTGAGAAATGTCTGTTCATTTCAGATGCCAATTTTTGAATCGGGTCTTTATATTTGGGGGGGCTGATTGTTTTGAGTTCTTTATATATTTCAGATAATAGTCCTTTGTCTGAGGAGCAGCTGGTAAAAATTTTTCCCAATTGTAGGTTGTCTCTTAGTTCTGTTGATGGTTTCTTTTGCAGTACAGAAACTTTTTAATAAGATGAGATCCCAGTTGTTGATTCTTTTTGCTAGTTCCCGTGCTACTGAGGATTTGTTCATAAAGTCTTTTCCTATGCCAATGTCTTCCAGAGTTCTGCCTAGCTTATCTTCCGCAAGTTTAGTGTTTCTGTTTTAATATTAAGATCTTTAATCCACTTGGATTTTAATTTAGTGCATGGTGAAAGATAAGGGTCCAGTTTTAATCTTTGGCAGGTTGAGATCCAGTTTTTCCAACATCATTTATTAAAGAGGCTATCTTTCCTCTAGTGAGGATGGTCAGCTCCTTTGTCAAAGATGACATAGCTGAGTACATCTAGAGTTGCTTTTGTGTCTTCCAATCTGTTTCCCTGATCCTCAGATCTGTTTCTTTGCCAGAACCATGCTGTTTTTATCACAGTGGCTTTGTAGTATAGTTTCAAATTGGGAATTATTGTACCCGCTACCATGTCTCTGTTGCCTAGGATGGCTTTTGCTATTCCAGGTCTCTTATGGTTCCAAATGAATTTTTGGATTCTTTTTTCCAGTTCTGTGAAATATAGTGTTGGAATTTCAATTAGCATTGCCTTGAATCTGTATAGCAGTTTTGGTAGTATGGCCATTTTCACTATGTTGATTCTTCCTACCCAGAAGCAGGGTTGTCTTTCCATTTTCTTATATCTTCTTCAATCTCTTTTTTCAGAGTGCTGTAGTTTTCATTGTAGAGGTCTTTTGCTTCTTTTGTTAGATTGATTCCTAGATACTTCATTTTTTTGGATGTTATTGTAAAAGGAATTGTTTCCCTAATTTCTCTCTCAGTAAGTCTGTTATTTGTGTACAAGAAGGCTATTGATTTTTGAGTGTTGACCTTGTATCCATTTACTCTGATGAAATAGTCAATTAAGTTGAGAAGTCTTTTGGCAGAGTTTTTTGGGTGTTCTATGTAGAGTAGCATGTCATCAGCAAATAATGACATTTTAACTTCTTCCTTTCCTATTTTTATTGCTTTAATTTCTTTCTCTTGTCTAATTGCTGTGGCTAATGTTTCCAGACTATAGTGAACAGGAGTGGTGATAGTGGGCATCCTTGTCTTGTTCCTGATTTTAATGTGAAGGTTTTCAGTTTTTGGACATTTAATATGATATTGGCCATTGGTTTTTCATAGATAGCCTTATCAAGTTGACATAAAGACCTTCTACTTCAATTTTCTGTAGGTTTTTTTTTTTTATCATGAATGGGTGTTAAATTTTGTCAAATGCTTTTTCTTCATCTATTGAGATGGTCATATGGTTTTTGTACTTGACTCTGTTAATATAGTGTATTACATTTATTGATTTACTCCAGTGATGCAATGATGGTTCAACATATGTAAATCTAACTTGGTCAGGGTGTATGGTCTTCTTGATGACCCTCTGTATTCTGTCTGCCAGTATCTTATTGAGGATTTTTTCATCTATGTTCATTAAGGAGATTGGCCTGTAGTTCTGTTTTTTGGTTGGGTCTTTGCCTGGTTTTGGAATCAAAGTAACACTTTCTTCTGAGAATGAATTTGGAAGTATTGCTTCCCTTTCAGTTTCATTGAAAAGTTTAAAGAGTAGTGGCAGTAGTTCTCTAAATGTCTTGTAGAATTCAGCAGTGAGGCCATCAGGACCTGGGCTTTTCTTTGTAAATTTTTAATTATGTTTTCAATTTCACTGATTGTAATTTGGGTGTTTAGGATTTTTTATTTTCTTTGATCAACTTTGGTAATTCATAAATATATAGAAATCTGTCCATTTCTTCTGTGTTTTCCATTTTATTAGAGTACAGGTTCTCAAAGTAGGTATTGATGATCCTTGGGATTTCTGCTAGCTTTGTTGTGACTTCACCTTTTTTGTTCCTAATTGCATGGATCTGAGCCTTTTCTTTCCTTGTTTTGACAAGGTTGTCTAGGGATTTATTGATTTTATTTATTCTTTCAAAAAACCAATTATTTGATTCATTGACTTTTTTTTGTATCATTCTCTTAGTCTCCATTGCATTGATTTCTTCTCTGATCTTTATAATTTCCTCCTTTGTACCAACTTTGGATTTGCTTATATGTTTTCTCACTTTTAATTTAGTTTTTGGGTTGTTCTTGGCTTAAATTCTGGGTTAGTACTTCAATCTTCCTGATATAGCTGCTCTTTAGGCTTTGAGTCTCTAATGACTCAGAGACACTCTCATTTTCATAATATCAGAAAGGACAACAGATGAAATCAATCACAGCAACTCTTTAGCCCGGTTGATACAATCAGCAACACAATATCATCAAGCATAGCTTAGAAATTGACCATTTGTGGTAGTCATTAATCTATCACCTTTAAACCATGTGAATTAATCAAAATTGAGGAGCAGCCCAAAATATGTTTATTGTAAATAAACTCTTCAATATAGCAACTTTACTCTTTAGGATGGGGACTTAGATGGAGTTAGGAGGAGAGGAATAGATAGGTAGAAGAATAGGAGAAGATTTCAAGTAAAGTCAGAGGACACAGGATGACCTTGCAAACTCTAGGAAACTGTTGAAGACAAGAGGGAAGACAGTGCAAGAACAAAGACAAAAATAGAACAACTTAATAGTAATAGGGACTTGCTTTCCTTTGAAACTAATGACCCTTGAGTGTAGGAAAAAGAGAGAAGAAAAGAAAAGAAATAAAAAAAGAAGAAATCCAAATTAAGGCCGGAACAGGAACAAAAAGGGAGATGAAGAATAACATGGGGGAGCAAGAGATTGGGAAAAAGAAGACAGAAAAAAGAAATAATTTGCAGAATGGGATGAGGAAAACAAAGATGAAAAAGAATTGAGGAGACTCTTTCAGGGTATAGCTCTGCTGTCACAATAGATAATGTGGACAGCAATGTACAGAACTAAGTCAATTAATCTCAGCTAGCCAGTGGCAGACCCCTGAGATTCAGGCTGAATTCTGGCTACAAGGCCCAAATTGAGCTCCCTGACCTCCTGCAGGGTTGAACCTGAAAGGTTCCAGCACAGGTTCCTGCTGCCTTTTCCCTGAAGATAGTCAAAGTTCTGATGGAAGATGGTGATCCCTCCAACTTACCAACTACAGAGGTCTGATGTGCCTTCATTGCAATTGTTCACTTCTGTTCTATCTTCTGGAGCTCAGTAAATGACCTTTATGACAACCTGTGTGTCTGCAGTGTGGATCCAGGAACTGGCACAATCAGGAGGCCCAAGAGCACAGGGTGGGGGATATGTTGCAGAGGTACATGCACAGCTGGCTGGTCCCCACTGGTCTGCTGGATGAAGGCTGGGATGCTGGTGAGCTCCCCATGTAGTTCCTTACTAAATTTTGTATGTTGATGTGGTGTCCTGAAACTTTGCTGAATCCAATGATTAGATTTTTAGTGGAGTCTTTAGAGTTTTCTGCAGGCAAGACTGTGTTATCTTTGGTCAGAGACAACTTTACTTCTTCCTGTTTTATGTGGTTGCATTTCATGTATTTTTTTTTTATTGTCTCAGTGTTCTGGCCAGGGCAGCCAGTAATATAACAAATAAGGGTGACAAAAACATACCATTCCCAGAAGAAAAGCCTCCTACCTGATTTCTTTGGTTATTTGGAAGGGTGTTTAATTTCCACATATTAATCAATTTTCAGTTTCCTTCTCATTATCAGGTTCAAACTCTTAGGGATAGAAAAGATACTTGGCAGGATTTCAGTCTTCTTGGATGTGTTTAACCTTGTGTACGTCCTAACATATACCCTCTTCTGGGGAAGGATTAATGTGCAACTGTGAAGAATATGCATTTGGAATATGTCTTTAAAGGTCATGCGAATCTTTTGTAGGAAATGTGTTATATCTTGATTCCCTTCAGGAATTCTTATGTCTTTTTGAAGAAGAATTGAATCCATTTAAACTGAAATTAATTATTGGCAGGTAAGGACTCACCTGTGCACCTTGCCAGCTGCTTTCTGCTGTTTTGCACTTGTTTCCCATGTGCCATTATTCCTCTCTTGTTATCTTCATGATTTGATGATCTTTTATGATGGCAAGCTTGATGCCTTTGTTATCATTTTTTTGTGCATTTACCAAAGGTCTTTTCTTTGTTGTTGCCATGAGACTTACATAAAGAATCTTATAAAAGTTTATGTTTAGCTGATTGCAACTTGACTTTATGTACAAAAACTTTACACCTTAACTCCCCACCAAAACGTTTGTGTTATTGATATCACCTTTTATATCTTTCATTTATCATGTGCCTGTGAGTCAATTATTGTATCTATAGTTGTTTTTAATACTTTTGTCTTTTAGATTTTGGCTACATTCTTACTTTTACAGTGACTTTTATACTTTCATGTTCTCATGATGTTGGTTAGCAGTCCTTTGTTGCAACCTGAGGAGCTCCCTGTAGTACACATTGTAGAAAGGTCTAGTGTTGATTCATGGCACAGACTTTGCTTGTCAGGGAATGCCCATATTCTTCACTTCTGAGGACAGTCTTGCTGGTCTTGTCTGTGGTTCTTTTCTTTCCGCACTTTGAATAAGTCACCCCAATCTCTTTACCCCAGGTAAGGTCTGTGGGTGCCAGATTGAAGTCTGGGGTTGTGCTTGCCACTGAGATGATGGTGCTGGCCCTGGTGCTAGGGCTGGCTTGGGTCCTGTGGCTGTAGGGTGGCCCAGCGGAGAGCCAGGTTCTTACCTCAGCTCCCACCTCCACACAGATGCTCTCTCTCTGTCACTGTGTTGTTAGGGCATGGTGACACAGGCGTGAGCCTCTCTTCACTCTTGCTTCTGAGCTGCACTCAGGAGCTGCAATCTCTCACTTGGACACTCCGGCTTCCCCAGTGGCATCTCTGTGCAGGATGCAACTGAAGCTGCAGTTTCCAGAGTGATCCTGGAAAGTTCTCATCCACCTTCTTGTTCAGGGTCCAGGCTGCCTTTGACCATTTTCCTGATAGCATCACTGTTTGGGGGAGCAGACTAGGATTCATTCAGACAGAAGTAGAATGTGTTAGCATACCCCACTGACCTCTTTCCACAGCACTCAAAGGAAAACAACAAGCACCAGAAACTCTGTTGGCTCAGATGGCTTTCTTTGTATTGCTGATCTCATTCCTGTTAGTCATGCAAACATTTTTGGACATTAAAGGTGCATCTTGAATGTTCTTCTCAGTTCTTCAGAACTCGCAGATTCTATGTGGACACCTAATTTTGTGACTAAAGCTTAGATTGATTTTTAGTTATTTATATTTATGACTTGTTATTGTTTACATAGAAAAATCCTTAAAGTAGCTATAAAACCACTAAAACTAAAGAAAATTGCAGATTGTAGAGTTAAGATACAAAAATCAATGCAAATTTAATATACCACCAGCACACAAGTGGAAAATACAACTCAAAAAATTCTATTTACTATAACAACAGAAACATAAACACTTTGCAGTAAATCAACAAAAATGTCTAAGAATTCTACACCAAAAGTACAAAATAGGACTGTGGGAAATTAAGAACTTAAGGGGAAAGATATGCTAAGTGTATGGATTGGAAATCTCAGAGATATCAAGAGGTCAGTTCTTTCTAAATGGACATTTGCATTCAGTGTGAAATCCCAGGAGGAGTTTTATAAAAATTGACAAAATGGTTTTAAAATTTACATGAAAATGTGAAGGATTTAGAATGTTCAAAGATATTTTTGAAAAAAAAATAAGAGAACAAATTTGGCAGATTCAGATTGCCTGCTTTCGAGACTTACACAGCTCTGTGGTTTCAGTGGTCAAGATGGTGTGGTACAGGCAGGGGAAACAACCAAAGGGATCACAGGAATAGTGCAGAAGCCAGAACCAGAGCATCTGAGGGGGACATCCCTCAAGAACGTGCTCCTTCTGACCTCAGGATAAGGAGGTATCCACTGGCTGAAAAAAATCTGATTTATAGGGTAAGACACATCGCAGGGAGACATTTCAGGGAACGAGGGCTCAGCACCATTCCTTGTAGCCTGGTCAGAATCATCGGTCTTCTTCCCACTCCCTGTCACTGGTAACTGTCAAAGACCTGGCACTCAGAGTGGAGCCAGTGTCTCACTGTCATCTTTATGCCCCTCACCTGCATCATGGTGCTACCAGCACCCTCCTGTGCTCCTCACTGTTGCTCACCCTTGTCATTTCACCAGGTGTGACTTAGGGCTCAGGATGCAGGTGTGAGGTGGTGTCCAGAGTCCACTTTCTTAGCCACTTCGGGCAAATCAATCCTTCTGCACAACCTGCAGCTATAAGAAACCCCTGTGTCATAGGTGGTAACAAGAGCCTCACCCCCACACCCTTGCATTAGTCAGAGTTCTGCTGCTGTGACAGGAAGACCTGAGCAAATCAACCTGAAGGAGAAAAGGCACATTTCCAGAGGTTTCAGTTTGTGGTCACTTAGTCTGGTGGCTTTTTGACCAGTGGTGAGGTGGGCACATGATGGAAGGAAGCTGCTCACATCTTGGCAGCTAGGTTGCAAAGGGAGAGGGAGGAAGATGTTGGGACCATGAGTCCCCTTAAGAATATGGTGCCCTGGTTCCCCCACCTCCTGGAGTTTCTACCACTGCCTGTTAGGTCACTGGGCTATGAATGCATAAAGGAAAGAATCAGTAGTGAGTTCAGAGCCCTTGTGATCCAGTTACCTTCCTAAGGTCACCTCTGAGTACTGTTGCAGGGGGAGCCACACCTGGAACCCTGGAGTCTGGGGGACATCTGAACCCCCAAAAGCCTCATGTGGCTTTTTAGTGACATGATAAGCATTTTACACAGAGTAGACCTTATAATCTGATGTTACCCTTACAAGGCAGGTGAGTTTGTCTCTATCCACTAGGGTTCCAGAAACAACATCAACCCCAAGTGGACTGAAAGATAGGTCTTCTGAGGAGACTGCAGACAGAGCAGCAACTCAGCAGAAACACTTCACAGATTTTAGTACAACATTTACAATTCTAAAATCCAAAATTCAAAGTAGCTCTGAAAGTCAGACCCATCTGAAAACAATCTCGGTGGCAAAATTTGAACTGTTGGTGGCCCCAGTGAATCTCCTCATCCACACAATCCCTCTGTTTCTGGGAGTGGCTCACCAGGATGGTTTTGGGGAATGATGCTATTTGAGGCCTCATGATCTCTTTTTTGCATAAGCTTGGATTTCCTCTCCTATTAGCATGTTCAGTAGAGATCTGATGGCTTCCTGTCTTCATGGCCACCCTTATGTGTACAGTCCTTCAGAGCTCATGGGATTTGGGGTTCATTTGGTCCTTGGTAAAATCTTTTCTTCTTTTAGCCGTGTCATGAGCCATGAAATGACTCAGATGATGCCCAGCTGTGGTAGAACTGGCACTGAAGCCCAGTATCTTTCAGTGACTCTGGCCAGCATTAAGACCCTGTGTATTCTACAGTACATAATCCGCAACACATCTAGAAATTAAAAATTAAGGTGCAGACACAGCCAAGGATGGGGCAGGCAGCTGCTGTGCTGGGAGCTCCCAGGGCACAGACCTCAAGGGAGGCTGTGAGTAGGGGGGTCACCCAAATGCATGGAACTTCCATCTGGCTCTGTCTTTGTCTAGTTTCTCTTCAGTTTCATATGCGGCTGAAAACTAGTCAGGTGTGGTGGTGCATACCTATAATCCCAGAACTCTGGGAGGCTGAGGCAGGAGGAGTGCAAATTCCTTTTTTCTCTAGCCTAAAGAACTTAGTGACTTAGCAAGACCTTGCATCAAAAATTTTAAAAAGCCCTGGGGTTGTAGTTCAGTGTGAAAGGCCTGATTTGATCCCCAGTACACAAATAAAATAAAAATAAAGAAACTCAGGATGAAGTAGGTGGAATTTTACTGGTCAGAAGGGCAGGGTGGCTCCAGGTTTTGATTTCTTCTAAGTGGTTGTGAAAGTGTCCACTTCCCGTTACTTGGTAGGAACATGGAAGGGACGTGGTATTCCACAGGGGAACCTGGGACCACATGCCTCAGACTCATCCTTCCTGAGAAAATTACTGAAAGGAGGTCACTTTGTCATGTCAGGAGGCCATCAACGAAGTGGGGCTGGAACCCGTCCTCTTCATTCCTGAGCTGAAGCTCCTCTAATAGAGCAGCCCAGTGCACATCTTGTCCTGGATGAAACGCTAGGCTGTAGGCACCACATTTCACCAGCAGAGGGAGCCACAGGCCCGCTCGAGAGTTAACTAGGCTATTGCATTCATAGACTGTAGGGCTATGTGAAAGCCAGGGTTTCATAAAATCTTTCGATGGTCACGGTGTGCTCCAAGGTGAAGAGAGATGCCAGCTCATTTGACTTTGAGTTTAGAGAAACCTCAGCATCAGTTGGCTGCCTTAGAATCCTGTCCCTCTGCTATTTAGGTGAGGAATGTGCTGCCGTCTACACTGGGATAAAGTAGATGGAAACACGGGTGCATTTAGGGCAGTGATCAGCATGCCATGGTCCCTTGGGAGGAAGTGTGGCCCTTCCCAGTGCGTCTCCCCTGCATACGCTGGACAACAGACTGTGGGAGGTGCTCTGCTCACCCCAATATCTGATCCTCTCCAGAGGGAGGGGGCACACAGAGCACAGGGCTGGATGCACGGTAAATGGAAGCTGGGAGTTGAGTCCTGGGCAGGGCTCTGGACAGGGTAGGACAGGGTAGGCTCAGGATTCAGTCCCTCCATTGTGGTGTGGGTGTGGGTGAGGAGGACAGTGGAGGCTGGCACCACAGGTTGGGCCAGCTGCTGGGAGCTCGGTGGGGAGAGCCCTGGGCCCAGTCTGGGCTGGCCTACCTGCTCCCCCAGCTTGTGTGCTGTACCCGGGTTTCCGCAGCAGCTGGAGCTGGGTCTAAGTTTAAGCCGTGAACACGTCCTCATCCACAGCTGGCTTTGGAACTGGAGGGGCTGAGGCTCTAGGTGGCCCTGTCGGCCAGGCCAAGGACTGTGGGTGACTGGTGGCATGATGGGGATTGCCCAAGGAGGCAGGGACCCCAGGACAGCCTCTCCTGAAAGTTAAGTTCCTTCTTCTGATTTCACCTGCCATCTGCCTCCTTTATGCTTACACTTTCTCACCTTCTCCCCGCCCGTGCCCTCTACTTTCACTTCTGTGCAGATTAGAAAGTGTAAGATCATGTCCAACAGGGATGGCCATGGGAGTGGCGCAGGCAGACCCAGCTAGATGTAGAGGATGTGGCCAGAGAACGATGCTAGAGTCTGTTGGATTGTCCTGGTGTTCGTAGGTCTGTGGGATGCAGGGCTGTGTCTTCTGTTCCTTGGGAGGAAGTGGGGTAGGAGAGCACTGGGTCTCAGGATGGGTCACCGTGGCGATGGTGGATATTGTCACACAGAGCAGCTAGGAGCCGGCCAGGGCATCCAGTGTGCAGTCACCCTGGGTGTGTGAAAGAGTTCAGTGCAATCTTGGAATCCAAAAGTGAGACATATGGGTCTGTGTGTCAGGACAAAGTAAGATGCAAGGCCCATTAAGAGGGAAATGCACCGCAGCCTATGGGGGACAAAAGCCCTGAGGAAAGAGGATTGGACAGGGTGTGGGTGGCTGTGCCAGGGCCCACCAGAACAGCTCTGAAGGTTCTGATAGAGGCGCCCAGTGATCGGGTACATCAGACTGTTAGCAACACAGTCCGTCAAACACGAGCTGTCTGCCCAGCTGGCAGTGCCCAAGGCCCCTGCAGGGTGGGGAGCCTCTGTGAGACCTCGGGCTACTCCAGCAGTGTGGGAGGAGGGGTGGGGCCTCACAGCTAATCACAACCTCTCTGGGACCCTGTGGCTTCTGCCAGGTGCAGGTCTGTGGGGACATGGGGCTTGGGGGACAGAGGTGCCCCATTATCAGCTGGGTTGCCAGGGCTTGTGAGTTGGCATCAGTTGCCCTTATTTCACCTCAGAGTGGCCCCAAGGGCAAGAAGAGTGACACAGAGAAGGTGCCAGGGAGAGCAAGAAGGCACAGGGGACTGTGGTGCCCATGGACAGGTAGGAAGGAGGCAGCATCTGTGCTTCTGGGGTCTCAGACGGGGGCAGTGCCTGTAGGGTTCCAGAGCTTTTTCATTCACTGCTCATCTCTCCTCTACTCTATTTTTCCCCCCTTTGGTACCAAGGATTGAACTTGGGTCCTTGCACTTTCAAGGCAGGCAGAGCACCACTGAGCTAAATCTCCAGTCCCCTCCTCTATCTACTTTACCTAAACTTTTCCTACATATATGCACTTTGGTTGCTCTTCCTACAACAATTTTGTAATACATTTGTGGGGAAATAAATATATTTAGTCATTTATCATGGTTGATCAGATTTTTTTTTTTTTGTACTGGGAATTGAACACCAGACCTTTACATTGAACTACATGCCCAGCTCTTTCCTTGTCTTTTGTGAAACAGAGTTTGACTAAGATTCCAAGTTTCCCAGAGAGGGCTTGAACTTGCAGTCCTCCTACCTTGGTCTCCCAGAGTGCTCTGACTGCAAAGATGCAGTGCCATTCCAGCTTGTTTTGGTGCTTCTTGTGCATAGCATAGAAAGGGGACGTGTTCATGCTGGGATGCGCAGTGTGCGGGGAAGCCCTGCCTGGGAGGAAGGAGGTACAGCAAGAGAGATGGAAGAAACCTTTGTTTCCCTGGTCTGTGCCATAGGAAGTCACCTCTGCACAGCACGGTGCACGCCACACTTGGGGCATGGCCTCACCTGGGCACCACCAGAAACACTGCTGAGCTGCTCATCCATATAGCAAGACAGAGGAGGCATGTCCTCACCACCCTGTGAAACTACCTCTGTGTAGAGACTGAAAAACACACAGCGACGTGAACTCAAGCAGGAGCCTGGGAAGCTGCCTCACCGGTTGGCCTGGGAGCGTCCACCCCCACTCTTGGGTCCCTTTCTCTGGAAAGCTGTACAAGGCCGTTCTTTAGGAAGACAGAGTGGCTGAGTGAGGAGGTTTGGGGGTCAGGGGAGTGGCATCCAGGTGGGGGCTGCGTGAGCAGCTCTGGGAGAGGACAGCTGCAGATCTCTGGGAGCAGAGAGCCTGTGTGAGGTGCAGAGGGAGGTGATGGCGCCCCCACGCTCAGGTGCTCGTGGAGGAGCTCAGCCACAGATGGCCGGCCACTCGCCACCGTCATGGTGTCAGCGTCTCACAGAGGCTGGCTGAGTTTCCCAGCAGACTCTGAAAGGTTGGTGGGAAGAAAGCCTGCCCTCTGGCTGACTGCCCACTCTCTCTGACACTGGAAGTCCTACAACATACATCAGCAGGAAAGGGAGTGCTAAAAGTCTCCATAAGGAAGGGCAAACTGGAGTCATTTGCCGGAAAATGATGTACCTTGAGACCATAATGCTAGGCAAAATAATCAGACTCACAGCTTCACTATAACATGTGTTCTTTCAAATGCGAATACAAATAAAGAGCAAAGAGCAAAGTACAAGATAGATTATAGGAAACAGGAGAGATATCTTTTGCAGGTGGGAAGGGGACGGAGAGAAGGTAGGAGAGGGAAGGCAGGAGGGGAAGGAGGACACAAAAAGGATCACACTGTGCTGTGCACCATCCCCCACAGCAAGTGAAATAATTATGTACTGCAAACACGTACTAGTAAACAAAATTAAAGAGGTAGATACTTGGTAAATATTTTATTTCTCATTTTGACTTTGATTAATAAAAAGTCAGTGTCTATATTTTAAAAATAAATAAATTCAGTCTATAATTAATGGAGAAAAGAGCCATAAGAATATAATTAAAGTTCCAAAGGGAATCAAAAGATAAACTGAAGAAAATACTGCAAACACACCCTTGCTTGCACACTTATGCACGGAGCAGGTGAGCGTGTTGGGAGGCAATGGGTGTGAAAGCGCAGCTTCTGCAGCAGGGCAGTGGGTGGGTAGATCCAGCAGAAGGCTCCAGGGGAGGCAGCCACCAGCTCTGTTAGCAAGGGTCCAGTGAGGCTCCTGCAGGGGCACAGATGCGGAGGCAGGCGGCACGGGAGGGTGGCTTTCTCTGTGTGTCCCTCTGTGCACCACTGTCCCAAGCAACTGGCTGGTGCAACTTGGAGGTGGGGTGGAGGCTGCCTTTGAGGCCTGGGGTGAGTCCTCCGAGGGGACTCCCACTCCCTGCATGGGGGCTGCCCCACACAGCCTGAGCTGCTCCCTGGGGGGTGACGGTGTGGGTGTGCACTGCACCCTGCACCACACCGCGTGACTCCCATGGCCTTGTGGGAGCTCACTGACTAAGAAGAAGCTGTACCCAGCAAAGCCACACCCTCACTCAGAGTTAGGCAGGATGGTTGTGTGACAGCTTGCTCTGCTGCCTGGGGTCATGCGGGGAGCACACTGTGCTGCGACCTCAGGGCTCTCATGGGCCGGCGCTCAGGCAGCACCAGGCCTCCAAGGTTAGGAATGCTGCACACAGTATCCTCTGGCCACACAAGGCCAGGCCAGGCCTTTACAGACCTCACCCCTTAGCCAGTTGCCATTTGTGTGGAGTCCACAGGAAAGAATAACATTTTTTTCCTCCAACTAATGTGGCAATTTTAGAACTTTTTTAAAATCTCAGGACGTCTTTCATTGGTAAAAAGCATTAAGGACTACACAGAGCTTTTTTTTTTTTTGTATGATTGGTATCTATCAATGTTTACTGAAGCGAACATTAATTAAAAGAAAAACTTAAATTATTTACTAATTAATTTAAAACAATAAAACCAATTATACGTAAGAGAAATTTTAAAAATTGTGAATATTAGATAATATTTTAAAACAAAATTTATCAAGAAGATGGAACTACCATACAGTTTTATAAATCATTTTAGTCTATTATAGTTTTGCTGTCATGTTGAAATATTTGCGGAAGACCCAGAAAGGGGGGATATTTAAATGTTTTGATAATTACTGATATTCTTTTTCAAGACAGTATCAAAACCCAGTGGTAGAGTTTCTTTTTTTTTGGGAAACTGTTTATTTTAAAATTACCTTCCCAACATACCATGAAACATCTGGATGTTACTTTATGGTTTTTCATTGAAAACAAACTACATTGTAAATGGGGTTTAAACATTAAGACATAGAATTGATCAAAATCTGAGGACAAAATTATAAAAGGTCACTACTAAAAATGGATAGGAAAAAGTTCCATTTGATGACTTCATCTAGAGAATGAATAATCATGTCATGCTGGGAGGATACAGGAAGTGATGACCTTGTGCTTTTATTCAACTAAGGTACTTACCCAAACCTTAGGTTTTATACAGGTGTCAAACTCCCACCTGGAAAGGGATAGTTTTCTAAATTATACCTACATTTACTTTAAATAACTGAAGCCCATGGCAGCAGTTTAAAAGAACTTAACAGTCAAATAACTACATAATTTAGTACATTAAAATAAAGCTAAGACAGTGATAACTGAATGTCTTGAAAGTATATAGCTTGGGAAGAAGACCACTGTACACAATTTGGAGACTGTTAAAGTGACCACTCAGAAGGGTGAACAGTGCAAGACATGCTTTTCCAGTTACAAGCTCAAAACAGGAGTGCAAACAAAATTAAAGCTCCGTTTAAAGTCAGGACAAGGGAAGCCTGAAATTAATATTAGAAAGCTTCCCTCAGGTCAGCTCCCAGAAATGAAGTGATCGAATTGCTTTCTCATGGCACGATTTTCTTCGGCAAATTTTTCCTTCAGTGGCAAAAGTAAATCCATAAGTTGGGCCCCCGACTCAGTCACCACATTTGACCCACAAGAACAGTGAGGGGTCAGGACCAGAACTAGCACCCAGAGGCCTGGTCTTGATAGAAGGAGCTTGGGTCTGGGATTCTGCCTCAGCCAGTGTACCAGAACGCTAACAGAGCACAGCTAAGCAATGGGCTTTAATAATCTCTTGTTCCTAGAAAACTGGAGGACAAATGGACTAACAATTCTCCCCTGGAGTCAAGCGGTTGCAATGGAAGATGTAAAGTGCTTAAATCAATAAGACACTGAGAGAGGAGAAGTACAGAGGTTCAAGATCAATGCCAGTACAAGAGCTTTTAAGTGGGTTGACTGGGCAGTGCATGCATCCATACCTGAGAATGTAGAACATGGCCCCAGAGAGAGCTCAAAATGTGGATACCAACTGGATCCGTCCCTTGCCAGTAGCTTATAAAAATATATAGTCAGTACTGTAGAGGCTCCTTCTACAGCCAATACTATGCAAGTCCTTTCAGTTACCCCATTACTCTGATACCAAAAAACTAATTTTCAGACATTCCAGACAAAGGTCACTTATAACCAAAAGTCAACTTCTGTTTTAAAACGAGATAGTGTCCATTTAAAAAGTAGGTTTTTTTTTTCCTCTCAAGTGAACAGGACATTTTCTGTATGAAACAACTTCTAGTCTGTCAAGCCTGGTTTGCTTAAGATCCTAGGTAATGTGCATATATGCAGAAACAAGTAAACTTCAACATTATCTGAACAGAACAAAGTCAATTCCCCAAAACATGGTAGAACAGGTCTGGTCAGTACAAATCTATTGCAAAGGAAGAAGATTCTGTGCGTCAGTTCCACAAGGAGAAGCAGGGAAAGAACACCCCAACCACAAAGTCGTGTTCTAAAGCCTAGAAGCCCCAGGAACATAGTATTATTCCCAGGGTCCTGACAGGCAAAACTGCTCAGGCTCCCGGCTGTGCCCTCTCTGGAGCAAGGCCCACGCTCCCATTTACTTTCGATTCCAAAGCTGCTTCGATTTTCTAAGTGAGTCTATGGTTTCTCCGGCCTTCCTCTGTTTCTGAGGAGACTCCTCACTCTGCCCCGGTCTGGAGGAGCGTCCCACTGCGCTTTCCATGACTTCCCGCAGTTTGCGCTCCAGCTCCGCCAACCGCGCATTCTGTTCACCTATGATCCGGGTCTGCTCGAGCAGTTTCTCGTCCTGGTCTTGAAGCTGTTTCTGCTGTTCCTGCACTTTGGTGCGAAGCTCAGAAATTTCCCACCTGAGAACAGTCATGCCAGCAGCATTGGTCTTAACTTGCTGCTGGAGTTTAGTAACCTCTTGTCTTGAAGGGGTTTTACTTCGAGAAGAGCTGCATTGTCGTTAGGGCTGCTGATGGTCTGGCACCGGAAGAGAGCCCATGAGCCTTCCAGACACGTCTGATCCTGGCAGTTGCCTCTTCAGAATTGGAATGATCTCATCAAAGTACTCCACGGCCATGGAGGAGATATCCCTTAACTCCTGGAGGGCTTCATGAGCTCGCGGTGGGGCTCTGGTAGAATTGACATATCTCAACACCCTGTAAATCTCATCATTCACCTTTCCTGGGATGAAGCAACAAAGATTGGAATCCATATACTTCATAAAAGTCATGTTTAACATTGACAGCCTTGTTTCCACAGCAGCAAGGATGTCTGCATGGCGAACTAAAGAATGGTTTCTCCTTTCTGATTCTCTCCTCGGGAGCTGTGCTTTCACTTGCTTCTGACACAGGTTATGGTACCTCTCCACTTTCAGAAACCCCTGATTCAACATTCTCTGGCAAACTAAGTCCATTCTTTTACAAACCAGGCGCAGCTGGCTAATTTTGTTGTAGGACATAAAGCTGAGGATGTTCACGATGGCTGCGATGGGCAGCACCACCAGTGTGTTGTTCTGAGGCAGCTGGTCCGAACCAGGGCTGGCGCCAGGGGTGCCTGGGACCCCGCTGCAGGGGCTGGGCGGGGGGGCGGGCGGCTGTCGCTGGGCAGAACCAGCTGCCGAACAAGAGCCTTCGTCACCGTGGCTGCCACTTCCGTCCTCAGCCATTCCGCTCTTCTGACGCCTCCACCATCTTGGGACCTTCCGTAGTAGTTTCTCAAGGGTTAGTTGCAATGTGAATTTGTGAAACTGTGTGTATTCAATTTTCATACTCCGTTACAATTAATATCCATTGTTCTGTTTTATAGCTTTTAATAGGTGCTTTATCCATACATGGTTTGTAGCAAAATACACCAGCTATTTGGAAAATACTAGATTCTCAAGTTATGAAAATTCGTGGACACATTTAATTATACCCCCAATCACACGGTGCTATCCCTGCTGATCTATCTCATCAGAGTGGTTATCAATTATTGGAAAACTGTCAAGTTTGTGGCAGCAGGTGAAAAGTGCCCAAAATTCTTGTTTTCATTTAAAAAGTTGAATTCTCTCATTGGCACCTAGTCCCATTATCTCCTGGGAAAGGTCAGGCTGAGAGTGCATTTGCAGAATGTCAGCTTGACACCCATGGGTGCATACAGCATGTTTGTCTGTCCGTCACTAGGGCGAAGGCAGTGTTCAGGGGCGAGGGCTGGCCTGGTCCAGACTTAGCATGGGTATTTTCCCTGGAGCTGACGAGGACTGGCCCAGCTCAGTGCTTCTCACTTAATTTGTGTTTCATCACATAGAACATTAAAGGCCACATATGAATGAGTCAAGATTTTCAAGGAAGCAAAAAAAGCAGGTCTTCAAAATGGACAAATACCCTGGACAGATTTTTCTCCAAGGAAGACACTGACAGCCACCAGAGATTTGGAAAAGTGCTCAACATACAGATTTCCAGGGAAATGCAAATCAGAAGTACATACTGGTTAGGAAGGCCATCGTCAAACACATGGAAAATAGCCAGTGTCATCTAGGGTGTGGAGAAAGGGAAACCTCATGTACCATAGATGGGAATGTAAATTGCTGTGAATTGTTATGACCATTAGGAAAAACATGATGGGGTTTCCTTATAACGTACGAGTCACACTGCTGTGTGATCCAGCTTTTGGGCATATGTTCATGTGAACTGAAGCCAGAGTCTCAAAGAACTATCTACAGTTCCCATTCATTATTACCTGGTTCACAGTAGCCAAGATGTGGAAATAAATAATTTCTATCCATGGATAAACGAGGAAATATATGTGGTACTTACATACAACGGTGTATTTTTCAACCTTAAAAAGAAGGAAGTCCTGTTGTTTGGGGCAACCTGACCTGGAGGACCTTGTGCAAGGTGAAATACCCAGGGACAGGAAGACAAAGGCCACACTGTCCCCCTGACGGGCCGAGTGAGCCTTGCAGCAGCAGGGTGGACTGTGCTCCCCGTCGGGGAGTAGGTGGGGACAGCGGAGGGTGGTGGAGCCCTTGCACGTGACAGGTGCACTCACGCCTCCACTGTGGCCGGGGCTTCCCGGGTGTGTGCCAGGCCCGAGCCCATCAAGATGTGCACGTGCAGGACTGTAGCTTTTCATGTGCAGTCGCTGTGCAGTAAAGGGCTTTTAGAAAGAGTTAATAAAATTAATAATTTTCACCACCTCAGAGAGTGATTTACGTGTATGTGCATTCGCTCCTGTGCGCTGGTGTGGCGCGCAGTGGCTGATTAAGAAGCTGCATGGCGGTGGCCTGGCCAGCCCCAGTGATCGCTGGCTGTCAGCGCCGACATCACCGTCCTAGTCTTAGTTTTGGGATTCCGCTTCAGTCACTGGGTCACACTCCCTAGCCCCCTTTATCTGTTGTTCAGATCGCCACACTCCTGCCGCAGCACCCCAGCACCGCAGCTAGTCCCCTCTGGCCCTTCTGTCTTCCCTCCTCCCGCAGACTGGCCTCCTCCGCTGTGTCGCACATCCTGTGCCTATCGCCCGCCCCCTCGTGGTGGGACGCGGAACTGCGAGCCATGGGGACCTTCTGTGCCCTTTGATCCTGTGTTTCAGCCCCCAAAAGGGAGGTGGTATCGCACTGTCCTCTTCTGTCTCTCTTCCCCGCATTTTAGTTCTGTTGGTCTTTTCTTGGAATGGAATTTATTTGGGGTGAAATGCAACATTTTCTCCTTGGGAGATTCATTGATGCTTACTTTAGTGTCAGCCGATGCCTGCTGAAGTGTTTTCTCTGATGACGGACAGCAGAAGGTCTGGATGCATCCACCCGCTCGCAGAGCTTCTGCTGTCCTTGTTCAGCTCTCCTTCATGCTGGTGATAGACGGGGAACTCATCGAACGCAGCTGCCAAACCGGAAGGAGCAATTCTTGCCTTCCTGTGGGCACAGCAGATCCCAGAGTGAGACAGGCATTTGGTGAATGGGACTTATTCTTATACTTTTCTTTCTTCATTTTATTTTTTGTGGCACTTGGGAGTGAACACAATGCTTTACATTGAGTGACCCCAGGCCATTTTATTTTGATTTTTAAGGCAGGGTCTTTTTAAGTCACTAAGCTGTGCAGGTGGGACTCAGACTTCAGTCCTCCTACCTAAGCCTTCAAGAGTGCCAAGATTACAAGCTAGTGCTGTCCTGTCCAGCTATTTTCTTTAGTATCTATTCTTCATCGACATCTGTACAAATAAAGGTAAAAAGGCAGTGATAAAATAGGAAAGGGAAGGCAATGTTCCACGTCTCTGTGAGCACTAGGTCCTGCACTGGGCTCTCACCATGTCACTGCGAACCTGAGGGCTCGCGCCAGTGGCCCCATCCTCGGGATGGACTGGAGTCCAGCCCTGCTTCTGTGCTTTTCCCTGTCACAAACAAGAGCCCACACGTGTGCCCGAGATCCGCCGGGCACAGCTCTCCTGGGCCGGTTCTGTTGCAGCGATGGGAGACAAGGGTGGCCGGGGTGGAGACCCGGGGTCCCCACTGTGTCATGGGTGCTGGGATGGAGTGGATCAGAGGCAGCAGCTGGGAGTCTGAGCCATGCAACATTTCAGTGACAGAGCCGTCTTCTACGTGAGAGCCTCGGGAGGATCGGTGGATGAGCAGTGCGGCTGCTGTGGAGGGCACCTAGGGAGCACAGGTTGTGAACCTGTGATAACAAAGCCCGGCAAATTTCTCATCAAATTCTCCTAAACTACATCATCTCAGTCTTCAGTGCATATGGGTTTGATACTGGGGATTGAACACAGGGTCTTGGCGCAGAGCTACATCCTCAGCCCTTTTTTATTTTTCATTTTGAGATAGCGTCTCACTGCCCAGACTGGGCTCAGCTTTGTGATTCTTCTGCCTCAGTCTCCCACCGCGCTGGGACTACAGGCCTGTGTCACCATGTCTGGCCTATCAGTGGCTTTATTATCCTTATGATATAAATTAATCACATTATCTTCACTGCACGTGTTGAGTGCCTGCAGTCACCAAGACTTCCAGGGTTGAGTGTGGTCTCCAGCCTGTGTGTCACGGCCTTCTCACTGTTCTGCCAGTGCAGGTGTTTTTTGAAAGAAGAAAGCTGAAATGTTGGGAGGCTGGACAGTTGTGTGCCAGAGCAACAGAGGGCATGAAAGCCATTAAAATCAGGCGTCGGTGGGAGCCGGGAGGCTACATGGAACTGTCTCCATCCTCCAAGCACTGAGGGGTCCCCTCCCCTCGGTGCAGTCTCATCTCCGTCACATCTTGCTGTGCATGTGTCTCGTGTCACAGCTTGCTGCAGGAGGCCATAGGCTGCTGTGAGGTTGTGGCTCCTCCTCCCAGCGGCACAGTGAGTGGCTGTGGCATCTGCTGTTGGCCTATCTTGCGGCTGCCCCTCTGGACAGAGCCACCTGGCCCTCCTGTCACCTTGCCTGACAAGTCTGGCCACAGCCTCTGCCTGATCCAGATTCCCAGCTGGAAGCCTGAGCCCAGTCTAGCACCAGCCCGGAGGCCACAGCTTGGCACGGTCCAGGCAGGCATTTGGCTGGCCACTTCCAGTACCTGCCCAGCTCCTCCAGCCCCACCTAGACCACAGTGCCGGAGTGTGAGGGACAGGGAGGAGGAAGTGCCCAGGGTGTCCACGTTCTCATTTTCTCCTCATTTTTGGCTTCCTGCTGTGCTGTCATGAGCTGCTGTCACTTTTCACCACATTCCAAGATGGAATTCACAGAGCTCTCGTGGACCTGAGCTTCTCCCCACTTCTGGGAAGGGGATCTCATTTCATAGAGTCCTGGTTTGCCTTTGGGGGCCTTAGGGTCCAGGCAGCTGTTGGAGCACCCTCAGTGCTACATCATAAATATGTACATGCATACATAAAGTCAGGCAAAATAAACCACATTCTGTTTTAGAAATGCATTCTTAGAAAGCATTTCTTACAAACCTATATCTTAAAAATAGGACAGTGAATCCACAGATTCAGGGTAGGGTTATAGAAAGCTGCAGGCGATGTGTTAGGCGACATGGAAGTAATCAGTAATGTTATTTGTAAATTTGGGGGGTCAGAAAAGTAGGCGAGGGTAGGATATCTATATTAGTCACTTTCTTGTCTTTGGGACAAAGTGCCCCCACTACCCACAACTTAAAGGAGGAGAGGTTCATTTTGGTTTTCAGAGGGTCCAATCCATGGTATGCTGGTTGCAAGGTAGAAACATCATGGTGAAAGGACCTGGTAGAAGACACCTGCTCACCTCATGGTGACCAGGAAGCAGAGAGGAAGGAGGAGCTGGGAAAAAAGTACTACACACCCTTCCAGGTCACATGCCAGTGACCACCTCCAGCCAGGTCCCAGCTACTAATAGCACAGTGAGCTTCTAGCCTCTCCACAGATGAATCACTGAGGAGCACAGCGCCTTCTGATCCCATCACTTCCCATACACAGGGTGGTGGACACTGTAGAACTAAAGCATGACAATATCATGTTTGTCCCCCTAATGAGGCTGTGGGCACAGGGGCATGGTGGGCTCTGGGTACCGAGGGCACAGGAGCACCTGCGGACAGAGGGCTGGGACCTGAGCAGAGGCTGCTGTAGGGTGCTGGTGCTGACCTGCGGGCTAAGCAGGGCGGCTGTGGCTTGATGTGGGGTTCACACACGCTGTCCCCATTGGCAAACCCCAGCATGTGTCAGAACCCAAGCCGGGGCCAACCCAGAGGCCAGTGAGGGATGGTGGGTCTGTGGAGAGAAGTTGGACTCTGTGGAGATCACCACGCCCAGGAGGCAGATTTTCCTCATGAGAAGAAAGGGAAACTCGCGGAGGAGGTTTTAGAGGTTCTCAGAATTCGTAAAGGTGTCCCTGAGAGAAGCATCTTTTACAAGGAGAGATGGCTGTCCTGGGGGCTCCTCATGACTTCAGAATCTGAGTTTTAAAAGACTGTGAAGGATCCAAGGTGGAGGGCAGCGTGGGGCCTAAGCGCAGACGCTGGGGCCAGGGTCCGGTCTGGTCTGGTCTGGTCTGGTCCCAGGCGTCTGGCAGTGCTCTGGGCTGGCTTTTGAATGAATGAATGAATGAATGAATGGTGACTGAGTGAAAAACTTCCCAGTGGCAAGATCTAAACACACAGCTTGGGCCTGGCTGATGTGCAGGATATTGTAGAAAATGCAAAAAAGGAACAAATGGATACTTAAAGCTAGTTTTAGAAAGCAGACTATTGCCATTGGTGTGTGGGCTGGACCCCAGGGTTTGGACCAGGAGGAAAGGCTACAAGTGGGAGGGTGAAGTGAGCAGAGCTCCTCTGGCCAGAGCAGCTGGGGACACTGTCTCCACACCACTACCTGCTGGTCACGTCTGCACCACTCCCTGCAGTGCCACCTGCCGGCCCTGAGGCCCACCCACTCCAGGGGCCAGGGATGTCCAGTTCTGGCGGGCAGGAGCAGTGGGGTCATGCTGGGCGGGCTGTTCTCTGGGGTCTCCTGGAAGAACAAAGGAGAGTGGTTCAAGGGTGCTGTTCACAAACAGCAGTGCGGTACCTTTTGGGAAGTGGCCTGTTTTCAATCCCTTTTCTCCCTCTCTCTTTCCTCTCCCCTCCTCTGATCTCCTTTCCCAGCTCCACGTTTACCTTCTGGTTTCCTGTCTCTTCTCCGTTATTTATTTATATTTTAGGTTTATCAGATAAGAGAAAACATACGATATTTAACTTTCTGAGTCTGGCTTATTTCACTTACCATGCAGGTCTCTGGTTCCACCCATTTTCCTGCAGATGCCACCATTTCCTTCTTTATGGCCAAGTAAAATCCCATTGCTCATCTACACCACGCTTTCTTCTGATGCTCTCTCCAGTCTGTGCTGTGAGCAGCACCAGGACCAAGAGGTGGCTCTGCTTCTTATTTTAGCCTCCTTCCCCATCTGGATTTTACCCATTAGCTCTCTCCTTGAGCTATGTTCTGCCTCCCTCCAGCTCCGGAGTGAGGCTCTCAGAGCCCCTGGCCAGTGCTGCTGCTTCTAGTATGTCATGATGGAACTCTTCTTAAGGAGACTTTAGAACAAGACTCTCTTTCTTTCTTTTGTTATTTCTTTTTTTATTTTTGGTACCAGAGATTGAACTTGGGTCCTTAAACTTGCGAGGCAGGTGGTGTTCTACAGTCACTTTCTTGTTGATGAGACACAATGTCTGACCCTACAACTTAAAGGAGGAGAGGTTACTGTGGCTCCTGTTTTCAGGTCGGTCAGCTGCTGGAGAACGCATGGTGGAAGGAAGGGTCTGGTGGAGAAGAAGAGAGGAAAACAAGGAGCCAGTGAGGAAGATTCACCCTTCCGGGCCCATCCAGTGGCTGTCTGCATCAGACCCTGCTTCCCATTGTGAGCTGGCTGTGAGCCCCATGATCCAGTCTCCTTCCAAACACTTGAGGGTTTGGGGGATAGGCAAGAGCCAAACTGTAATGGAATGGCTGGAGATCCACAATACAACTGAGAGGAAAGCACAGAAATTCCTCATAGAGTCCAGCCCCACTCAGCAGCCGCTCGTGTGCATGTCCCTGCCAGAGTAGCACCTCTGTCACAGTAGATGGCCTCTCTGGCACCAGCTGCCAGACGTCTCACTCTGATGTCCCAGGGCTGTGGCAAGGACAGGCACCCACTGCGCATTATTCAGGGTCCTTTCCTGCCCCTCCTCTTCTCTCTCCAGCCCTGGGCAGCCACCATGCTCCAAAATGGCCCCACAGTTTGACTTTTTCCAGAATGTCACCAGGAAGATATAATTTTTCAAAGCATGGTTTTGTTCCTGTGTCTTCCATATTTGGTCTGTACTTTTTATTCTGGAGAATAATGTCTCAGATTGCATGTTGATTTTCTCTCTTATTCTTTAATGTGGAAAGAGCCACTCCTGTTTCCCCTCTCTAGCTTGTGTGGCTCTGTCTGGTTGCTCCAGGTGCCCAAATCCTCCCCTGGGAAGTGAGGGTACTGGCGTCCAAGATGGGCACTGTACCAACTTTCTGGTGTGCACTTGCGTGTGTGTGTGTGTGTGTGTGTGTGTGTGTGTGTGTGTGTGCAGAGCTTGTCTGTTTTGGAACATGGCCTGGCCAGTGTCCCAGTGTGAGCACGGGGCTCAGGGCAGAGCAGGTCCATAAGAACAGATTGTTTAAAGATGAAACACTGATGTGAGAGATCTATAATTTGTCCAAAGTAGCAGGGTAATTGCTTCTGCGTGTGTGGATATGGTGTGGGGATCTCTTAGGAGCGTGCTAGTTACAGTGTGGGCTCTGCATTTAAAAATCAACACATAGTATCAATTTTTATGACATCTTTGGTTGACTCTTACACTGTTCTATTACAACCTGGCAGACTTATTGATTGATAAAACTTGGACTCACCTGAGATGCCTTTGTCACCTAGGCTTCCTGGAGAAATGAAGCCCTGTAGAAACTAGTAACATTCCACTGTCTTTATTTTTCCTAAACATCCTCTTGCTCCAACTCAATTTAAAAATACATTCCAGATCTCAAGGTCACAGGCGCTTGGAGCAAATACATTTTACAATTTGTTTCTTCTGTATTGAAACTTTGACCCATCACAGCCAAGACTTAAATGAGGATTTTACTTAAAGAAACAAGATCTGAGCAGACATTCTATGTGAGACTTGGGTCTCATTAAACAATGCAGCAGTGCATGCACACTGTATTAAAGTCCCCCAGTTCTCCCTGGTTCCCTGCGCTGTAAAGTCGAGAAACCTCTCGTGGCCTGCATGTTCCCCCACGCCCGAGTTCATGTTGAAACTGTCCTTGGGCTAGGGATTTAACATTGCAGTGCCACTGCCTGCCTTGCAAGTGAAAGGTCCCGAGTTGATTCCCCAGTACAAACAAAAAAAAAAAAAAAAAAAAAAAAAAAAAAAGAAAGAAAAGAAAAAAAGAAACTGTCCTCATCAATGCCGAGGTAACAGGCCTCTGTGAAATACCAGGTGAGGTCAAGGGTGAGACTCATCAGAGTGAGGATCCTCAGGAGGAGAGGCAGTGGGGCACACACTCCGCTCCCCAGCTCTAGCCCAGAGTGGTCAGGAGAGAAAATGGGGAGGCAGAAGAGTCAGCCCCCGAGGTGAATCAGATCACTCAGGTCTTGGGCGTCCAGTGCCCTGGGCTGAGGGAAGGAAATGCAGGCTGCAGAAGCCACCCTGGCTGCAGCGCTCGGTCTGGGCAGGTCGAGGTGGCCCCACGCTCTCAGTCCAAAGGGCTGTGTCACTCCAAGCCTCAACTCACATCCCAGACATGCCAAGAACAGGCACACACTACTCAGTGGGCACAGGGCTCTGGGTCGATGCCAGCACCAAAGCAAAACAGCAAAAGCCCTAGTATGGGGATGGGTCTGTTGCATATGGATTTATCTTATCTATAGCTGTACAGACTTTCATACCCCAAGGCTCTGTGATTTAATACTTTGTTTTGAGGAACATTAGAACTTTCCCCCTTTCCTCCATTACACATAGTTCTTCCTTGAATATTTATACAATTTTAGTGAATATTCTCATTCATCTGTCTTTGTACAGTTGCCTGAATATTTTGGTAGACTCTGTTTCTACAAGTGCAATTGTCACATCAAGGATAAACACACATTGGCATGGTGGGACACATTTTTAATCCCACCATTCTGGGAGGCTGAGGCAGGAGGATGATAAATTCAAGCTCAGTCTGAGCAGTTTAGTGAGAGCCTTTTTCAAAGTAAAAATAAATATTAATAAAGTTTCAAGAAGTGGCTCAGTGTGAAGGCCCTGGGTTCAATCCCCAGAACTGAAAATAAGAGGGGGGTGGTAGTGGAGTGGGGATATATACGCATTCAAAATTTTAGTTGTCCTCTAAAATGTTTATAACAATTGATAGTCTCATCAAGATGTGTGACAAAAACAGTTATCATTTTGTTCTGAGTGGCATTCTTTTCATTGTTACTGAGGTTGAATATAAATGCATAGGTGTTTGCAATCATTTGTATTTTTCCATTAATTGTCCACTTGTACACTGTCAAAGTTTCAGTGGAGGTGCTTAAGTTTTTATTATGGATTCACTAGAATTCTTCACTATTTCGGACATTATTGTAAGGATAACTCAAACCTTTTCTCATACTTATTTTAGCTTTTCTACTGAGTTATTTTTTTTCTGAAAAAACTGGGTAGCCATGTTGTCATTTTTTATGCCTTGGGAGATGTGGTACCCATCTGGGTAATCTTCCCGCCCTAAGGTTCATAGCATTCACACACATTCTGCCTGATACATTGTTTCCAATTTGTTTTTATGTTTAGATCTTTGATGCATATGGAATTTGTTTTTGAATAAGGTATAACAGACTTCTGTTTCAAGTGTATGAAATATTTATTGGATAGTCTTTCATTCCCCTACCATCTGGAAATACTATTTTTGTCACATGCTGCGTTTCCATGTACACACATCTACTTCCAGATTTCTAAATTTTTCCACTCATTATTTCTGTGACTTCATTGGCATTGAACAGCTTTAATTATTATAGTTTTTGAGTGTATTTTTATACCATTGCTATTGCTACTCAATTGTTTTCCAAATGTTGCTGGCTACTTGGTGCATTTTCTGTTCTAGATTCCAAGTTTTAAAACCCATTTCCCAAAATAGCCATAGAAATTTTCATTTGCATAACATTGAACTTATATAATACTGAAGGAGAATTGGCATATTCATAATATCCTCATATCCATGAATGTAACATGTCTTGAAGTCTTTTATAGTTCAACAAAGTTTTGTAGTTTGTGTTTCCATGTTATTCTTGCATATTTAAGTTGATTTCCACCAATTTTGACATTTCAGTTGGCATTTTAAAGGACATTATCTCTCTTTACCTTGTTTAATGAATGGTTGATGCTATGTAGAAAAGCTATTGATCCCATTTACATGTGCCCACCCTACTGAGGTGATTATGCATTTTAATTTTCCAGCCAGTTGTTTTGGATTGGTGACTTTGTAAAGGGCCAGAGAAGGAGCATCTTTAGCTCCCATACCCCAGGATCTCTGTTGCAATTGTTCAACTCCACCTGCAGTGAGAGGCAGCCAGGCCAAGACCCAAAGATGTAAGGCTATATACCAATCACATTTTGTGTGTAGAAGAGACCTAGAATAGCAAAAGCCATCCTAGGCAACAGAGATATGGCAGCAGGTATAACAATTCCCAATTTGAAACTATACTGCAAAGCCACTGTGATAAAATCAGCATGGTACTGGCAAAGGAAAAGATCTGAGGATCAGTGGAATAGATTGGAAGATACAGAAATAACTCCAGATATACTCAGCTACCTCATCTTTGACAAAGGAGCCAACCATCCACAGTAGAGGAAAGATAGCCTCTTTAATAAATTGTGTTGGAAAAACTGGATCTCAACCTGCCAAAGATTAAAACTAGACCCTTATCTTTCACCATGCACTAAACTAAAATCCAAGTGGATTAAAGATCTTAATATTAAAAAAGAAACACTAAATTTTCTGGAAGATAAATTAGGCAGAACTCTTGAAGACACTGGCATAGGAAAAGACTTTATGAACAAATCCTTGGTAGCATGGGAACTAGCAGAAAGAATCAACAACTGGGATCTCTTCTTATTAAAAAGCTTCTGCACTGCAAAAGAAACCATCAACAGAACTAAAAGACAACCTACAATGTGGGAAAAAATTTTTACAGCTGTACCTCAGACAAAGGACTGTTATCTAGAATATATAAAGAACTAAAAACACCCCAGCCCCCCCAATATAAAGATCTGATTTAAAAATGGGCATCTGAAATGAATAGACATTTCTCAGACAAAGAAGTAAAAGCAGCAAATAAATATATGAAAAAATGTTCCACATCACTGGTCATTTGCGAGATGCAGATGAAAACAACACTGAGATTCTACCTCACCCCAGAAAGAATGGCTGCTATCAAGAAATCAACCAATAACAAATGTTGGCGGGGTTGTGGGGAGAAAGGAACCCTTCTCCATTGTTGGTGGGAGTGCAGACTGGTGCAACCACTATGGAAATCAATATGGAGATACCTCAAAGAACTAGGATTAGAGGTTCCATTTGACCCAGCCATCCCTCTGCTGGGTATCTTTCTAAAGGAATTAAAAGAATCATATCACAGTGATATATGTGCACCCATGTTTATAGCAGCACAGTTTGTAATAGCTAAAACTTGGAAACAGCCCATTTGCCCATCAGTTGGAGAATGGATAAAGAAGATGTGGTTTTTCTATAAAATGGAATACCACCCAGCCATAAAGAATGAGAAATTACAGTCATTCATAGGAAAATTGATGCATATCAAGGATATACTCTTAAGTGAAACAAAGAAGTCACACATATGTAAATACCTAATAGTTTCTCTGGTGTGAAAAACTGTAATAGTACATAAGATCCTAATGGTATAATTGACAATGTGAAATAGGAAGAAAAGGGCTAAAGGTATAGGGGAAGTGGGAAGGGTAGGGGAAAGGAAATAAAGAAAAAAGAAAAAAATATGAGAAAATGGAAATAATGTATTTATACATAGGGAAGGGAGGAGGGGGTGAAGGGAAGGCAGGGATAAGGGGAAAAAATGAGAACCAAGACCTGTCATGTAAAGGCACAAGATCCTAATGGTGAATATAACTGCTGTATACCTAAAATGTACCAATAAACTCAATGAGAAAAAAAAAATTTGTGTGCAGAGCTAGGCTGCTGTGGACCTAGCCCTTGGCACAGGATGCAGACTGCACTGATTGTATTCTGAAGGTGAAAACATGTCACAGTTGAACAGGTGTCTCTCCTGTTTTGTAGCTTAGATCAAAGGTGTCCCCAGAGGGTCCTGTGCTAAAGACTTGTTCCTCCAGTGGGTACTCTTTGGAGCTGGTAGAACCTGAGGGGCCCAGTACAGGTCCTGGGATTTGGACCTCTTTCCCTTGCAAAAGGTGGTGGGATCCTGTCCTCTGCCTACAGCTGAGGTGAATGCTGCTCTGCCTTGAACATCAGCTGTGGAAAGGTGCCTTTTCCCAGAGCCAGGAGCCAGGCCATTACAGACTGGAACCTCCAGAAACGTAAGCCAGGATTTGGGTATTTGTTAGGGACAGAGACTGGGCACACTACTTGTCTCCAGAAACGACTTCAGACATGTTGAACAACCTTTCTCTTATTCCTGTCTTGCAGTTTCATTCTTAAGTCTGCAATTTCTTATGACCTTTTGGTGGATATGTTTATCTCATTAAAGTCACCATCATCTGTTTCAGGTTACGAAGAGATTTTAACAGCAGTGTGACTGCATTTGATCAAACACTTAGTGTGAACATGTCCCTTAGTATTCCTATGCTCATGCCACTTCTCCCGAAAGGTGAGATACTGCAGCAGAGCAGGATTGAAGAGGGGACTCTGGAGGAGTGGGAGTGCCCAGAGACACAGACTCTCCTGACCCCCTCTGGAGGATAAAGGGGGTGATTCTCCCTTCTCCATCCTCCCCTTCTTCCAGAGTAACAGCCCTGGAGGTTTTAAGGTATTTTTTTTCTGTACTGGAGACGGAAGCCAGGGCCTTTGCACTGAGCTACATCCCCACCCCTTTTTATGTATTTTAAAATTTTAAAGCAGGATTCTGTGTGTCGCTATGTTGCCCAGGCTGTGATCACACCTGCAAACCTCCTGCCTCAGCCTCCCAGAGCCAGGATTACAGGCGTGCACTGACATGCCAGGTTACATTGCTGGTGTTTAAGATGGCATCAACTGGCTCAAGGAAAAGAGGGTGTGCACTTGGTGTGCCTCAGTCTACGTGATCAGACCCCATTTGCTGGGGCAGTGACCCTTTCACTCCTGGGCAACAGGCACCTGGGTGGAAGGATCCCTTCCACTACCATGCCCTTCCCTGGGAGGGGGAAAACACAGAGCCACAACTCAGGGCTGCCTCTCCTCTCCTGCATGCTGGGAGGCAGGAACATAGGCTGGGCACCATGTCGTCTGCCCTCAGCTGTGTGGAGTCAGCCCAGGGCTGAAAATGCTGTTTGGGTGCAGGTCAAATGCACTCTTTGGTTTTCTTCAGCACCCGATCTGCATGGGGACCCATGGAAGCCGGAGTGGAAAGCACCGGCTGACAAATGCAGGGACCCAGGGATCCTGCATACTCCTCACGGGGGACTCAGTTGCGTTGGGCAGGTTATAGGTGAGGTCCTGTACCCACCACCGGCCAGACCTTGGGGAGTCAGCCACTTCTTGTGCTCAGTCCTTTTGCAGGAAGGGACATGTTCTGCACCTTGGGGACCAGAGGTATAGGGAAAGCATGTTCTCGGATGGAACCCATCAGAAATGAAGGACATCAGAAGCCCTGGGACCATCCAAGGCAGGGACTCTGGCAGGGTCTGCTGGCATTCCCATCTCAGCCTCTGCCTTTCTGGCACATTTGCCACTGTGTGGAGCCTGTAGAGGGCTGGTGAGGACTGTGGTGTCTGAGGAGCGATGGTCTTGGAGGGGGCCTCTGAGCTGCTGGGGTGTCCATCCCTCAGAAGTGACCCTGCTCCTGTGGTCAGGATGGCGAAAGCAGGGGCTGTGTTTGGGTGTGGTAGGGAACAAGAGGGACGTGAGCTTCCTGGACTATTTGCTCAGTTTGGCTGTGACCTGAAAGCTGCTCTAAAAGTGAAGTTAATTAATTAGCACTTAAAAAGTTACCAGTTGGGGATGACGGTGCGATTCAGTGGTACAGAACTATTATGTTTGAGGCCCTGGGTTTGATCCCCAGCACTGCAAATATAAATAAGACTGGGGCATGGTAGCTCATGCCTGTAATCCCAGTATCCTGTGAGGCTGAAGCACGAGGATATGAACTTCAAGCCCAATTGAGGCAAATGAGTGGTTTAGCAAGAAGCTAAGGATGTACCTCAGCATGGAAACCATAGATTCATTCTCCAGTACCACAATAAATCATCAATCAATTATCAGAAAAACGTTATTAAGAAAGAACATTTACAGCCAGTCAGACACGAAGAACTAAAATCAACACTGTATTGTTAACAAAGAATACAATGTTATTGTAAGGTACTTAGGAGTAAAGAACAATGCATAATATACATCTAATTTTTTAAGACAATATACAGTCAACATGTTCTGATCAACAGTATAAACCATATAAAAGAAAATCTTGCTTTCCATTTGTACAAATACTGCATTCATCACTGCAAAACTTTACAAGGTTAAAATGCACCACATCAAGAAGCTGTAACACACAGTTACCGTCCGCAAGGTCACCCCAGTACCAGCCCTCAGACCCATGGGGTCTCTCTATCTACAAGAGATTATGGTGTACAGCAAGATTATTTTGTAGTCAAATCAGGTCAGTAGAGGTTTTAAAAAATAAGTAAATGCCTCTAAAGAAGTATGCACTTAAGTTTCCTCTTGTATTTGTCCTGCAGTGTGAGGAGTGGGGATTTCTAGTGACCCAGGGTTAGACCTCAGAGCACTCACTGAGACTTTTCATGTGTATGGAAGAGAAAGCCTGACTGGCTTGTTTTTATTCCAGGTATAGTTTATGACCAAAGTATTAAAAATGTTTCTAAACACAAGAAGATTCCTATTTCTACAAAAGCCAAGCAACTATGTATCAACCCTTGAAGTCTGCCCTGCACTGACAGATGGAGGATTTCCTTCACCCTTCCGGATAAAGGTTCCCTGGTTGCTACAGGGAGAGCAGCAGTGCTAGTTGTACAGGCAGAAGAATTACCTATGGCACTGCCAGTCCACCTTTAACAGACCACGCGAGCCCAGCACATACCAACCATGTCTGTCGTGGGCTTCCTCTGTGTGCTATCTGTGGGGAGTCACTCCTTCGGCCCTTGGGCAGCTGTCTCAGGAACTCTCTCTAGGTCCAATACTCAGGGAGGGTGTTGACTTCTTTGTGTTTACGGGTCTTGGGGTCTGAGAGTCACCCACTCTGTGGGGACACGTAGCCAGTCCCTGAGCTGTGGGTCTCAACACTGGCTTGTGTTACAGTGGCCTTAGGAGCTTTACTAAGAGCAAAGTCTTGGGCTTATCCCTTAGGACTTTGCGTTAAATGGGTCTCAGGTGTAGCTCCTGGGCAACCGAGGCACAGCAGGGCAGTTGGACTTGGACTGGGTAGACCGGTGGTAGATTTCATGGGTGTGTTGTGTAAAGCACACACATGTAGCACTGTTAAGGCTTTCCCGATCCTTCTGGTCCATATTGGTCAGTGAATATAAATTGTAAATAGAGAAATAAAATAGAATAATCCACATTAAATCTGATTAGTACACAGAAACCAACAAAGTGCTATATTATTACTGCTTTTCTTGTATTTACAAGGTGGTGTTGTCAGAAGATCAGAGGACAGCATGTGACTGGATTCTCCTCCTCACAGTGTTCCCTTTGCCTTAGCACTGTCTCATGCAGACTCAGCAGAGCCTGCCTGGGCCAAGGCAAAGCCACTGTGCTGTTTCCTCTTTGCTACTTGGACAAATATTCTATTAACATGGCAGTGACCCAGCGTAGCTCTGCAATGAGGCTGTCCCTTTTCCTAAGATAGAAGAGACTTTTCTTGCTTCATTTTAACCCTTATAAGCAAAAATTCCAATTTCAAATTTTACTTCCATTTCAGTCTTTCTGAAGTACACTGTTTCCCTTAGTAGAAAAATTAGTTTTCTAAAAATATACTTTACAAAGTTCAGTGCTATATAAAGAGGACAATAACCTGCAAAAAAGTTACAAAAATAGATTTGCATTTAAAAATCGTATCTGAATACGTGTTTAACAGCACGAAAATGTTTGCCCAAGAACTATGGCAGGTGTGGCTGGGAAAGGGCAGGGATTTCTTCAGTTAGGGTTTTATAGTCCCCTTGCAGGGAATATAAACAGATCACTGTTATCACAAACATGTATGCTTATCAGACGGAAATGCAAAGGAAAGATTAAGGGCAACTTCAAGAGCTGCCTTGTTAGAGGGAGTAGCTCCCCCAGCATGGGAGCAGGGGAGACCAGCTTTTACAACTCTCTTCTCAGAAAACTCAGCGTCCCAGGGCTTATTCCAGGCTCAGATTTGGACATTTGCCATTTTCAGGGTAAACAGTCGGTGATAAGAAGTCAGGTTCTTGGAAGGACAGCCAGGGCCAATCTCAGGCTCGGGTCTGAATGGCACCTGGGAACCTCTGCCCTCCCCAGAGGGTTTATGCTGACTTGGAGCGTGGTGTAGACTCCACAGGCTTGGGCAACTGATGGGGTCTAGGAGATAGTGTTCCGCACAGGCTTCCTGTCAGAATCAACTCAGGGTGGGTTATTGGGCCTGTTCTCAGGGAACCCCTGAGGTGCTAACTGAGTTGCTTGTTGGGACTGCTGACCCCTCCTTATGCTCCCAGGTGCTTCAGTGCAGCAGCATAGGACACTGGACATGTGCTACCCAGCGGCTCATTAGGAAGACATGGGTGGAGGGCCAGCAGCCAGGCCTCTCCTTCACACTGTGGTCCTGGATGCAGTGGAGATGTTAGAATAGCCCAGAATACTCTGTAAAGTTCAGCCTGGGCTGCATCTGAGAAAACTCACCAGGATCCTCTTGCCAGGTGCAGGATGCTTTCCAACAGCCTGACCCAGAACCTGTGCCTTCTGTGCCTTTGTGGTCCTTGGCTCCTTCCTGCTGCAGTGGGGTGGAGTAGGGGCAAGCAGATAGGATCTTCAAGAAACACAGGTGTTGGGCCCACTTGCTACCTGCAGTAGACGCTTCTTGGGTGCCCACTTAGGACAGAGACAGCCCGGACTCTGCATATTCTGAGTGTGAAAGACACAGCTCTCTTTTAAAGTACAAGGTGTGAAGTATTTTTCTTGGGTATAGGAGTAGGGACTTCTTACAGAATGAGAGATTTGCATAAAGACTTCAGCCCATGGTGAATGTTCACTCCTAACTGCTCCCAGAGACCAAACCTGAGGCTGGGGCATGGGGACACCTCTCCCAGGAACTGACTCAGAGACAGATGAAAGATGGACACTCTCAAAGGCACTGGGGGCTGGTTGTTCTTGAGGAATGGTGGAAGGGCAGAGTTAGGACTGAGACATGGAAACATGGTGACTGTGGCCTCAGCTCTCAGCCCACAGTTCCATGCCTCCTGGGACAAAGCAGAGCAGATATTTGGGAAAACACATTCTCAACATTAATAGCAACAAAGTTTTATGCAGGAAAACTGAAATACAAAGGAGAGCAAAAGCAAGCTTGAATAGTCTTGGCTATTTTATTATGTTATAGGAAAGTATTTCAAAGTACAAAAATACTAGGATTTCTTGGCTACTGTTGGGCTGGCTTATGACTAACTCCCCTTCTTCATCTGCTTCTTGACCACTAAGTGACAGAAGAATCCGAGTCATTCTGCTTCCCAGTTCTGTGCAGAGGGCTAAGAGCTTTCTTTACATTTTGGAGTGAATTGATAAGGAAAGGGCCTGACGGGCAAAGGTGGTAAATCTCAGATGTGAGAAATGCTGTTCAGGCTTCTCACTACTTTTCAGGAATCCCACAGGGAGGCCACCCTTGGGGAGCAGAGTCAGGCTCTCTGCTTCCCTAGCGGATCCCCTGGTGTCTGCTTTCTTGGCCAGGATCCCAGGCCGGAGCACAGTTGCCACCTCCCTCCAGGACAAGATGCTAGTTATGCTTGAGGGTGCCCCATGGCACCTTCATCTCTGGTTCTTGCCTGGGACGCCCCAGGCAAAACCTGCTGCCCGCTCTGTCTCAGACCACTGATGCATCTTCTCTGACATCTGTTATAGTGTTCTAAGGTAGGGTCTATTAATTCATTTCCTTTGTTACATCGTGTATTTCTCAATCGGGGATTCTTCCTTGGTACAGGGGAAGAGGTGGATTTGACTAAGAGTGGGTGAAATACTGGTGACAATCAGATCACAAGGAGGAGAGCTCTAACGACGTGGACTTCCCCTGTAAAACACCTACAGATGTGAAAACACTGTCATTCACTCTAAATCTAACTTCCCGATGGCCATTCGATCTCTCCTCACCTGCCTGTGAGGTGCAGCTCCTGTGACTGTTAGCTCTTGCCTGGTGACCTCACAGATGACACTTTCTCACTCAGTGCATGGAGACCCGGGCAGAAACAAGGAAGAGTTTGCACATTTGCAGCAAAATATTTTAAGGGAAAATGCAAAGATTGTCTCCCTAAAATTTTGCAGCTGGAGAAAGGTGCAGGCAAAGTGAGTTTTCAGAGCACCATTTTTGTGATCTCATGAAATTTGCCCAAAATTTTCATCTGAGACTCACATTTGGGTGCTAAACTGAGTGTTATGATGCACGTTTGGAATCCCAGCATTCCGGGAAGTGCAGGCAGAAGAATCAGAAGTTCCTACCCAGTCCAGGCAACTTAGTGGGACCCTGCCTCAAGTTAAAACATAGAAAGGTGTTGGGGATGTGGAATGGTGCAGAGTGCTGGGTTCGATTCCCAGTACTGTCCAAAATAAGAAAGAAATCTGACTGCTGTGTTCTTGCACAAACTCTTGCAGTTTCCTTGTCTTGATGACAGGCGATTGGCCTGAACATTGGTGGATCAAATGTGGAATCTTAGCTATTCTTGGTCGTACTGTCTTGTTTTTGCTGACTTCATGATGTCAAGACAGGGAAAGCTTATGAAGTTTCAAAACAACGGAACGGAAAACAGACAAGGCTAGTACTCATGATCAGAAAACACTGGTGAACCAATGGAGGTCACAGCAGGGAGACACATACAGAAGTGAGTCTGAGGGTGAATCCTACCCTTCGGGTCCTTTCCTCCCGTGAAGGAACGGAGTGGCTTGTCCCATGTACCTGACACAATGTGAGTGTACCGAGCAGGCCTGCCAAGGACACGGGGCTCCTTGTGTATCCTTGCCTTCCACAGTCTCGGAGGAGCAGAGCCAGTGGAATGCAGCAGTGGCTGGAAGACTTGTGGCCCATGCTCCTTTGCCTGGATGGACTGAGTGTAGCAAGTACATGGGCTTCTTCCTTGGACAGCCCAGGAACTCAAAATCAGGCATGGTGACTGACTAGAAACCCCAAGATCCCCAAGAGGTAAAACTCCTATATATCTTTACTGTTTTTCTAATGTACCTCGCCAAAACGTAAACTTCTGCCCAAATGGCCAAGATTCTCACTGAGTGTGTTTTGTGGAAGCTTCACAGTTTGGAGCCTGGGGAATGTACCTGCACTTCCCCAGCACATCTGGGGAGGAGCACTTCTGGCTGAGGGTCCAAAGACAGCTGCCCCGTGAGAGCCAATCCTGATCTGCAACAGAACAGGGAGTGGCTGGGTCCCGGGTGGCTGAAGGGGCTGGAATCTGTGTGGCAGAGGCTGTGCTCCATGTCATGCTCCAATGAACTCACTGCTCGGCGGGGCCACCCGAAGGTATTCTGCATTTTCAGCTGTGGGGCTCTTAAAGATGCCATTGGGCTTGTTTTCCTTGGGAAGAAAGTCCTGCTGGTAGTCGGGGTTGTCCAGGCTCATTTGGTGGTTGCCCTTTTGTGCCCAGGGGGTGGAGCCGTCGAAGGTGTTGCCACAGGTCGGCAGGAGAGTGTTGAGATACTCAGGGTTGCCCACGGCATGGCTGTGGGGGTTTTGGTAGTGCTGGTCTCTGCCGGGGGCAGGATGTGGGGGCTGATTGTGATACACCGGGTTCTGCACGGAGCCTGCGGGCCTTCTGGGGCAGGATTGGTTTATGTATTCTGAAAGTGAAAAGCGAACAGGGCAAGGTCAGCTCAAAGCACTGCCGAGATCCCAAGGCGAACCCTGTGAGTGTCTTCAATTATAGTCGTGGCAGAGGCACAGACGCTCAGAGGCGACTGCAGAATGCACTGCACACCTTTCTTCTCTTCCTGAAGCCAGGGCACTTGTATCCTTGGCAAGTTTCAATTGCTCAGAGGACAGCTGGCCTCTACAGGTGTGTGTGTGTGTGTGAGTGTGTGTGTGCAGTCTGCAAGTGACAGGAACTACAGCTGAGATTAGGAAAATGCACATTTCACAGCCGAAGCACAGAACCAAGCAGGAGGACATGCATGTCTGTCATATGCACACACATCCACACCCACACACACACATGCACACAGTGTGTGTGCATAAACACACACATACAGACGTGGCTATCTTTCCTGTCTGCTTCAAACTCCAGAAAATTTGTGGATCCATGTCTAAAACAGACCCACAGAAAACAGCCCAGCAGCCTCCCGAGTCCACACCAGGCCTTGTACATGCTCCAACTTTCAAGCTGCACAATCCCCAGGGAAGGGGAGGTGAGTGATAGTTTCCCGAGCAAGAGTGGCCACTCACCAGGTGCCGGCAGGAACTCGTCGTCCAGGCTGTCCTCGGCCAGGGTGCCTGTGGGGTCGGAGCTGTAACGCTGAAGGAAGCTGTCTCCCTGGACAGGGCAGGTCTGTTGGGAGACAGGCAAGGTGACCTCACCGGGCCCAGACCCCATCTACCCTGCTGCAGAAGGGCTCAGGGCCCAGGGCGGGGCCCAAGAGTAGGGACTGCGGGTGTCACACTGCAGATGGCCACACACTATGTCCCCAGGTGCCACCGTTTGCCCCATTCACAGGGAGGCCACAGACAGCAATGCACACCCCACATGCATGAGGATTGAGTATACACTCCTCCTCACGGGAACTGTTACCCCTCCAGTGTAAGTGTCACACAAAGGCACCCAGCAGCACCCTGATGGCTGGTGGGAGCGCAGGCCACTGGCTCCCCAGAGACCCTGGTTCAGCAGGTCTGGCTAGTGGCCTGAGCAGTGACACCTTTGTTTTTCTTCTGTGGTACTGGGGTCAAACCCAGGGCCTTGGCACTGAGCCATATCCCGACCCTTCTTTTTGTATTCTTTCTTTTGAGACAGGGTCTCAATGAGCTGCTAAGTTCTTTGAGCTTGGCTTAAACCTGCCTCAGCCCTAGGGCATTGGGACTTACAGGTGTGCACCACCTGCCTGCTGAGAAGGTACACTGGTAACAAGCTAGTCAGTGGTGCCCACACTGTTCCGTGGTTCAGGAGCCACCCTGTGAGCAGCAGCCTGCAGTGATGGCTAATCGCCAGCCTTGGGGCTCAGAGAGGAAGCAGGAGAGGAGCCATGTGAGTCGGCTCGGACGGTCACTTCCCATGCACGGCAGAGCTGAGCTGAGAACAGAGCTGCTGGGTAGTTCTGCTGTGTAAAGGGTTTACCTACCCCGTTTCTGTGGACACAAGCTCCTGTCGAGTTGTTGCTGTTTGCACTCTGAAAAGGAGACAGAGATGGTGTTGAGGAGCACTGCCCCCCTCCGTGCTTCCCCTGAAAGTGGTGGGTCTCAAGTGGGAAGATTTGAAGGTGCTTAATTTCCCTCTTGACTCACTCACTTTAAAAAACTAGGGTTGGCTGGATTTCGTGTTGTTCCTGGGCAGACCAGGGAGGATTACACAAGTAGTTGTGGTGTCACAAAGTAATCCATACCTGTACTTGACTGATTTTGATTTTGACTCTACTACTCAGTCAAAATTTGCTTCTTTGTCAGGTGAGTTTCACTAGGTCTAGGTTGCCATTTTCTCAAAACTCAGTGTGTTTAAAACACTGGAGGGAAGGAGGGAAGAAAGGAGTGGGTGAGGGAGGGTGGGAGGGAGAGGAAGAGAGAGAGACAGATAGAGAGACACAGACAGAGGACAGAGATGTGGGGGAGTGCGTTGTGTACCAGAGAACTCAGGAGGGGCGTCCGGGAGGTGGAGGGGCTGCTGAAGAAGCCCTGCTGGGGAATGAGGTACTCGTCTGCATCCACAACGTCCTCCATGTCCTCCTCATCCATCAGGGCTCTGTAGAAGTTGGAGTCCGTAGGGCTGGGCAGATGCATCCTCTCATCACCCTGGGGCAGGGAATGTGATGGTTACAAGGGTCCTAGCAGCTGCCCCTCCTGGCCACAGCAGTGGGGCTCTGTCCACAGTGGGGCCTGTGTGTTTTCGGATTCAATCTCCTGCAGACTGAGGACTGAATCCAGGGCCTTTCCACTGAGCAGTGTCCTCAGCACATTTTAGAATTTTTTATCTTGGTAGAGGATCTCACTAAGGTGCCAGCTTCCTCAGGCTTGGTTCAAACTGTGATCATCCTCCAGCCTCACCCTTCCTGAGTGCTGGAGCTGCAGGTGTGTCATCATACCTGGCTTGCATTTATTTATTTTTGAGACAGGCTATCACCATAATCTAGGTTGGCCACAAATCTGTGATCCTGCCTCAGCTTCTCAAATGCTGGGATTGTGAGCAGGCCAACCATGCCAGGTTTCCAGTTTAGTTGTAACACAATCCCCGCAGCTTTCCACAGTACACAGCTGCTTCCCCCACTGCATGTGGGGACCTGCATGTCTGAAAGTCTCTGTGGGAGGAGAAAGGAAAGAGGCTACACCATTTGTTGGCATGTACGGTGTGTGCTGCTAGGGGCTGCACAGTTCGCTTCATCACTGTGCTACCTGACTGAATCTGAGCAGAGAGACAGCCCTGTGAGTGTGGTTTTGCTGCCCCACATTAGGTGAGTGACTGATGGGTGGGTCGCCCCAGGTACACAGGGATGGGAAGCTCTATTTACTCCTCCTCATGCCAGGCAAGGGCTTGGGGGCGGAGCTGTGGGGCCCAGGGAAGGGGCAGCTGCATCTGGGAGGAGAGTTAAGAGGACCCACCACTGGCTCACAGTCCAGCCTGCTCCATAACTGGGAACCCACGGTGGGGTTCATGAGGCCAGTGCTCTACGGAGCTATGGCTCTGGGTGCCACGGATCTAACAGTGTGCCTGAGGCGTGGCTGCAGAACAGGCACAGTGACAGCAGAGGGTGCACAGCTCTGGCCCAGTACCTGAATGACGAGGTAGCGCTGGGGGTCTCGGGCCATTTTGGAGAACTCAACAATCAACTCGCGGAACTTTGGGCGGCTGTCTGCATCTATCATCCAGCCTGAGAAAGGGAAGAAAACAGCAATCAGAACCAGGAAGGAATGATAAAGATGGTGTTGGCTGTGGCTTATGGCTAGATGTCCCCTGGGAGCCTGGCTTTTGGGGTGAGGAAGTAGGGCCTGGTGGGAGAGGGGTCCTTGGAGAAGGGCCTGGAAGGGTCTGTCTTCCTCCTGGTACCTACCTGCTCTCTGTGCTTCCTGATACCACGCCATTCCTGGGCCAGACCCTCTGTTGTGTCGCCCTGCCCTGGGGCCAGAGAACACAGGCCAAAACCTCTACTGTGAGCCTAAACAAACCTCTCTTCCTTTAAATTGTGTGTGTGTTGTGTATTTTGTCTCAGAAACAAGAAAATAACTAAAACAGATTTCTTAAAGAAAGCATTTATGTCACAAGAGACCCAGAATAGCCGAAGGAATCCTGAGGACAGTAAGCAGACAAACAAACAAACAAAACACAGGCTGGAGGCTTCATAACAGCAGACTCCACACCACACAATAAAGCCATGGTTATTAAAACAGTGCAGCACGCAGCAAGCAGGCATCGACCAGGCAGACAGGACAGGGAGGCCAACTGCTAATACACACAGTGCACAGCCACAGAACTGCTGAGTTTTGACAAAGGTACCAAGAATACATAGTAGAGAAGACAACTTCTTTCCTAAGCAGTGTTGGCAAAGCTAATGCACACAGGAGAGGAACCAGACCTTGCACACACACAAAATGCTCAAAATGGATTAACACATTGAAACTCAGGTGTGAAACTATGAAACTACATCCAGAAACCATAAAGCAAACTTTTCAAGACACTGGTGTAGGTAACAGAAAGCACAGGAAAAAAAAAAAAAAAAAAAAAAAGATAATCCCAGTACCCTGGGAGGCTGAGGCAGGATGGCTGCAAATTTGAGCCAAGCCTGGGCAACTTAGGGACTTAGTAAGACCCTATCTCAAAAAAAAAAACAAAAAAAGGGCTGTGGTGTAACTCAGTATGAAGGCCCTGGATTCAACCCCTAGTATTGGGGGAAAAACTAAGAAAACATCAAAGAAGCTTTTGCACAGAAAAACAACAATAAAAACAATCTACAAGAGTCAGAGACAACCTATGAATGAAAATCTTTGTAAACAATACAAATATAAGTTGAATACACACAAAATCCCCTAAAATAAACAATTTAATTTAAAAATGGGCAAAGAACCAAATAACATCTCCAAGAAGACACACAGGTGGCAACAGATATATGAAAAAATGCTGTTTCATGAATCATCAGAGAAATGCAAAACAAAACCACCCTGAGATACATTTTACCCCTGCTAGAGTAGCCCTCACCCCAAAGATGGGAAATGACAAATGCTGGCTGGGATGGGAGAAGAGGAGCTTTTCAATACCGTGAGTGAATGCAAGTTAGGACAGTTGTGGAAACTGTGGAGACTCCTCAGAAACTTCAGCAGGAACTACCGTCTGACCCAGCAATTCCATGTCTAGTTACATACCCGAACAATACAAAATCTCAGACCAAGGAGATACCTGCACCTCCATGTTTCCAGAGCCAAAATGCAGAGCCAACCCAGGTGACTTTGCCTTGAATGGATAGAAAATGTGGTATGTTTGCATAGTGGAGTGCTATGCTGCCAGAAAAAGTGAAACCTTGCCATTTGTAGCCATGTAAATGGAAATGGAGATCATTACATCTATGAAAGAAGTCAGACACAGAAAGGCAAAAGCACACATTCTCAGTCGATTAGGGAAACCTTGTGGAACAGTGAGCACTGGAAATGGGGAAGGGTTGGGGGACAGAATTCAGGGTCTTCTAGGGATTGGGAAGGTGGGGAGCAGAGGAGGAAGAGGAAGGGGAAGGCTGCGATCACTGCATGTGTGCACACCTGGAAACCCCAGTGAGCCCCACAGATCTGTACGATGAGTAGGTGGCACTAACAGGAGAGGAGGAAGGATGCTGTTACCAGTGTTAAGAAGAAGGCAGTTCTGGTGCAGTGCTGTGGGCCAAGCCATGGGGAGAAGCCCAACCTTTGGCGGCAGCTCTCAGCCCGGCCCCTGTGCTGTCACTGTCACAGATCAGCAAACAATCGGGTCTCTGATTTCCTGCACTGCTTTTCTGAGGGCCCTGTGATAGAGCCATGGCAGTATGCAGCGACTTCGTGGTTATGGTGGCTGCAGGCACCCTTTGGACCGGGCTATTGCCCCATGACACAGCCCCAAGCTCTGAGGAGTCCGCACCATGGCACTGGGGAGTGCAAGTCTGACCCCCATGGTGCCCCACAGCATCCTGCACCATGCAGGGCAGGGCCAGCAGTCTGCAGCCTCCTTTCCTTTCTTAGCCACCCACAGAGCCAGGGTGGAACCCAGAGCTGCAAGTGCTGGTGCCTTCCTCACCAGTCCGCACACCAATCCCACGACTGGTCCAGTAGGGGGAGTGCTGTCCCTGGACTTCCTTGGGCCTCTCCAGAGGGCCCATTATTCCTCCAACAGGGCACTGAGCTACCTCCAGCTGGATATGCTGTGACAGACAAACCACGAGACCCTCTGGATGCCGATCCCATGGCAGCAGAACCAGAGACCGCCCCCGGCCGCACAGAGCTTCTGACCCAGGGCCCAGAGCACGGGGGTCTGGTGGAACAGCAGTGCACTCAGTCCTCCCACAGGGCAGTGTTTAATACCACCCGGTAGAAGACCTCGCAGAAACCCACTGTCCAGACCTCACAAAGCAGGATGCTGATCCTATCAGCCTCACTGGCAGGGATCTGAAAACATTCCGTCCCATTGCCACAGGCTCTGCAGTTCACCAAGCAAACCACAGAGCAGAGGATTGGGGTGCAAGACTTGGCTTACTTCTCTGCTCATGAACATGAGCAGATGTCAGGCCCCACAGCCCAGGGAGTCCGCTCTGAAGAAGGTGTGCGGAGCATTTGCAGTGCTCCTGGGCCCATGCGTCTGCCCCAGAGGGGTGGAAGATCGTGCTGTGGGCAGTGGGCCAGAAGCAGGGCCCGCCCGGCCCACCTGGCACTCACACTTGACCATGATCATGTAGACGTCGATGGTGCAGATGGGTGGCTGCGGGAGACGCTCCCCCTTCTCTAGGATGGATGAGATCTCGCTTGCGGGGATCCCGTCGTATGGCTTGGACCCGAAGGTCATCAGCTCCCACACCGTGACTCCTGGGGAGAAGCAACAGAGACAGCCGTCATCTGGAGGCAGGTGCCACACCCAGCACCGTGGCCCCTCGGGGTGCTGCTCTCTGCATGGCTCCGGCATAGCCACCTAACAAGTGGGAACTAGCAGCACCAGGTGGTTTCAGTGAAGGAACACAACTGAAGGTGTAGGAAAGGCCTGGCAGACCGCAGCTGGCTCATAAGAGGAGAACAGCAGTGACAGTGCAGAGGGACAGTGTGCAGTGTGTGTAGATGGTGCTGTAGCATGCTCACACCCATGTCGGTGCTGTGGTGGAGTCACGTTCACACCCGTGTCTGCTGTGGCAGACTCACACCTCATGCCTGTATTCATGGGAGCGAAGGGACAGGGATTCTGAGGAAGGCAGTAGCTCATGTTCCTCATGAGAAACACAAGAACCTCACATTTTTTGTTTCAAAGTCAGTCAATGCCAACTTGTTCAATCAAGTTGAAGCGGGTGTTGCTTGGATCGAGTTTTCTCTGACAAGCCCAGCTCTGCTGGGCCCCTTGCTCCGGCTTCCCTAATGAGAGGCTCCATTCTGCTATGGGCAGCCTGGCCTTCCTTGGCTCCTGGTATCCTGCGTGCTGTGGAGGCAGCCACAGAGGGACTGAATGTGGACTTGCACCACCCAGACCTGGCAGAGCGTCTCAGTCCAGTCGCCAAGAGACCCGTGTCCCTGGACCTGAATGCTAGGTCTGTATGACAGTTCAAGCAGTAACAACTCAAAACCCATTTGAAACTTTCTACAGTGATGCTCAAAAAGGCTTAGATTTTGCTAAAGTCTATGCAAATATTCCAATATCATAAAAATCCTAAATGTAAAATACTTCCTGTACCTCCATGCATTTTCGAATAGGGCCCCCTAACTGTACTGCAGACCTGCTCAGATTTTATGAGGCCGTTTTAAAACAGGGCTTCCAAGTTAATGTACAGAATATAAGGTCAGAAGGGAAAGGGAAGCAGGGTCCCAGGCCACAGCACAGACCGTGGTGTGTCCACCTGCATGGCGGTGTGTGCAGGGAAGGGCTGTTTGCAGGTCAGCAAAGTCAGTGAACACCACCAGCAAGCTTCCACGCATGCGTGGTGGTTCCTGGGGGAAGGCAGGGGCACTGGCTCCCGAGGTGGACAGCGGTGAGTAGGGTGCCCCTGCGTGGGTGCCGGGAGACGGGGCTGCACTGCTTTTCAGCTCCTCGGTGAGAGTACATCCAAAGTGTATTATAATCTTTTCTGGCAGTACAGGGGTTGAACCCAGGACTCTTACACTAAGCCACATCTCAAGCCTTTTAAAAAATGTCTGTATCTTGAGCCAGCCAGGTTTCCTTAAGATGGACAGGAACTTGCAATGTCCCTGGGTCAGCCCTAGGTGTGCTGGGACGGCTAGCAGGCGTGCGCCACTATTTCATCTTACTGCAGAGCCGATGCAGGCTCGCGGCCAGCAACCCCAGGTGCTGTCACACAGCACAGCACCCAGTCGGGTCAGACACAGGCCCGGGACCCCTGGGAGCCGCCTCCGCCATGCACCCCGTGATGTGGATGGTGGAGCGGGAGGGTGGGGCCACGAGGTGCACTGTCGTGCACGTGGTAGGAGTCAGCAAAGGCAAAAGGCGGTGGGAGGCAGAGCAGCCAGAGGGCTCAGCAGGCTGGCGCGCACGGGACCTGGGCCCCTCTTGGGGGACACACGGTGACCACAGAGCCAGATGAGCCAGTCGGGCACAGCCCTTCCTGCTGGGCCCGCCGCCAAGGACATGCTGGGCACAGGCACGGCCCAGGCTCACTCATGCCGGCAGAGACTCCGGGCTCTGGGAACTCAGGCTCTGGGCGCTGAAGCTCGCACCTCATGTTTCCCTCACACAAGAGACTCATCGCGAGAAAGGCTGGGAGAGTGAGTGCTCAGGGGTGGGCACCGCGAGCACGGGAAGGGCCTGATGGGAGATGGCAGAGGGGCGAAGACTGTGAGCGCGCTGCTCTGCATGAAAACGCACACTGAGGTGGAGAGAGAAACTTATGCCCCAAAAGAAAAGATCCCAAGAAATCACAGCTGTAATTCTTGGAAGTTAGAAGGCTGACAAGTACTAAAATGGACAGATAAAGAGCAGGTGGCCAAAGCCAGGGGGATGCTGAGTGGGGCCTGGGAAGTCTATTCCTCCGCGGCTCTCCCAGCTTCTGGGCTGAAGCCCCCTTCCTGCCTGCTGCCGCTCTGCAGGGCCGGGGACCAGCAACAAGAGGGATGGAAGGTGTTGTCCCCAGCTTTCTGCAGTGGCTGGAGGCCCAGTGTGGGAGCACTGGTGACAGTGGCCTGGCCAGTGACCGCAGACTGTGTGTGTGCAGGCAGGCTGTGCAGGGCTCTGTGGGACGGAGTTCGCTCTGGGGAATGCTGGGGTGCGAGGGGGGTTCTGCCAGTCCAGATGGGGTGGAGCAATCCTCCCTCCTCCTTCACTCTCTCCACATTCTCCCTGATTCCAAGGCCACCCCGACTTCTGAACACAGCCCTTGTCGGTGTCCAGGAACCCTCACATCTGCCCATGTCCCAGCTCCCACAGACCCTGGACCTGGGCTGCCCACCTCCCTCTGTGCGGCCCCTCCCTGTGCAGCCCAGATGGCTGGAGATGCTCAGGGAAGGGGTCAGACTCTGCTTCCTTTGCTGGGTTTTCAGTATCACAGACAGACAGCAGCTATTACACGCCTGTTAGTCACTGTCATGAAAGAAATGACTTGTGCGTCAGAGCATATAATGCCAATTAACAAACAGCCTCGCACAGTACAAACACTTTAGCATCAGGACTTGGACTCACCATAGCTCCAGACGTCGCTCTGGTGGGTGTAAATCCGGTGTAAAATCGATTCCAAAGCCATCCACTTAATGGGCACCTTGGATGACAGGGATAAAGCGAGGAGACAGCCGTCAGGTGAGGTGACTGAGTGCCTAGCAGTGACACTGGGCCTCCCTCTCCCACAGAGCAGGGCCATGGGGCCAGCCTGCTTGGTGCTGAGGGGCCAAGTACCCCACATTCCAATGGGCCTTCTGGGGCCAGTGCTCTGGCCAATTGCTGCTGAAGCCTTACAGACCACAAGTTTCCCAGAGGAGCAGCGATACAGCCAGAGCCCGGCCTGAGGGCACAGCCTGGCAGTGTCCCTGTGCCCTGGGTGCTGTGACAGTGGCCTGTAGTCCCATCCAGGGAGAAGATGCTGGCTCCCACTGCTGCATACCAGACATGTGTCCCAGGGACCCTTGGAGCTGTAGAGAGCTCTGACACTTCCCAGCAGGCCAAGATTCTGTGACCTCCCAGCTGCTTGTGTCCCGAGAGGCATGAGGGGCCTAAAGACCCCTGCTCCTCTTCCTACAGACCCTGGCTCCACGGAGGAGGGATCGTGACCCGCCACTGTGCCCCTCACCTTGCCGCCCTCTGCGTGGTACTCCTTTTCCTCTGCGCCCAGCAGCTTGGCCAGTCCGAAGTCTGTGATCTTCACATGCTGTGGCGTCTTCACCAGGACATTCCTGGCTGCCAGGTCCCGGTGCACCAAGCGCCGGTCCTCCAGGTAGTTCATGCCCTGAAACCAAGAGGCCTGGTGTGGGCTCCGAGTTGCCCAGAGCTGGGGGCGGACAGCACTCACTGTCCTAAACTGGATGCCACACACACAGGGCTCTGAGGACTACTTCTGTCCATCCTGAGCTTGGCTGGATGGACACAGTGACTCATAGCTGGTGAATGTTAGTGACCATGAGGGGTGATGGAAAAATGTGAATGTTTAGGATAAAAACATTACAGTAAGACACAACCATGGGTCACCTTAACTCTACCCCCTCTCTCTGAACACACTCAACCCACTGTTCTCGCCACTCTCTGCAGCTGCTCTGGAGTCTTCCTTCTTGAATGTCTTTAGTTGTGCCATCCTGACTGCCTCCACGTCCTTGTGACTTTGGAGAGGAGCCAGAAGTCGCAAGGCGCCGGACCCCGGGAATAAGGCAGATGAGGAGGCGCCATGCTTTAATGAGCCTGCTGCCTTCCCCTTGGATGGTGTTCAGCAGCAGCATTCACTGTGCTTTTGATCGCACCTTGTGAAGGTGCAGAGGGGCCTTGCAGACCTGCTTCAGCCAGCGGCAAGAACGACGGGACGAGTATCCAAAGTGAGGGAGGATCTGAAAGGGGATCATGCCATGTGTCTTTTGCTGTAATCATTTTAAAAAAATTAAAACATTCACTGTTTTCAATCACATCACCCCACATATTTGAAAAATAAACCCTTTGAACTGAATTTTTAAACAGTTTATCCCATGACGTTTTATCTCAGAGACCCGCTGAGTGTCATCAAAAAACAGCTCGGAGAATGACACAGAAGCCAGTCCTGGTAGGAGCCCTGCCCCAGCCTTGCGCCTATCACTAGGGCCTCTGATTGCACCCAACACCAGCTCATCTGTGTGCTGCAGATCAGTGTGGCCCAAAAACTCAACCTGTCAGGTCTGAATCTGGGAGATGAGTAACACTCCAGTTTCCAGAATTGGGAAATGCTAAGTGAGTCACAGTCTGAACAGCTTTCTCTACTGCAGGCTTTGCACTAATGCACAGGCTCTAAGGGAAGGCTGGGGCTTTCCAGATGCACTGATGACAGGACCTTCTAGATCAGAAGGTTATCTTCTGGATCAGAACATTTTCTGTCGTGGCATCACCTTGCCATGTGGTACGTGTGGGTGTTCCTAGCTGGCCGCAGATACAATGTCTGGAACAAGATCCCGTCCTGAAGCTGTCTGTGAGCTCAGGACAAGGAGCTGGGACTTGAGCTTTCTGGTGGATAAGTGGGTGAGGACCCACAAGAGATCAAGCTCCTCACGTGGAGAACCAGAATCCATTCCTCCCCATGTGGCAGGCAGTGTGATGCTGGACCTCACAGTTTGGTCTTGGTTTCTGCACTGCCCTTGGTAACTTGCTTTTGGTCTTGGTTTTATTATCATTATTTTCTCTCTCCTTGCACCAGGCTGATATAACTGTATCCTTGGCTTCTTCATGACCATGAACTGGCACAGACGTGGCCAGCTCTCCTGGTGCCTCCAGAAGGCTTTCCAGGAAAAATCCCTTCCTTTGTGGGTCAGCAGAGGACATTTTATGTCAATAAATCCCACTTTGAAAAGCCTGGGAGTTTAGTTTCTGGCCAGTCACTGAGTGTTTCAGACTGGAAAAAAGAGTATTGCTAATACTCAGATAGCGTCACTCACCCAAGAAAAATATCTTGATAATTTGGGAGACCATTATTCTCCTTTCCTCCTGTGACAGATTATCCACTACTGGGACCATTCCAGTACAGTTCAGTAAGGTTTCCTCTTACTAAAAAGCAGAGCTAACACAGGCAAGACTTCAGCTCAAGACAAAGCTGCACGAAGTGTCACAGCAGAGCAGCGGCTTTACAGACAGTCTGAGTTGTGAGAGATGCACACAGCAGCCATCTGGGACCTGAGGTCCCCGCAGCTCCACCTGGGGATATGAGGTAATGGAGCTTGAACGGACCATGCTGGCTGGATCACAGCAGTGCATAGAAGTCACTGCTTCCCACGATGTCTGCAGGAGGCTGTCATGGGGCCCAGAGAAATGTCCTCTTGGGTAGAACTAGAGCCTGTTGCAGGCAATGCTGAGAGGCTGGCGGCCTGAGCCTTGGTCCCAGGGAGTTGGGAGACAGATTTGGCTTCGAAGCCAGAGAGGCAGCGTAGGGCAGAGGCACCTGCCCACTCACGTGGATCCTGGTGTCCGAACAGAGGCCCCACCCTGCATTGGGGAACTGTGCAGGCTGTGGTGCTGCATGCAAAGCACCTCACACTGACAGCTTGGCCACGTCCTCATGTCACAAGTCCCCGTGCTAGTCCATTTGGAGCTGGGATCAAACCCAGGGCGTCACCCGAACTGGGCCAGCTCTCCACTGTCACACAATTCCCAGCCCTGCTCAGTCACCTGTGGAGCTGAGAATTCACGTGAGATAATTAGTCTCTAGGTCCTTCCTGGTGAAGTTGGTATGAAGGAGACCCATTGTGGTGGCACAGGCCAGTAATCCTAGCACTCTGGGAGGCTGAGGCAGGAGGATTGCAGTTTGAGACCAGCCTGGGCAATTTGGCTACTTAGGGAAACATTGTCTCAAAATAATTAAAAATAAAATTTAAAAAAAATTTTATAAAAAGAAAGAAAAGAAAAGGAAAAAGGCCCTGGGTTCAGTTCCCAGTTTGGAAAAAACATCACACTGGCTCCGGGAATGTAGAGCTCCGCCAGCTTGGCCTGGGCAGGGGACAGGTGGTCAGGTGGTCACAATCTCAGAACAAAGCTCACCCACCCAGAGGCTTCGGGGGTGGGGCACAGTGTCCCCACCCCACCATGGTCGCTAGGGGGAAGTGGCCCAGAGTTCTGAGGAGACCTGTAGAAGTAACTCCACTCCCAACAGAACCGGCTGGGCTTCAGCTCCATGGTGAGCCAAACCACCCTGCACCTGTGTCTCGTCTACCCAGAAGCCTGGGAGCCAACCTTAGGTGGCCCTCGGTCGTGCAGACCTCTTTGCTGAGTACTGAGGTGGAGCCCTTCTGGGTGGGGCTTCCTGCATGCATTTCCAGGGGGTGAGCTCAGGTGTTGGTGTGCACACACTGCAACAGACCACGCCAAGCCCATCACCAGATCCACCACCTCACGCCTGGCCTGCCTTTGGGGTGAGGGTGTTCCCACTCCCTCAGCATTTCAGGTTCAACACCTGTGTCCACACGAGAAAGAAGCAGGCATCTGGACACAGGGCAGAGCAGAGCTACCCAAAGACAGAGCAAGAAGGGGGCGACCCAGCCACCAGCAGCTGGACCAGGAGAAGGCTCAGGAGGGAGGACACTCAGACACATGGCCGGATCTGGCAGGACCCGCTGGCTGCTGGGTCTTGAGAAGCCCCATGTGTGCAGGGACTGGGGCAGCAGCCCGAAACACAAAGAGACAGGGGTAAGGAGGCTTTACACATGGGCACCACCCCTCCTCAAGGGTTAGATGCCGGAGTGGAAGGTGCCCCCCTTACTTCTGGCTGCTCTCTTCCACTGCCTGCTCCTCCTGGTGGCTTCCTGCCCTCGCTGACCTGTCCCACTCACCTTGGCGATCTGCACACACCAGTTGAGGAGGTGCTGGGACCCGATGTTGTCCTTGTGTTCGCGCACGTAGTCCAGCAGGCAGCCGAAGGGCATGAGCTGTGTGACCAGCTGCACGGTGGAGGTCAGGCAGATGCCCAGCAGTCGGCACACGTGGGGGTTGTCCACACTGGCCATCACATAGGCTTCCTGTAGGAGGAGGGCACACGTCAGGGATGCGTGTAGGCTCAGACGTGTGCTCAGGCTGCGTGCACGGACTCTTGGAGGCTGGGGAGTTGCAGAGGGGCAGGGCCTGGGCTTTTTGGGTCCCATGTGAGCCCAGAACTACAGGGTGGGAGACTCAGTCCCCTGGTG
>NW_022900929.1:31345326-31356504 GCF_012274545.1 Fukomys damarensis | reverse complement strand
GTCCACACGAGAAAGAAGCAGGCATCTGGACACAGGGCAGAGCAGAGCTACCCAAAGACAGAGCAAGAAGGGGGCGACCCAGCCACCAGCAGCTGGACCAGGAGAAGGCTCAGGAGGGAGGACACTCAGACACATGGCCGGATCTGGCAGGACCCGCTGGCTGCTGGGTCTTGAGAAGCCCCATGTGTGCAGGGACTGGGGCAGCAGCCCGAAACACAAAGAGACAGGGGTAAGGAGGCTTTACACATGGGCACCACCCCTCCTCAAGGGTTAGATGCCGGAGTGGAAGGTGCCCCCCTTACTTCTGGCTGCTCTCTTCCACTGCCTGCTCCTCCTGGTGGCTTCCTGCCCTCGCTGACCTGTCCCACTCACCTTGGCGATCTGCACACACCAGTTGAGGAGGTGCTGGGACCCGATGTTGTCCTTGTGTTCGCGCACGTAGTCCAGCAGGCAGCCGAAGGGCATGAGCTGTGTGACCAGCTGCACGGTGGAGGTCAGGCAGATGCCCAGCAGTCGGCACACGTGGGGGTTGTCCACACTGGCCATCACATAGGCTTCCTGTAGGAGGAGGGCACACGTCAGGGATGCGTGTAGGCTCAGACGTGTGCTCAGGCTGCGTGCACGGACTCTTGGAGGCTGGGGAGTTGCAGAGGGGCAGGGCCTGGGCTTTTTGGGTCCCATGTGAGCCCAGAACTACAGGGTGGGAGACTCAGTCCCCTGGTGCCTCTGACAGTCTGTGAGCTGCTGGTGTCTCCTGAGGGGATCCGCGGTCAGGGCCTCTGACAGCCAAGGTTGGGCCCAGGACATAAAGACAGCTCCAGGCAGGGCACCCAGCAGGGCAGTGGACAAGGATTCCCCCACTAGTAGCAGCATGACCCTGCCCAAGGGTGGGTGATGAGGCACAGGGCGGGGCTGCCCACACAGCCCAGCAGAATCATGGGGGAGGCACCTGTGGCACCCTGGTCCCAACTCTGAAATTCAGGTGGCATAGACCCTTCTCCAAGGAAAGCCTCCTGCTTCAGCCTCCCATTGTGCCTATCTTACCACTGCACAGTGTCCCACCTGCTCTCTTGCAGGCTGGCTTCCAGATGAAGCCAGACTTTGATTTAACCCTGTGACACAGACTTTGATTTAACCCCGTTCCACCACTCTTAGGCTGGGGAGGCTGCATTTGATTACAACCCTGGGCACAATGGGGCCTCTCTTTTGGCTGAGATTTAAGAGTCCATGATTTCCACCTATAAATTCTCTGTCCCTTTGAAACATAATGGTGGTGACCTTTTCCTGGGATGTGAAGGGGACCACAGGGGCTTTGGGAGAATTAGCTCTGAGGGACTGGGCAGTAGGTGTCCCTCATCCCTCTGGAGGAGCTCACAGCTGAGTGGGAGGGTTCTGGGGATGGGATGGCCCCAGGCGGGTGGCCTGAGCCTTGGAGCTGCTATGGGGTTGGGCTGGGCAGTGGCTGTGGGTTTGCACCTACACATGTACGGATCTGGATTCATTTACACATATTATGCACTATTGTGGTGCATGAGTTGTACCCACAGTCCAGGTCTTCCAGTTCCCAGAAGTTCTTGCTGTACCCTCACTGGAGGCCTCTGTCCCCCAGGTGGGTGAGCAGTTTCTCTTTCACATGATAAACATGACATGCTAACATGAGAAAGTACACATATACTGTCATCCTGGCACTCTGGGGGGCTGATGCGGGAGAAGGATCAGCTCCAGCCTAGGCTGTGCAACTTAGCCACTTAAGGAGACCTTTTCTCAAAATAAAACAAAAATTCAAAAGGACTGGGGATATAGCTTGGTGTGAAAGCCCTGGGTTCAAGACCCAAGACAGAAACAAGAGGCACACAGATATTTAATACCTGTGGATGCTCCCTTCCTCTCGGGAGTCACTTGATCAGAAAGAGAAGAGGACAGAGCCAGCAGAGGGCTTTCTGCCTAGTTGTGCCCCTATGCCCCCTGTGCTCAGGTGTGGGGCTCTGGATGGTCCCTGGAGCTACTTGCTGCTAGGAGGCGGGACCCTGGGGTGAGCCAGATGGGCACCTCTCCCTCCAGCTCCTCCCTCGACACCGTGCCATGAGCCACTTTTCTTTGAGGCAGCCCTTCCACCGTGCCACCCTGCCTGGGTGCAGGCCTATGGTGGACCGAAACCTCTACAAACCACGAAGCAAAATAAGGCTTACCTCCTTCAAGGCATGGTGTTGGGGGAGGCAGTGATGCAGACGCATCCCAGTATGGACCCACGGCCTGCTGAGGAGAAGGTCAGCCGAGGCCTCCCCTCTCCACAGTAGGCAGGACCCATCTGGGTCTCCCAGCCGGGGCCAGCTGCCTCTTCCCCAGCCCACTGCCCACCCATGAGTGTCTGAGGATGCCAAGGGTTTGAGGGCTACTGTGGGACACAAACCATGGTGCTGCAGTGGCCTGGTCAGCAGGCATCACACACAGGTGCACATGTGGGTGGGCACGCGTATAAACTGGCTCTGCCTTCCCTCCCACTCTTGTCCTACATTGACACAGGGAAGTCTGGAAAAGTTAACTGGCCATGGGATGCCAGCCAGACACAAATCCTCCCTCTCCCAAGTCTAGGAAGCTGTGTAGCCATCAGAGAAGTCCCTGCAGGAACATCTGCAGAGCCGGGGGTGTCCTGCAGAGCAGGGTGGGGTGCTGGGCCATACAAGTTGGGGGGCCCTGCTAAAATCTAATGGCTCACAGGACAGCGGGCAGGGCTTCCTGCCCCACAATAGGAACCTGGTTCAAGTGAGCTTTGTCCTCCCTGTTTGTCCTGGAAAAGGGGAGGTGCAGCTTAACCACTGCAAGTATGCCTGGAATCCTGGCTGGCCAGGGGAGCAGAGCCTGCCCGGGAGACCTGGTCCTGCTGGTGGCTGAGACTTCCTGACCACCTTGACGGGCCTGTTCCATCCTCTGCGGGGACATGATTTTCAAGTCCCTTTTCATTGCTTGTCTCCCTCATCCTTGAACTATTTTATGTTCTGAATGGGGAAAGGATTTCACTAGATCTTAAACTCCTTAACCTGAGGCCTATGTGACGGGGAGGAGCTCCTGACATTTTGACTTCACCAGCTAACTAAGCCCCTGGCAGCCAGGTAAGGCAGTGGCCCTGCAGGACCTGGACCACAGAGAGCCACTGGAGGGGCTGCGCCTCAGAGCAGCACTCAGAGAAACTGGAGCCCCTGCTTCACACAGGCTGAACTGGTGCTGCTGTCCCTGACCTGAGGCCCCTCTGTATCCCTTCCCATGGGCTCTCAGCACCCACACAGCCCACGCAGACGGGCCATGAGTACCAGGCACGTGTGCCTTGGGAGGAGCAGACGGGGGCCTTGGTGCCACGGTCCCAGCCACAACAGCTGATGTTTCAGGAGATCAGAGACCCGAATGAAGGAACAGGGAGGGGAAGTCAAAATAATGGGGCAGAAAAAGAGACCAGGAAAGAGGTGACAAAGGCCAAACAGAGTCCTTTGGATATTTGACACACACGACTGTTAAACCTTTCCTTCCTCAAGCTTCTCCCCACTCTCCATGCCCCCAAATCTTGGATTTCCTGCAGCTGAGGCCTGCGAGAAGGAGGGCAGACATGCTGGTGAAAACTGGCTCCTTCCCAAGGAACGGCCGCATGGATTACAGCCCTTCCAGACGGTCCTGCTCTGCGTTGTCAAGCGGTTGATTAGACTGTCTTGAAGGAGTAAGAGATGGAAGCAAGTTCAGCAGAAAGGCTTCCTTTTTACCAGGGCAGGCGTGAGTGAGCTTTCGCAGACCCTGTCCTGTCTTTCGTTCCCTGCGTGAACAGCCTTGACAACACACTAACAAAACGCGGCTCTGACCAGTGGGCCTTTCCAAGGGAAGATAACTGTCTGACAGGTGTGCTGTCGACATCAGGACTTTCTATTGCACTGTATAACAATAATACATCCCCTTTTCTTCAGGACTGCACAAGGGAGTCAGCCCCAATGTAAGAAAATGTGCGGACACTGCCCAGAGAAAATGAAAGCCTGGAGGGCGTGGGCCCTGGGAAAGTCCCTGTGTCTGCGCATGCGCTAAAGGTTCTGCTTTGCTCCCTGCGTTTTCTGTGGTTGGGTGGGGCGGGGGTGTTCCCATCTGGCTTTCATCCTTGGCTGTAAGATCAGCTAAATTCTCCAGATCTTTAAAGCCGCAGCAGCCGTTCTTTCTTTCCCTTGACTCTGTTTCCCCAGCCCTGGCCCTGGCCTGGTGATGGGGAAACTTTCAGGGCTCTCAGCGATAAACAGCCTATTGCAGCACATGTGCTGTAGGTTTGCCACCACTGCCTGGCCTGATGCCCTCTCCTGCCCTTTCACCTGCTCAGCCTCAGGACAGAGCCTGAGATTTCAGTTGCTCCTAGCCAGCCAGGCTGACCTTGCTGTGGGCCTGGTCCAGGAAGGGCTCCCTGCTGGGCTGGGAGACCCGTGGGGTAGAAAAGAGCTAACAATAAATTGGGGGGTACAGAAGGTGGGCAATGTTTTATTCAGTGTGCACTGGGACCCAGGGCCTTCGCCTGAGCTACACCCCCATCCTCACTCCCATTCCTAGGGTCTTATTAAGGAGCTAAGTTGCCCAGGCTGGGCTCAAACTTATGATCTTCCTGCCGCAGCCTCCCAGTGTGCTGGGATTGTAGACCATTGGGTCAGGCCTGGCACAGTTTATACAGTGGGCATCATGTTGTTCATCCTAGGCATCTTTCATAAAGGCCATTTCAAAGATAAAATAATGTGGCAGAGCAGGCGGAACCCCAGCCTCAGAGCCAGCAACAGTGCCGGACTGACCCTGTCCAGCCTTGTGAGGCTGGGCCTCTTACTTCATGGCACCATTTCTTCCAAAGTGTACTGGACTTCTGATATTTTGCCCCAGGCCCCTCTCGAGCTTTGAGTGTGGCTGTGCCTGCATCTGAAACACTCAGCACTGTGCTCACAGATAGGCATGGACACCTTTCCAAGAGCACGAAATAAACACGCTGAGAAGAGATTCTGTGACTGGTGATCCTCGCCGGAATGGCCGCATGCCACCCTGCAAGTGTGTTTCTGCTTCCCTGCCCATATCTGGGTTGAAAAATCTTGGCAAGTAAAGTGTACATGCAGTCATAATAATCTAAACAAAGCAAGTAGGCCAGGTGGGGTGCACCCCTGGATCTCAGCACTCCGGGTGGACAAGGCAGGAGGCTTTCAAGCTCATTCTAGCCCGGCAAGTTAGTGACTCAGCAAGACCCTGGGTCAGATTTTAAAAAGGCAAGGGGGCTGGGGACCAGTTCAGTGCTAAGGCCCTGGTTTCAATCTCCAGCACTGCAAAAATAAATAGGTCATCAAACAAACAAGTAACTAAATGAATAAATAAATAAATAACTGGTCCCAGGTAGGGGGAGGTAGCAGAAGGGAAGAGATTAACTTTCTTGATAAGAGGACCAAATTGTATCAACTATGGAAGGAAAGAAGGTCTGTACAGTGAATGTTTAGAATGTGGTGATGAGAACAAGTCTAAGGACAGTCAGCCGAGGCCAGGCCCCAAAGAAAGGCTCTGTGGTGCCCAGGGCCCGTGGACACCTGGGTCAAAGCAGGAACTCACATCCAGGATTTCCTTGTTGGCTTTGGGAGATGTGGCTTCTCTCAACTCCTTGATGGCCACAGGGATCTTTACCTTCTCGCCTTCTGGGATCCAGAGTCCCTGGGGTGGGGAAAAAGGGGCAGTCAGCCAGCAGTGTCACACATACGGTGCTGATCTGTGTGTGGGGCAGGTCTGGAGGGGACAGTCCTCGAGGCCAGGGCCACTGCGGAGCCGGGACCCCGGACAGCACAGCTGCCCTGCAGCTCCGGGCTCCCAGTTGGAGACTGTTCAGCGGAGCACCCTGAGCCATGCCTGCTGCGGTGGGGTTGACGGAGTCCCTTCCTGAGACCCCAGAGGCTGGCCCCACCTCAATGCAGGGGACTTTCTGTGATAGGACCCAGACAGGGATGGGGTGGGGTGGGTCTCGCCCTGAGGCCTCGGCCCCACCTGGGCAGCCCTCCCCCATACTCACCCATAAAATGTGCCTGCATCTGTCTCTGTGAATACAAGAGACTCCACTGAGGGAACAAACCCCAGGCCTCAGCCAAGCACGGCTGCAGTGGAGTGGGAGACGCCTTGGCCCTGACCCCATGGATTCCGAGGCTCAGGGCTCCATCCTCGCAGGCCCCTGGACTCACCTTGTAGACAGTGCCAAACGCCCCGGAGCCTAGCACCTTGACCTTCTTGAATTCCGTTTCCTTTAGGATCCGAAGGAGAGCCTGGTTGGGGGCTTCTCCACTGGGTGTGAGAGGCTCCACCAGCTGCAAAGAGAGGGCAGAGGAGAGGTGCTGGTGCCACAGGTGCGGTGTTAGTGAGCCCTCAGCATGCCTGCACTAAGGAGGATGGAGCCTTCTCTGAGGCACCCGATACACCACGTGTGGTGGCAGCGCCTGTCGTGCCCACTCTGGAGGCTGAGGCAGGAGAATCACACCTGCAGGCCCCACCTGGGAAGCTTTGAAATTTAGTGAGACTGTGTCTCAAAATTTATAAATAAATACATAAATAAATGAAGGGCGGGGGAATGTGGCTTAGTGCAAAGTACCTGGGTTCAACCCCAGTACCACAAAGCAAACAAACAAAAACATAACAAGACACAAGACATAAAACTCATTAAAAACAGACTCTGACACAGGTAATAGAATAGCACATCCCACGTGAGCTGTTTCCATGTCTGGAGGGACATGTTTACCCCAAGGCACCTCTGCTGCCTGTAGGGCCACAAAGCTGGAGATGTTGCTTCTGCAGGATGAGGCTTCCCCAGTGCAGAACAGGGAACGTGGTAGGGAAAATGTGAAGGACAATGCCAGCCATGGAGCCCGAAAAGGAGCAGCCACTTCGTGGACAGTGGGGTTTCCACGCAAAGCCCTCCTCGGAGCTGGCGCGATGCCTTCCCTGCCTCCTCAGTCTGCACAGCTGCTACAGCCACTGCCTCTACTTGTCTTCGGGAGCACTGTGCATGAGTCCACCTGGAGCCATAGACGCTCATGGGACTGAGGTGGCAGTGTGCACCCAAGTGTGATCTGACACACAGAGATTGCTCCTGGTGAAACCCCAGCAATGCAACTGTGTGCCCACAAGGTCTGCATAGACTCTCCCCGCCGTGTTCCAGGGGTGGCGCTTGTGGGGAGGCCTGTGGCCCTGGGGTGTGCAGAGAAAGGTGGGAGGGCCCTGTCTTCTGATTTGCTCCTGGCACGAGGGCTGAAGGTCTGTGGGCCACTCTCCTCTTGTGGTGCCTGGCCACAGGTCCAGGGCAATGGTTTGTCTGCCATGGACTGCGAGACCAGAATGGGCCAGGATAAACCTGCCCTCGTGGTCGCTGGCTCTCTCAGGTACTTGGCACAGTGATGGGAACCCCCAAAGCACCGTGAAACCCCAGACGTGTGACTGGAGGCTTGGCTCCGGAGCAGAGCTCCAGCCCCACTCACCTCACGCTCCTGCAGCAGCCGGCGCAGCGTGCGCTTGCGGATGATGTGGCGCCTCCTCATGAAGAGGCCAACGGCCAGGGCCAGCACCACCAGCAGGAAGAGGCCGCCCACGATCCCCGTGGCAATGGATGGGATCTTGGGCCTGCAAGAGGGGAGAGTCAGAGCCCGTGACTTTGACACATTCCGGGCACCTCTGGCGCAGCGACCCCACTTCAAACAACCCCAAGCAGGGTATATGCGGCTTCCAAGGGAGAAAGGTGGGACGTTGCCATCATTCTATGCCCAGCCCTGTTCAGCATCCCGAAAGTTGAAGTCTCACTGGGCCTTTCCCGCAGGATGCCTACGTGTTCATCTATCGACTGAGGAACTTATAATGTAAAATGGTCAGCCTTCAGCAGTGCTCCTAAGAGATGTACTCTGTGCTTCTCTGGAGCACAGCTGAGCAATGGCAGAGTCATAACCAGGTGCCGTCTCCTACCCAGTGGGCCACGGAGACCCCGCCAGGTGGAGACAGGCCCGAGGTTGCAAAGCCAGGGACTGAGCTGTGAGAAGCAGTTCTGCCTTCCCGCGTAATGCAGCCAAGCAGCTCAAACTCAGGGAAGGGAGATGCAAGAGTCGGCTTTTGGGCTCAGAAGGAGGGAAGGAAGGAGCCCAGCAACATGGGGAGGTTGAGCTGGAGCCCAGAAAGTGAGTTGTGCCCCCTTCTGGCCGCGCAGGGGTAGGGTTATATTGTTAGGCATCCCACTGAGTTCTTGACAGATTAATTTTAATTTCCAGGTAGAGATGCTAATGAGGAGCAAAGGTGCATCAGCAGTACTGTTTCCACACAGCCAGAGGCCACAGTCCTCGCACAGTCAGCGTAAGTGGGTCAAGCTGCTTCACAAAAACGACACCGCACAGCACTGCTCTTCTTGGCCCCTGCTGGAGTCGTCTCCTGCACCACACACCGGAGCCCGGCTAATGCAGTGTGGGTTAATGAGCGTTCAATGTGGAGTGGCTGTCCTCCTCCTGGGGTCTCACCCAAGACCAGTGTGGCCGGCTGCCACGGTCAATGGGAGGCAGAGCGTGGGGGCTAAAGCTGAGGAATGACCTCTGAGGGGAGCGGGGACTTTGCAGATGTGACCCGAAGCAGCAGAGAAGCTGGAGTCTGGCTGGGCAGCTCTCAGGAAGGGCAAGAGGTGCCAGGCGCACAGCTCCAGGGCTCTCGTGCAGTGCTGCTAATGGGTGGTAGTTCTGCTCCTGCCGTGCCTGAGTGGAACCCACAGCTTGGCTTTTGTCAGTGCCGCATTTCCAGTCACAGCGGGGGTGGCACATTTCCACAGGGAATGAGGAGAGCCCGCTCAGCCTGGGCTCGGCCACTAGCGGGAAGCCTCGGCACCCAGGTTGTGGTGGGACTGGCACTGGGCTTTGGGGTGCTGGGAGTCTCCCCTTGAAAGGAGTTCTAGGTTCTTTCTGTCCTGAGCAAAGAACCAGTCAAGACAAATACAGTGACAGCAAAGTTTTCTACAGGTAGAAAATGAAACCAATGCTATAGAGCAAGTTTGGGCCAAGGAGTCGTAGGAAAAGCAGTGCACCCCGCAGCATGAGGACGGCCACCATGCAAGAGTGAGCACATGGAAAAGCTCAGTGCGGACGTGAGTTTGGTATCACCCAGCCCTCAGGCTGGCTCAGGTCTAGGAAGTCCTACTGAAAACCTGCCTGAGTCCTCATGGGAAGCCCGTGTGCAGGAATGTGCGAACCGTGCTGCCAAGTGTCCTGGGATTCTGTAATCAATAAGTAAGTCTCGCCTACCTCCCTGCCAGCTTGGTGACGCCCTAATCTCCTGTCTTGGGAACATGGGCTGCTGAGGAAAGGGGAAGCCAGTAGATGAGAAGGCTAAAATAAGGCCAAGGAAACCTGCCAGGCCAGTGGAGATGCCTCTGTGGGGAGCCAGGCAGCCATTTTCCTGGGAAGCCTGCTCCTCCATGACGTCCCCCCTTCCCCACACCAGGTGGATGGGGGGCTGGGGGCTGGGGCCACTGGAGCAGCTTCTGCCACAGAACCTAGGTTGGCATAGTGAGGTGACAAGTGGACATGCCTGGAGGACAGCCAGAAATACTGGATACTGAGAAACCTGTCATCCTGGCTCCTGGAACGCTGAGGCAGGAGGTTGGCAAGTTCAAGGCCAGTCTGGACAACTTTGAGGGACACTGTCTCAAAATAAACATAAAAAGGACTGGAGATACAGCTCAGTGTGAGTCCCTGGGTTCCATCTCCTCTATAAGAGGAAGAAGAGGAAGAGAAGGAAGGAAGGAGAAGAGGAGGAGAAGGAAAGTGGGAGTAAGAAGGGGACAAGAGGAAGTGAAGGAAGAGGAGGAGAATGAAATAGAGGAGGTGGGGGAGGAGGAGGAGGACAATGGTACAGGACAGGTGATCAGAAATAACTTCTGTCATATTTGATGAGACCCAGTAAGGCCAGAGCTCAGCCCCTTACCCATTTGTTGCGCAGCCTTCCAGACCTGGCCCGACACATCTGCTGGAAATGGAAAAGAAACATGTTTCTTCCTTCTTTAGTGTTTGTGGGGATTTGTCATTAAGTCACAAGGCAATGTATGGTGAGTTATTCTCCAAGTGGGCCTGGCTGCTGATCTGGAGCTCACTGTGTGGCCACACAGCCTATGTCCCAGTGTCTGCTCACTGATAGGCTGTCCTGGCCCACGGGAGCCAGCAGTCACAGCACAGAGCTGTCACAGACCATCCACTTCTAGGGCACAGTGGTCCCACAGCTGGCTCTGGGCCTCAGGGCACACAGGGAGCAGAGGAGGAATGACAAGGAGTGGACACAGGGCCATGTGGATGGAGGGCAGGGTGGCCCGGGTCCAGGCATGGCTAGGGAAGGACAGCCTCATCGAGCCCTCTCAGTGTCAGGGCAGAGGTGGCAGCTGCCGGGCCTACTGCTTCCCCAGGACCTAGGCCTCTCCCCAGCTTGTCCTGAGGCTGCCACGGCCACAGGGCCACACACCTGTGGCTACCACACAGAGACAGAGCTCAGAGCCACTGCCAAGCAGGGAACACTGCGTGTGTGGCTGTGGCTGGGAAGCAGCTGTGCCATGCATGCTCTGGCGTGGTAGTGGGCCCCACTCACCCGTAGGTACAGTTGGGGTGGCACAGGCGGCACACATGGCCGGCGTCTGCAAACTTCCACACCAGTGTGTTGTTCTCTCCCATGATCCCGGCCGGGCAGGTCTTGACACAGTGGGGGCCGTCAATGTAGTGCACACACTGGACGCAGCTGTCAGGGCCCTGCACAGAGCACAGGGAAGGGTCCTGCCTGCCTGTTCCTCCTACGAAAGGGGCTGGCTTTTCACTTGAGACATTTGTGTGAGGGAAAGCTGAAAGGCACGGAGGTTCCTCAGGGAGGAAACAAGTTGTTCTAGCAGTGCTCTTGCTTGACACAACCTCCAAGTAGCTGAGCACAGTCTTCCTGGATTTAAATGCATACAATTTACACAGGTGTAAAATAAAAAATTCAGCTGGGTGTGGTGGCACACACCCCCAGCCCTCAGCTTTCTGGGAGGCTGAAACAGGAGGGTCAAAAGCTCCAGCTCAGCCTGGACAATTTAGCAACTTCGTGAGAGCCTGTCTCAAAACAGGAAAAAAAAAAAAAAAAAAAAAGGCCAGCCCTGATACAGTATACAGT
>NW_022900929.1:31249368-31344982 GCF_012274545.1 Fukomys damarensis | reverse complement strand
AGCCCTGATAGTGAGCAAGGCCACCACTCAAAGGCTGTGTCCTCAGACCAGAGTGGCTAGAGACATTGTATTAGCAATATTACCATAATGATGAAAATGTAGCCTAGCACCTTGCAAACCTACAGACCAGTGGTTTCCTTTAGCCAGCCATGGTGGCAGCCTAGCCCTCTAGACGCAGCCATTACCCTGCTTGAGGTGCGACACTGGTAGATTCAGGTATGGGATCCAAACAGCCTGACATCTGATGTGGAGAAGTAAGAACACAGCTGCCAGTGCAGAGACCTAAGCTCACACTCGTGGTCCTCACACAGCCTACTCTGAATGCGTAGAAATGAAACTGAGTCTGAAACAGGCTTGGGCAAGGGTCTCCTGAGAGTCCCGCTAATTTAGATGGGGCTAAGTAAGAACTGGATGGTGTTGGATGTGGGAAGCGATCGCAGTCAGAATGGGAACTGGCCAGGGTCGGGGGGACAGGAGAGCCATCGGCCTTGGGCACGAGGTGACCAGATGTGCTGCTCTGTCCCGGCTGGACACAGCCCTGTCTCCGCCATTTTATCCACATCCGGCGTGGAGCAGCGGGGCTCCTTACCCGGCCAGTGCAGGTCACGTTCATGGTTTGAGGCAGGCACTCCGGGTGGCACTGAATGCACTCAGAATTCTCCATGAACTCTCGGGGCTCCCTGTGGAGAGAGAGGGGCACTGTCATGCTGGCCCTTTCAGACCAGGCAGGTGAGTGTCAGGGAACACGATCGCCTCATTCAGAAATTCAAAACCACTTCAGGGAAAGGTCGAAGAGCTGGGACTTGAGGACTGCACTGTAGCACGATGCAGTTTTATTAACTGAATCCTTGCTCAGCTGGCCCGGGAACCAACAGGTGAGCTTTCTAACACCTCCCTGCATTTTCTGTGGCACAGTTTCTGTATATTGGGCAAGCAAGACAAAAAGGACAAAAAGCCCTCACCAGGTGTCCCCTCCCTCTAATAACAGACTCAAGATATTTAAGTTGAGGAAAGAAGAGGTTACTGCAGACTAAGGACTGGACAGGAAGAAGGGGTATTAAATGTGTGCATGGCTATTCCTCAGAACAGTAAGTGTCAAATACAGGCATGAAATTTTTTTCCTTGCAGTATTTCCAGCCTTCGTCAAGATGTGTAGACCAAGGTGAATTTTTATTGTAATATTTTCAGCCTTCCTCACAATATGTAGATCAATCTGCCTGGGAATTAACTGAAGGCCTTCAGGCCAAGCAAGGAGCAGGAATGCTTACAACCCAAGGCCTGTGTTGTGAGCCTCCCTTTAGGCAATGGCATCCACAAGACCAAGTAAGACAGTGGTGTTTGTGGTCACTGCTAAGAGGCCAGGCTGCAGAGGAAGCAGTGCCACTGGGTGCAGGATTCACCATGCTGGCAGAGACCCAGGCCTCTGGTACGGTTATTTTCATTTCCCCATATCTTAAGGGACACTTGAGAACACAAAACGTGCTGTCTATCTGGAGCCGGATGACCACACTGATGTTCTTCCCCGAAGTCAAGGCAGCAAGCTGAAGAGCACAGAGGGCTGTCAGGCACACAACTCCCACAGCACTGACTGGGGCCTTCCCACCACTCCTGGACATTCGGGATCAAAGCAGAAAGGGACATTCCCAGTGCCATGTGCCTTTCCAAGGCTCCTCTCCATCAGAGCTACCATTCTCTTAAACATTTTAGAATTGCCTCTCTTCTCCCTGCCCTTCAATTCGACTTTCCAATTAATTGAGTTGTGGAAAACTTCACATCACTGCTGGGATTTCCAGCATCCTCAGACTATCCTCTTACTGATTGCGACTCAACTTGACAAGTGTCATGCAAATGATTTCCAGCTTCGTCCCTGCCTATATCCAAAGTGGTCCATACCACTCAGCACTTGGTGCACACTTGGGGGGGCACAGAGCACAGAGCCAACCAGGAGACAGCACTGAGCCACAGGCTGTGACACACAGAGATGAGTGGGCCACAAGGGACAGCAGATTTCCATGCTGTGGCAACAGGAACCTGGTGCCAGCTAGAAAGATTTAAGGTATTTTTAGGAAAAGAGATTCTATAAATTGTTGGTCTGGAGTAAGAAAAAGTAAAAAGTGCTAGTTTCCTACAGCAATGAACAAACAGTTTGTCAAAAGTGTAGCTTACAGGCAAACTGAAGCAAATAGCAGACAAAGGAAAGATCAGTCTGAATGCTGTGAACCTTCAACAACCCTGCAAATGACCTGCACCTGGGCGCAGGGGCAGTGGGACAAAGGAGCAGGTCTCACCCCTCGAGGATGTTGCACTGGTCCACACACTCTCGGCCCCTGATCACCTTCTGGCAGGAGACGCAGTCCCGGGGCTCGGGGCCCCAGCAGCCCTCAGCTGAGCACAGAGGGTGGCAGACAAAGCCATCGGTGACTGGAAGATACAGAGAATGGCAGGGTCAGGTGCAGTACATGGACCAGGCAGAAGAGACAACATCCTTCCCAAGTTCAAGTGCTGGGCAGCCTGGGGCACTGAAGAAGTGGGACTGGGTCATGGCTGGCCCTCCCCCTGGCCAGACCCAGCTGCTTCTCTGTGACAGACAAATGCCTTGTGGTCACCTGCTCTGGCCAGGCACCATGCCCAGCACCACACAGATTTAATTTGATTGAGCAGCACTCTGATAAGGGAATTGTTATCATGGCCTTTCCCCCCAGCACTGGGAACTGAACCCAGGGCCTTGGAACACACCTACCTCCTCACCCCGCTCAGGTCTCCCATCCCTCTCCCCACGCACTTTTGAGGCAGGATCTTGGAAAACTGATTGGGCTCCAAGTTGTGATCCTCCTACTAAAGCCTCCCAGGAGTGTACCACCCTGCCCACTCCACCAAAGCCATTCCATGGATGGGGAATCCCAAGCTTTAAGAGATCCAGGACATTGGCAACTCTGCAAGCCTCGGAGGGACAGACCAGCACTGGACTCAAATTGGCTTCTCCAGATCAGTGGACAGGGTCTCAGCCCAGCTGAGCATACAGCTTCCAAGGCTGCCCGAAGGTGCTCAGCTCGGAATAGAAATGTTAGGAGCATGTCACCCATTCCCGAGTGTGCAGGGTGTGTGCACGCCCTCCCTTAGTCACCACAGGCTGAAGGGAGCAGGGAGCAGCCTTCAGGCAAAATGTCTCAGAAAATAACTGAACTTAGTTCTTTAAATGACAAATAATTGGTATCTCAAACCTCAGGCAAATTCATCCTACAAATGAGAACAAAGGCTCTGGAGACAGTTCTGGGGAATCCTCTGGTAACCCGTAATTAGGACAGTGCAGATTTTAACTCGCTTCCTTAGGAACGGAAAACATGACTTAAGTGTTTAGTCCTTCACTGTTCTACCTGGAATCAATGACCCACAGAAGCCATCTGCACGAGCAGTGGATGCTGGTCACTTACTGCAGTTCTTCTCATCCCTGTTTTTCATAATTTTGGTTTTCTGGCCAGAAGTCCCGAACAGCTTTCTCCAGTTGATGGTGTTGGCATAGCACAGATGTTGGTTCCCAGAGACAATCACGTCTCCATCGCTGATCTCCTTCAGGGAGCGCAGCCCTAAGGACGTCAGGTTCAGGCCAACGATGGCCAGAGAAAACTGGCCGCTGAGTGGGAGAAGGAAAGGACTGAGCAAAGTGCACGGCACAGGACACGTTCCTCCCCCACCGTGTGGGGTCTGGGCACAGCTGCCCCTCCATGCTCCCACCCAGTGGAGGCTGCACTGCACCTGCAGTGGGGAGAACGAACAGCTGGGAGGTGGTGTAAATCTCCCTGTCATTATTTTAGAGACTACATCTGCTTTTGCTGGAAGTTGAGAACACCTAACCTCTGACATTGTGCACATGTGAGCCCAAGGGCTGGCTGGGTCTCCCTACAGGCCGACCTGGGGCCTGGGGGAGTCAAACCAGAACCAGTGGTGGTCTCAGTGGGGGACTGGTGTCGCTGGACTTCTCATTAAGTGTGCAGGAGCAGAATGTCTCACATGCTAAAACTCCGATGATACCACCAGTGCTACAGACCAGTCATCTAAGGTGCCCCCTCCCCGTGTCTGCATGACCTTGGGAGCCTTTCTGGGAAGAGACGCAGCTCCTGTTCAGCATCAGGGCCTTCCACCAGCATGGCATGGAAAGCAGTGCGTCTCTGCCACACTCGGCTTCTGATTTTCTGTCATACTGGACAGTAGGACTCAGTCCTTTCAGGGCAGTGTGGGAGTGTGTGCGACAGTGCTCTAACAGACAGCTTCTAAGGCAGGTTTGACCTAAAGATTTCTCTGTCTCTCCTTCTCTCTCTGTCTCTCCCTCTCTCTGGATCAGAACCGTTGATATCTTAGGAAGAAATCTAGTGTTAACAAATCTCTCTGTCCCCTGACAAGATGTGCAGCCTCAACTCTATGGTGAGACAACATTGGCCAGAACAGAGAGCTCGGAGATGCAGGCACCAGCACAGGGTGGAGTGCGTGGGAAGGTCTAGGGCCAAGTGCCAGGAGCATTGGAGCCGGACGCTGAGAGGGCACAGACACACACACATGGAAAATAGTGAGTGTGGAACACAACGGCCAATGCGTCAGTGCCCTTCTGTCCAGGAGCCCGGACCTGAGAGTGTCAGACAGTTCCAAAAGGAGCCGTGATGACACACCAGGAGTCTTTGAACTACTTCTGCAACTCTAATTTCAGAATAAGAGACTATGAAATATCTCGCCAGCTTGCTGCAGTCAACGTACTGTTGCTTTGTCCTGCCACGGATGATTTCCAGGTTCTCGAAGGCGTGGAGGTCAGTCCTGTTGGCAGGCCAGGCCTGAATCAGCAAAAACCCTGGAAGGCAGAAGAGGGCTCAGACACTCAGTGTGGGGACACTGTTCTTTCCTAGGGGACACGTCCTGGGGATGCTCCAGATACCGTCATGAAGGAAGGAGTGGGGAATTAGTGGTGTGGGGTCTTTTGTCCTTTCACAGAGGAAGCACACGCTGGTGCCAGACAGCACAGACCTCCCACAGGTCCACACTGCCACCACACTGCCTACTGCATGCTGCCCTGGTGCCTCTCACAGACAAGGCTTCCACATGTGGAAGGGTCAAAGTATGCAGCTTAAAATAAAATGCATTGTAGTAAATGACATTGTTATGGATGCCCTCAAAATACTTCCCCTTGCTTCAAACACACTCCTCCCATCATCCTCCCACGTTCTGCAGCAGCTCCAGAGTCCTCTTTCCTGAGTGTCTTTAGGAGGTGTGATCAGCAGTATGGTGAATGCTGCAGCCAAGCACCCTCCAACCGAGAGCAGGCTTGTCAAAACACGACACTGTCCTCATCCACCTCAGTCACTGGATCTGGCACTGTGCGACTTCTGGCTCTTCCCCAAAGTCAAAGTGACCGTGAAAGGGAAATGTTTGAATCCATTCAGGACATTAGGGCAGCCGGGACAGTGCAGCTAAAGACTCTCAGGAAAGAGGACTCCAGAGCTGCTGCAGAGAGAGGTGAGGATGATGGGGTGAGTGTGTTGGAAGAGAGGTGGATATAGAGGGGATTCATGGCAATGTGTCTTCACTGTAATGAACTTTTAAGATTTAAACAGCCACTGTAATTTTGTCATGTGGACAGGCTCTTGCTCTGATTGCAGCTGTCCATTATGGAGCAGTTATGAGAATGAATTTTAAGTGTCCTCAATATGTAATTTCAGCCCCACCCTGCCCAGTACCTGGGTCTAATGAGCTGTCTGTGGGGATGTAGACAGGGGCTGCTCATCACCCTGTGGCCGGAAGCTCTCCCTCCCTCCCCTCCCCTGCCTCCCTCTGTGGCCGACAGTGCCGGTGCCAGGGTGTAGAGGGCCAGTACGGGCTGGAAAACAAGGGACTAGACACGTCTCATGGGGCTGGGAGGGACCCGGGCCTGGGCTCAAGTGTTCACACCCTGCCTGCAGGGAAACTGCATTTTTGAAGTGATCAGAGGATTAACCCGGAGAGTGGCATTTCAGAGCACTGCTCTTGTGCAGAGGAGGTACTTTGTCAAGCTCTCCCTGTGGACCCTGGCCTCTCAGAGACTGTGGGGGCAGCACAGACCTGTGATCTCCTTCACTGTCTTCAGGATGTCCAGCTCCTTGGGGTCCAGGGGCGGCGTGCGCGTGAAGGAGTCCCTGTAAGGACAGTGGCGTCAACCCTGCCAGCTGCCAGGGACAGCATAGGCTGCTTTTCTCTGGGAAGGAGCCGGGCGCTACTCACCCCCGAAATGCCACCGGGAGGATGTGCAGGTCACCGCTGATGGTTGTGCAGTTCTGGAAGTGCTTGATGTTCGTGGCGTTTATGGACAGTGTGTCTTTAAATTCCCCGATCCCTATGCCATTGCAAACTGTGGAGAGGGGTTGGGCTTCACTCACCTGGCTGTTAGGAATGACGGAGGCCGCAGCAGCAGAGGGAAGCAGAGCAGAGTTCCTGCCATGAGCCCCTCACTGTGTGTACCCATTCCATGCAGTCATACGGTCACTCAGCAGCCCTGGGGGATCCCACAGGCGCCAGGACCCCGCAGCCTCTGGGTGTGCAACGGGTGAGCAGGGGACGTCTTTGTGTCCTCATCACAGCCCCTCCTGTGTTCCCTGGAGCTGCGGGCTGACCGCCCTGATGACCCTTGTCCCTCCCCTTTCTCCTCAGGCCACTGTGGCCCTTGTGTCTCTGTGCTCCTGTCCCCTGGCTCTGCCACAGAACTCCCTGAACCAATGTCTTTCTGATGCCCTGAATTCAAGTCACAACTTCAGCTTCTCCTAAGAAAAAAATGGACAGTTCACGCCCATAATCCCAGTACTCTGGGAGGCTGAGTCAGGAAGATCTTGTTCGAGCCCAGACTGGGTGACTTAGTGACTTAAAGACACTGTTTCAAAATGAACGGGGCTCGGATGGGGCTCAGTGTGAAGCCCTGGGTTCAGTCCCCAGTACTGGGGAAAAAGACACGACGTCTGTAGGATCTTTAGTTAATAGTGGGCATTCATCTGGCTGTGCTTCGAGTGCCCAGCAGGCCAGGAGGGCCCAGCACTTGCCTACAGGTCCTTACCTTTGCGGCAGGGGCCTTCACACTTCTTGCACTTCCGGACACCATCTTCCTCCATCTCATAGCTGTCGGGGCCGCAGGCCCGGACGCAGGAGCCATGGTCAGTCACCACGTAGTTCCCTGTAGAGACAGAGGGGCAGGGTCTGGCTATACAACCACCCTCGCGATTTACCTGCAGGATGGCAAGGGGTCTGCAGTCCTGGGCTTGATGCACCTGAGGACTAAGTGTGAAGGGACAAATGCAAAGGCTGGCGGCAGGGTCAGGGAGGACACTGTGGTGCCCGGGTGGACACCACATAGCATGGTGCACCTGCGGGGTCCCCTCCACAGCCGCACGTGGAGCAGACAGCCTGGGCACCCTGTACCGCAAAGCCACACTGGGAGAGGCAGGCCACCTGGGTTCTGGGGACCCCTGAGCCCCTCTGCTGGTCCTGACAGCACCGTTGGCTGCCGGTGGCTGCTCTGCTCTGAAACCTCGGCTGGCAGAGGGTCCAGTTTGAAGGTCTGTGTATGAGCCCTTCTCACAGGGCCTTGTCTGTGCCAGGCTGCAGCAGTGCCTTCTCTGTCTTGTTTGCCACTCGCCACAAGATGGCTGACTTCTATTTGTGGACTCTTTCTCTGTACAGTTAAGTTTTTTTCATCTACAAATCCAGCAGGACAATAAAACCTCTCAGGGTTGTTCTAGGTTTTCTCACTCCCCGCTCTAGAGTGGACTCCTAGGACGCCTGTCCTCATGGCCTTCCCTGTGTAGGATGGTTCAGACCACTCTTCCTTACGGCATAAGCACACATGAAAATAAGCAGAACCAAAACCCAAACACAGACAAAAAGACACAAACAGCCCTTCTTGAGGCCCCCCAGAGGCACAGCTACGTGGCAAATCTGAGGAGTCCGCTGGAGCCAGGCCGGAGCCCAGTGACTGGGCAAAGCCACGTCCTCTCGGCATAGGTCCGGGTCATGGATGACTCTCTCCCCACAGACAGGCGGGTGGCTCCAGGATGAATTACATTTACTGTGCACTTTGTTTCCATGAGAAGCACACAACCCAGCCCCCTCTCCTGTGCAGCTTACAGTGGGGGCTGTGCCCATGAGCACCTAATGCTGTGCCCCGATTGCAGGGAGCTCAGCAGGATAAGAGTCACAGGCTGTGTTCACTCTTGTTGTACACTCTGGCTCCTAACAGGCCATGGGCCAGGACCAGAGGACTGAGGTTTTGTGCAGTCAGACCTGGAGTGGAGGACGGGGTCTCTGAGTGGCAGGCATCTCCTCCTGCTATCCTCGCCTGAACAGACGAGAGGACTTTGTGTCGTGAATAAGCTGGGGCAGGCATGCAGGGTCATGGGAACCCCAGACTGCCCAGGGCAGGGCTCAGGGCCACCGTGGAGGACAAGGCATTGGGGCTGCCGCTTGAGGACTCACGGGGACACTTCTTCACGCAGGTGGCGCCAAAGCTGTACTTCCCCTCAGGGTTAACGTCCATCTGGTAGGTGGTGGGGTTGTACAGCATGAGCAGCGGGCAGGTATCCTTGCAGGTGGCTTCATCACGGAACTTGCGGCAGACCTGTCGAGAGGGACAGCAACATGCTGGTTGGGGGACAGGGACAGCAGCACCCAGGAAGTCCTGGAGGCCCGGGCTGCAGGGTCCGATCAGGGAAACCCAGAAAGTGCTTCGGGGGAGTAGGAAAACTTTCCTCTTAGAGGTGTGATCTTCCTAAATCCCAGCTGCTATAATTTATAGGTCTGGACAGGGAAAAAGTCTCTCTGTTGATTTAAACATGAGGAAAGAGCTCACTCTTCCTAATGGTAGCCATAGAGCAACCTCACTTTTAAACTCAACTTACACTGACAAAGTCTGAGGCCACACCATAAAATCTATTAAACTTTGAGGAGGAAGAGTGCTGTGGAGATGGGTAGACCAATAGGGCGACTTTCTAAGGAGCTGTGTACCATCTTCTCCTTTCAGCTGCACAGGAAAAGCAGCTTGGACCAACCCAGTCAAAATCTCTGTGGCTGAGTCCAGCCTCTGGAACTTGGCACTCTCCTTTTTGTTCTGGGATTGAACCCAGGGCCCTCACACTGCATCACATCCCCAGGTCTTTTTCATTTTTGAGCCAGGGTTTAGCTAAATTGCTAAATTACCCAGGGTAGGTTTGAACTTGCAGTCCTCCTGCCTCAGCCTCCCAGAGCACTGGGGTCACAGGTGTGCCCTGCCCTTCCTCAAAACCATAGTGCCCTGGCTCTCAGCTGAGTGTGAGCCTTCTTTTCTGGAGGCAGAAAGACTTTTACTGCCCCGTGCTGACCCAACACCTGTTCAGCAGCCCCTGAGGGTCCAGGGCTTCTGGTGTCCTACCCAAGTGTGGAGCCCGCAGCCCACAGAGATATGAAATCCCTGTTTGGGCCCCCTGAGCAGTGGATGAGAGCGAGCCCAGTGTGGTGGGCCGGGTCTCACCAGGCAGTCACTTTCCCGGGGCCCTGTGCATCCAGCCGCACACTGATTATGGCAGCAGTCGCTGGGGGACTTGCCACGGCAGCGACCGGAACACTGCTGGGCACAGATGATCTTGGTCACTGAAACAGAGGGAAAAGAGCAGGCACAGTGAGCTGAGTCAGGCAGCGTCAGGCACCACACACAGGCTGGAGTTAGTGGCTCAAGAGTCACTTTCCAGGCCTCATGTTCAGTCATACTCAACCTAGTCATGGCCTTCCTCGTGACCTTCCTGAAGGCCATGACCTTCCTTGTGACCTTCCTGATGACCTTCCTCAGGCTCAAGACCATCTTCCCTGCCTTCCTCTTGGGAATGTTTTCCTATCTATTTTTAGACACTGAAGAGAACTGCTCTGATCAAATCCAGACTTTCAGACCTCTGCAGTAAACAGACCATGCTGGTTCTCACAGTGCAGAAAGCAGGCACACAGGAAGGGAGGCCACAGCCACCTCACAGTCACACCTGAGCCAGGGTGCATTGAAGCTGATGACGTCCTCAGGGCCCTTAGCCACTGTGCATGAGCTGGCAACCACCCTCTGGCAAACTAAACTTCCTAAAGTCTGGCTCACATGAAATAGCTGCCTAGAGAGCGCTGCAGACTTCTGGGCTGATGGACACCCAGGGCAGAGGACAATAGCAGCGTAGTGACCATGAGGACAGCAGAAAGCTCTGCCCCAGGGGAGCAGTGGCCCTGTGTGCAGTGGCAAGGACTGGGTGCAGGGCTCTTGCTTGTTATGCTGGGGGCACCCGGGCCGGCCTGCCGGGGTCAGCCACTGTGGCGCTACCTGGGCTGTGGCATCCAGCCTGTGATAGGAAGTTCCCACAGTGCTTGCTAAGTCCACGGGAGGGCAGCCACATGAAGACCCTGCTCTGCCCCAGGACAGGAGGGTGTCACAGTGACAGGGCAGGGCACCCAGTGACCTGAACCCACTATAGGAGGGAAGGTGGCTGCAGCTCCGCTCCCAGACTCACATTTCTGGCAGTTTTCCTCTCCTGGGGCCCAGCAGCTCCCGTTGGGACAGCTTGGATCACACTTCTGGCCTGAAAGGTAAACATCACCATTAGGTTACAACCCAGATGCATGGCCAAGTGACAAGGGACTGACAGCCCCAGGGGCCCTGTTCTTAGAGAAGGAGGCAGGATGGAGGTGCTGGAATGGCCGGGCAGGCCAGAGCAGGGTCTGGTCATTGCTCATTGGTTCTGCATGAGGGGATTCTGCGTGGATGTATGGACTCCCTGTGAGGCCATGGAGCTGCAGGCCTAAATCTGTGTTTGACCACAGCCCACTGACAGGAGCTGAGGGTCGGAAGCCAGAGGCCCCAGCCTCTGGTTCTGAAGATTCATGTCTGCTCCGTGTGCAGGCCCTACACATGGGCATGCACAGCCCATTGCCTGTGCAGGGTGAGGAGAAGCAGGGCGATGCCTTTCCTCTGAGGGAGGAAGGAACCAGGCACCAGTAGGGGAGAAGCCAGGGGATGTGAGTGGCATCTTATTTTCCATGGGTTGTGGTGTGGGCGAGGGCCTGGTCCCCCCAGCCCTGGTCACGGGGCTGCCCTGCTCAGGATCTGGGCAGCACGAGGGGAGGGCACTTAGGGTGATGTGGGCCAGCTTCCTCTGGGTTGCCCAGCCTCCCCTGGTTCTGGGTGGACATCCATGCCTGGGGGCTGGGACAGAGGCCAAGGGGGCTCTGAGCACCACTGTGGGAGCCGGTACAGGTCAGGGCACAGAGAACTTGGCTGTCCAGGTCAAGGACCAGGCCTCATGGGACCAGGGGCAGCCCTGCAGCCTGACCCCACCCAGGCTGCTCAAGGCCACCAGGGCAAACTGCACTGCCTCAGCGATGAGGGCTCCTGTGGGTGGGCAGGCCATAGGTTTATCACTTGTTTCTGTCTCAGGCCGATGTGACCCCAGGTGCCCTTTGTCCCTCCCCAGTCAGCTGTAGCTGAGATTAGCTGGGTGCCCACTCACAGCTGCTCTGGTGGCTCTGTAGGTCCAGTGACATGTTGCTCAGGAAGTTGCTGTCTACGATGTCCCTCCACTGGATGGTGTCCACGTTGCAGAGCATGGGGTTGCTGCTAAAGCGCACAGCTCCCTGCAGGATCTCTGTGTGGACAGAGGCCAGTGAGCAGCTGCCAGCCCCTCTAGAAGCACAGAAAATGCCAATGTGCTTCTTCACACTGTATCCCCGGAGACACCAGGGTGCGAGGAACATCCCGCAGATGGCAGCCCTGCAGGATGATGGTTAGGGCAGAACTTGGTCCTCTTCTACACTGGGGTCTGAGCAGGAGCGGGTTTGAGATGTCAGGATAGCAGGGCTGGCAGGCGCAGGAGCCCTCGGCTCTGGGGCTCACTGGGTCAGGCAGAGGCTGAGTGTGGAGGGCAGGTGGGGTGGTGGTGGTCACTGTGCCTAGGGACCTGGTTCCCCAGAGCTTGGCAGGTTTTCACTGGGGAGGGAGAGTCTGTCTGGGACCCAGGGGCAGGAGTGCCTGGGACATGGACACTGCTTTATACCAGGCTTTGAGGAGAAGCCGAGGACATGGCAGAGGCAGGTCTGGGAAAGTCCAAGCAGTGACTACCCAGAGAGGCAGGTGCAGTGTGCATGCCTGCAGTCCCAGCTGTCTGAGAGGCTGAGGTGGGAGGATAGCAAGTTCAAGCCCAGCCTGTGCAACTTAGTGAGACCTTGGCTCAAAATTTACAAAATAAAAACAAGGTCTGGAGATATAAAAACAAGAAAATAAAACAAGGGCTGGAGATGTAAAACTCAGTGTGAGTGCCCTGGGTTCAGTATACAGCACCACACATGCAAGCACACACAGATAAAGTAAATGAAACAAAGCACCTCCCTCTTCACCACCCCTGGTTTCCTCTCACAGGAGCCTCCCTGCTATCCCTGGGAAGGTTCCGGCTTCTCCAGAAAGCCTGCATCCCTGCTTCCGATTTTCTAAGCAAAGACCCACTGGGCATCTCATCTCCAATGTGGGCAGGGCATTTAGCATCCAGCAGCCCCTTCCCCCGGTGGCTTCCCTTCCTGCAGTTTTGATCACCCATAGTCAACTATGGATGAAATTATCTCTATGCGCTAAGGTATTTGCAGGGGACTTCCACCTTGGTGGACTGCTGGAACTGCTCTGGTAACACTCTCACTGCTGTCCATTTCTTACTGTGCCCAGTTTACGCTCTCTGGGAGATGCACAGGGAAGAATACAGTGTGCAGGTCGGATACCACCCAGGGGTCTGAGACTGCGTCCCTGATGACAATGGGGACACTGTTGTGCGTTGTCCCTGAGTTCACTCCCTCACATGTGCATAAGCTCCCCGTGTCTGTCCAGCCAGCTGGCCACTGCTGACCCAGACCTTTGCCATCTCTCACCCCGAGACCTGGAGCCCCCACCCCGTGCTCTCATCCTTGCCCCTCTGAAGAGCTTCTCTCTGACTGGCACACGGGCAGAGCTCATACACTCGTACAGGCTCATACAGGCCCCCACCACTGAGGGGACCCTGCCTGTCCCCCCAAACACAGCTCACCCTGCAGGCTCCTCAGTGGCAGCTCCTGCAGCCCGGTCTTGTTGGGGCTGTTGGCTCCCCCGTAGTTGGACAGCACAGCTAGGGCGTAGGTGTTGTCGTAGAGCACGTTCCCGCGCACGATCTGCAGGTTGTCCAGTGGGATCCTCTCTGCCATGTTCAAGGCAATGAGCACGTAGCCGGCCACCTCCTGGATGGTCTGAGGGGACAAAGCATGACAAGGCCATTTCTCGCCGAGACTCCAGGGTTCCAGGGCAACCGTGGGACCAGAGGCCCGGTCCCCCTCCCTGCACCCTCACATATGGTTGGGTCAGCAGACATAGTCACGCAGGTGACACTGGGGGAAAGGGAAGTGTCGGTATTGCGACACTTCTGCTTCTGAAGGGTAACGGCAATGTACACTGTGCACTGTCTAGGAGCACAGGTGATAAGTGACAGGGAGGAAGGAAAAAGGAGGGGAGAGGAAAGAAAGAATGAGAGAAAGGAAAGAGAGCTAGAAAAGGAGGGAGGCAGCCAGCCAGAAGAGAGGCAAGCCGATCCCCTCCAGGTTCAACCACCACCAGGCACGAAAGCTTGCTGTTGGTTAGGAATCCTGTGAACTGGTAGCAAATTCTTGGTGGCTTGATCTTGTTCCTCAGCAAGAGATGAGAGCATGTATAGCGAGGACTTATTCCATGGGCACAGGCTGCAAACCCTGCTCTGGTCCATACTGTCATTGCCATCTTAAAGGCCAGTGTGCCTGCACATGTGCCCGTGGAGACATGGAGCCATGCCAGCCTCTGGCCTCCTCCATCCTCTTTCTGGCCCTGACTTGGCCAAGCTGGTGAAGAGTCCTCAGAACGCTCTCGTCCATACTTTCCTGCAAACTGTAACTACCACAGCGAAGGGAACACAACTCAGGTACATCCCGCCAAAGCTCTCTCGCTTATATACACTTCTGTTGCATTTGGGCAGCCAGATCCACTGCACTGACCTTCAGGAAGGAAAGGTCATAATTCCTTTGCACGTAGGTGACCTCCAGGTTCCCAAGGACCACCTCACAGTTGTTGAACATCCGCTGAAGGCTCAGAAAGTGGTCCTCAAAGGTGCCCAGCTGGGTGAGCTTGTTACTTGTGCCTTGGCAAACTGGAATTAAGGAAAAGACATACAGTGTGAAGTGTGAGTGGCAAAACTGGAGGAAAACAATACTCACTAACTCCGTGAGCTGTAGTGACTCCTAATGCTAATTTTGATCAAGGAACACCTCAGTGCCAATGTGTTAAAAGACTGTTTATATTAGGTGTAATTCAAAAGAAAAAGATTGTCTCTGTATGTGTGGGATTGCATTATATTAAAATACACAAGGGGAATATGGTAAAAATTCAAGGGAGAATAGATGAAAAACCAAGGAACGCGATTAAATCTATAGGAGGCCTGGTCAACAAAAAGTAAATATGAGGTATTTAGATTATATAATTACAAAGTTGAATTAATAACTGTGCATTTTACTCTGCAGCATGTAGCATGTCACATCATCACGCAAGGGGTGTTTATGAGCACAGCACACACAGGCAGCATTTGGTATTTTCTGACCACAAAATTGTTTACCTAAAATCAATGACAAATTATGAAATTGAAAAACCCAGCTTTAGAGAGATTTAGAGTATTCTTCCAAACACCCACATCAAAGAACAAAGCAAAGGTCTGATCATGGAACAGTTAGGGTATTCAAAGCATCACAGATAATCACTCAGCTCATGAGAGCCAGCAGATCCCTCCGTGTGCCAGCCTGAGGCACCCACGAAGCGCAGGGGCAGGTGCGGTGGCCGTGTCACCGCCACCATGCAGCCCTGACACCCTTTACTCCATGACGGTTCAAGATGTGAGACTTAATCCCAGAGGACATTTTAATCGAGGATAAAGTTCAGTAGAGACAGTACTCCGTACATGGTCCCCATTTAGCAGTGAAGGAAAGGGTTGCAACCAAGTGACCCCTACAACCTGGCTCATGAGCGATGGACGTGTTTTGGTAAGCAACCAATCATGACACTCGGGCTCTAGAAGCAGGGAGCCTGCCAAGGGCCCACACTCTGAACCCAAATTGTCACAGAGTGATGACACATGGCCCCTGGCTTTGATGTGGGGGGAAGACCTGGCCAGTCCCTCCTTGTCCACAGTTGCTCATGACAAACACAGGAGCCAGAGCGTGGAGCACAAAGCGTGGCCAAAGTTGGCACTGTCCTGGCACTTTCCTCGGTCCACCAGCAAAGGGGTGCTGGGTTTACAGGCCTCTGTTCTCCCTCCCCATGGGAATTATTCTGAGAACAGCATCCATCTGTTCTTGCACAGGGCCAGACACCATCTAATCAGGCATTTGCATAACACAAACCACGGGGCAATCCCACATCCTCTTTGTCTCTGTGGGGCTTCCCCTCTCTTCTCTTCAGGGTTCTCAAAGTCAGCCTCACACATGGGAACTGTGGTGCTGACAATACCGAGTCCCTGTCTGCAGCGGCAGAAAGGCTCCATGATTCTTCCCATTGCTGGGAATGCAGACAGGACTGGGTGGGGTGGACCTGCCAGTGACAACGAGCTCACGACAGCAGCAGGATGCAGGTAAAGCACGCAGCTTCTCAGCCATGCACCTTGGACAAAAGCTGCTTCCCTCGCTGACAGAGGACTCCCCTCTCTCCTCATTGAGCAGCTGTGGTGCCGGTCACTGAGTCCGGACAGGCTGGGAGTCAGCCAGGGAGCACATTTCAGCTTTGGTGAGGACAAGAGACACTTGCTTTTCTGAGGATGACCCACAGCACCATCTTGCAGGTTTCTCTCCACTGAACCAGTTTTTATTATCAAACCGATGAGTACATAAAGTCAGCAAAATGTGCTGCTTAAGATTAAAAACTAATTTTAAAGACTATACTTATGCTTTCATTCACTTATAAAAAATGCTAAGCACCTAAATTATTTTTATGAATATGTATGGCCCTGCACTGTCCACACTTACGATGAATTGCTTTAACATGCAGAAAAAGGGTATAGTATTTGGAAAAGAATAGAAACAGTGCTCATTATTAATGGGAACGTCAACTCAGAAAGCACTCTGGCAAGCAGCTGGACAACTTTTGCAAACAGGTAAATGTGCAGGTAAATTCCACATCAGGATATTCCATTTCAAAAAGTTTGTTATAAGGAAACAGACACAAATATACAAAAAGCTGCATGTGAGATGTTGCTTGTTGCTTACCTTTTTAATAGTGGTGAAAAGAAAATTGCAAAGAAACCTAAATGTGCAGCTGCCCGACAGCTCTGTCCCCATGGAAGCAGGAGATGCTGAGGTGACAAAGGCACCTCGAGGGCATCTGAGCTCATCGTGCATTTCCACAGGAAGTCACGGTGCACCTGCTGCTCCTCTTCCCACCCACCCAGAGGAGACTGCAGCAGACCAGCGACACCCAGGATGGACACGAGGGCTGGTTGCTGCAGCGCAGAGGGCTCATCTCAGAGGACGAGGACCTGGCTGGGAGCGCCCCCACAGCTCTTTTCCAGCACCTTAAGGAAGGGTGGGTTTAGATTCCCCCATCAAAGCATAAAAAAATATACCTACATATAAAAACCTGATATAAACCTACAGTATGAGAAAACTTAAATTTGAGATCATGAATACAAATCAAATTATTTAAAAACTGATTGCAAACTACTTAGGCAGATTTAAAACAGAACTGTCCAAAGCAATTAAGCCAGGGTAAATCGGCTCGGCCCCTTCCTCCTGCTGCAACATAGGATCCCCTCTGAGCCAGGTCAGGATTTGCTCACACAGGAGGATAGAGCATCACGCTGGGTACCAGAGCGCCGAGGAGGCTGAGGGCTGGATGAGACCACTCAACTTTCCTTTATCTAAGTTAGCTGTGCCAGGGATTTAGCTCAGTGGCACTGTGCCTGCCTTGCAAGCACAAGATACTGAGTTTGATCCCCGGTTCCCCCTCAAAAAAAGTTAGCTGTTGAGAATGTGGCAGTGATGTAACCATGAATCCCACAAATACTAGGGGAACTCAGTGAAGGCACATGGCCCTGTTAGTGTCTGAAGTAGGGTGCTTGGCTCTGCATGAAGCTAACTTAACTTCTGGCCACTAAACACACCTACTCTGCCCATACAATAGTATTTATCAGACCAGAAAATATATAAAGAAAGGAAAAGGAATGTCTTGTACTTCAAGAATTTCATATAGATAGACATTTAGGACTTGGTATTTAAATAATTTATTCAGTGACAACCTTGATATATTTTAGGTCGATTCACTGCAAAAGCAGTTAGTGTTTGTGTCCAGCGCTGCAGTGCTTGCTGATTGCTTGTGGAACTCTGCAAAGCTGGAGACAATTCCACTGAATCACAGACAGTAGGTCCCACTGCTCAGGTCAGCAGAGCACTGGGCTTTCATGCTCGGGTTTTATTAAGGAGAGTTACCGGTGTCTAGGACGTGAGAGGGTTGTTCTGCAGACACCTGACCTCAGCATTCACCGCACGTGCTCTGTCATGTCTACTCCGCTAGTTGTGGGTGCACTTTGAAGGCATGGGCCTCAGCAGCTGCACCTGGCATGTGGCCTGGTGTGTCATGGTGTGAACTTGGTGGCTGCAGCTTCAGGGACAGCAGTTTGGGAGGGGAGGGTGGCACTGGGTGTTGTGTCTCCATGCCCAAAGTCCTGTCCTCAGAGGGCCTCGCTGTCGACCCGCCTGCTCCCCCCACCGGTATCTGAGGCAGTACTGTTCTGACTCCTCACCACGGATATTCTCCCAACTTAGAACTTCGCACAGCTGCGGATGCAGTGTGTGAGGCCTGCTTCACAGCATGGTGTTTGTAAGATTATTCTTGTTTTGCTGCACTTAGCTTGTGTGAGCGTATTCAAAGACGTTTTCTGTGCTTTAACCTGAGATATCTATGGCTGAGTAGGGTCTGTTTATTTTTTTTCTTCCAAAGCTGTTCATGGTGGCCCATGCCTGCAATTTCAGCACTCTAGGAGGCTGAGGCAGGAGAACTGCAAGTTTGAGCACAGTCTGGGCAACTTGGCAACTTAGCAAGTAACAGGGTTCTGGAGATGTAGCTCTGGGCAAAAGCCTTTTCAAACACTAGTCCTGAAAAAATAAAGTGAAAAAGAAATGTCCTCCATTTCATCTTTAGTGAACATAGAGAACACTCTGCTTCCTTTAAGGGCAATGTGCCCCTGGTTTTACGGGGTAGGTCCAGTGGCCTTCATGTGCCAGGATGGGCACACATCTCTCCTTGCCCACAAGCCCGGGCAAATCTGCATTACTAAGTGCAGTCTTAAACAGGTTTCTCCAGAGATGCCCAGGCCCATTCAGACACTTGGGAACTGCCCAAGCAAATTCACGATTATTTTAATTTGTTGTTTTCTCAACCGCACATCAACAGCCACCATGGGAGATGGGCCCAAGCACGTTCCCCTGCCTCTGCCCATTCCCACAGAGACCTGTTCAAGGCAGCCGCCTCACACTCTGCAGGCAGTGAGGCTGACTCTGTAGAGCATCCCCTGTCTGGACCGGCTGACGTCTCTGGACCACAGGGAGGCATTTTGCCGAGCACTGTAAAATGCGTGTCTGAGGCCTCAGCAAGCATCCCCTCACATGAAGACGGTGGCAGTAACATGACCCCATTCCCAGACTGACTGTTATCTCGGGCAGCTGTCCTCCATGAGCTCCAAGTCTCCCTGACTCTTGATGACGGTGGGCAGCAGACCGTTTCTGCAGCAGCAACCACCTCTGTCGACTCCTGCCTCCCTGCCTTCAACCACACCGGCAAACTGTTTCCTTCTCCTGTGCTGAAAATTAATAATCTTATGCCACACTCTTTCTAGGTAAGTCGAATGGCAGGTCAATCAGAAATGGAGTTGAGGTGTTACTGGGCTATTTAGAATAAAGTTAGGCTAAAAAAGATCACAGGAAGCAATATTCACCTATTTGTCATGGACTCTACCCAATACCTCTCTCGAGTGCCTACTGCAGGCCTGGTGCCTGCTCTGCCTGGGCGGCCGGTCTCTCTGATCCTTTACAGTTTAAACACAGGGATGTGGGCTAAACACAGATTCCAGGAGGGGAGCAGATGACTGCTCTGGGTATCCTGGGGTTGGGTTCTTCGCTGTGTGAGTGAAAATGCTGACCAGGGCCCCTGGGAAGGATAGAGTCCTGGAAGAGGCTTGGGTGGCATGTCCACACACAGCACGGCTCATGGTGCGCCTGGTACTTCCTCCACAGCCAGGAGTCAGCATCCCCACCTTGGCTGGTAGGCTCCTCTTGTCTCTCAGCCCAGCCCTGCCCACTCCTGTCAGCCTCTCTGCACACACAGGCAAATGTCCAGAGGTGCACAGTGTCACTTCCTTTCCACAGCCATCACCACACTGCCCCAGCCCACCCTTGGTCCCCATGTCTTGAGAACCTGACCTGTTTCTCCAGAGCCTGTTAGTTCTCTGAGATGAGTGCCCAGGCAGACAGGCAACAGGCAGCACAAACAGACGGCTGCCGTGGAGATAATGAACACCATGACTTTGGTGGGGATGTGTGTGTGTTCTCTCCCTTGTAGCTGGAGCAAAACTGGTGCAACCACTGTGAAAATCAATATGCAGGCTCTTCTAGGAGAGCACAGAAACAGGGTTCAGCCCAGTGATTCCTCTCCAAGGCACATTCCCAAAAGAAGCAAGAAGGCATCACACAGTGGGCCACGCACACCTGTTTACAGCAGCACAATACAGTCACTAAATTGTGGAAACAGCGTAGGGGCTCATTGGCAGACAAATGGATGAAGGAAATGTGGGATCCATATGCAAAGACCACTACTCTGCCATGAAGGGGAGTGAGATCATGGTGTCTGCCGGAAAATGGATAGAACCATCATGTTCATAAATCAGCTAGACTCAGGAAGTTACAATGTGCTTTTCCTCTGTAAGAAACCTAGACAATTACATAAGTAAGTGAAGGATGACAGGAAAGCAGGAGGCAGACTCTGGAGATGGGCAGGGGACAAGCAGAAGGAAAGAGCAAAGGGAGATTAGAATTGACTAGGTTGTGTTAAATGCATATCCCAACTCCCCCGGACAAACCCCACCATTGTGTAATACTCACAGCCACCAAAAAAGAAAGAAAGAAAAAGAGAAGGAAAGGCCAGAACCGGCACCTCCCTGTGCACTGGAAGCCCAGGCTTTGGTTCAGGACAGGCCTCTGGGAGTCACCACACAGCTGTGAGCAGGACCCAGTGGATGGCACAGACAGCACAGGTTTGTACAGGGATCACTGGCTGCCACTGCAGGAGCGGCAGCCCTGAAGGAGGGGACTGTGGGTGGCTCAGAGCATGGCTGATTAGCAGAGCACCTGGGAGAATTGAGGACCCTGGAGCCAGGCCACTGAACCTGGCCATCCTGACCTCGGGGATGCCAGCTCTGCAGAAACTCAAGGTGGCCCTTTGTCTGCCATCTCCAGCTGTGACCTGACTTCCCCTGTGTGCTGGAGGATGGCAAGCAAGGCTGAAGAGTACACCCTACGACCCAGTGCCACCCTGGGGGAAACTGGCTTCTGAAGGGACAGTGGAGTCCGCGCATCAGGGCAGCTCCTCCCTTCTGAACTGTGTCTTTGCCCTCTCACCCTTCCCCTCAACCGGCTGTGCAGGTGAGGCACGGCCACAGACCCATACTCTGGGTGCAGTCCTACACAACCCCCATGCCTCTCTTACATCCCACCCAGGTGCAAACATCTTACTCCAGGCGACAGAGGCTGTCACACCCCAGCTGTCTGCATGCTCTCCTCCTGAGTTGTTCCCAGGCTTCCTGTGAATGCCAGGCATGCCTGGCATCCTGGCAGGTAGGGTCAGTGCCCCAACAGCACTGTGGCCCATTAGCACAGGCTCAGGCCACCTTGCTCTGAATCCACATGCGATAGGAGGGCTTCTTTGCCCTGTTCACTCATTCATCAATCTATTGAAAATATTTTTAATAAAACAGAGCAAGTTCAGTTGCCAAGGATGAATCAGAAGTACTCACTGCCTTGGAGGATGCATTAGCCCTTGGGGAAGATGATTTTACATGGGGAATTGTTCCAGAACATTCCCAGCCACACAAAGTAGATGTGTGGAACGAACACAGTGAGGAAAGGGAAAAGTGCCAGACAATCTGGGAAAGAGCTCCAACATCCTCACCCCCAAGCACATGGAAACACGACCTTCACATCACACTCAGAGTGAGTTAACTACAAGTGCCCAGAGCTGGGCTTAGTGGCTCTACCATACATAAGTCCACAACTTTCCACACTAAAAAATTAAGTGTCTTCTATTTTTTTCCACATTTCCCTTCACTGGGTCATTACTCAAATTCTAATTTTAGGGTACATGATATCTCTTCTGGTTTGTTTATGATCATCTCTAAGAATCATTTCTTCTAATGGAAAAAATCCTGCAAAAGATGTGTAATTTGCAAGGAAACAAGATATTTCTGATCTAAAAATGGGATTGGTAGTTCCTTTTGTGCAAATAATTATTTGTGGAGAAGCCTGGGTTCTGTGTGAATCCACCCTTCACCCCAAGGTCATCCAAATGTTCTTTTAAAAAGGCTCCTCTATTTTCAACCTATATTTTAAAAATCAGCTTCTAACACACACTCATATTTTAAGGCCATCTTTATAAATATACACACATTTATGTTGGTTTACAGATGTACACTGGAGGAGAAAAACCCAACACAAACAAGTAGTACTCTGCTCACCCAGTGGGGGCCCCAAAGCAAATGACAACCACAAATTGGAACAACAGGACAGACGATCAGTGGGGTACAGGGAAAGGGCAATACCTGAGTGCTATTTTTTCTTTTTTTCTGAGTGCAAAGTTACTCCCAGAGATTCCTTCCTCTCGGCCTCAGTAGCTCCTGGCCACAATGAACCCACATCTGGTGGCTTTACTGCTGCGTGACAGTCTCTACCTGCCCCTGGAGGCTGCTCTTGCAGAGCTGGAGAAAAAGCCACGTGGCAGTGCTGGAACTGGCAGGGACCACGGCGGCAGGACCCGCGCACAGTTCCACAGGGCAATGTGCAAGAAAGGGCAGACCTGGCTCCCTTCCCGAGGACCACTCATGGGACAGCTGTCACCCAAAAGGAGATGGCAGGCAGCTACTTCATGGGCACTTGGGGGAGGTGGACTGGAGAACGGGTCAGGGGTGTGAGGGAGGCCAAGGCTGGCCTCGCTGAGTCTCTCATGTACACCTCAGGAGGAGCTTGCACTGTGCTACTGCAGGCTAGGATCGCTTTCCTGGGGGGTTGTTTTCCCCTTTACTACTGAGAAGGGAAGAGCAGAGAAAGGGAGAGAAATGAACTTCTCTTACTCAGTTCTTGGAGTGGTTTCACGACTCATCTATGGCTTGTTTCTATTCAAGTTCAGGCACCCGTCAGGTATTTGCAGAGCTATTTGAATTAGTACTTCATGTTTATGTCATTAAGTATTTAAAAAACAAAAACCAGAACACCAGAGTGGAAAACTAGATCCCCAGCTGTCCTGACTACAAAACAACAGGCAATCAAACTACCATCACACCGTCAGGAAGTAGGTGTTAGGCTTGCAGTGTGGTCCTGACCAGGATCCAGGTTCCACCCAGGCAAAACAGAGTCTCTTCCTTCACCTGTACAGAGACACGTGTGCCTGTGACTCACACAGGCCAGTGAGGTGGGGCACCACCTGGCCACAGCACGGACACTCAGCAGAGCCTTGGTAAATTGTGCAAACTTGGATCTGAGGGAACCTGGCTCCAGGCCCCTGGATGAGTGGCTTCCTGCCTCGAGCCCTGGGAGCCTGACCCTCAGCCCTGCTGCTGCCCATGGGTGTGTGGCTGGCCGGGGGCCTGGGTTTCTCCACTGAGGCAGGCACACTGAGGCCAACCCAGTGAGCTGCCCACATTGTCGGCCCAGGGCATGGACGGAAAGGAAGCCATGCAGGCCTGGGGCCTCAGTGGCTTCTCTGCCCAGGACCCTGCTGCTGCCAAACAGCTGCTCCCTGTATTGCTGTCCACTCAGACAAGGGCCTCACCGAGTGGAGCTGGGCTCACAGACTGAGTGTGCACGTGTTTGTATTTCATGCTTGCTTGGAAGCTAACTCGCTCACCCTTACTCACACTCAGAATCCCTTTGAAGTCTCCTTTCTAAAGGGGCTACAGAGCTGCAGCAGCGTAACAGTCTAGAGACAGAGCTCAGGGTGGGAAATCTGAGGGCTGCCCTGGTGAGAGCTGGGACCCACAGCCATTTCCTGCATCACAGACTAGGAAGGGCTGACTCAAAAATCACTTCCTAGCTAACTCAGAGCCCCAGCAAGGTTCTGCCCCAAGCTTGATTCTCACTCAAGAAATTCTTGCACCAGGGCCCTACGGTTGCTCCCAACACAGGGTAGTCCTGTTGTCTTGCCAGAACTATCCAATAAACTGACAGAGCCGTTCTCTGGCTGTGAGAGGGCTTACCTGTCCATGAGGCTAAGTGAGGGCAGTGCCAGTCACAGCCGGCTTTTATTGCTAAATCTAGAAAAGAGGGTGCCTGAAGCACTGTGTATCATTTCCCAGCAAAGGGGTGAGAAAACTTTTTCTGGAAAAAACAAAGCCAGAGAGTCAATATTTGAGCTTTGCAGGCCACGTGCTTGCTGCCCTACCCCTCTGTCCTGCTGGCAGAGCACAAGGACAGCAGGGATGAGGCCAGATGATGCTGGCCAAGCCCTGTGGAGCTCCCATCAGCAAGAGGGTGGCAGGCTGTGGCCGGAGTGGGAGCCAGGCAGGAGATCAGAACCGCTATCCTGTGCTTTCCAGAGATTAACCTGCTTGGTGTGATTTGCTTGCCAAGGTCCAACCCCCTGCAGGATTTTCCTAGTACTAAGTGCTTCCTGTTTCCTCAGCAGTGAGTAAAGGAGCTGACGGAAATGCAGAGTATTGAGACCAGGAGGGAAGAGCAGGGCAGAGGGCTGCTGTTCGTGTGGGCGGGGTGGGGCAGGTCTGTGCCAGGCACTGTCTGCCTGGCCAGGCGGTCAGCCCTTCCCACCATGCTGGGAGTCCTGCCTTCCTGTTCTCTGATCAGTGGCTCTCAGGTCCTGCTGGACCATGCTGAACAGTGGCTTTCTTCCTCCTGGGAGTTTGTGAAGTTGTAGCTCTGAGCCAGAGCCTCACACAGACACGGTGCGCCTGCTTCGTCCTCACAGCCCTTGTGTGTTCTAGACCACGTTGCTTCTCCCCACTCTCCTCCCCAGGGCTGCCAGCAGATTCCCCACCCTGGTCCCCTGGGGCTGCCTGTGTGTGGCTTTCCAGAACCATGGTCTCCACCCCATACCTGCCCAGCCTGCTGTCCACTGGCTTCCTCCCTGTGGCAGCCTCTAAGGCATGAGAGGCCATTTCTGGAAGTGTTCTGTTGTTCCTCCAAACATTTTGTCTCCTTCAAGAGGTGACATGTCACCTGAAAACAATAAACATTCTGCTTCCCTTAAGTTGTTATTTTGAGAACTTCAGAGAGTGATAAAAGCTCACTGTGTGTATTGTTGAATTACGGGGGCATCTAAATCAGTATCATGGGCAAGTTTTCCACAGAGCTGACTCACGTTTTAAGAAGCTGAACAACCAATATAGTGGAGCTGGGGGTGGCCTCTGATGCATGAGGCCGGCCGGACCCTGTGCTGTACACAGCATGCAGAGACTCTGCACACTGTGCCGCTGCCCTGTGACTGCCCAGCAGGGGCTATGACAAATCCCTCTGGCTTGGGGCTTGGATGAGGAAGTATTTTCTTTGCTCATCCCTCTCTAGATTTTAGATTCCTAGCACATTGCAGGAGCCTAATAGGATTAATTTGCTACTGCCAATGGATTCTGTTATTGAAGACCCATTTTCTGGTTTAATACTTTTGAGGTTTAAACAGACTGACATTTTCCAAAAAAAAACCCATCGTTTTTGTAGACAAAAAAACTTATCACTGGTTCCTTATTACTTGTGTAAGTGAATATATACAAACATCATAGATGAACCACAAAGTGTATTTCATATTTTTCCCCCAAAATTTCTCCCTTTGATTTCTACATTTTCATTTTGCTTGTGGAAAGCATTTGTAATTTTCTCCCACATTATATATTCATAAATCACTTTTAGATAAAAGTACAAAGACTGAGAAGCTCTTTTACCAGATCAATAAATTTTAGACTAATATTTATGCAGACTTTTTTTTAATCTCTCAGTAAGAAATGATTTGGATTTCTTCTCCCAGAGACAGACTAATCACAAGGAGGCACATGAGCTGCTTTTGTTTTTCTGTTTTTTTGAGACAGGGTCTCACTATGTAGTTGAAACTGACCGGGAACTCACTATGTAGCCCACGCTGGTCTCAACTCACAGTGATCCTCCTGCCTCAGCCTCCCAAGTGCTGAGATTACAGGCATGTGCCACCACGCCGGGCACATGAGCTGCTTTTAAAAATAATTTTGGGGGACTGAACCCAGGCCTTCCTCCTGAGTTGTGCCACCAGCTTCTTTTTATGTTCTGTTTGAGATAGGTTCTCACTATGTTGCCAGGTTGTCTGAGCTTGGCTAGAACTTGTGATCCTCCTGCCTCAGCCACCCAGAGTGCTGGCATCATAGGTGTGCACCACTGCACCTGCCCACACTTGTGATCATCAGAATATCTTTCAAAACACAGGTCCTGTTCGGTGAGCCCACAAGATGCTGGCCACAAAGCTCCATAGTAAGAGGAACCTCATGCAGCCACTGGTGAAGTGGGCCAAGAAGCCCCTCCTGCCAAGCTGCTGGCCCAGGCTGTGTCTGTGCATACAATCCACCCTGGTTGCTCCATTCCACCTGGAGGGCCGGGATAAAGCCGCTGCTGGCACCTGGGGTTTGGCAGCTCCTTCAAGCTGGGCAGAGCTCGTGGGGCCCAGCACCAGTTAGGTAGCCATGGGGCCAGGGCTAACGGCATGGACATCTCAGTAAGACTGCAGGCCCAAGGAAGCAAGATATTACTTTCTTTTTGAGCCAACTGCCTGGTGATTGAGGCTGAAAATCAGGGAAGTGAAAAACTGTATTTTATGCCTTAGCTCAATGTGTCCTGAAGGTGTTTATTTTGGAGCGCAGTCAGGCCCTCACAGCAGGCAGAGGGGGGTGGTGGAAGAAGGGTCACTCTCTAGGGCCGCACGAGCCTTTCCTAGCTAATACCGCGCTCTGGATGACCATCGAAGCAAAGTTCTGCCCCTTGAAGCCAAGACAGATTTCCACACAAGCATCTCTTTTGTAAGCACAATTACCTTTCACAGTAATTTGTGCTTGTAGCTGAGGAGCTACAGATGTTGCGTGGGCGAGGCGCGGGTGGGGGTGAAGCAGTGAGGGTCTGGGCCTCCCCCTCGGAAAATGTGGCGATGCTTCCTTCCATGGAAAAAGCACATCAGGCTTTAGGTTCCAAACAGTTCAGATCTCTGTGAATCCACTGAGAAAGCCATGGCTGTTTGCTTTGGAGGAGGGAAGACTGGATCCTCTCCCTTCCTCTCCCTTCTAAGGAGACCCAGATCCTTGCCACGGGTGAGCTACAGCTGTAACTTCAGAGTGGGAGAGGATCCAGAAGGTGGGCAGCAGAGCCCAGCCTCCTAGCTCAGATTGTAGCACCAGAGAGAGGTTGGATGAGCGTGGCAGGTGACGGCCAGAGACGTGACTGTGTCCGCTGAGTGCTCCCTGCTGAGTGGGGATCGAAGGGGGTGTCTGCACTTTGCTCAGGCTTGTGGCTATTTCACAGAAAATTACACCCACATCCCTTGATGGTTTTCATCCACTACACACAAAACAGCATTTACAAAATGACTTTCAAAACATCTTCATCCTCCAATTTGTGGCTAGTGATACTTAGCTATTAAAAGTCCAGGAGCACCAGCCCCCAGGAGGGAAGCGGCAGCACTTGGTCTCACATGGTGCCTTTGTGAGTCCCACACAGGCCACTCAGATGTGCAGCAGGCACTCCTGTGCCATGTGTGCAGGACGCCTGCATGTCACATGAGTGGGTTCCAGGCCCAGGTGTCCACACTAGCACCCTGCTCGGCATTGCTGAGTGTGTCACTGGGCCCATGCTCCTGTCTGCTAACTGGGTGCAGGGTCCCCGACTAGATGGCAATGGGAAGCCAGGCGGATTTCCAAGGGGAGCAGGGAGCAGTGCGCTCCAGTCAGAGGCTTGCAGATGCCTGCTGCACCAAGGCACCAAGGGGCTGTCAGAGAGCAGTGGGGTCGGGCCAGAGGCCACTATGGCACCTTGCACTGCCACCGTGTCCTGGCAGAAGGGCAGGAGAGGGTACTTGAGGGCTCTCTGCCTACCTCCTACAGTTCCGTGTGAAGGCTTGATTCTCTTAAAATGGATTGCACAGTTACAGACACATCCACAGACCAAACCCTGAGGCACAGCCAGGGCTGCTTCAGGGCTAGGGGAAAAGCTGCAGCCCAGGCATAAGGAGCATGGCTTCAGACTTGTGGCAGCAGGCACCTGTCCCTCTTCCCGGGGTGTGAGGGCTTTGCAGGAATAGCTTATAATGTCAGAGACTGAATTTTTATTTTAAATTTGGAAGCATTTTTCCTTAACATGTGTTGTTTCAATGGCACACACTTGATTTCTGTTTCAGAGTCATTTTTCTTCAGACTGAATTGCACCCTTGTAGAATTAAGTGATCTCCTAACTTAAGAATAAGCAAAAACAGAGATAAGAACAGAAAAGGGCCTTGCCGCATGGGAGAGGCCCCACAGGTCACAGATGCAGGGCCAGGAGCTGCAGCACAGCTTGTGCTTTGGGCACCGCCTGGGCCCAGATCTCTGGGTGAGGCCAGGGCCACTGTGGACAGCACCACACCCAAGGGGCAGAGGGGGCCAGGAGGACAGCTTGGCTGAGCTGGCAGGAGGGGGATGCACAGGAGGGGCTGGCTGAGTGGTGAGGGCACCACCCAGGGGAGGCAGGGTGCCTGCCCAACGTGAAAGTGACGATGTGATCTCACAGAACCCGAGATCGCGGCCATCGGCCCTAATACTTTCCAACCAAAGGTTGCAGCATGGCGTGAACACTCTCGTGAGCTTAGGGATTAATGTCACACTTTTGAAAATCTGGAAATTTAGCAACACAGCCTGGCAAGCCTCCAGGGCCTTGGCCTAGGCTCCAGGCAGGATTCTGCTTCCTCTGAGGATTATTTAGTTGATTTCATGGCTAATTTACTCTATAGAAACATGGTAAAGATTGGGAAAATATCGATATCAACAACACATGCTGAAGCAGAGCTTCTAGGTTTGGTTGAAGAAGCATGGAGTGACACAGAGACTTTCATGCCAATAACAGGGAAAATTATCAACAAGTCTGAACATGGCAGAATTACAGTTGTTCTAAAGCAAGGATTTCCCTCCTCACCGAAGCTCTCCTTCCCTCCCTTTCCTTCTCTTTCTTTCCTTCTTTCTTTCTCCCCGTCTTTTGTTTTGCCTCTCATTCTTTTTGTTGTTTTGGTGGTAGGGATGTGTGCTCAGTACTTGCTTTAACACCAAGTCTCACACCAATGCCCATTTTTAATGTACTCTCCCTAACTGGACTGTAGAACTACATGTGCACACACACATACTCACACACATGCATGCACACTCATGCAACCTGACTGGCATGTACACAATGCACATCCATGCACATTCACAGACACAGCGACACGCATGCGCACTCTATACTCACACACAGCTTTAATTCTCTGTGTGAGCTGAGAGCTCAGTGACTCTTTTGTCCCCCACCCCAACACACACAATTTGATTCCTCTTGATTTCTCCCCCTTGGAAGCTGTGTCTGGGATTTAAGCTGACATCACCCGAGAGCGAGATGGGCGCTCTACAGGTCCTTCTGTGAAGCTTCAGAGACCTCGGAGTGTGGCTGCAAACTAATGGATGCAAGCAGACCCTGACAACGTTTTACCAGGAGACGCTGCAGGTATGGAGAGAAGTCTCCCTGCAGACTCTACACAGAAAAGGAAGTAAAATACCAAGAATTTATGAGAAGAGCAAGTCTTTTCTAGGATACAAATCTGGAGCAGAGACGAAAGTAGTTTTAATTTTCTTCACAGTAATTTGTAAAAAAGGATGATGGAATTTTGGCTACTAATATCTTCATTGATTGACCGGATATTTATGCCTCAAATAATGACTCTGTTATTCCTTGACTTTGACTATAATGTCATCACCTCTCAGTACATCCGTAGGTCACACCAGGAGAAGTCTAAACCATACGTCCCACTTTCCACACAGGACACTGCAGACACAGCTTGATAAAATGCAAGGAGTTAGGAAAATTACTTTGCATCTTCTGTGGCAATTCTGAAGTTAAAAAATAAATCCATGACCAGTCTCATTGGATTTACTGGCTACAGATTGCCGTGGCCGATACTTTACAGTAACCCTCCATGCAGACTGTGCCAGAGGGATTCTTGCACTGAAGGGTGGGCTACTATAAACTATCCATCAATCAAGCCCAACATGGACTGGACCTTCAAATGCAAAGCACTGTGGCCCCTGAACCAGTGAAATGCCTGGTGCTAAGGTGGAAACAGGACAGTAGGGGACCGATGCCCCCATGGGAACACCATGGGCTATTCTCCCATGTGCACAGGCATGGGACAGAGTGGAGGGGAAAGTGCAGCGCCAAGGGCGCCCAGGCTGGATGGGTCCTGGGCACACATCCTCAGGTGGGAGCTTGGCTGGGAAGAACCACGTGGCGCTGGGCAGCCAGTAGGGGATGAGGCAAAGGAAAGAGGGTGTGGGAGGGTGGAGGTCGGGCATCTGGAGCAGGAAGATCAGGTGTGTGTGGGGAGAGGACCAGGACAGGAGGCAGGAGGCAGGGTGTGGCTGCAGGGCGGAGCTTCCCTGCCTCCTCATTCCAGCATGGCTACCTCAGTAAGTTGCTGCCCTTCTTGCCCAGAAGTGGACTCTGCCTCCTAACACTTTTGGGGTAGTAACAACCCAGCAAAGGACCCCTAAGGTAGATGAGATAAAGACCCTGCACCCCGGTGGTCTGAAGTGTTGACAGCCCGGTGCACAGTAGCAACCAGACAGGGAGAAACTGTTCACAGATGCCCCCACTCTCAGCGAATCACTGTACATAATGATGCAGATAGGTTCATTCAAGACTGAAGCCATGATAGTCCGAGGTTGAGGGCATCCCTTTGACATTTTCCTATTCTGGGAAGTAGAAGTTTTTGAATACTAACTAAATGAGTTGAAGTTGCGCTGGAAAGCTTGATAATGTAAAACAAAGACCAAAACCACCCACAATAGCCAGGTATGATGGAACTCTCTGGGAGGCCAAGGCAGGAGGACTGCAAGCTCCCTCTCAGCCTGGGCAACTTAGCAAGACCCTGTATTAAAAGAAAACATTTTTTTTTAAAGGGCTGGGGAAGTAGCTCAATGTGAAGGCCCTGGGTTTAATCCCCAGAACAGCAAAGATGGAACAAAACAGAACAACACCCGTTATGCTCTGGTAGGCCACATTCTGAGACTGCATTTGATAATTCTCCAGGAACTCCATGAGTTTCAGTGGAGAGAAGGGAAGAGACTGATGACCATAGCTGGGCAGAGGGAGGAAGTGGAAGGAGGGCCACAGAGCACAGGGCTCCACGGGTACCAGGACCTGCATGCCTTCTTCCAGGCAGGGCCGCTCAGCTCCTCCCTCCCCAGACAGGGTGGTGATGCACAGGTCTCTCAATGCCACACAAGCCTCTGTGCTACCATCTGAGGACAGCGTCCTCTGGAAACAGCTTCTGGGAGTGCAGAGGCTTTGAGGGGAGGAGGGGCTGCCTTCCACCTCTCTTGGGTGTCAGTTTTATCTCCACTCCTATCAGTGGCCATAAACTTCTAAGCACTCAGAGGTTTGGAGCCTACAGGATCTCTGAGAAGGACAGCGTGGGGTTTTTGTTTTCATCGTACACCGGAGACATCTTACCCCACACCGTCTGGGACACTTCCCTGTGTGGTAACACTTGGATGTAGTTCATGGAATCTTCCAGTCTTTCAGAACAGATGATCTCTCACTAGGAGATCCACTTATCTCTCCCCTGGCCCTGTACACCAGTCCAGCAAATCCTAACTTGCAACAGGCAGGCAATTCACCCTACAGAGAACAGCGTTATCTCATCTCCCAAAAATGACACCTGGCCAGCTTCTAACCATAATGGCATTTGGCTCATTCCCATCTCATTTCTTCTTGCAAGCAATGCAAATAATGCCTCTTAAGTCTGTAGGCAGCAGAGCCCGAGAAAACAGTGACAGCAATGCAAAGTCCCATGGTGACCGCAATCCAAGGGCTCTACGGCATGAGGATGACGTTCCCAGGAGGGGCAGTCAGTGTGCCGCTAGTGCCTGCCTGTGAGCCTGCACAGGGCCAGTCTGAACCTGCAGGTGAGCATTTCTCACACCCCGAGCAGTGGCTGACCAGGGTCAGAGGAGTGGACGTCTGCAGCAGGCCTTCCTGCGCCAGTTCCCTCCCCGTGGTGACGCACTCTTTCTTCTCTCTAAGTGAATAAGTTTCAAATGAAAGAATGGAAGCGATTATTTGTCAAACCGAGAGAGTGCTTCCTTTGTTACTAGTAAAGTTGCTCGATACCCATGTAGTAGGCTGGGTTACTCAGACAGAATAGCAAGAAAAGACTTGGGTCATAAATGAGCCCGATGAGCCCTGAGGGAGGTGGTGTCCTGAGGAGGGCTCTGGGGTGATGTAGGGACCACAGGAGGGTGTTCAATCTGGTTCCCCACCAGGGAGGGCAGCACGGAGCTCTCAAGAGATACAGCTCCACTCCAAATGAGCAGAGGAAGGGCCACCTGCCTATCCAGGGTACCTGGGGGCCAGCCAGATTCACAAGGCCAGCAGACGCTCTACTTGCTGACCACCACCACGCCACCAAGATTGGTGCTTCTCAGACTCTAGTGGGGATGTGAGTTACTGGTGAGTGTGTTAGGAATGCAGATTCTGAGGTTCTGAGTGGGCCTGAGCCTCTGCCTTCCTGACTGCCCTGGGCAAGGGGGTAAAATGGTTACATAGCTATCACAGCGGCAAAACCAGGCATCCCTAAATTGCTAAGTTGCGCAGGCTGAGATGGAATTTGCAATCCTCCTGTCTCAGTCTCCCAGAGTGTACCACCCTACCTGGTAGCAATGGGACTTCTTGTGGGGAGTTTCAGGAAGGGTGGACACCATGGAGTGGGTGTGGAGAGCTTGATGGTCTGCTCAGGAAAGGAGCAGGGAGGCCTGGGTCTGCTGAAGCTAGGGATAAGGGACCCTCTGACCCCAACACCAGAGCTGGGGGACAGATGCTGGATGCCTCCTCTCTGGAACCCACTGTCAAGTCTCTGCTTCCTAGGAGAATCCTCTTGCTTACATGGGTTATGTGTGTGTTTCCAGGATTCCATTGGGCAAGGTTAGAACAACAATCATGTACCAATATGTTCTGCCCACTCCAAACACTGCAAATCCTTGCTTTGGAGTATTGTGTTTTGAAGTTCAGTTGCCACACAAACTGCGGCTGTTTGAAACTGAAACCTTCACAACATGTGACCGCCTCTTGGACCCCAGAGCTGAGTGGTACCATTCCCTGTGCAGTTGGGCTGACCTGGCAAAGCTCCTGGCATGTTGTTGTAGGCAGAGATTGAGTTGGGAGAGAGGAGAGAACACAGGAAGTCGTGGCTGTCACTGGCAGATTCCATAAGAATAAATCACTGAGGCCCGATGGTGGGGGGCTGGGCATGAAGCACGAAGCCTGCACCTTCCCAAAGGCTTCCAGGAAAGCCTTGTGTTTCAGAGACTGAGTCATTCTCCCAGCCTGTGACTGATTCTAGAATTTATTTTTAAAAGATAGACAAGCTCAAATATTAGATAATGATAAATATAACTTCCTAAATGTAATAGGGGATAATAAATATTTGTTAAGTGGAAGTTCACCAAAATAGCAGCCATTGACTGAATATTTACTTTGTATGGGCAACGTGCCTGGTGCTTTTACAATAACCTGGGCAGGTGATATAAAATTTAAATGGTCCCTCATAGATCTATGGTAGAGTTAAAAGAGATCTCATCTAAAAAGTGTTTGGCACACTGTTGTTAATAATTTTGTCTAAGTAGAGCTTTGGTGATATTTTAATGTGTGTTTCAAAACCAACTGAACTCACAGAATAATATAAATGAAAGGCTGCAGCATTTCATTATTTCTACACAATTTTCCTCTTTCAAAGCTGATACAAGTGACAACATATTTAGTGTTTTTAAAAATAATGCTAGAAAAATAACAAAACAGAAATAAACATATTAGTCGGCTTTCCTGCTGCTAGGAGAAAATACCTGGCATCCTTAATTTAAAGGAGGAGAGGTTCATTTTGGCTCACGGTTTCAGTGTGTTCAGTCCATTCATTTGGCTCCTAGGCCAGAAGCAGCATAGTGGAAGGGCCTGGTGGAGGAGAGCAGCTCAGCCTGCGGCAGCCAGAAGCAGAGAGGGAAGTGGGGAGCCAGGGATAAGCACACACCCTTCCAGGTCACCCCCGTGACGGACTCTAACCAGGCCCCAGCTGCTAATGTATGTTCAGCTATGAACTTATTCGTGGATGAATCCACCGATGAGGACAGTGCCCCATGATTCATCAGCTTCCACACATAGGAGGCTTTGGGGGGCCTTTAGATTCAAAGCACAATGACATATTAATACACTAAGCCTATCAGACAGGTTATTGAAGAAAAGGGTGGATCCCCAATTACATCACAGCCGGTGGTTCCTCGTTTTAATGATTATGAATGCAGATATTGTAAAAACTAATTTTTTAACTGCTAAATGTCCAACTCTAAGGATCTACGATATAAATGATTGCATGTGAATTTAAAATTAAGTATTCTAAAAATTAAACATCTTTTTAATTATTAAATGGCAATAGAAAAAAGTCTCAGGATATACTATTAACGCACATTAAAAAATCCCTAAGCCCAACACAGACAGCCCCGCTGCACATCAAATCAGCCTGGGTCTTTGTCAAAGCTATGCATCCAGGCACGCTTGTATCTGAGCTCAAGTTCTGGGACTTGGGGAACAAGAGTGCTCAACAACCACTGGATTTCTGAGCTTTTCTTGATCAAATAATGAGCCTGACTAACGCTTTCGATGACTTCCTTTGGAGGAACTCCATTGAAAGGTCACTGAGAATGTGAAGAGAAGGTGGTCTTCCTGTACCAGGCCAAATCACAGTGCTTGTGCACATCAAAGCCTGCACTCTCAGGGGTGAGGGACTCAAAGCACCTCCTCCAGGCACCAGGGCAGAGGCTCGCCAGGATTTCCAGCTGTGGTTCCATCAGGAATGGAGGAAGCCGTCAGTGCTGGGGGACATGACTAGGAGCTTGCTCATGGAGAGGAGACAGCAGAGAACATGGTTTTGAGTTCTTCCCCTCTACCTCACACTTTCTCATTTAGTCACAAGCATGACAGCCTCGGCAGGACTTTCAGCACTGTGTCATTATTAGTCAGAATGTTTAGGGGATGCTTTAATTCACTGAACTTTCTACGTAGCTGAGGGCTGAGTAACAAAATATCTTTCCAACTTGACTTCTGAAAAACTCTCAAAACTGCCCAGGAATCTGTCTGCTGATTGGACAGCCCTTTCCATGCCTGGTCCCAGTCCAGTCTGGACCCTGCCTCTCTCCTCCAATGTGTCCTATTTCAGAGGGAAAATTATATGATCCCTCAGAGTCTACAGGGCCCAGTTTCCCCTCCCTGGATCCATGTGATGAAGGGGTTCCTATCACAGAGTGGAGGGCTGGAGTCCAGGAAATTGGGCTGTGGCTGCAGTCTGACTGTGAGGTTTGAGGAAGGGTGTGCGTGAGGCGTTGATCCCAGTACCAACCCTGCCACCACTGCTGGGTGACCTTGGTCCATGACAAATGCCCTGGACAGCAACTGAACAAAGGACTGCCAAGATATCTCATTTCAAATCCTGCCCACACCCAGGACTTCTGCTGTTCAGTGGGCAGACCCTCGGATATGCGGGGTCCCTGCCCGTTCGTTACAAGTCTGACTGAGTCGTGTCTAGGCAGACTGTGGCCCCTGCTGAGAGTGTGTCCAGTCACAGACCCCAGCCAAGCATCTGTTTGACTCCAGATTGCAGGTCTGCAGCCCTCCCTGCTGTCTCAGTCACCTGGTGGTGCTGATCCTCTGAGGGCCCTGACACTTGACCCTGTGGCCATCGGGGCCCTTGTGCGTCCCTGATGACACTGGAGTGAGTGAGGGACTTGAAGGGCCCAGGTGAGGGAAGAACCCAGCTACAGCCATCACCATCCATGATGAAACCGTCCTTAAATCGTTTCCCTGTCTAGAGAAGTCACCCAAATCCCATCACGTCTGAGTGGCCAGCTGCAAGGTGGCCTTGTTGTGGTCTACTGTGGGAAGTGGTTTGCAGAGGAAGCCTCGGTGGCCTCCACAGGTGGCCTCTGCCTCCTGCTACCAGGCTTCAGTGCCCCTCAGCAGAGGGCATCTCAGGAGGCTGGGGAGCTGGCAGCTGTGTCCCATACATCCTGGGCCCAATTCCAGAGACATCCAAACCTGTCTGCCACTCAGCCGGGGAGGCCCACGCCACGGGAGGCTCACGGTGTGGGTGAAGCCCACGGGATGAGGTTGGTGGGAAGTGCCAGAGCCCCACCCTCTTCCTTCCCAGGCAGCCCATTCTGGCGAAACCCCAAGGCCCGGCTGCGGCACTTGCACGTCATTGTATGTGGTGGGCTGCTGACAGGAAGGACAAGTCTCATCCCGAAAAGAGCCTTGCAGGTTAGCGCTTGTCTGTGTTTGATCTTGTCTTACTCTAGCTCACTTAGCTACACTCAGTCACTCCTTAGGAAGGGCCCTCTGGCATTTCCCATGGAGGACTTTATTTCTGCAGGGCTGGATTCACTCTGAGAAGTCCAACGTTTTCACGTTTTCAGATTATGTTTTGGGCGATTGTAAACCAACGAATGTGTTCATTCGGCACTTCTCCCAGCAGTCTGTGGGTGCTTCTGGCAGCCTGTGTCAACCAGTGGTCACGACAGACTCAGGAAGCTAGAAAACACGTCTAAGAAAGGCGCAAGGTTAAAAAAAACATACACTGCAGTGAGCGAGACGGAACTGGTCTACTTGGGCAGCTGCTCCGAAGTTGGTTGCTGTGGATCACAAATGCTGTCCTGGCTGATTGCGCCCCAAACCACAGAATGTCTAAAGAACGAGGCAGACACTTTAGTTCTGGTGCACTTTGGTGTGAGATGTGAGCCGCCTGGAGCTGAGGACCCAGCCAGACCCGGTGCAGAGCAGGCCCGAGTCCCCACCCCAGCTGGCAGGGTTTCTTGGGAAGAGTGCAGTCAGCTGTCTGCTAGCATTCAGCAATTCCAAATCCAATTTCTATGCTTTCTGAATCAGTTCCTGGGATATAAATGGAAGGGGGAAAAAGCAACAATGATGCTTCCAAGAATAAAAGCAGTTGCAGGTCTGGAAACCTCCCAAAACCCCACTCACTGGAGGAAGCTTTTCTGTAGGCACTTGAATCCCCTTCATTTCTGCATAGAGTCAATGGAAAATGAAATCACCCCATCTTGGCATCCAACTCCTCCTCCAGCTATGCCACACCTGGGCCCAGGATCTGCCAGGGGCCAGCTGGTCATTGTGCTGAGTCTGGTGGCCAAGGGCCAGCGAGTGGCAGGAGAAAGAGAAGGGGCTGAAATGGGTCCCACACAAAGCATGAAAAGCAATATTTGAAATACTACTTCTGGACAGGAACAGGAAGCAGAATGGAAGCCCAGCAATTACAGAAACAGCCACCATCATCCTTGGTTTCTGTGACATGGGAGTGGTTCTCTGTGGCTTGCTTGGGTTTGGATAAGTGTGAACTGGACTGTAGATGATTAAGTAATCTTACAGCATCTGGGATGTAAAACAAAGGCTGTAAACCATCAAAGCTGAGGCCAAAGAAAGTCCTGGGCTGTACCCAAGTTCTGCTGCTCCTGATGGAGTGGAGGGTAGGGAGCAGTCCCTGAGGGCCTGGTGGCCATGGCTGAGGCCACCCACATGCCCCCGAATGCCCATCACCTCAGCTCACCACAGCATCACATCTGCAGACCCATGTTCACCTCAGCTGCACAAATGCATAATTAGCAAAAGCAGATGGATGAGACATTTTCCATTATGCTGTTTGCTAATCTACCATGTCTAGAGTTTCTTCTCATGGGGGCATATTATGTGCACTTCTTAAATAAAGTTTCTAAATGAAAAGTCAGAGACTTTCTCTTCTGAGCTTCCACAGGACTGGAGAGAGTCTGGCTCCCATGCAGAGGCCTGGATTTGCAGGCTTGCTTTTATTTGTTGAGATCCCAGACAGGCTCCTCTGGGCTGCACATAAACACGACCCTAGGACCAGCAGAACAGCATGGTTTACCCCAGAGACCAAAGTTCGTCCTACCCAGGAGGGAGCATCCCTTTCAGGGCCGAGATGGAGTCGAGTCTCTGCAAAAGGTAACAGGGTGACTAACGGTGACTCACGTGGGAAAGCAGGCTGAGTCTCCACAGCAGACCTGCCCCATCTTGCTGCCTGCCGGGGTCCTGGAGCTGGCTGGAGTTCTGCAGCAGCCTGGACTGTTCTGAAGTGGGCTGGAGGCTGCAGCTCCAGGGCAATCAGCCTGAAGCTGGTCCCAGGATGCCCTCTGTCTCTGGCTCTCCTACGTGGTGAGCATCTCAGCTGAAGGTGGTGAACCCGCATGTGCAGGGCAGCAGGAGTGCAGGGCCCTTGCCGATGGTGTCCCTGTGTTCAGGGGACTCCGCAGATGGCTCTGACCAGTTCTGTCTAATCCAGACTTGGAGCCTGTGGCTCCCATTGCTGTTTGTCTTGTGCAGCACACCCCTCCCCTTCAGCCACCTCTGGCATCTGACCTGTTGTGTCCTCACTGACACGATGTGGCAGGGGTGGTCACACACTTTGTGTTTATGTCCACAGCTGTCTCCACTGGATGCAGGCTGCCTAGGAACTGGCGAGACCCTGAGCCCAAGAACTGAGCTGTAGCCAAAGGTTGCTGCTGGGTCCCTTCCGAATGTTCATCGTCTCCAACACCAAAAGCCAACCCCACCTGGTATGGGATGGAGGCAGAAGAGGCCATGCACCATTTCTCTCTGCTATCTAGACATCATGGCTACAACAGCTCAGCTCTCACAACTACTCATAAATCCCTAGCATGGCTACTCTTTTCAGCCCTTCTTCCCTCCCTCCCTCCCTCCCCTCCTTCCCTCTGTTTTGAGGATTAAACTCAAACCTACAGACAGCTACATCCCCGACTTTTATTTTATTTTATTTTATTTTTTTTACATTTTATTTTGAGACAAGGTGCTGCTAAGTTGCCCAAGCTGGGCTTGAACTTGCAATCCTCCTGCCTCAGCCTCCCAGAGTGCTGGGATTATAGGCCTGTACTACCATGACTGACTACATTTCTCTTCTTTAGTGACTTTTTTTCCTTTTATTTGAGTAGCTTTCTGAGTGCAGGTGATCTGCATTAGATCAAATGAAGCCACAGCACAAACACTAAATCAGTATGAATCACTTCGCCCAACAGACACCTCTCCTCCTAGACATTCAGTGGACCGCAGCGACAAATACTTTACAAGGCCACGTGTGGCTTCTGAGTGAAAGGATTCCGTGCTCGAGGGGGTGGGGATCCCAGCCTCCCTGTGGAGACATGGGCTTGCAGTGGGGCCAGGCCAAGTGACTTCCCCTGTAGGCACTGCAGGGAGGACACTGTCCTTACTGTCCACCTGTGGAACTGTTATGTCACGTGGAACAGAGCGCCACGCCCATCTTCAGAATCCTGAAGATAACCCTGGAAGATCAGCCTGGGTGTTCTCAATGTATAGATGAGAAAAACAGAAAAAAGCCTTGCTTGCCAAAGACCTAGAACGATGAGGCCCTGGGCAGTGTCCACCCGGCCTGCTTCACAGGCAGCACCACTCACAGCCCAGTGCTTTGCTCAGCCTGGACACGGGATGTGCTGGCTGGAAATCCGGCACTAGGATTTGATGCTGGGGGGCAGTGTGCTGGCCACAGGGCCTTGGATATGGAGCGCTCCATATCTCAGTCTCCCCATGGTGATTGCCTAGAATCCTTTTGCATTCAGGGCTGCGGATGAGTGTCGGCTACACCTGGGGTGGGGGCGCCTTCGAGAGCCTGGGGCGAGCACCCCCTACCACTCAGCCATGAGTGTGTCCTGGGGGCCCCACTCTGGCCATGGGCAGCTGTACTTGGGTTGGTCAGCACTGTTTCTGCATTGTCATGAACACCGCTGCAGGGCAGGGATTGGCCCCAGAAATCCTGTCATCCACCTGCACCTTGGCAGAGGCGACATGCTCCTAACTGTGACGGGAGCCCTGACAGCCACGGCAGCCTTGTGCTCAGTGAGACTCAGGAGTGGGAAGGCAGGGACAGGTTCCAGAACTGCGGGCCCCTCAGGACGCCTCCCTGCACATCCTCGCACTGAGAGGATGCAGCCCTTTGACAGCTCCCCTCCTGCCACGTGAACCCCACCAGCCACACACCACTCTTTCCTCCCAAAGCGCCACGCCTGGACACCCATCCATGCCAACTCCCATGGAGGATAAGCGTCAGTGCAAACACAACTCCAGCTCAGCATCCTCCGTGACCCCCAGGGTTGGGGCTCCCATATGCCAACAGGCTGCATCCTCTGGAGCTGGGGCCCTGGCACATCCCCCAGATGCAGCCTTGATCTCAGGCATTAGGGACACTGGAAAAAGTGGTGTTCTGGTGACAAAGAGGTCTTGGTGGCCTCGGGAAGCTCCCATGCAGAGAGCAGAGTGGACTTAGGAGGGATAGCGATGGCACCTTCCTGGGGTCCCAGCCCCCATGTTAACGCAGTGCAGAGCTGGGGTGGCACAGCCAGGCTCCTGCCCCAATCCCTGGGCATTTCCCTGGCAGGCCCTGAGGGATGCTGGGGAGGGAGAGCAGTGAGTCTGCAGGGGAGCTGCTCTTCAGGAAGCAAAGATGCTGTCTGCCAATCTCAGGACAGGTACAGAGGACCAGTCACAGGTGCAGTAAGGGTGCAGAAGAAAGTGGAGCAGGGACACAGAAACAGCCACAGCCCAATCCTTAGAGCATCAGGAGCAAACAAAGCAGCTCTGGTCATCCAGCATGTCCTAGTGGCCAGGTGTGTTGGTTCTGGCCTGTAATCTTAGCAGTCTGGGAGGCTGAGGCAGAAGTATCTCAAGTTTGAGTCTAGCCAGCCTTGGGAACCTAGCGACCTGTCTCAAATTTTTAAAAAAGTCAAGAGGTCTGTGACTGTAGCTCAAGGGAAAAGATTTGGGTTCAGTTCCCAATACCACAAAAGCAAAAACTGATCAAGTGGATGGAAGAGCTTGTGCTGCTCTGAGACCCACAGTGAGGGTCAGGTAGTGTAAGGTGGAGAAGGCCCCCCGCCCGCCCAGGAGCCCAGTGTGTGGCTTGTTTTCGGGAGGTCTGTGCAGGTGGCAGCTGTGAGCTGCGAGGGGCGATCTCAGGGACCATGTGCTGTCCCCATGGAAGCTGCTGCATTGTAAGGCCTGACAGACTCAGAGTTGGAAAGCAGTGTCAGAGGCCTGCCCAGGCTGCGCTGACCTTCTGAGCTCATCCACCATGGAGGGCTGGGCTTCCCACACTCCTGAGACACACAGGAAGCCACTCCCATCCAAGCCACTGCACACACAGGACAGAGGGCACCCACTGCAGGGCGTGCAGCCCACATGTCCCAGGACAACCAAGAAGCAGAAAGCACTGCATGCTGGGTGTGCTGCAGTGGGCACTTGAATCCCAGCATCTTGGAGGCTGAGGCAGGAGGATCTGAGTCCAGCAGTCAGAGCACAGGTTGGAAAACACAGTGAGATGCTACCTCAGAAATAAAAATTTAGAAAGGAAAGAAAGAAAAAGCAGGGCGTGGGCTTGCAATCCTAGCATTCTGGAGGGCTGAGATAGGATGATTCCAAGTGCAAGCCTAGCTTGGGCAATTTAAAGATCCTGTCTCAAAATACCAGAGAATGAAAACAGGCAGGGGACATAGCTCAGTGTGAAGGCCCTGGATTCAGTCTCTAGAACCACAAAACCAAAACTAAAGAAAGGAAGGAAGGAAGGAAGAAAGAGATGCAGCCCTCACTGTCTGCACAGCAGTACCGTAACACAGGCATCAGCTCTGCCTCTGAGCTTCCTCATTCAGTTTGCGAGCTTGGCTTCCCTATCTTGGGCCCCTGTTCTGGTTGAGGATGGAGGCCCGCGTTTTTGTCCCCTCTGTGTCTGCCTATGGAAGCTGGCAGCTGATGTGTTGCGTGATTGTGAAGCTTCCCACATCTGACCCTGGGAGAAGCCTCTGCCTGGCCGCAGTGCTAGGGTCTGCTGTCCCCAGGGTACAGAGCCCTTGGGGCTCCTCCCCATCCACTGCTGCCTGGGACCTTGCCAGTGAATGACACAGGTATCTCTTCGCTGGCCCAGTCTCATCCCTCCCAGCTGAACGCTGACTTATCATTCTTAGAGAATGGAGGAAATCAGTCATGGCCTGATGCAAATGGGCCAGAGGAGGTTGTCCAGCCATGTCCCCAGGTCACATGTCTCATGGCAGATTTTGGCTTGTGCAGGGTGTGGAGGGAGCTGGCGGTCACAGCACCCTGCCTGGTCCAGGTATGTAAAGAGCCCTGCAGAGGATGGCATGGGTGAGGAGCCAGCCCAGAGAGGAGGCAGAGCCAGGGAGAGGAGGAGCACGGTGGGGAGGGCTGTACCGCATCCTGTCCCGGACCACCCGGCTGCAGCCCAACCCCCGAAGTCCTGCCCTGTCCCTCTGCCTGAGCCCACAGGCTCTGGAGGGCAGAAGCCACCACTGACAAGTCAGCTCTCAGATACCACCTGTGCCAAACTCTCTGACCCTGAGCGCGGGCTCTGCTTTTCTCCGCCCAAGTGTTCATTCACAATGAGGAACCCATGACTGGAAGCGGTGAGGTTGGACTTCCTCCAAAAAAAAAGTCAGGAAACAAACTGTTCTGCGAGTGTCTGCACCTCCATCATCCAGGCCTCCAACTCCTACAGCCACTGGAGCAGGGAGAAGGGACCAGAGGGGCACCGTCCTGGTCTAAACACCCAGCAACAAGACTGGGCCTGAGAGAAACCTGTAGCGGCTGGGCTGTGAGGTGAATTCCTTCACTATCTGAGCTTAGAAAGCCTCAAAGGAAAATTTAAAAAAAGCAAAACTAAACACAACATCACTGTCCAGCCCAAGTTTCCATCAAATGAGAATGGGTGAAAATGTAGAGTAAACCTCAGCATGGCTTCTTCGTTCTCCCCATCCACAGATAGGAACTGAAGTTTCTGTCTCCAAAACAGGAAGATGTATAATATATCACAAAAGGCCAAGGAGAAGCCAACAGAGGGCAACCCTCTCATTCTGTTCCTAACAGCAAAGACCAGAAGTCCAGACCAGCAGCGGGACAGGGGAGGGATTTGCCACCACGGCCTCCGCATGATTAGTTGCTAACTTTGTGTTATTGGTTTAGGGTAGACATTGCCCTGGCTGGGGATGCCCAGTCCAAGAGGAGATAAACTGACCTGCCAACTCTCACACAAATGCAGGTCCATTTTTAAGAAGCATAGAAAAACACTTTCCATAATTGCAAATATAGAAGAAGCCAAGAATTAGAAGGCAAACTCTCAGAAAGCACTCCTGTCAAAGTTACATGAAAAGCTTGATACTGGCATGAAAGGTTTGTAGGCATCCCTGCACCATTTCGTTTGTCTCCTTTCTAGCTGAGGAATTGAGGACATGTGGTGGTGTACACCTGAAATCCCAGCATTCTGGGAAGCTGAGGTAGGAGCATCGCAAGTTCTAGGCCAAACTGGGCAACTTAGTGAGGCCTTGTCGCAAAATTAAAAATAAAATGGTCCGGGGATGTAACTCAGTATGAGAGTCTTGGGTTCAATATGATGTTCTATGGCATCAAATTGGAACTCTCTTTAGAACTCAGTGTAGATGGGATGAATGTGGAAGAGACATTGTGGGGAGTGGAAGTCACTCGGTTTGCTGCATTTGCGGGAGAGCTGGGCGCCCGGGTGAGTTCTGATCTCCAATTGCCCTACACTGCACAATGACAAGGATGTGGGTCCTGATTGTGCACACCTAGCCTCAGGCACAGCCAGGTCCTGCCCCACAATCACAGCAACTGCCTGGCTCCATGGGACCCTCTGAGGTATGTTTGGGGCTCATCTCTGGAGGCCTCAGCGTTCAATGGAACATCAGACCAAGGGCAGAGAGAGGGAGGGAGACAGGGAGAGGTCACCCACACTGTGCAAGGGTCTTTCTCCCCAGGGACCCTGTGGACTGCAGCACACACCATGACAGGACCCGTATCACCTGCCAAGGGCAGCACCAGAACTGCACTGGTCACAGAGAGAGCAGACTGGGAAAGGTTGGGGCCTCAATCAGGAGTCAGGCCTCCTTGGGTGTGTCGTGATTTGCCAAGGCTGAATGATGTGTGTGTGAGTGTGTGTGTGTGTGTGTCTGTGTGTGCAGTGTGTGCCTTGTGCGCATGCGTGTGTGCCTGTGTGTGCACAGCAGTGAGAGTTCAGGTAAGTGCTCCCAGGCTCCTGCTCCACACCAGTCAGCCCAGCTTCAGAGCATAGCCGGTGCTACACACTGCCCAGACTCGGACCCTCCTGGTGGTGCTGTGCGGCAACTCTGGGCAGTTCAGCTTCCCCGGGCCCTGCTGTCCGGCAGTGGCAGCACAAGACATGTGGCTGGGGAGGCTGGGGGCAGGTGGCCATATCTCCAGCACTCTATCCCTATGCGGTACCTGTTTCCCAGCCCCTGTATCTCTCTCTGCAGTAGGAATTTCTTCCCCACAGCCTTTCAAGATGATACTGGGTTTTGCTTTCTTAAATTACTTTTTACTCCAGAACAGATAAGGACAGGTAAAAAATTCATTTGTCGAGTTCCATCATCACAGTTCTTTTCTTGGCATGGCTGATGCCTTTATGCAAAAGGCTTATTTTGCAAAGTGGAGGGCATCCTGCTCCAGCATGGGCAGCTGTAAAAAAAGCACCCTTACACTAGAGATTGGGGCTAGCTATCTCCTCTACCCTAAGGTGGGCAGAGCCTCTCTAGATGTGTTTCTGAAGAGGTCCAGTGTGGTCAGGGCCAGGCGCTCAGCACAGAGCCTCAAACCCATGTAAGCCTCACCCATCTTGAAAGAAATCACATTATGTCTTGCATACAAAAGTATGCTGTATGTTTTATGAAATATCCATGTCTAGGTTCATGGAGAAGCTGGCACAGACACAGCCGCCTGCACGTGCGCAGAAAGACACTCACAGTGTGGCAACTTGTTGTCAAACTTGTTGCCAAACTCTAGAGCATCCTCTGTGGCCCGTGTGGACCCCAGGCAGCAGTCTGGCAAGGAGACCACAAAGGCCCAGGAATCTGTGCATCTGGGAGGGGCCAGGATGGCAGCCAGGACTCTGGCCAAACTCTAGAGCATCCTCTGTGGCCCGTGTGGACCCCAGGGAGCAGTCTGGCAAGGAGACCACAAAGGCCCAGGAATCTGTGCATCTGGGAGGGGCCAGGATGGCTGCCAACTAAGTCTCTGGAAATGCTGGGGTGATTAAGTGCATGTGCTCAGAGCATGGTTTAAAGAATAAAATTGTTGGGAAATTTCTTAAAAGGAACCCAAAATAGTACAAGCAGAGCCACGTGTTATGGCAGATGCTAGTAATCCAAGAAATCTGGGAGGCTGAGGCAGGAGGATTCCAAAGTTCATCCAGCCTGGAAAATGTGGCCAGGCACTGTCAATAATGATGATGAGGAGGATGATAAAGGGCCAGGGGTACAGTTCAGTGCAGAGGCCCAGGTTCAATTCCTATACATAGTAAATCAATAAATAAAGGCTTGAGTCTCTGCCCCGGCTGCAGAGGCAGCTTTGTGCTGCTGCGGTCAGCTCTGAAGCTTACATGCGACAGCAGGAAAACATTCCTCCGTGTGTCAAGTGGGCAGTGGAAGCAGCAGGCGCCTAAGTAAACTCACACTTTCAGATAATGGGCCATTATTACTCTGAACAGCTTCCTGAATGGCCGAGAGAAATGAGCTTCTCATATCCTGCCCGCGGAAAAGAGAAATATTAGGACGGCATTGTACTAGAGACTGCGGCACGCGCGGGACAGGGACGCGGGCCAGGCAGGAGCTGGGGCTGATTCACAGCTTTGCAGGGAGTGGGCACAGGGGAGAGGGGTCTCCACGGGTCATCGGGCCCACCCCTCCCAGTCTGAGGCCAATCATGCTGCAGGTGCCCACGGGATGGGACTGCTGGCCAGGGTGCACTGCAAGGCTGGGGTCCCATAGACAGTGCACAGCATTAAGACCAGAAAGAGAAAGAGGGGATGAGAGCAGGAAAGGGTGAGGAAAGTAGCCCTGCTGCTCACACTAAACCAGAAGCATCTGCTGTGCTTGGTTACCTTCCCAGACGTGCCAGGAAAGCACTGGCTCACCCAAGAGCCACAGCTTCGGTTTTCCGAGACTCAGGCGATAGCCTTTCCAGGCCTGCTTTGCAGCTCACGGCTGCAGCCCTGGTTCTGGAATCCAGAGAGCTGGCAGCTGAGGACCCTGGGTGGGTCCTGCTCTGAGCCAGTGGGGAGCGGGGAGGTCTGGGCCTTGCAGAGCTTTTGAGCTTTCAATTCCTCCACAGTGAAATGCAGATGTGGGGAAGCAGGGGGCAGCGCAGCAGTCAGGAAACTGGTGCGCGGTTAGCATCCAGCACGCGTGGCTGCTGCAGGGCTGGTTAGTCATGCTGACCACACGGGAGGGGAGGCGAGGGCTGTCCCAGTGTGTGTGCAGGGGTTCCCCATAAATCCTGGCCCTGACAAACCTTCAGCCACTCGCTCAGTGCCAGAGCATGGAGCTGACTGTGCCTGAGCTCAGAGTCCACCCAGCCCGTCGGGTTTGGGGCCATGTTGATGTCTTCCTTCCTAGTTTTCACCATTCCTCAGTGTTTACTTTCATAGTCCACATGTGGAGTGCGTGGTGATCACATGGCCGGGAGCTGGCGCGTTTGCTGACATACTCCGCTCTCTCTATATCCCCTTCCCTCGCTCCCTTTCGCCTCCATCCCTTGGTCCCCTTCCCATTTGTAAAAGGTCTACCTTCCTGTGTCCTGTCATCTATTGTCTATGTTGCTCTTTATTTGTATTTTGGGTTCCTTACATAGGAGAAACCATGCTAGGAAATTAATGTGAGGACTAGCCAATACAATGTATAAAATGTCTAGTGCCCGCCAGTAGACAAGATTTCCCTCCAAAGCCAGTTTCTCTCTACTCTGACACTTTGCAAATTCTGATTTACAGGGTTTTACCAGACACTATAATTTAGCGGTGTAAGTAAAACCATCTTAATTCTAACTATTCAAGGATTCTTGTCCAGTTATTTCAGCAGTGACAGAAAGGAGAAGAAAGGTTATCTATAAAGCACCAGCCATGTAAAGCATCCATCCATGTGGCTGGGTTTCCATGTTAACCCTTTAGCAGCAAGAGCCACTGCTCGAACACACGGTAAGAGAGAGGTGGAACAGGCTCCAGGCTCAGAGCAGAGTGGAGAGCTGGCGCTGGAGGCCAGCGGGTGCCCAGCAGAGCCTGGGCCACTGCTTTCTATTCCACCATGCAGAGTCCCTGGGAAACAGATGCATGCGGAAGACTCAAGACTGGAATGAGATTGAGCAAAATTAAGGGACTCACACGGTTGTGGTGGGCGGGGCAGCTGGGTGTCCACTTGGCCCTGTAACTTTGTGTGGCAGCCACGCTGCTTCCCTGACACACATGGACGTCCCACACAGGGCCAGCTGAGCGCTGCACACTCGGGCACAGTGGCCTGGAAAGGGGCTGTGGCCCCATGCGAGATGGCGGCTTGAGGGATTAGAGGCACAGGAGGGAAGGTGCTGGGCCCCTGGGTTTGCACCTCTGCCAGTGGAGCCTGACACTGTACCTCCCTCCCACTGTCTGTCCTCTGTCTATTGAGTGTCACAGTGCACCAGCTGCCCAGGGCACAGATGGAACCCAGGCACATGGGTGTAGAGGGTTGGCAGTGGTGGTGCCAGGGCCTCGTGTTGTGTGGAGCTGTTGCCTCTCTGGTCCAGAGAGCTCAAATTCAGTTATGTCACAGTCCTGCCTATAGCAGCCCAGATGCCCAGGATGGCTTTCTGGCCTGTAGTGCTGGATCCCAAAGGACCTCGGGCCCTTGTTTGAAGGTGGGGTCCCAAGCTGTGGCACAGGGGGTACAGAAGGTGGGTGGGGTCTCTGGAGGGAGCTGGAGATATGCTTGGAGAGGGGCACAAGGCGCGCGGAAACTGCAGAACTCTCCTGGTCTGCTCCCAGATAGACGTACCCCCACACCTGCAGCCATCAGGCTTCTCTGGGGCCTCCTGTCCTCTGGTGGGTCCATGCTACACACAGCCCTGGGAACTGCTCAGCCACAGAAGCGAGTCTAGCCTCACTGTCTTTCAATGCAGCTGGACCCACATGCCCAATGGACCCCACTGCCACAATTTGAGGTATGGGAAGGTTCTACAAGTGTAATCAAAGTCTCAAACAGGCTGGTTGTGAGTTAATAAAAAAGGAAATTATGAAAAGTGATTAAAATATAAAGTGAAGGTTAAATTTAAAAACATATTACAGAAAAAGAGATAAAGCCATTAACCCCTCTAGAACTCCCCCTCGCTTCAAACATTCATCCACGTCCTTGCCACTTTCTGCAGCAGCTCTGGAGTCCTGTCTCCTGAGTGTCTTTTCAAGGTGTGATAAAACGTACAGTGACTGCTGCTGCGGAGCACCATCCAGGAGAAAGATAGCCTGGTGAGAACATGACGCCGTGTCCTCATCCACCACACTCACTGGATCTGGCACCATGAGACTTCTGGCTCTTCCCCAACACCAAAATGACCATGAAAAGGAAATGTTTGGAATCGATTCAGAACATTGAGGCAGCCAAAGCAGGGTACCTAAAGACACTCAGAAAGAGGACTCCAGAGCTGCTGCAGGGAGGGACAGAAACAATGGGCTGAGTGTGCTCAAAGTGAGGGGAGGACTGTGAGGGGATTCATGGCAACCTGTCTCTTACTGTAACTAACTACTTAGAGTTAAAAGGTCTGCCGTATACCTCAATCATGCCTTGTATCTGGTGCCCAGTGAGAGGCCACCAGGGACAGACCGTGTCCTATAGGAGATGTTGTCTGTGAGCGTGGAGAAGTAACTGGCCATGTGCTGAACTCCAGGAAGAGGGCACTCTAGGTCCTAGGAAACCAAGAAGCTGAATTTTGCCAATAGCCTGGGTAAGTGTAAGGAGGCCGGGGTGCTTCAGAGAGTAACACACTGAGTGCAGCCCACGTCCCTTGGGCCCTCAAGACCCCAGGCACATGGCACCCAGTTCCTGAGCCACACGCAACCTCCCAGCAGCACACATGCACATGCGGTGGTGGCGGGGTGGGGGCGCTGGGTATTTAACACATTTGTTAGAGAGCTCTCTTCAGCCCAGCATCTCTGCCCCTGATTCCACCTTGAGCTTATTAGGAATAAATCCCATAATTTTGTCAAGTCCACCAGGTGCCTTTTCAGGACCCTTTCCTCTAGATTTCTTGTATTGGCAGGACCTGGGGCACACACTCAAGCTGGATGCTTCTCCAGTGTAGTGCCTGTTGGTGCCTTGGAATCACATACACTCTGGGGTCTGCTTAACTGATGACTTCTGAATATACTGGAACATTGATTCTGATTCTGTTGGTTCTCATATTTTTTCTTTTCTCTTTCTTTCCTTTTTTTTTTTCTCTTGGTATCGGGGATTGAACTCTGGACCTTGTGCTTTGCAAGGCGGGGGGCAGCACCACTGAGCTAAATTCCCAGACTGGTTCTCATATTTTTTAGAACACAAAATCTGTAACTTTTTTCAGGAAGGAAAAGATTCTCTGATCAACAGATGCACTGATGGTCTCTACTCAGACTGAAAGCAATTTAAAACTATCACTTTATTTGAGTTTGTTTCTCTCTCTCTCTCTCTCTCTCTCTCTCTCTCTCTCTCATGTCTCTCTCTCTCTCTCTCTCTCTCTCTCTCTCTCTCTCTCTCTCACACACACACACACACACACACAGGCAACACTCACATAGTGCCATACCATACTGCTGCTCTGGGTACACTGTGGTGGTTTCCACACTCCTTGAGAGTGCCCTACTGTGTTTCCTCAGAAAGCATTCCTCCAGGGTGGGGTCCCTTAGAGGGCTCCGTGGCAGTCACACAGCATGTGTCAGCGTCCCTGTGGACCGTGGGAGAACGCCATGGGGTGAGTCACAAGGAACACACCAGGGAAGCTGTCTTGGAGATCAAGAGGCTGCGGAGGAAGTGGACACGGTGTTTTCATTGCGTTTGGAGCTCACATGCTCCGGCTGTCGACACTGCTGGGGTATCCCACAGCCAGTACTAAAATCAGTCCCAAGAGGGTGCCCAACACCCACGTGCTGGGAGCTCAGCTGTTCAGTCAGATCTACCAGAGTCTCCTGACTCGGAAATGGAGTCTTTGGAGGGACATCCAGTGCCATGAGGTCATGCTGGGTCAGGGTGGGTGGGCACTGCTGGGACCTCCCCTCCCCTCCCCTCCACTCGGAAGAGGGCGGACACCGTGTGCAGAAGCAGAGCCAGGCAGGCATGCAGGACACAGGCAGGACAGTGAGTAGAGCCAAAGGAGCCTCCCTGCAGGCCTTGACCTCGGCCCTTGTCGTCTGGAGCCTGAAGAGGGCACATTACTGCCACTTCCAGCCTCCAGGCTGGTGGGAGGTGTCACCGCCCCAGACCTCTGAGGGTTCCTGGCGGCAGGCAGGAGGGATACTGCCCGGGCGCTGGGGCCCAGCAGGCATGGATGACAGGATGAAGACCCCAGCAACCATGCTGTGTGAGCTAGGAAGAATTGAGGTGTCTGCTCTAGGCTTGGCTCGTGTGTCTGCCACTCTCTGTTTTTAAATAACCTCTGTCCTCACCAATCTTAGGCAGAAGGCAAAAGAAACAACAGGAAAACAGAGACTCTCACAAAGGAAATGCAAGCTGGGAGGTGATGGGGGAGCAGAGTGAGCAGGCTCTCAGGAGAGTTCGTGTTCTTCCTGGCGTTGCGGCTCAGACGGAATCGTTGCTCACAGGGGCTGCAGCCTGGCACCTCGCACTATCCTGACTCTGCCTTGCAGTCTGCCTTCCTCAGGTCAGTCACTTACTCACTTTGACATCTGTTTCCTCTCTGTCCAGAGGGAGGAAGGCCCCGGTCTGGGGTTTCAGTCTGGGTCTGAACCCAGTGGTATGTGTGTGAAATCGTCCCGGGCTGAGGCCAGCAAAGCAAAAGAAAGGAAAAAGAAACAGAACAGAACAAAAGTCAAGAGTCATCTTCAGTGAGTGCCTGGGGTGGGTTAGGGGCAGAGCTCTGTCTTCAGTAGGGTGCTGGGGTGCACACCACACTGAGATACGGCCCCTAAACTCAGTCACCCAGGGCCTTCCCTGTGAGTTGAGTGTTGGCTTCAGAATCCCTTGTGTAATAAACTGGAACACACTAACAGGATGTTCTAGAGAGAGGAAAAAATCATGCAAATTAAAGAAAAGATCCTTCAGGATGATCTCATGCCCAGCCTCTTGGCCTAGGAACTGTGTGGAAGAGCTCAGTAAGCCCAGACCTGGGGACTCAGCTGCTGCCTGTTGTCCAGGGGACACGGGGTGGCTGCACTGCTGGGAGCCCTGAGCTGTAGAACTGGCTCTGGGCTGGTCTTTGCCTGGGCACAGGTGCCGGACACTGGCTGGCCTGGCATCTCCAGCATGGCTCTGTGGGGCCTGGCCCTTGATAGGGGGCAATACCCCAGGAGAAGAGGAAGCTCATCTGGTCTGGACAGGACACCCTCATTCCAGCAGCGTGACTAACTCAGTGGCATGCAGCAGCCTGCTACTCGGCCTCCAGAGCCCCAGTGGACAGGAAGGAGCCCATCTGCAGGGCTGAGTGCCTGGCCTGTGTCCCAAAGTCCCGGGCTCAGTCTGGCCCTCCGATAATGGCCCTCTTTCTCCAGGTGTCCAAGATCAGTACGCAGTGTGCTAATCATCTCCACTCTATCTGCAGGGGCACACGCGTGCGCTCAGTCGACCTGCTGTCCCGCAGCATCCGGCGTGTTCCTGGTGACTGAATTCAGGCTGAGCTTCTGTTTCACATGCAGGTTGCGGGGCAAGAGCTGAGTGTGCCCTGGGACTTTATCTTCACCATCGGCTCATGGCAGGTCCAGAGAAGCTTCCCATGTCACCTAGGGGTGCCCGGGCCCTGGTTCAGTGGCAGAATTGTCCCGGGTTCCAGCGACTGATGTCATTTGACAAACACTGCACACATCTGTGTATATATGTGTTCCACGTGGTGTCCGCTGTGATTGGCCACATCGGGTGAGTTAACACATTCATCTTTATTTGGGTGCAAGACTCCTGTCTGCTGCACTAACCATGTTCTAGCACTCAGTACATCACCCTCCACAGACAATCAGACTCAAGCGCATTTATCCGACCAAGCGGGAAGTTTGTGTCCTTTGCCCAACACTGGAACCCCACCACCTTCTGACCCAGCCCCACTAACGAGACGCTGCTGCTCTGCTCCCTGAGCTGCTTCCCTCCTTCCACACGAAGGACAGATTGAGTCGTCACTGCCTCTCTGTGCCTGGCTTGTCCCACTCGGTGTTAAGTCCCCGGCCCACCATGTCGGCAAGGCAGGTGCTTGCTCCCACTCCTGAAACACAGAATGGCGTCCACAGGCACGGCTGTACAGTGGCAGACACTGACAAGGCGAAACCAAAGAAACAAAAGCCCTTACTGCAGTTCTGCCACGTCTCAGCACAGGCAGAGTCTTTCCCACCAATGGTGCTGAAACGCCTGGACCCATGGGCAAGAGAACGACCCACAACCAAAATTCAGTCTCACTCAGTCACCAGGGAGTGGGTACAGATCCTAAGCTAAAGCACAGAATGACCGCAGAATGATGTCTAGAGGATGCGAGAAACGACAGCACCAGTGTCTGGTCAGGGCTGTCTGAGGACACCAAAGAGCAGGAGCCGGAGAAGAGTGGCTTTGACTTAACCTTTACTCTTGCCTGGCAAAGACACTGCCAGGGGGTTGAACATCCCCACCTGGGAGGGGACACTGGCTAAGCATGCTGAGATGCCACCCACACTGGATGGAGAACCCTCACAGACAAGCTTGGCTGGGAAGCTCCCTTCCTCTCCCTTCCTGGTGTGCAGGGGCTGTGAGTGGCTGTTGGCAATGTAGAGCCTGAGGCGGCCTCGCAAGGCCCCGTCCTCCGAGGGACCCCAGCACACAGAGATCTGTGCCCACCACATTCACACTGGCATTTAACCCCATAGCGCAGCAAGAGAGTAGGATGGGGAACACTGAGGTAGCCGGGTCACCAGGTTCCTGCCCATCCTCCAGTCACCAACTTGATGGAGGCTTCTTCCCTGAGTCCGTCCTGCAAAGCCCGGGCTTCTCGGGCTGCCACCCAAACACTGGGCAGAAGGAATCTCCATCCCCAAGATCACCCAGCAGTGGCTCACAGCTATGCAACAGCAAGGAGCTGCGGAGCATCAAAGTAATGTGACAAAGCCATGCTGCCGAAACACCAAAATGTAAGTGTTGGACAAGACTGGTGCCTGCTGCGGCTTCCCTTGAACCCTGGACTGGGAGGAAAACAATGGGCAGAGCACAGATGTGAGGGCAAAATGGAACGAACCTGTAACGTCTGGACCTTTGGCTTTTTTCTTGTCTCCAACACTGGGGATAGAACTTTTGCATTGAGCTTCATACCCAGCCCCCACCCTGCTTTTTAAGACAGTCTAGTAAATTGTGAAGTTGCCCAGCCTGGGTTTGAGCATGCAATCTTTCTGCCTCAGCCTCCCATACTAGGGGGACTAGAGATGTGTAGGAGGATGACTGGCTTCCATCTTCAATGTCAGCCATGTTCTCGGGGGTCCGTCTGCCTCCCCTGCACAGCCCAGCACAACAAGACCACCCACTTCCCTGCTTCCAGTCTCTAGGGCCCTGGGCTGTGCCTCTTGCTGCCTGGCCCCTGGATCCCTTCTGAAGCCCCTCTGTGGGAGGCTGGACGGAGAGCAGCCCCGGTGTCCTGGCCCTTCCTTCAACCTGGCCTATTTGAAAGCCTCTGGCTTTCAGCTGCTCCTGGTCCCGCAGCAGAACTGGGCTGAGGTCTTTTTCCTCCAGAACCCGTACCTGTCCTAGGTGTCTGGGTGAGACAGGCGGTGGGAGCTAAACCAGGAATCCATGTTCCTGGGCCTCCTTTTCCCCCTGCTCCAGTGCTCTCTGGAGAAGTTTCCCTCCCTGCGGCTTGTCTGAGCCAGACCAGGTGTCCCCTCCACAGGCCCAGCCCAGGCTGAGCTGGGATCCAGACAGATTGCACTTTGCAGGCCTGGCTGGCAGCTCTGGGATCCAAAGCAGCCCATGATGCCAGTGGCAGCCTGGCCCTGCATAGAAGCACACACTGCAATTTCCCAGAACTGCCAAATCCACACCCCATGTCCTGACCAGAGGAAGATGGGGAGCACACAGCTTTGGGGTACAGGGCTCACAGGTTCTTAGGTAACAGGCAGGCAAAGTGAAGAGGTACTTGCCCCTTTGCAGGGTGGTGTGCGGATTGATGTGCAGTTGCGGAGAGGGAGCCTGGGCAGTGTCAGCTGGAGGGAACAGGACTCACAGGTCAGGGCTGTCCACCAGTCACCTGCACCCCCACACCCATGGACACTCAACCTGAGCTCAGGGAACAGGGTGCAGCTTCGAGAAAACCTCTCACTGGCCTGGTTATCCCACCTCCTCCTGACTGGCCACACTCTTCACTGAGCCCCGGCCTCTCCCTGCCCCAGGCACAGCCACTGCCCTCAGCTGCCTGTGATCCTGCAGAGCAGGCGAGGCAGCAGGATCGTGCAAAGCCCACTGGCTCAGCACATCTTGGCCCATGCTGCTGTCTAGCTCCAGCCTGGCATCAGTACTGGAACCTGCCCACCTGCCCAGCCTGTCTCCCTGCCTCTGTCTCCAGCTCTTTTTCCTTTCTCTCTTTCTGGTACCAGGTAATTAATACCAGGGCCTTCTCCTTCACCTTCACACTGAGCTGCATTCCCCAGCCCTTCAAAATTTTCATTTTTAGACAGAGTCTGGCTAAGTTTTCTAGGATGGGCTCAAACCCGGGATCCTCCTGCCTTAACCTTGCATACAACACCATGCCTGGCTCCAGGGTTTCTTTATAAGAACATCTAACCAGCTCCAGCAGCCTTTCCCCAGCCTGCCACAGGAGACATGGTGCTCTTGCTCAGTCCTAGTTCTCTAACTAGCCGGGAGCTCTTGGTATGAGCACCTTCACTACCCAGGTTACCCTGGGTCAGGGCCACTGGAGGCAAATACTGCTGTCACTTAGTGACATTGTGATGGCACAGGAAGAAAGATGAGGAGGAAGGTCCAGACAGAGTGTGTGGCAGGCACCAAGGCATTTCCCCTCCTGGGGGAGGAAAATGCAGGCAGATTTTTACTTCTCACAGAAACGACAAAACCAAGACCAGAAACTCAGAGTGATGCTTGTGCTGCTGTTTATGGTGTGCTCAGTATGCAGCTGTCTGCTGCACTCAAACTTGCAATCCTCCTGCCTCAGCCTCCTCAGTCCACCACAGGAGCATCTGTTTATCAACAGGCTATATGATCGCAGATGGATGGAAAACATTACCAGGGAGAAACAAATCTGGTTCTCAGCATTCTGACCGATGTCGCTGGGTGGGTTACAGACAAATGACTCATTCAGGGCTGGATGGGCGCAGGCAAGGATGCACATAGGAAAGAGCTAGCCTCTTGACAGAGGGTGCCCAGGAGAGGCCACAGAGTTCTGAAGATTTCCATCCTCCACTGCATAGGGGTGCTTTCCCAGGGTTCTGTCACCATAGAGCAGCTCTGCCCACACCTTCAGCCTGGCTTCCCCTTGGATAGAAGGATTTACAAGGCTTTCTGTGGCTTGCAAGCAATTTGACTCTCATCACCATTGGCTAAGCCCTCACGAGAGCCTTACTTCAATTCAGCATAGAGCAAGGCAGTGGCTGGGGTCAGCCGTGCAGCCCTGTCTCCTATGGGTTCTGCACATCCAGCTGAGGCAGCCAGGCTGACAGGAAGTCACAAGAAACTGTAGCAGTGTCTCCCACCAGACTTCCCACAAACAGACCGTTCCCAAATCACTGTTAGTGGACGCTTGCTGGTGGAACAAGTGGACACGGACAATCAGTTGAAGTAAACAAGCTTGGACATTTCCAGCTGAGTGGACATTTCCCGGCCTGCTTGCTTGTCTGCCTGTACAGAGCAGCTCTGTGGAGTTAGAGGATTGTATTCCCACCAACTGAAAGCCAGCCCATCTAATTTAATGCTCTTTATAGCACAGCAAATTCTGATTTGGAGAGTGGGTGTGCATGGATTTTTGTGCAATCCTATTTACAAAGCGCCTGAGAAAAAAATACACACAGTGTTCCAATCACTGAGAACATGGTGTAGCTTGTAGCTTGCCAGGGACAGCAGCTGGCATGGCCTGGGAGGATGCTGGTGCCCATCCTCACCGTTGGGTGTATTGCCCCAGCACCTGGCATAGGACCCCAGGCTCAGGTGGCCTCTGGTCACCCGGTAGGAGACGTGTCCCCAAGGTCTGGGAGGGACACAGCTGTGTGTCAGCTGGGAGGCGGGGTGACCCGACACGGGAAACCAGCTTAGCAAACTCACTCCAAAACACGTCGTTTTGTGTTGTTATTATTGCTAAGTCCCAGTGACGGTTCTGAAATTGAACATAAACTGTTTGTATCAGGAAAGCCCCAAGGCGAGAACATGTGTCACAGTGTTTACGAAGCGGCTGATAAAAGGCCTACCATAGAGGTAGGGGAGAAGAGGGGCACAGCCTCCGTCTGGCCCAGTCTGTCTTGTGGACTCTGCCTGGAGGGGTGCAGAGCCCCACTTGCCCTCAGCTCTGCTCTCTCCAGTGGGCAGGGCCGGCCTGACAGGCTGTGCCGACACCCACCCCACTATGGGCTGCTCACCAGTGTCCCTCAAAACTATACTGAGGTGGCTGGGGGTGGGGGCAGCTGGGCTGAGCAGTGGCCTCCAGAGGTTCTCATCCTCCCTTCTCCTAAGCTGGTGCTGCATCGTAACCTTGGACAAGGGCGTCTGCAGCAGATTCCTGAGATTCTGCAGCACCTCAAGGTTCAGACCAGGTGAAAAGAGCATCTTGCAGAAATGACCTGTGTGAGGCAACCCTTTACTTAGTAATTAGCATGACAGGTGTTCTGTTATTCCACAGCTAGAAAAAAGTGAGGAAAAATAATTTTGTTTGCTAATCAGTGTACTAATTGATTACAAATTCCCCTTTACTTTAAATAATGTGTCAATTTGTAGTAGTTTATGATTTTAAAATATGTACTCTAATATACTATTCTTTTTTTTTTTTTTTTCCTTTTTGAGACAAGGTCATGCTAACTTACCTAGTTGTTGGGCCCGGGCTTAAATTTGCCTCAGCCTGCCAGAGTGCTAGGATTACAGGCATGTACCACCACACCTGGCTATTCTTTAATATATTATACATCCAGGTTAACAGCAGTGGATGTTTGGGGATTAGGCAAGATTTTTTAAGTAATCAGGTATTTTTTAAAAACTTCATATGATCCTTAAAAATAATTCTGGGACAACTTCAGTGACTGTCACACTGAGGGAATAGGGTGTCACTTATACTTTCTGTCCCCTAGACAAACTGCCAGCCAGGGCTCCATCTAAGGAAAGCGCCAGAGGTGTGGCAGCTCCATGGGGACCAGTGAACAGGGACACCAGAACACACAGGCTCAGAGAGAGAGAGGCTGTGGCTTCCTCCTGGAAGGGAACAGCATTGCCTGTGTCTCGACTGCTTGGAGGCATGCAGCTTTGTGTGCTGTGGACGAGCCAGGTGCAGCAAGGCATCCGCTAGTGCCCAGCAGGACTGGCAGAGGCTCAGACCCAGCCACAAGGCCCTGCAGGTGACTGCAAACACCACTCCCCACATGGGGCCAGGCAAGGCTCAGCCTCCACTCAGGAAAGTTTTTCTGCCTGGTTTCCCAAGGTGTAGAGGCACACACTGAGTGTCGTTACACTTTGCCTGGGCTCTTCTGGGCAGAGGATGTGCATCCCCATACGTATGAAGTCTTCAACAGAAGAAAATAAGCTATGCTATTGTTTGACCAAGCAATTTTATCCAGGGCTTCACAGTGAGCTACACCCCAGTCTTTCTTTCTTTTTTTATTTTTTTATTTTGAGGCAGGATCTTAACTAAGCTGCTAAGTTGCCCCAGCTAGGATCAAAGTTGCAAACTTATAATCCTCCTGCCTCAGCCTCCTGGACTGCTGAGATGACAGGCATGCACCACCATACTCAGCATCTTTTCTTGTTTGTTTATTTAACACTGGTAACTTTTTAAGAGGTGTGACTGTCTCTGTGATTACAGAGTGGCATAAAATTAACAAAAAGGCAGGAAGGGGATTCATGTGGCTCTAGAAAGGGCCTAAGTTTCTGTTCTGGTTTCCTCCTGGGAAACATGGGAAAATGCAGATTAAGCACACAAGAGCTAAGATCTGACAATGTCAGATTGATTTAAACCAACAGACACATACAATTCCACCTCCCTGAATGCATCACGCAGTGCGGCCACATTCAGAGTCCCAGTTAAAGAGCTCTGGGGTGACCTGTCACAGTGTGGATACCAGGGCAGCACCATCTACCATCCTGAAGCACACCTTCCCTGTCTGCACGCCGAGCTCCAGCCTTTGGAGAGGATTAGACTTGCACCCTCACCAGGAATCTGCCAGGTGGCCCTGTGCCCCCAACTCTCTGGGATGAGGCCAAGGGCAGACGTGAGGCTGGGGAGCCACATGTAGTTGAGTGAACCTGCCGGTGCCTGAGCTGCCTTTCCTGACCAGCACATCCACGCTGGGGGGCGGGCTTCAGTTCATGTCATGTTACAGAGGAGATGCAGATCTCCATCCTCAAATGGGCTGGGTGGAGGCAAAGCCCTGGATGCTGGGAAGGACCAGGCAAAGCCTGTGATTTCTTACCTGTGAGTGGGAGAGACTTCAGCCTGACCATTGGGAAATTTCCCAGACAGTGCTGAAGTGAAGCCAGGAATCTAAAAACATTTATGGAATTCCTTCATCAAGGGCATTTTTAGACACTGGGAAACATATAAGAAAAGGAAACAGGTTCACTCGGGGATGTGAGGTCCCAGTCATCTTCTCTCAAAGCATTCCTGAATGTTCATCTAAACACAATGTAATGGATGGGGTGGGGCAAGCACTGGACAGGTATTCCTGGTTCTTACTCTTGGAAACAATTAATGGTTACACGAAGTACATGAAGCTGTTTCTATGCAGCTCGTGTCTTTTCAAGGGAAACTCCACTCTGTAAAGAGGGAAAGCCATCACCATCACTGCTGGCGGGAACGCCCAACACACCGGGGTCATGATGCTGCCAGCCCTCAGCAAGCCTCACACAGCCATTGCCTCACAGGAAGAGCCATCACCAGTCCCACAGTACCCAAGAAAAGGCGCAGGCACAAAAGGCTGATGTCTAATGCTGGGGGAACAGACAGCAGGGGTTTGTACCCCACCTGTGGGGCCTCAGTGTCCAGAAACAAAACCCTCAGATCCACCTCAAGCAAGCTGTGTGTGCCAAAGGCTGAAAATTTCTTGCAAAAGAAAGAGTTTCAAGGTACTTTGTGGGTCACGGCTAGGACACTTAAGTCAACTTTGTAGAAACTGAAAACTAAGCATGCACTTGAACTTTACAAACTGTACACAGTTCATTTACTTCCTTGTAGGTCACACACAAAATAAAAAGTGCATTCAAGGTCCTGCCAGGGGCTGGGTGTAGCTCAGCATGCACCAGGCACTTGACTCCGCCTCCTTCCCACCCCCAAACAGGTCTGGGCCAGGAGTTTCTGGTAAGGGCTGACATCACCACAGAGCAGACTCTGGACACACTAGTGATCACAGCAGCAGCTACAGATGTATTTCAGGTTTTTCTATTCTGTTTTTACTCTAGTTATTTCTAACCCATTGCAAGAGAAAAATGTGCTGAAATCTTGGCTCTATTCTGTTTATGTTGCTAAGTTACTGAATATTTTGCCTTGCCTTAGCCAGAAAACCATGTTAATTGTCTTTAAAGAGATAAACTACATTCTGGAACATCCCAGCATAAGTGCTCAAAATGTGCTTGGAGGGTTCTGTAAAATAGTCTCCCTTCCCTTAAAGAGTTCGCAATGAAGCATTGGTTCTGTGATGACTTGAAATGGAAAACTCCCACGTTTGCATTCAAGCCCTGTGAATCACACTCGGGTGCACACACATGCACACACATGCACACAGGTGGGACCGTTCAGAGGAAGAGCATCCACTCTGAAACAGATGAGGTGGAAAAGGCCAGAGCTGGAGCTACATCAGCCAGCACTTTGAGGTGCAGGTGACTATGTCTTGCTATGCTCAGATAATTGGTGAAATTCTTCTGAAACAAAATTGTGAAGTAACCTTTAGTTTACTTTTTAATATGTTGAACTGAAACACGAACAGGTAAAAATGCAATTATAAGTAACAGAAAGCCAATAAAACTTATAGTCAAAGTGACTGCTTTCTTTCTCAGCTATAACAAAAAATATAAATCAGTACACACATTTTGATCTTTTATGACTTCCTGTCCAGCCCTAGACTCATGGAGTGGGGATGGTGGCCCTTTCTTCCCCACATGGAAGCCCCCAAATGCCTCCCATCTCTTCTTGATAGTTCATGGATACCTGGGCCAGCAGCCTTGCTCAGCACTGGGTTGGCCAACACAGGCTGTACTGAGTCTGGGCTCCTTGTCTCCTGGTGGGGAGGCCAGGTGGGGCCTCCCCACTCCTTAGAGTGCCCACGCTCAAGGCGGTGTGTGTGTCCAGAGATCTACAAAGCTGGGATTGAGGGAGATTACTCTCGGCTGTAATCTGGGTTTCATGGAGAGAGCAAAGGGATCCTGTGTGCAAAGAAAAACCAGGCGATGCTTCGTGGGCTTTCTTCCTGCACAGCTGCATGTTGGGTTGCAAACTGGACATAGTAGAGGGACCAGAAGCTCTTTTGCAGAAGTCATCAAATGGGTCTCTGTCTTCTCACCTGCAAAAGGGGCCTCAACAGTGGCAGAGTGCAGCCCCTAACTCCTGGGTCTCTTCGTTCATAAAGGCTGCTTCTCCCTCTCCTGCCTGTGGTTTTATCCCAGAACTCTTGATGAGGAAATTAGACAAGACCTTCCACACTGTTCTTTTCCCTGTAGTTGAGATGACCCCAAAATAATAACCATGCTGTATTTTACTTAATGGACATTTCTTGTTTTGTTTTGGTTTGGTTTTAAGTCAACCACATAAGGCTGTCTTGAATGTTTAAAAGCACACACCAGCCAGTAGTAAGAGGACTCCACAGAGGCCACCTGTGCGGCCAGAACAAAAGAGAGGACTGTGTGGGGAGCTGGGCCTCTAGGTTTTCTGGAGAGTGGGAGAGTGCCAGAGAGGCAGCACAGGGCGGGTAGCAGCATTCTCTGAAATAAACCAAAACCTGTTTTTCTAGTTGTATTTATGGGGCGTCTTTTCAAATGTGGTGCTTGAAAACAACAAACTGCTGTGCTCTCCATTACAGGGGTCTCCAGGTAACTTCTCAGGTTGGTACATGACATGTTTGTGAAAGTCAGTATGAAAATCTGAAAATGGAGCAGTGAGAGGGGAGGACATAGGAGGGAGACAGAGGGAGTCAGTGTAGCTTTCCTCGCCGGTAAAGATTTCTCCCCTGGGAATGTGTGAGGTCTGCGTGGCCCCTGGGTTGCTGCACCTACCCATGTGCTTAGGTCCTCTTGGGCTGAGGTCCCTACTCTGGAACAGGCAGGGGGATGGTATTGTCCCTGCCCTCCTGGCTTCTCAACTTAGCACTTAGATGTATTTGTGGGGGTCAAGGGTGCTTGGGAAGCCAGTACTTGCGGGGTCCTATGGTCCCCCCATCTGATGCGCCTTGTCCTCAGGGCTTGTGGGGCCTGGAGGACGAGGGTCAAAGTGGGTGGAACAAGTGGTCCTCTCAGGGTAGCCATGGGCCAGGCGCCCACTTCCACCTCTCTGAGGTTGTTAGTCATTCAGCAAATATTCAGACACACACTCCTGCCTGCAGCGAAGTCCCCATGTAGGCTGCAAACGTCCATGCTGGTCAGCCAAGCATGGGCTGTCTGGAACTCAAGGCCACCTGTGAGAAATGTCTCCTTCCCATACAGCAGTTTCAGGATCTGAATTTAGAATGGAGTTAATCACAGAACCCTTGTATATCTAGTGTGGGCCCAGGGCTCCTGCTGGGCCCTTCTCCTAGAAGCTCTGTCCAAGTCTGTCCTCAGAGGTGGTCAGATTGTCCCTCTAAAATGTCCACATTTCAGCTGCCTGTGTGCCTCAGGACTTGCTCTACTAGGTGGGGTTGGCACCAGGGCAGGAGCTGCAGGACAGGTCCTCCTGGTCACCAGCAAGGGGACTGCAGCCCCCAAGGGAGCCATTTCTGCCTTGACATGCACTCAAATCTGGAGCTCACACTAAACTACAACTGAGGAGAAGTGTCAGCTACTCAGGGAGTGCCGCTGCCTGAAATGGTCAGGGCCAAGGGACACACCGTCCCCAAGGGACTTTGCAGTCACAGGACAGAATACTGGGAAGGAGGGAGAGACTGGGATGCCAGGGCTGTTACAAATGTATTTGAATCTTGTCTCTGTAACCTTTATTTTCAGGAAAACCTCAATACCAAGTATGAAGCCTGTGGGGGATGTGTGTAGTATAGGGTGGTAGTCACTGAGAACTTTTGTGCCTGGGAAACTGTCATTCTGATATATTTTTTTCAGGGTGGGGGGGTCTACTGGGGATTAAACCCAGGGCCTTTGCACTAAGCTGCACCCCCAGTCTTTTTTAATTTTTATGAGACAGGATCTTGCTAAGTCCCTAAGTTGGCCTGACTGGGGTGGAACTTGCAATCCCCTTGAATCATCCTCTGTCTGGTATTTCAGACAAAAAACCCAACCCACTACATAGGTCATATAAGAGCTGATTTTCATCACACACACACACACACACACACACACACACACACACACAGTGGTGGCCATGGGTGATATGAGCTATTTTCACACATTTGAATGTGATGACCAGTTCAATGTGTGCATCAAACCATCATTTAACATACCTCAAATAGATACAATTTTAATTTATCCATTAGATATTTTTCAATGAAAAACTATAAGAAAAACACAAACAAGTAGCTAGTTTGTTGCACAATAATGGGAATACTGTCAGCACTACTGAGCTATACACTTAAAAATGATTAAGACAGCATATTTTATGTGTATTTTATGACACTTCAAAATTTGTAAAATAAAATCTAAAATAAGAGGCATGGACAGTCCCCACTTTGGGCTTCTAACTTCATGTTCTTAGTCCCATGGGGCTCAGGTGGCTTTGCTTGTCTGATCTGGCATGTTTGCCTGAGTGCTCATGGTCCAAACTGCAGATCTCCTCCAATACACAGAAAGCTGTAAATCCAGGTCCCCAATTCATACCCCAGCGTCATTTGCATCCCTGGTCCATGGTAAGGGCAAAAGCGGCAGCACCTGAGGGCTGTCCTCCAACCTTGTCATGACCCTGAGATCACAGGGCCATGCTCACCATGAGCACCTTGAGGTCCTCGGTCAGCTACCAAACCTGGTGCCAAGATGTCCACTGGGTCTGCCCCAAGGGAGGACTTCCACTACACAACAGGTCTGAGCACTGCCATTCCTCCTGTCTCTGGAGTGTGAGGTAGGATTGGGAGCCTGTGGAGTTGGACTAGGGTTTGTCCTCTGCACAACTTTCAGACTCATGTGTAAGGTCAGCCTAGGTTCTAGTCCATGTTAAGGGGAGAGGAGCTGTGCCCTGCATGGGGGGCAGAGGCTGAGGTGGCAATGACACAGCTTGGGGATTTGTTCTGTCATTTGTGAATCCACACCATTCTGTGTTGTGAAAGCGTGACAGCTGAGCCCACCCCAAGGAAGAGGAGGAAGAATTTAGGCTATTTATTTTTTTTCAGTACTGGGGGTTGAATTCAGGGCTTCTGCAGTGAGGTAGGCCCAGATCCCCTCTCACCCTTTTCAAGACAGTCTCAGTGAATTGCTCAGGCTGGGCTAAAACTTGAGCTCTTCCTGCCTCAGCCTCCTATAAAGCTGGAATTACAAACATGTGCCACTAGGCTTGGATTAGATTATTTCTTTATATCATCTAAGAACCAAAGCTTTGAACCTTTCTTTTCGTAACTCAGCAAGCCAAACCTGACATTAAAATGAGATGCCTTCCTGCTATAGCAAAGATACTTTGTTGCAGAGTTATAAACTAGGTTGCTGGTAGATACTTTGTTGCAAAGAGTTATAAACTAAGTTGCTAGTAGATACTCTGTTACACTTATAAACTAGGTTGATGATAGTTACTTTGTTGCAAAAGAATTATAAACTAAGTTGCTGGAAGATACCTCCTTGCAGATAATTATAAACTAGGTTGCTGATACTTTGTTGCAGTGAGTTATAAACTAACTTGCTTGTGGCAATCTTGGTTTTACATTTTATCTGTGTGTAGCAGTTGGTGTTCTCTGGCTGGAGGAATTCAGGGCCCAGGCCCAGCATCTCTCTGGTTGTTTCTGCTTTCATTGACTGGCCAGAGTACATTTCACACAGAATATTTTTTCGTGTTTAGTAAGAATTTTAATAAGTCTGAAAACAATAGAAGGGACAATGGTGACTGGTTTGACATCAAATGCCACAATATTAAGGCACAATGTTAATTCTTTAGTATCACTTTCATTTCAATTCTGGGATTTTAAAAAAACACAGAAGTCAAGCAAGATTATAATCACTTGCAAAGCACTCCGAAGAATCGGGATCCTTGCAGGTAGAAGGTGAGAGGGCAAGGAGGACGCGGCTTTGCTCTGCAGGGCAGAACAAAGGGGCTTCTCTAGCACCTGAGATGCCTCATCGGTGTTGTGCTTTCATCTTGCAATCCCTGCTGGGAGAAAGCTACGACTGATTTATAAAAAGTGAATGATGGCATTTTGAAAGCAATGGGGCTGGGTCTTAGAGGGTAGCACAGAGCTGCGAGGAAGGAAGTGGAGAAGTGGCGCAGAGGACAGTTGGGGTGGCAGGGCCTCGGAAGCCAGCTCCAGTGGCTAAACAGCACGTCACGGTGCTGTCCCCAGTGCCTCCAGCCCTGTCACATGCATGGAAAGCACACAGTGGACAGGAGAAATTGGAAGACAGAGCGTTTGGCCTCCTGGGACCTGGGTGCTGCCTGGGTTCCCAGTCATGGACTCCGAGCCCTCCTCTGGTGCACCAGCAGCCAGAGGCAGCGTGCTCATGCCTGAGTCCCCCCCACTGGCTGCTCCTTAGTCCTTCTGCAGTCGGAACCTTCTGACGAAATGTCCAAAAATGGGGAATGCTGTCAGTCTTTAATGACTTTCAACATTTAATCTTAAGAGGAGACTGATCTTTTCAAGGATTCAAACATGTTGGTAGCCACCTAGATACATCAAGTGAATCAACTGCCTTTTGGGATCAATAAGCCAAAGGCTGTGGAAAGAGGAACTCTTTGGAGCCAGTGGCACAGTCACGGACACAAGGACTTCCAGATGAATCAGTGGCAGTGACTGCTCACTTGTCCTCCCTCCCAGGAAGTGACCCGCTTTAACATCCACGTGTTTATACATGGAAACCCAGAGCACTGCCTGGATCCCCAAGAGACTAGGGAATTCCAGAGTTTCATATCGGAGGAAGTGGAAGGGAATTTCCCTCTGTCTTTCCCTGTTGGGGTTAAGCCCTCACCTAAGTGCCATTTTCCAGACAACTCGGGAGATTCTAGGAGCCTGGAGACTGTGTGTGGGGTCCTTCTGGGCCCACTATAAGCCTTTCTGCCTCTTCCATGGGGTGCGGGACATCAAGGCCCATCTCTTGGCTGGGGATGAGTTATGCTGCTGTGTGGTGATAAAGCCCACCAGGGCTTGTGGCCACTTTCTCCATCCCTTGTCCTCACAGTTCCTTCATTTTAGACTTTGAGATGTTCTAACATTCAGAAGATCAAGGAGGAGCATCTATCTCCATATTGTGTAATTGCTTCATTATCCTTCTCACAGCTTTCAGGTGTTTTAAATCACTTGGGGAAAAGATAAGGGTTCCAGTTTCTAATTCAATTGAAATCATTTCTAAAGTGAGAGTGAATGGGCACTGAGCAGAAGGACAAGGCGCCCGAGGACCGGGAAGTGTACAACGTACAGGGCTATGCTAGGGTCTCTGCCTGTGCCTGGGTCTGGAAGGTGCAGAGCCTTTTTGGCCACCCAGGAGCTGCTCTGCTCACCTCAGCAGGGTAACCTGAGCCCTCGAGCAACACCCCATTCTGGATGAGTGTGGCCAAAATGCGCACTGTGCTAAATTACCTTCTATGTGTGGAGGCAAAGCTAGCAGTTAGCATCCTGGGGGAAGACTGTGGCACAGTGCCATGGGCTAAAGCTATGTCCATTTGAGAGTCAAACACAACTTGTGAGCTGTGTGTGGTGCTACACAGCTGTAGTCCCAGCACTGGGGGAAGCTGAGGCAGGAGGATCACTATTTTGAGACCAGCCTAGGAAATTTAGCAACTTAGTGAGACCCTGTCTCAAAATAAATAAATAAATAAAAAAGATTAGGCATGAAACTCAGTGTGAAAGCCCTGGGTTCAGAAATCCTTAGCACCACAACCTATTATTCCGCATTCATACATTTCTATAGGCTTGCATATAAACCTAGAGACTTTTTAAAATTTTGAGCCACAGTTTAAAGAACGATAAGATATTGTACAACAATATTTGTTTACTTGGACCTTCAGTGTTGTTTCAGTTAAGGGCAGACTCATCGTTCTACTTTTAAAAAATAAAGGCCTCTCCTATTATGTCTGGGCTAACAACTCGCTGGACCTGGCACATTTTTCTTATCAGGTTTCTGCTACCTGAGAGCTGCATGTGCAGGCAAAAGGCCAAGGAGAACAAGAACAACATGAAAGACAGAGCCAAGAGAACCCAGAGCTGCAGGCTGGACAAGCTTTCTGTTTCAGGTCAAGGAAAGAGCAGCCACAATTCCAGGCCAGGCCATATCTGCATCCTCTCTGTCTCCTCATGGATGGCTGATCCTCCTGGGCCCTCTCTGCTCTACTGTCATGCACAGGGCCAGTGCTGAAACTAAGTTTTCCCCTGTGACCTTGATGCCTGTCAGTAGCTGGGTGGCACAGGGCAGCCCTGGGCATCTCCAGTGCCTGGCTTGGAAGACAGAGCAGCACTGTGCTGCTGGTGAGCCACACTGCAGATCTCATGGGAAGGTCTGCACCCCGCCGAATGCAGGCTCAGAACTCACTCCAAACCCTTCTCTGTCCATCCACTTCCTCCCCACACCTGGTCTTCCCATCTCCAACACTCGCCCGCCAGGATTCCATCTGCCTGCACAATTCCAGATCCTTCCAATCACGTCAGCACATGTGGTTCCATCTCATTTCCAGACCACAGTGAAATAAGAGCCTGGGTCTAAATGACTTCACCAGGAAGATGGTTCCGACAGGATCAGGAGGAAATGCGGGGGCACGGGAGAAAGTGGCCAAGGCAGCAGAAGATGGGGTGAGAGGAGGAGAGGAAGTGTTGGACGCAGCCATAGTCCTCCACTCTGGGCACAGATTTCCTAATTTCTCTGATTTTTAGAAATTCGAGTCCCATGTGTTCCTCCCACTGCCCTCCATGGGGGAGTGGAGACTTGCTGAGGGGAGCTGTTCCCCTGACCCTAAATGCCTGACACTTCAGAGGCCAGAGCAGGAGAGACAAAGTGCCAGGCCGGGGAGGACTGACATAATCGAGCAATGGTGTCTCCTCCTGCAAAAAGACCTGCTTGCCACTGCATCTGGGGCCCCTCCGCCTGCCCCTCCCAGCCTCAGGCCTCTTTGGTTCTCAAGGGAGGATTCTGACCGCCTGCTGTCTCCTGGGACCAGGGCCTGTGCTGGCCCACTGCCATCCAGCGGCTCTTCCCCAACTCCCCTGGAGCTGAGAGCACAGTGGAAGGCCATGGGCAGCGAGGCACCCTGCCCATCCAGCCCATAGGAGTGGGTACCAGGCCCTGGGTCACGATGGACAAGGAGCCCAACAGCCTCACCCACTGGGTGACACTGGCCTCTGATGTGTTGCCAGTGGATTCCTTTAGTGACTTTTGTCCACCAAGTCATTAGCTGCTTAACTGCTGAAGGATTAGATCATAGCTGATCCACCTTCTTCCATCTCTGCCTAAGTCTCATTTGTCTTGGTTTCAAAAATCCACATACGGAAAATGAAGTTGCACCAGAGATGTTTATGTTTATATCGAGATACAGGGCATCCTTTGAGATTTCCACCCACGGGGAAGTGTTGGCTCAGACACAGCAGATCTGGCTCCTGAAATCAAGAGGGGAGAAATGCACACCAAGGGAGAGGTGAAAGAGGAGAGCGTGGCTGGACCCCAGGCCAACTGTGGCTCCATCCGCTGCGGCTTGCTTAGGGGACATGGGAGAGCTGTGCTGATAGAGACCTGGCCAGGCGCTGTGTGGAGCTAATTGGAAGCAGCTGGGAGCGGTGGGAGAGAAGCTCAGCACTCGGACAATCACACTCCTGATTGTGGGTGGCTGGGGGCTGGGCCTGTGGCTCCCTGGGGCTGGACCTGGAGGCGAACCATGGCCTTGTCTCACAGGAGGGCCGAGTCCCATCCACACAGAGGCCCACACTTCCACTACTAACGGTCCGTTAGATACAGAGTGGAGCCTGTTCCATTTCCCAAACACAATCCACTTAGGGGAACTGCTGCCTTCCCACAGACACTGCAGTGGACACTGCTGTCCAAGAGCGGCACGGGGACCGTGGCCTGGGTCCCGAAGCCTCAGTGTGCAGTGCAGCAGCTTTAGGAGCACTCGGATGCGGACCGAAGACAGTGCAGCAGATCTGGCCCCATCTGTCGTAACTGGGAACAGCAACACCTTGCTCAGCTCCTTCCCCACACCAACAAAGTGCTCACACACATGGTTACTGGAGTTCACCTGGTTACACAGCTGGCCATCAGCAGAACTGGCAGTGACCCTTGGTCTCTACAGCCATGCAGTATCCAGAGTTCCAAAAAACCTGTGCATGTGCCTTGCACAAGGATCAAACCCAAATAAAGAACTCTACTGCCTACCAAAGAGTCAGCCTCTTAAAGTGGGCATAGTGGCACATGCCTTAATTCCAGCGCTTCAGGAGGCTGAGGCAGGAGGATCACAAGTCCCAGTTCAGCATGGGCTACTCACTAACTTAGCAAAAACTTGTTTCAAAGTGGAATGGGGTGGACTGGGATATAGCTCAATGTGAAGGCCCTGGGTCCAATTCCCAGTACTGCCCAAAATAACAACACCCAAGTCCCAGCCTTGTGCGCATAATCATCTGTGGCTCCTGACACCAGATAAAAAGATATTGAAATGACTTCCTGAAACAGAAGAGAAATCAGAAGCACCTGCTGTGGCCCTGCTTAGGGAGGGATGTTTGTTAGAGCTGAGGTTCTTGAAATACTTGGCATTCCACAAACAAAGATGGGTCAGAAAGATACCAAGAAAATGTCCAGCTTCTCTTCCTTATTATACTTTCCTAGCAAATGCGGGGCTTTGAAAAGGTTAGCATTCCACTGTGAAATTCAAAAGTTTACCATGAAGATACAGTAATTTCACTTCTTGAATGAGACCCCCTAGGAAATAATCAAAAAGAAATAGCAAAATGATGGAGCACTGTTGAAAATGGGAACACCAAGAAACCATGCACATGCCCTAAGAAGAGAACGGCTGCACAGCCGGGAAGGCAGCGATGAGTAAAATCGCTCAACTTCCACGACAGCCAGGTCTGGAGGGGGCAGGAGAACAGGGCCAGCAAGAGAGACTCCAGCCTCTCCCGGCAGGGCATCGGGCCTTGGAGTCCTTGGGGCACAGCCCGTGCCCTCCTCCCTAGGCCTGGGGCAAGCAGTGTCTCCAGTCTGATGCCTGCTGCATCTGCTCTGGGTCCACTGGGTCACTGCTGGAAGGGACCCGGCTCTCACGCAGATGCAGAAGCAGTCAGCAAACCGGATCATGCACGAATCCACCCAGCACTGCGCGGCACTTCCCGAAGTGGTGGTGTCCGTAGGCAGAATGGGTGCATGGGATTGTACAGCAGGAAGGAACATGGAGGGAAAGACTGAGCCCCCGCACAGGGATTTCTGGGGCAGCAGAACCCTGATCCTGCAGAGACCGACACATGCTGTACACATCTGTCAGAGCCCCATGATTATGACACCAGATAGAGTCCTGGCAGGACCCACGAACTGCAGTTAGGCTGGTGCCTCAACCAACTGCACAAGGTGCTGCATGTCTATAATGCTAGCACTCTAGAAGCTGAGGCAGGAAGATTGCTGCACAGTGAGTTCAAGGCCAGCATGGACTACATAGCAAGACCCTGTCTCAACCTGTTCCCAGTTGGCTTAACATTTGTATCACAGCACAGCAGCCAGTGGCACCCAGGGGGAGAGGAGCCTGGGGAGCTCTGCATGAAAATGTGGAAACATACCACCTTTCTGTAAACCTAAAGCTGCAAAAATAAAGTCTTTATTAAAGTTTCCTTAATCCATGATTTGTCAATTAATTTAATAAAAGAGACCTTCCTCCGCCCTGGATCTTGATGCTGCCCTAGGAGCTGCTCCTGGCAGCTTGGAGGAGACACAATCCCAGTGCGGTCACCTCCTTGTTCCTGGGAATCTCACTGCACTGGGTGCCTGGAGGACCTTGCAGGTGGCATCAGCCAGCTCTATGCCTGGGGTCAGTGCTCAGTGACTGCAGTGTCCACGGACTCTCAGGAGTCTGGGCCATGCCAACGGGAAGGAAGGCTTTCAACCCGGATTTTCCCTCATCTATGAATTTCAGGGTTTCCATACTGAACACCTTCTTATTTTTTTTGGCCAGAGTCCTTCAGACACATATTTTCAGATTATTAAATCAGCATTTATCAAGTTAGATTCTTAAGAAATTATTTGAATACATCTTATTTATATAACTATATATTTAGGCAGCTCTTAACTTGGTTAAATAGCAAGACTAACACTTGCTTCAAGTGACATCAAGCACCCGTTTAAGTGATTCTGCATTACAGATCTCTGCACGGGGACTCCCAGCAGGAGAGAGGGGCAGGACTGTGTCTCCTCCAACTCCCCAGGTGTGATAACCCCGATAACCCCCGGCACGGCACCGGAAGAACAGAATGGAGACCAGAGCATGGACACCAAAGTCCATCCCCACCGCTTTACAGCAAACTGAATCCGCCACCTGGGAACTGACCCAACTGACCGACCCCGGAGATGGTAACCGTCTGACAGTCGGTCTCACACACAATGTAGACAGTGTGGAAACATCGCTGGCTACTCCAGAGAGCACGGTCCTATGTATCACTGAAACATTACAAACCACAACTTGACCAAAACAGAACTGCACTTTGCCAAAATATGGTCAGTTTCAAATGAAGTCAAACAGCATGTGATGCTGCGATCCTCCCACGCCTTCCTCTCAGCTCCACTTTCGTTCTAAGCAGCAAGCTGAGAGCTCTGCAGCATCCGTGCAAGAGTGAGTGGGGCCACACAACGCCGGGCTGCCAAGGAATCGGAGCCATAGACCTTCACATACAGGAAGTGGCTGCTTCCAGTCCCGGCTGGGGTCACTTCCAGGATGCCTGGGTAAAAGGTGTCCACGAGGCCCGATTCCTGGGGAACCAGGCCCCTCTGGGGCGGGGGCAGCCCAGATCCCCACCAGGGTGACGACTCGCTGCTTCCAGGACAGCGAGTTCCACCTGGATTGTCCCAGCTGTTTACAAAGTCCCTTCTTCGGTTGGCCCCAGATGAGTCTCCCTCTGAACTTTAGACATTTGTCTCAGCTCCATACTCGGGCCAGGAGAGCGAGTCCCCTCCTTCCCCAGGTCACAGAACCAGCCACAACCAAGGACGCCGCCAGAGTTTTCCTCTGTGCTCAGCACCTTCCAACCACCCTGCACAGGGTCTGGCTCCAGGCCTGGGGACCCTCCTCCACCTTCACCCCAAGTCACAGCACTGCCCCATGTTCTGAGTGGCAGGGCGTGGTGGGTGACCGACTCCTGAGTGGGACCCTGAGGGTTTCACAGACTCCAGCACCGGTGCTGCACTGCCTGGCTCATGCACTTGGGCCCAGCAGAACACCTGCATCTTTCTCACACTTAGGCCACCCACAACTTCCACTCTGCCAGTCACTCAACAAATGCTGTCTCCAAGAAAATTACTTCCACACCAAACACTGACAAGTTTTCATAGGATGCCTGAGAGAAAAGTAGACTAAGAGGGCATGGACTCTGACCTCCACTTGAATCTGAAATTCTGTTTTGCTCTGAATTAAAAGCTGATTGTGTTACGTATCAATGAACCGAACAAATGAGGTAAAAATCCATCCTATTCCAATTGTGTGTTCAGGTGGGTTTGTTCAGAGCAGTGCAAAGTAGATTTCTGAGAAAAATGAGGATACTGACTGTCACCCATTTGAGACTGGGAGGGAAGAAGCCTTCGGGCTCTGGGTCAGAGCCATAGGTCATCACACCACTCGGATGGGGTGCACACCTCACTGGTTTGTCATGTGACCCACAGACTCCTGCTCCCAGCTGGGCGGCTGAGCTGAGTGACCACAGGTGAAGATCACCACCCCCTGCATCTCGGCCTGCCCCTGGCCATCCTGCCTCCCTTGGATCGAACTCAGCTTGGTTTTCCTTTTAGTTGGCAAAGTGTTGCAGAAGGAACCCATCAATCATGGGGGGAAGGCTAGCTCAGAGCGGGAGAGGAGTGGAATGAACTCGAACAGGCTTTTCCTGCTGCCTCCAAAGTAGTTTTCCACTCACAAGAGGAGTTTCCAGGCAGCCTCAGCAGGCGCTGCACACCAAGGGGGCAGAAGTGGGGCGGGGACTCGGAGAACCCTGCCCCGGGTCACCCAATGTGGAGCTGCCTCCTAAGAGGTGCAGCAGGTTCGGTGCCAGGTAGAGTCCGGAGGGGACACCCAGAGCCCAGGGTGGGAAGGTGAGGATGGGCAGCACCGGGCATGCCTGCCTCTGCAAAGGCGTGTAGGAGTCCTGCCTCTCCCAGGCTCAGTGACTGTCAAATGCATAAAAATGTTCCTGAACAGGAGGCAGGGAGGAACCCGGCTGTTTTGTAAGCTGGGGAAAATCAAACCACTTCCTGAGGGATCAGTGAAATGTCCTTTACCCCCTGAGAATCCAGTGTCTGCTTCAACAAACATGAAGCAGGCCAGGGAAGAGCTTTAAAGCACAGCAAGAAGCCATGTGACTGCCTTGGGAAGAAAGGGAGGGGTCAGGTGTCCTGAAAACGCCTCCCCTGGGTCAGGGCCTGGGCAGGGGAGGAGCCTCCAACCTTCCCGTGTCCACTGCAGCTGTGGCCTCCTAACAGCTTGCAGGCAGTCACATAACCGCTCTTCCCCAGGGTGCAGCAGGAAGGGACAGGACGGTGCGGCCTCCAGCCTGGCACCAGGGAAGGGCTGCTCTGCTCTCCCAGCCCCACTCAGGCATGAAGTGGGAGCAGCACGAACCCAGCTGTCCTTGGTGTAAACTGGGCCGGCTGCTGAGCAGGGCTCTGCTCTGCAACACCTGCTGAACTCCCCGGACAGTGGGAGGAGAACACAGCCGAGGGCAGCTCCAGAGACAACAGCCTGGGGAGTTTCCGTGGGCACGGGAAGTGCAGCACATGCAGACAGGACCGTCACCCCAGGACCGAGGCTCTGTCCTGACACATGGACACCCGGCCACACTGGGGCTTTACTTCCTGAGATCCATGTCCCCTCCCAGCAGGCCTCCTGGCCAGACGCTGATCGGTTTGTGTGGAGAATGGCCATCACGTGTTGTCCATTTACCCAAACCCAGAGTTGAACACCGCAGAGTGCTGGGGCACCACAGGGCTCTCCTCAGGCACACACATCAGCTTTGAAGAGTGGACATGGCCTGCTGTGGGAGGATGGCCCAGCCCTCTCCTGCCCACGCTCTCTCAAGGGCGTCCCAAGGGTCAGGACACTGCTTCCACAGCTGGCCGGCAGGGGATGGGTCCTGGGTCAAACCCACTCTTCACTGGTTCCGCTGCTGCTGTCTGGGAGAAACCCAGACAGTCAGAGAGGCCCACTCTGGCCTCCTGTGCATCCAGTGCAGCCTGTGGCAGTGGCAGGGTGGCCAAGGTCCCCTGCAGGACTCACGGCTCCTGCCTCAGCCACAGGGGCTCCCCACAGCTGCAATGCAGAGCAGCCGTGGTTGGCTCCACCTGCTGCCTCTCTTCCCAGGTCCCCAGGTCCATACACCAGGACTTGATGAGGCCAGCGAGGGCCTTGTTACACTCACTCCTGGAGATCATCAGTGAAAGGACTGATTATGGAAACTACTGAGAAAGGTCTGACTCCTGAAGAACCTTGGCCTCAAAAATGAGGGACACAGATAGGGCCATTAAGGTGAGGACCAGAGCACACAGTCAAGGCATGGACTCAGCTCACTCTCCCATCTATCACCTGTCTATTATATCTGTCTATTATCTATCGTCTGTCTTCTATCTAGAATGTATCATCTATACTGGGGATTGAACCCAGCCAGAGCCTTTGCACTGGGCTACACCCCAGGCCTTTTTCTTTTTTTAAAATTTTGAGACAGGGTCTTGCTATATCACTAAGTTGCTGAGGATGGGCTCACATTTGGGACCCTCCTGCCTCAGCCTACCAGGGGCACCAAAGGGATCAGATGTGTACTGCCAAGGCTTGTTTAATGTATGACTAAGTTGTGCCAAAGAAGGAAGACTTCGAGTCTCTCTTTCAGGCTCAGAACTAGCTGCTCTTGGCCAATGTCACCCAGCTGTCAGAAGGGGCCTTGCACCCAGGACCCCTCACTGTGAGTTGGAAGAGCTGTTTCTGACTGAGGGAAGAGGGTGAACTGTCTTTTCATGGAGGCCCAAGAATGAGGCGCTGCCCAGGCCACTCACTGGTGACAAAAGAACTCACAAGAGCCAAGGCCGCAAAGCTACAGGAACTCACAGAGGGTGACTCGGGCCCCCTCCCAAGGGAGTTGGCTGCAAACTGGGCCCAGCAGCTTGAGACCAGGGGTTCAGAACAGATGGGCCACCATGACCCCCCAGACTAGAGGACACAGTGCCAGCCTTATCAGGAGAGTACAGGGGCACAGTCTGTGTGGGTGAGGGACAGGACGGGAACAGCAGGGCTGAAGACCATGCAGAGCCTGAGCTCAGCCTGGGGGCCTGGGGTTTGTGGGAGAAGCAACAGGTGCTCAGGGAGCAGCACAGTGGAGCCTGGCAGAGGGAGAGCACAGAGGCCAGGGCCGCAAGGGTGGCCCAGGAAGGAGGCAGAAGAATGGCCTGCAGAACCAGAGGGGACCATGGCTGGCCAGGTGCAGGGGCAGGAGGCAGGGGCTGGACTTGCCTGGGGCCTCAGGAGAGGAGAGGCACAATGCACACTGCATCGAGGAACCCAGCTCCAGCTGTCCTGGAGCTGCAGCAGGGCTGTGTCTCTGGCCAGAGCTGCTTCTGACCACTGGAGATGTGGTGCCACCCTGGGCAGCTGAGTCCTCAGCTGAAGGAGAGTGAGATGGTTTGGCAGGAAACTTGGGGCAGGGGATTCCAATCCTCTTAAGTTACACTCACATTCTATTACTTCTGGAGGAAGGACTGGGAGAGTTCTATGGAGAGATCGGTGTTCTGAAGTCCATTCTATAAACATGATACCTCAGTTTGTAATGTGGATGTAACTCACTCTTTTGCTAAATGGAGGATAAAAGACCTGTATTATCATACTGCATTAACAAGTTGGAAATGCTTCATCTTGCTAGGAATGAATATTAAAAGTAAATTGCACATTCATTTATTTTAGATGATTGAGTTACTTAAAAGTAGCATTTTGGAGCAGGGTATAGTAGCACATACCTGGGAGGCTGAGGCAGGAGGGTCAAAGTTCTAGCCCAGCCCAGGAAACTTAGTCAGACCTTGTCTCAAAAAAAAAGCTCAGTGCAAAGGCCCTGGGTTCATCCCCAGTATGGCAAAAAAGAGGAAAAGAAGGAAGAGAAGGGGAAAGGGAGGGGAGGCACCTTGGGCTTGGGGGTCCCTTGAGGATGTAATTCAGGGCGTTTGCCCTCCACTGTTAAACAGCAGCCATACTGAGCTGAAGTCCCCTCGGAGACCTGAGCTGGTGCTGCCTATGGTCCTCTCCCGGCCATCAGTGTTCTGGTTCAAATCCTTAGATTCATCCCAGAGAAGGTGCTTAGGTTTGGAGTTGTTTGCTTTGAGTTTTGACATGGACAGTGCCCCAATGGCTGTGGACATCACATCATCCCCTCTTGGCAAAGCCCCTCTTGGGGTTACTTGGGCAGCAAGAGAGGCGGCCCATCTGGGAACAGATGCTCTCACTCTTCTCATCAACTGGAAAACAGACAAACCACTTCCCAAGCACCCCAGGAGGCCCTGCTATGCCAAAATGCATGCACATATGTGAACATACACATGTGCACACATATGCACACATACACACACACAAGTGTGCACACATGCATCACCAAAGGGAAAGGTCAGTGAGGGCCCAGATCAACAAGCCCCTGGGGCCATCCCAGCAGCGTGTACCTAAAGACACCCACTCTAGCACCTCACATGGCTGTAAGTACATGCAGGGATCTTTCTTCATGCCAGGGTACCACTGGGCCTTGACACCAACATGAACCTATCATCATGACCACACTTCATCCCAGAGCAAGGTGGGATCATTAAGCAAAACTTACACATTTCTCCCAGTGCTGATTAAAACTGGGGGCCAAAGTGAGTTTTTGAGCATCAACTCTACTAGCAAAACAGTTTTGATAATATCTCCCTAAAAAAATGAGTTGTGATGAATGTATACTGACATATTCAAATATATTCAACATCTTCATACACATTGAACTTTATAAAAAACTCACAAAATTCAGAGAAAGTGAGGAGGTAAAAATTAAACAGAAGCTATGTAACTTGGTTACTTTTTCATTGCTGAAACGAAATACTCAACACCTAAAGTTAAAGGAGGAAAGGTTAATTTGCTTCACAGTTTGTAGAAGTTTCAGTTCATAGTTGGCTGGCTCCATGGCAGGGAGGATGGCAGAGGGGAGTCACAGAGGAGAAAAAGTCCATGGCAGGCAGAAGGCAGTAAGCAGCAAGTGGCAAGTGACAACAATAGCTCTCTTTTGTCTCTTTCACTTATCTCCAGGGTGGGACACCCTTATCCAATCCAGAACTATGCCAAATCAACCAGTGGACTAATTTAGTAATCACTCACACTTGATCCCAGCATCACAGTCTAGATCCAGCCACTTCTTAAAAAGCCCCACCTACAACTGCATGTGGCATTGGGAGGGCATCTAGATAGAAACCATAATACTGCTATTACCTTTCTGTTCCCCAATGAACTGTTTTTCAGGTTTGCAAATACACTGGGAATTTTTATTTGATTATCTTCTTGCCATTCAGCTCACAGGTTCTAGGAGTCCAATTATAATCTTTTAAAAGCATAGGGTCAGAACGAGTACACACAAAATATTTCTATTTAAAGAACATTTTAATCGACTGTTATTTCTTGGTTTCTCTTTCCAGACCCAATTATAATCTTTTAAAAGCATAGGGTCAGAATGAGTACACAAAATATTTCTATTTAAAGAACATTTTAATCGACTGTTATTTCTTGGTTTCTCTTTCCAGGGCAGTTTTACAAAGCAGCAGTTCTGTATGATGACACTCGAGAAGACAAAATTCTCTAAATTGAAAAGCAATGCATGGAGTCCACAAGACCTCACAGGAGCTAAGAGCAGTACAGTGTGGAGCAGAGGTGGGGGTGGGCACAGGAGAGTTCAGCCAAGAATGCGCTGTGCACCTCCAGGAGGGGGCAGACAGGGTCAAGTGGTGTAAACGCTGGGGCAGTGGTTGGGCAGAATTTTTGGATTTGATGCTGACTCAATGCACACACACACACACACACACAGAAATATCACAATTAACCCACACCCATGCACACTTACTATGTGCCAATGAAAGGTAGAATGCAAAAGCTCTTCAAAAACAGACTTTCGTACCTGTTCTGGGAGCTGCCCCACCTGGCCATTGTAACTAAGACTCTGCAGGATGACCCAGCCCACCTGGGCCTGTTCTCCTCCACAGTTGTTTCCATTTCCCGAGAACGGCGCTCTTAGTGAAACAGCCCAGCTGGAATGGCCCACATTACCACAGCTTTCCTCAGTCCACTCAGGACATGGCCCGGTAACATGAACATGTAAATCTAGGCAGATCTTTTATAACTTTCCATGCTCTACACTGAAACATGACATTTCATTTTTTAATATCTTAGACACAGGAAGAGTAAGACCTGAGCCGGGTGTGGTGGTGCACACCTGTAATCACAAGTGCCCTGGGAGGATGAGGCAGGAGGATCTGGAGTGTGGGCCCAGCAATTAAACAACTTAGATACTCTCCCAAAAGTGAAACATTAAAAATGGGTAGAGGTAGCTCAGTGTGAAGGTCCTGAGCTTAAGCTCTAAAACCTCAAAACAAAAACAACCCCCCAAAGTACGAATGGTATTGTTAGAGGGGGACATTTCTGCCACCATCAATCACTGTTTGCACCTTCAATTTCTTCTACAAGGTAGCGGGTACAGAGTGAGCCTGCGAGCATTTCAGAGGAGGTTTCAGCCTCTCTCCACTAAGCCACTGCTCAGGGAATGGCCTCATCCTTGCCGGCTCTGTGAGCAGCGTGGAGCCTCAGGTGTGCCTAAGGGTACAGGTTGCGTGGTGCAACCCACGGGGAAAACGTGGTGACCGCATGGCAGACAGGTGTCTACTGCAGGAGTCTGGATGTGCACTCGTGTGCACGTGTGTGCATGCAGTGGAGCCGGGCAGAACCCAGGGACTCATGCACACCAGGCAAGCACTCTACCACCCCACCTTTCCCTCCAAGACTTTTACAAAGAATGTGCACGAACGCTGACCACTGCGGTGCATCACGCCTTGCTCACCTGACACCGGCTGCTGTTTCGCACGGACGGACGTCTACTGGCATCACCTACGCCGGAGGCACAGGGGCCGCGCTCAGGGACCCCCAGCACCATGAAGTGCAGCCATGGATGCGTCCCTGGCTCGTTCTCTGTGGGCTCCTCAAAGAGGAAGTAGCTGGATTCCATGTTATTTGGTGGAAGGGAGTTGGTGTTCAACACTTCCCTTGGCCAGAGTAATGTGTCAGCCGGCATCGCGCATGCCTAGACGCCCACACGCTTCACTCTGCTTGTGCCAATCCTCTAAGAAGTAAAACCTGGAGAGCAAAAGCTTCTTTAACAGCTGTGGAGGGCACGGGAGCCCCCTAAGGACTAACCCAACACAGAGCGTGCGTGAGGGCCTCCCACACTCTCCCCATAGTCCAGAGTCACTCACCAATGGAAACCTAATGCGAGAGGCGCATGCATAAAAATGTAAGAAAAAGCAGATGAGGTGAATTTTATGTTTTGTTTATCTGATATACCCAAAATATTTTCATTTCAATTAAATAATTGATTTTTATTGATTGATTATTTTTTTCAGTGCTGGGAATGGAACAAGGGAAGAGCTCACCATGGAGCCTGGAAGCTGTGCGTCTCTGGGACTGCAGCTCATCCTAGCTGGGACTCCTCTTGCCCAGACACTGCATCTGGCCTATGACTGGAAGCCACAAGGATCAGCAACCAACCAGCTCATCCATCACTCCTGGGGGCAGGCGCTTCCTACACACCCCCTCCAGATCCTCACTGAGCCCAGGCCTGAGAGCCAGCATCTCACAGGGGAAACTGAGGCACTGCACTGTGAGGAAGGCCACTCTGTTAGAGGAGGGGCATCAGCACTGTGTCCTGGGGTGAGAAAGCTAGGATCGTTGTTGGGAAAAAAAAAACCCAATCAAGCAAAGGACCAGGATGTATTTATTCACTGTTGTTACACTTGTTAAAATGTAGCTAGCTCACTTAAAAACAAACAAACCTGTTTGGTTCTCCAGTCCTTATTTATACAGGGGGACAGGGCAACATAGATACAATAAAGCAGACATTTTGTTGAGTCTTAAGAGGTCAAACATTTGAAAATGTGTATTTCATAATTGGGGTCTCTATGCCATAATTCACTGGTTCTCTTGCTTTGCCAACTTGAGGGTGCTGTAGACTCTGTGAACTCAACCTTTAAGCAATTATGGGGCTTGGTTAGAAGATGCTGTGGGGGTGGTGCTGCCTGGACAAGGAAATAAAGCAGCTGGAGCAGTGTCTGTCCGACTGGGCTCAGTCCACGGCCCAGGGACCGGGGCTTGAAACCCTCGTTTGCCTCCCCTGCTCTGGAGCCTCCATAGCCCTTTGTCAAAGGAGAAAGTCAGGCAAAGAGCTCAGGTAGCTCTGAGCCAGTTCACTCACTGAACAAGTATTTATTATGCATCTGCTGTATGTCAGGCATTGACACAGGGACAGATGACTGTAAAGTTCAAGAAATCATTGTTTTATGACCCATGTGAGCCATTCAAGAGTAAATAATCGTCACTGAATTCAAACTCACAACCAGATTCCTTCAGTCCTGTAGCACCCTGGGTCCCCCACCCTGCTCAACAGCCACAAAGATGCCTGGGTGCGTATCTGGGTGGCAATGCCTGGCCTCCTCGGGACGGGTCCCGGGCACTGTGCCACCATAGGTTCTGGTCAGCCTGCCCTAGGCAGGCCCACGATGACCTCTGCCTGGCAGGGGTTCCCTCTCCTTTTCTATACCCCAGGAAGAAATGGCCTTGTTCTGAAGGGGCATGCAGCAGAATCAGGCCCTCCATTCCTACGCCTGTGTAATTCTGTTAAGTTCCTTTCCACCCCTGGCTGGCTGCTGCCAAGGGGAGACACAGAGCAAAACAGCTGCCTCCTAGTGACAAAGCAGGACCTGAACCAGCTGGGTCTCCTCCACTGGCTCTTAGAGATCCGCATGGTGAGAATTCTCCTAATTGCACCCTCGCACTGCCAGGAACAAGGAAATAAAGCAAGGGAAAGAAAAGCACATGCTTTATGGGAAATGGAGGCTGCTCCCACGGCACAGCTGGAGCCAGGTCCAAACCCTGGCCCCCACCCCTCTGTGCAGGATCAGGGCGGTGCTGTTCCCCTCAGGAGCCTCCAGGCGGGATGAGCTGGTGCAGGTGGCCTGGCCCAGTGCTCAGGAATGCCAGTCTCATGCTGCTGCCACCACCCTTCTGGGCACTCAGTGAGTCTGGCAGAGGAATAATTTACTGCAAGGCAGCAGGAGCAGGGTGCGAGTGTACTGCATCACCACCATACTGGGACGCAGAGCAGCAGGCTGCGTGTGGCCAGCCTAGCTTTGCACGGGTGTCTCAGCCCTGGCACCAGCGCCGCCTCAGACCGGGTCATCGCTGGCTGTGAGGTCATCTTGGCATTCACAGTGTCCCCCAACATCAAGCCCCAGGGGCAGCAGCTCACCTCTCCAGACACTGTCACACATCCGCTGGAGCAGGGCAGTGGGAATGTGCTCTAGGCCTCATGATGCTGAACACTTGCTACCCTGATTCACAACTCAAGTCCCAGGCTGCACTTCGCCTTGTAACTCAGGGCAGTGCCTTGGCTAGAGATAGCTAAGAAGAGGCAGACAGACAGACAGACAGTTCCATTCAGCTTAAGGGAGTAAAATGCATCCTAGCAGAGACCTGCTTTCCACTAGTAATGGACATCCGCCATGGTTTATTCTTAAATGTGCCCAAAGGGCCTGTGTTAAAGCTTGGCGCCCAGCTTGATGTGACTGGGTGGTGGAGGAGTCTCAGGTGGCCAGGCCTGTGGAAGCTATAGGTCGCTTGCTGCCTGAGAAGGGCATAGTGGTAGCCAAGCCCCTTCTCCCCCTCACCTCCCAGCCCTGCCCTGCTACCACTTCAGGCTGCCAGGCCCACCTGAAAGCCCTAGCACGGTGAGCAAAAAGAAAGCTGCCCTCTTTCCATCCTCCACACCACAGCACACTGCAGACCTGCTGTCCTTCCTTGATGCGACGCTTCTTTTGCTTTCCTATATTTTACATCTTCTGATAATTAAAGGAAGTCATATGATTGAGCCAGGCATGGTGGCGCATGGATGCCTGTAATCCCAGCACTCTGGGAGGCTGAGGCAGGAGGATTCCTGTGAGTTCGAGACCAGCCTGGGCTACATAGAGAGTTCCAGGTCAATCTCAACTACATAGTGTGACACCCTGTCTCAAAAAACTACAAAAAAAAAAAATCATATTGATGACCCAAAATTTTCTGTCTCCACAGCTTCCTCTCATGCACACACAGAATGGCTCACACTAGCTGCCTTGGAAAGAGGACTTCCACTGACATCCGTGCCATGCAGAAATGCAGGGAGGAGATGGGCAGCCTTGTGCCAAGTGTGAGAAGCACAGGCTCCTGGGGTGTGAGGCACAGACTCAACTCGGAGGGTTCTGTGTCCTGACCTAGACGCTTAGCTTTGTTACTGCAGCAAGCAGCTCCCTGGCAAGTACCCACGTCCTCACACTGCCAGGCCCTAAATGAGGGCGGGTGACAATGAACTGCCACCCATGGGTGACACAGGCCCTGTCACAGCACTGGGCTCGCTCTGTGCGACGCCATTGGAGTCCCAGTCAATAGTCTACTCCAAGGTCAATTAAAGTCGACTTTTTTCTCTGATGTAATTTTTAAGGGTTGTCATGGTTACAACTACTTATCTTGCACTTGCCACCACTATATCAAGCTCTATGCAAAATAATTAGTGATCTCCTAACTACCAAGGGGACCCCGCAGACCACACCTGCCTGCGGATTTCTACTAATGTGAATTAAAAACTAAAATCCCAAGTGGAATCTGCATCCCAGAGCTTTGGGGGGCTATAAACACTGTAGAGAATAGGCTTCCTTGGACAAAGAGGTCACTTTGTGACTTCATGAACTCCAGGCTGGCTTTTCCTTGACAATGATTCAATCCCAACCCAGCTACTTCCTCACAAATCTTTTAAAGCTGGTGGGATTTACAGATGAAGTCTGTGAAGACTAAAGTATGAAAACACTCGTCACACCCAGGAGTTTCCGAGAAGGTCAATCCAGTCCTTTGGCCAAGGTTGGTTTTCTAGGTACTCTAATGTCAGTCGGTGCAAAGGTCAAGGAGAAAAGGCGTTAACCATGGCCGCCGCAACCTGAGGAGCTTCCTCTCTGAACTGTGTTCTTCCCTGTTTCTAATGCAGTGATGCCGGACAGTGAGCAAAAATGTGCCAGGGTCTCATGCATTCATCTTCAATGTAGGTTCATGGTTGGTGGGCTTCAGCAGGCAGGTGGTGAAACACCTGGTGTCCACTGCAGACATGGCTCAGGGCTGAATGGCACTGCCCAGCCCCTCCCAGGTTTCCATGTTCGGCGTTTTCTGTCCCACCACTGACTGCACACACAGTGGGGATGCAGACCGCCCTTACCAAGGTTCTCTGCAGTGTTGCATGGGCTTGAGGTCTCCTGAACTCAGGAAAGACCCCTGGCTTGTCCAGTTCTATCCCTGGGTGCAGAAATCTCCTGAGCGGACTGCACACACCCCTCCCTTCTTGCCAACTTTACTCCTGGATGAATGGATGACAAGTGCCATCTCATGTAGATGCAGCAGCCCCACCTGACAGTTTGCGAACTCTAGAGAGGGAGTCTAAGTGTTCCAGTGACCTCTCACCTAGTTAGTAGCATAAAGTCTACACAAAGGTTAAAGATTTCTTAAACTCACATAAACAAGATCAGATAAACACCAGTGCCTATTTAACGTTAACCTGGTTTTCTGGGAAAAGGCATGCTGCCACAAAAACAGCTCAGATAACTAAGTAGACACTGAAAAAAATAGAAAGAAGGAAGGTCTCTCTCCAGTTATTTTTTAACCCAAGGAGAGATGCACGGTAAAGAGAGAGATAAGAAATGCTTTTAAATATTGCATTGCAATATTTCAAACCAGCTCTAAAATAATAACAGCACTGGGCAAATCAGCTGCAAAGGTTTAATCCACCCACTTCATATTTAACAAAACTCCTCCCTAATGAGAAGACACCTTCAGTTGTATTGGAATATCTGAGTGACTGTGTGGCTTTCTCCTGTCTCCTGGCCCTTGTGCGGCCTGTGGGCCCAGGTGCAGGTCTCAAGACAGGTGTTCTTCGTGGATAGGCAGGTGTATCTCACAGTTCTATGTGCCCAAGAGTGCACCTTCCTCCTGCAGGTATGTGAATCTGAACCCACAAGAGCTGGACTCTGAGATGAGGTGTGCTTACCCATGGAGGACACAGTCTTTCTGCAAAGCTCTGCAGTTGTTTAAAATCTGTTAGAGGAGGAATCTTAGCCAGGCATGGTGGCCCAAACCTGCAGTCTCAGCACTCTGGGAGGCTGAGGCAGGAGGATCACAAGCTGAACCCCAGCCTGGGAAACTTAGTGAGACCCCTATCTCAAACTTTAAAAAAAATTAAAAAGGGCTCCTGATATACATAACTCAGGGCAAAAGTTCTGAGTCCAATCCCTAGTACAATGAGCACACAAAGAAGAACAATTTTCAAGCCGTCTTGTGAAAGGTTATAATTCCTATACTATTAAATCATTAGGTAATTAAAACAGTGAGTTTTGGGCCCATGTTAACCATAAAGATGTTAAATTAAAAATTCCAAAGTTTGCTACTAAGATTTTTCCATTAATGGAGGTTGGGAGAAGAATTCACAGAATCCATGAAGATTTTTTTGCAATTTCCTGAGGATTTGTTATTCTTTCTCTCTCTCTCTCTCTCTCTCTCTCTCTCTCTTTCTCTCTCTTTCTTTCTTTCTTTGAGTCAGTCTCACTATGTAGCCCAAGCTGGCCTTGAGCTCCTGATGACCCTCCTGCCTCAGCCTCCTGAGTGCTAGGATCACAGGTATGTGCTACCATGCCCAGCTAAGATGTTCATTCTTAAATGGGGAAATTGGTTTTGTCTCCAGCCTGACTTTCTGAGATCTGCAACAGTAATGAATGTCTTCATTCCCTATTAAATGAAGAAGACTGGGGAAATACAAGCTCTCAGTAATATTCTGTTGGAAGTGCAGCCGAAGCTAGCTGCACTGTGGAGGACTCCTCAACCTCCTCTCACACATTTCCCCCGCGCATCTCAGGAGGTGGATACAGTGAGGTTCACAGTGGAGAGGAGATGGTATGTCCTGGCTGGGCCTGCGCAGCCCCCGGATGGCCTCGGGTCTAAAGCAACACGAAGGCCAGGTGTGTGACCAGCAGCCCGGTGGGGGTGAGACCAATGTGGTGGGCACTGTCACAGGCATCCTGAGCTGCACGTCTGGCAAGCGCCCACTGCCTACATAGCCCCAGCCGAGGTAAATGTTGGGGGTGGCTCATGCTGCCATTTTCCGTGTTTTCTTGCAGCGAAATGGATTTAAAACATTAAAGATAACTTTTGTATATCACTGGTGAGAAACAGGAAGCCCCTGGCACAGGTTGGCCCATCACCAGTCTGTTACTGTGTGCAGTGGTGTCTTGGTGGTGATCCTGGTATACGGACACCGCAGATCTGGACTGAGGGTGCAGGAGCCCTGGGTGCTGAGGAGGGCCTGTGCGGGCAGCGAGCCTGGGGCCTCCCGGAGTGGCTCTAGCCTGCTCATCTTGGACTTAAGGGAAATCACCAAGGACTGAGGACCAAGGAGGGGTGGCTGTGTCCTTCCCTGGCCTCCGAGACTCCCTTGGGATCCAAACCACAGGGCAGAAGCAGCAGCCACAAGGGCCAGGGACCTGGTCCAGTCCTGGCCACTGTCCCGTGACAGCCTTGGTTCCTCATCCACACCGTGGATCATCCAGGCCACATTGCAGGCCATCTCTCCCCACGAGAGGAACTGTGCATGTGTGGAATGTTGCCATCCTCTGCGGAACCACCTCGCTCCTCCCCTCACACCCCCAAGGACACCACCATCACCCGAGTAAGGAATGGAGACTTCCCTCCATCCAGCCCCAGGCGGTGTGGCCAGAGCTGTCCCTGCCTCAGCACAGCTCCTCCTTCTGCCCCTGTGGGCAGCAAAGGCTGATGAATCACTTTTATCTGGAGACAGAGTGAGAAGGCAAGGCAGAGCCAGAGGGAGAGAGGGAAAGGAAGGTCCTGGGCAGGTCTGGAGACTCTGTGTGTCTGTATTCATACTTCAGTGCCATTATCTCCTGACTGTAAAAAATCTTACTGGTACGGTAAGGTCATCATTGCTTTTTCTAGGATAAGAGTTAGCCACTGAATGCTAGTGATGCTCAGTCCTAGCCTTGCTGCCTGGTGCATTATGTACCCCGTGGCAGTGATTTTCAGGCTGGGGATTTTACAGACACAGTCACCTTGCACAGACCTAAAGTCCGTGCAGGTTTCCGAGCCCTGGCCTGGGAGCAGAGAGCTCCATGTCAAGAACAATGCAGGCAGAGAGCTCTGTGTCCTTCACATCTGGACATCTCCTCCACTTTTAATAAATGACAAATGCCTTCCACTTGACAGCCAGAAAGGACACAAACAGACAGAACCAGCTGTCAAACAATGGATGGAGACCGGAAGCTCCTGTGTGAAGAGTGAGGGTCACAGCGACAGTGCACTGAGAGCAGAGACCCTGCGGGCAGTGGCAATGGCCTCAGGCAGTGAGGGGACCGCACCTGGTTGGTCATGTCACCTTCCACGCCCCTTGAGATGTCACAACCATGCAGGCTGAGCGAGTCTAGGAGACGCGGGGCAGCCAGGAGGCCCGAGTGGCCTGGGCCCTAGCAGCTGTGCAAGGATGGAACCGCCCTCCATCTGAGAGTGATGGGTGAGCATCTCATTTCCAGCCCTAGGCCTCCACTAAGTGCTATGTGCTGCTTCTAAGACAATGCTTAGCACAACGGAGCCTTCTGGCTGGACAGGGCATCCACCGCCACCAACTCGTCACACTTCCTGAAACCTCAAGTTTCTGGCTAATAAAAAGTCAACCTCGTGGCTACTGCTTGGCAGGAACTGACCTCAAACACTCCAGCCTCTGCCTCTCACCTGCGGCTTCCACCTTTGTGACCTCTGTGGGGGAATCCAGCCTAACCGGAAGAAGAATGTGCAGCCTTTCCTCAAAGTGAGGTCCAAGGAGCCCTAAGCTTTCCTTTCCCCAAGCGGGAAGAAAAAGCCCACAAAAACTCACAGATGGCAAGAAAGAAGGCACTGTCGGCAGCACTCGCAGCTCTGCACCATGTGCACACTGGCAGGGTGCAGGCCTTGAATTTCTGACTGCTACCCCCAGTTGCCATTTCAGTCTTGTTTTTGCAACTGAGCTGCACCGAATACTCACTAGCCATTCTCGGACACACCCAAAGCCTTCTCTTCTGGGCGAGCCTGAGAACAGTAGGGTGCACAGGAAAGACGGCCCTCCCCACGCAGGCACGCACAGCCCCCCGCCGTGGTCATCCCTGCGCACCCCACAGGTCCGCATCGTGGGTGCAGGGGCCAGCAGCCTCTCTGCTCTCTCCTGTGGCCCCTTTCTCCTGCCGCTTTGCCCACCATAGGTCCTTGTCCCACCATAGGTCTCACCTTGAAGGTGAGATGGGTGCAGCTTAGCCCCAGCAACTTTCGCAAGACCCAGCCCAGTCAGGTGCTCCCCAGCTGCCTGCTTCCCGGACAGATCTGCTTACCTCACACCCACACCACCTTCTCAGGTGAGAACCCACGGCTGCCCCTCCAGGGCCATCTATACCTGGGGCACACAGACAAGAGCCCGGCGGGGGCCACTCCTCGGGGACCAGCAGCTCTTTCCCTCTCCCTACAGTACTGAGTGTGACTGCACTGGGGGATTTCTGGAGCACTGAAGAATTTCCACTGTTAGGATAAGCAATAAAATAATCCTTCCCACGCAAGGAAAATAACCTACATTTTGAAATTTCTTTCCACAGAGCTCTGGCTCCAGGGCTACATTCCATTCATCCACCACCGAAGCTGCTCCCTCAGAGCAGCCCAGGGGTCTGAGCCCCCCGACCCCCGTGTCAGGGCACAGCCCGCCAGCCTGAGTGAGAGCCACGCTGTGCGTTAAGCTTGTCGTGTTCACAATCACAGGCTCAGCCAAGTGAGCTCGAGTGCGAGCTTTCACGGGAACCATAGAGCTGACTCTCAGAGGCCCGGGCCCCTAGGTTTCGCACTGCTGCTGACCCATCCAGCTGCTCCACCCCGTCGCTTTTCACCCTCATTTCTTCTACAAGTATTTTTAGATCTGGCAAGTTTACAGATGCTGAAGACACAATGTTTTAAAAAGTCATACTTCTAATTCCAAAAGTAAATGTTTTTAAGGCTGACATATGCATATCTTATCAAATGAGGGTTAAAACACAGACATAGGACTGACTAAAAATATACTTCATAAAAAGAGGAGAAAGTAGGAAAGGAGCCAAAATAGAGAAAACACAGAAATGCACAACACTGGGAAAGTGATGAAGCAAAGTGAAGGAAATGTGCAATATGGAGGAATATTTCGTGTCAGGCCTCGGGTTCACAGACAGGAGGCCGGGAAGGGCACCCAGCACCACAGCATGACTGGCCATGGCCATGGGCAGAAGGTGGTGCACGCGCACGCGGGGCCCGGGCTGTCTTCAGAGTGGATAATTAGGCTGCTCACGAGGCTCAGAGAGAGGAATGTGGAGGCCCTGTGTAAACTGCGAAGTGCAGTACAAATGCAACTTGTTATTATTATGACACCAATATTTTAGCATTTAAATTACAGGGTGGCACACTTCTTATCAACATGTTTAAATACATATCTTGCATACATTTAGATTTGCTTTTAATTTCATAGATGTTTTCGGCTACAAGGAGTTTTGGAATTAACTGGTTTAATTATTATATGGAAACTGAAACTGGAGGGTAGCTTCCAACCTGTTGCTTCTTCCTATTCTAACCAGTTATAGTGAAAAGATGTTTAGCTGTGAATCAAGAAAAATGCCTTTAGCAACATTACTTTCCAAAAAATGGTCCATGCATATATATATATAAATAATTGTGAAAAATTAATGTCTTTGACCTTAACTTTCAAGAATTATATAGTATATTTTTGCAATTAGTTGCAAAGTTCCACTCCCAGTTGTCAAAATATTTCTTTCTTAGCAAAAGTTAATTTATAACAGCTTGCAAAAAAAGACAAAGAAGAAGAAGGAAGGAGAAAAGGGAGAGAAGGAGTAAGGGAGATCAGGAAGGAAAGGAGAAAAGAAATACAACATGAGGCCATACATTAGTCTTACATCCCATACATAGAATTAAAATGGACCATGAAATCAAAAATTCATCAGGAAACGTTGGTTGGCCGAGTTAAAGAAATCATGGCACAAGTATAAAGATAAGGTTTCTGATTTCCTATAGCTGTATAGCAAGTCAAAGCCAGGAAATGTTCTGAAATGCGTCCTGCTCAAAGCCCCTTAAAATCAGTATATTTTTAAAGCCAGAAAGGGATACAATTATTCTCCAGTGACCACTTTATGTTTTCCTGTCATTCATGTGGAGTTAATCAAAATCAGATGAGATCAGGGATTCTGGTGGGGGTTGTCTTCTATAAAAATATTGTTTAACTTTCTAAATGCTAAAACACACTTTCATAAAAAATTCAACTGGAGTCATCATATCTTACAAGTTAGTACTAGAACAGACAGACTAGCTTGTCTAATTTACCTTGTTCAGCTCAATTTTCAGCACATATGAAGGCTAATAGTGTAGGAGGATAAACTAGCAGATGATTGGGTAAAAATGAAGGAAAACCAGTGTAATGAAATCTACATAGAGTTTTAAGCATTGAATGTTCTCTGGTAAATAAATTTTGGAATTAAAGAAATTCTCCTGGAAAAACAATCTGAAATCATATGAATGATCAGCAGTTCTCAAGACACCCTCGCCTGTCCTTTAGGACTTGCACATATTAAAAAAAGTGGTTCATTTTTCATCCAAACAAATGAATAAAGAATAATTTATGAGTATAGGCGAAGAAACAGAAACACATGCAGTTTTTCCACATATGAATGCCTCTTTGTCAGAGTAGAGAGACTATGTACAACGCACATTAACTTTATCCAAAACCCAGAGTCAAAGGCAGGGATTTCAGCAAATGGTAGTAATGACAGCGGACTAAGAAAGACAACTGTTCAAGCAATCAAGACATCACCCACGCGTGCAGGCCTGCACGGCACAGCAGTGGAGTCGTCAAGTATCGCATTTCTCCTCTTAAAACAAACACCTGCAGAGCACACCACGGCCTCACTGCTAGATCCCTGTCTTGTGTAGGCAGAAGCACATAGGGTAACGCCTATTTGTTTCCAAATCACCTCTGCAAATACATGGGTAAAGGGTGAATCTGTACAATGTCCAACAATGCATCAGGAAACAGATGTGTCTCCTAATTCACAAGCAGCAGTAGCTCAGTTAACTTAGATTTTGAGTCCAGTGTGATTCGACAGGGATTTACTGTGTCTAGAATTTGACAGAATTTAGTTTCCTTTTGCGCTTTGCTGTCTGCAGCAGGAGTTGCACAAAAGATGTGAAGTAGCTATTTTGCTTATTCATACCAAGTTCCAGGGAAAAATCAAGCAGTTGAAGAGAAAGTTAAAAAAAGCTATCAACTATCATCCAGACTCTTGTGCATTTCTTTACACGTGGTTGTTACTTTATTTTTACCTCCTCATTTTTAACCTTTAAATGTCAGTTACATTACTTCTTGGGTACTTAACTTCTGATACTGTACATTTCTTCATGGTTATTTGGAAAAATAAAACAGGAAATTCTAAAAAAACCTTGGCATCTGCTCTAATAAGACTTGCAAATTCTTAGACAGGAGGAGCTATGGAGGGCTTGAAGAGTCAGATGGCCTATGTGAATTATCCACATTCCCTGTGCCTCAAGCAAGGCCCAAAACCCTTTTTTGAGACTCAATAAAATGTCCTGTTTCTGAGAAAGTGTGCCTCTCACAGAGGTGGGGCTCACACTTGAAATCCCAGGTCCCATCTGCCCTGAGCTCTGCATCTCTGGAAGGCTCTTGTGCCCCTTGGGGGCTCAGCTGCCCAGCACTGGCCCCCCCAAGGACAGGCCCAGGTGCTCCTCCCATGTCCAGGCCTGGTGTGAGGCGCTTGCCTCCCTGACCAAGGTTCTCAGGCTCTGACGTACAGGGCCACCTGGCGTCAGTGCCCATGGGCTGTGCCCTCAGGAGCCCATTAGTGTGGCCCTGAATGCACATTTACACCAGATCCCAGGGGCTCACACTTCAGAGAACGATGGCAGACTTTTAGTGAATGAAAGTCACGGAATAAAACGTGACCCTGAAAGTTAGTTACTAATGAACTCTGAAACTGGCCCTGGGTCTTGCTCGGATAAAAACGAAGGAAAATCAGTGTAATGAAATCTATGTAGAGTAGATTGTGAAGTAGGAGAGAATGTGAAATAGGAGTCAGAAAACAAAGACAAAATCCCTGTCACCAGCTACTCCCAGCAACTCAGCCTTCATCAGCGCAGTCAGGGCGCCTGAAGACGCATCCAGATGTGTGCTGGCAGGTTGGTGTGGAGTTTCAACTGCTCCTCAAGTGACCCAGGAACAGTGGAGCTTCAGAAGCCAAGGCAGAGAAGAGGAGAGGAAAGGAGGTGATCAAATAGAATTAAAGATAATGTTCTGTGTGTATATATTGGAACTCTGATTGACAGATTGTACCCACTTCCCTGCCCTGTTTGCTATGCCCTAATCTCCTGTTTCATTTCTCCCTAAGGGACGTAAATCCCCAGAATTCTTCATGGGGTGCTGAGGAAGTGGAGGTCTCTGTTTTCATATAGGTACTTCCTGTGGGTCCTGCATATAAAGAGAGCAGAGGGAAGAGGAGGGGGAGGGCATGAGAGGGAGAAGAATGTGAAACCAGCACCTCCTGCTCCTTTGGTCCCATCCTGATGTGCAGTGATGAGCCCTATGCTGACCTACCCAGGTATCAAGCGCCTTTCGCCTGAGGACTGGCATCAATACGTGAGCAAACGCGATTCTGTCAATTTGCATGAGCCATGTTTATTTATCCATCGCTGATAACTGCAGCCAAGCAGGTTGCTCACCAGGGCAGCCTCATCAAGAAAGAAACTGGACCTCCAGAACCCTGGCATGGGTACGTTGGGGCCTGACAGCTGGTGCATGACAGCTAGCTCTCCTCCTGTCACATCGAATACTCTCCAGGACATTGCTCCTGCAGGTGCTTCTCTAACAACGCGCTCTCCCCATTTCCCTAGCAGGAGGGGACCCTGTAACCACACATCTCTGAAGGCTCCAATGTGCAATTCCTCCCCATCCAGCAACTCCTGGCTCCTTTCCAGGGGGAATTAAAAGATGTCCTTTATTTTACAAAGATGCTACCACTTTACAGCACTGTTGCACACTTGGGATCTCTTCTCCCTCTTCATATTTTCCAGACACTCCAGGTTGGGGACCATCCTTACATCTCTGAGTTGGGGTGGAACAATGCAATCCCCCACCATGGCTCACACAAAGGGAAAAAAATGCTAACAAAAGCCTAAGTTGTAATAGGCACCAATACTTGTCCTGTCCTCAAAGGACAAACAATAGTGGTTAGCTCGTGTAATTATTTACACTAAGCCAGGCAGGCGTATGTGCTGGTATAATTACACCAGGAATGGTGTGATTGGGAGTATACTTGGGCCACAAACAGGCCTTCTAACTATGAGACATCCCGATTGTAAGGCCAGCTTCCTGCTAATAAGAAGTGGCAGAAACAGTCAGAAAGGGCCTGTACCTAAGAACCCACCAGAATGGATCTAACTCGGAGCACAGAGGACATTCAATCTCCCAAGGTAGAGTTTTCTCCTACTTCCTAAAGTGAGCCACTGAAATGTTGAGGAGTGAGATTTATTCTAAGCAATGCAGCTCACAACTGGTCAGTAACAGGGCCCGACGTGGGACCTGTACTTCAGCGCCACTGAAGACTGCAAGGTCAAACCCAGGGCTTAAATAAATGAGCTTCAGCCACCCCTGGCCTGAGGACCCCTCCCAGCCAGCACCAGGAGCTCAAGGGACATCTGGATCCAGTGTGTTTGTCCGAATGTGTGGAGAGGACAGAAAAGAAGAAATGACAGCAAAATCAACCTGGAAGCCGAGTCCTGTCTCACTGGCCTGTGCGTGGCCTGAAGGTAGTAAAATACTGTCCTGAGGCCCAACCAGTGGGGGAGAGCTTTCTTAGACAAGACAATGTTGTAGGAAGAAAATCAATCAGAAGTTGTGGGGAATCAGTGTGACGGCAACTGTTTGGTACACTGAAACTTGAAATGCTTCTCCCATAATTTCAAATGTCAGTAAGTAACAGAAGCAAAAATAGAGTTGGTTTATTATGGACCTGAGGACCAGAAACTAGTGTTTAAAATTGTGTTTCCACGGGAGGCGTGGGGACCTGGCACCAATGCAGAAGCCTTGTCTAGCCTGGAGGAGGCCCTGGGTTTGATCCCCAGGACTACAGAGAAAAGAAAGCAAAATTGCTCTCCCAGAGGAACGGCACAGAGGTGAGCTACACTTCAAAGAGGTGAACTTTTCTCATTTCTCCTTCAGCTTAATTTTCTAATCTTAATCTTACCACATCACCACGTTAACATCAGGCGTGCACGCACTTTCACAGCAAGTCACACATGGCCACAGTAATTAATTCTAGGCAGGCCTTCAAAGACTGGATGTCCTGGCCTCGGGTCCCACCCATCTCGGGTCCTGGGGCTGCCTCCCTTCTGTGCTGTAATCCTCACTGCCTGTAATACCGGCGTTGATTTATCACTCCTATCAAAGCAGGTTCAGACCCTGGCTGGCAGTCCTGGAGCTTACATCAAAGGGAAAACAAAGAGTATTTTCTTTTAAAACAGGGCCGACTCCTTCATCCTCACTGACACTAGCTCTGAAAACATTTCAGAACTTGTTGACGCTGTCACGTGGACCCAACATAATTATGCAGCATGGCAGATTTTGGCACCTGGCTTCTTCAAACATCAAAATAACATTCTTGAAAAATTACAGACTATGAAACTGACCACTCGAAGCCAGCAGGGCCACTCTAGGTAGTGCTGTGGCCTGGTTTCTTCTCGCCTGTGCTGCACCAGTGTGGACCATGCAGCCACTGCACTCAGAGGCTGTGCTCCTCTGCGGGTTGGCAGGACAGTCAGCCACTGGAGGGGCATCACACTGCTGGGAGTGGAGGGGAGCACCAGGGAGACAGCCCCCTTCTCTCTCGGTGTTGCACAGTGAGTGCGCCTGGAATTCGGAGCCGAGGCCTGGGACTCCTGAGGGCTGAGCTGGAGCAACAGGAGGGCCCCTGGCTATAGCCAGCCCAGGCTCCAGATGGGATCTCCCACAGGAAAGAAGGTGTGGCTCCTCACTGTGGATCCCACTAGGACTCCTCGTTGTTGTTTTTACACACAGCCCAGTCCTCTTGAACCAGGAGCCTTCCATGGTAGGGCCAGGCAGGCCATGCCCCTGTGGATCCCTTACAGAGCAACACCTTTATCTGTGCTTTATGCAAGAGCGGTGGCGGGGGTGGGGGGGGCTTGCTCAATGTCCCTGAAGTGATCGATCTCCACATCCTCATATTTGGCAGTTGAGGGGCCCCACCCCCTAGGAGGCTGCTGAACTTCAAAGGAGGGACTATCCCTGTGAGCCAGCCCCGTACTTCCAGCATCTGACCCCCATTACCACGTGCCAACTTGCCCCCGGACCAGGCAGTGCAGCTGGAGGCCGAGGGATCTGAACCTTGTTTCCCCTCTTCCTAGCTTCAGAAAAGTCACTGTACTCTGTGCCCCGGTGTCCCCGAAGGATGAGAATCTACACCTCACCCAGCAGACATGAGGATCAGCTAGAGGATTAGCAGTTCTGACAGAACTTAGCTCCTGTGCAACAAGTGAGGGCACACATCTCAGGGCCACCACAACTGAAATAAGTAAATCCCAGACAAAACTGAATTACATCAAAAGAGTGTCTTAATAACTCCATGCAGAAAGACTGTCTCCTATATTTAATAACATCACTTAAGACCCAGTATTTTACTTCACTTTAACCAGCTGTTTGCTGCTGTCCTGTGGTACTCAGGCCATCAGTGGGATTCGTATCTTTCTCAGAACCAAGTCTGCAACCCCTAACAGCAGTGCTTGGAGAGGCCACCTTGTGGAGCAGGCATGTGCCTGGAGCGAGAACTTGCTCCACAGCTCTTGGAGTTCAAGTGAGAGAGGAGAGGGGTCCCCTTGGCAGATAGAGGTGCCACCTGCTCCCCAGGACTCTCATGTCAGTGGCAGAGAACAGCCAGGTCCTGGGCACCCAGATGGGCAGGGTGATGGGGCTGTTCCCCAGGCCCTTGTCAGGCCACAGAGCCTGGATTTCTGAAGCTGCCTTTCCCCTTTTCCCTAGATTTTGTAAGCCTCCAACTCCAAGCTCCAGGTGTTCCCGAAGAGCTCTTTACCTTGGCAGGAACTCTCTCAGGAGACCTCACCAGTTTCTCCTCCAGTCAGAAACTCCCAACTCCCTCCCCAACAGAACCACTGATGCCTCTCAAACCTCACTACCAGCCCACCCAGACCAGTGACCTGGCATCTCTCAGGTTTCCTCTGCTCTTGGCAGTTTCCTGGGCAGCAAAGTCTGGGAAGCCTCCTGTGCTCTCCCCTCCTCCACGCACGCTCAGCACCCACTCCAGCAACGCCAGTGGCATCAAAGGCAAGCAGGAGCCTGACTCCAGGGTTGTGCAATGCGAGCTAGGCGGGAGGCCAGCTTCCTGCAGGAGCTCAGGGTGGGCACTACCGAGCAAGGCCCTCAGGGACAGCGACAGTAATCGGGGTTTCTCTTAGATTAATCTCGCTGTTTTGGTTGTCCTAGTACACAACTCTTCAAAACAGCAAAAGGAAACATCCCATAGAGAAAATCCAGGGTACCGGGGAGCCTCCTTTACAAACACACAGGTCTGGCAGATGGCGCGGGGACCTAGCCTTCAAGGCCGCAGATCACAGATGGCCTCAGGGACAGCGACAGTAATCGGGGTTTCTCTTAGATTAATCTCGCTGTTTTGGTTGTCCTAGTACACAACTCTTCAAAACAGCAAAAGGAAACATCCCATAGAGAAAATCCAGGGTACCGGGGAGCCTCCTTTACAAACACACAGGTCTGGCAGATGGCGCGGGGACCTAGCCTTCAAGGCCGCAGATCACAGATGGGGGACGCGGGGGGGGGTGGTGTGGGAAAGCG
>NW_022900929.1:31165693-31248632 GCF_012274545.1 Fukomys damarensis | reverse complement strand
AGCCGGCCGCGTCCCGCCCCGTTCCCTCCCTCCGGTCTGCGCACCCCAAGACTCTGAGCCCAGGCGCCAGGTTGGATCTCCCGCGGGGCCTGGGCCGCCGACTCCTCCCGCCTCCGGGTTAGCGGGGATTGGTGGGGCAGCAGCGACGGGAGGCGCTCAGCACAGAGATCCTGGGACCCTGGGAGCAGGGCAGCCCGAGGCACAGGAGACCTGGCGAGGTTGGGGAGAGACGCGCAGGGCGTTGCGCACAGGAAGAATTGCCCAGCCGGCCTGGACAGAGAGTGGCTGGGCCGAGAGCTCCGCGGAAAGAGGGGCTGGGAATGGAGGCTGGACGCAAAAGAACAGCTGAACAATCTTCACAGGGGCCAGAGGCCCCCTGACCTGGGCAGCTAGCAGCACTGCAGCAGGACAAGCCAGGGACTAAGGTTTTGGCAGGAAACTGGGCTTCTTGGCACTGAAGAAAGTTCTGCGCAGTTCCTCCTGCAGCCGCCCGACCTGCTGCTCCTGCTGAAAGAGAAGGGCCATCAGCCTGCCCTGGCTCCGGTGGGTTCTGATCTCCCCTTCAGCAGGAGGCACAGCCTCAAGTGTGGAGCCCAGGTCTGCCTTTCCCTGCAGCACCTCTTCCCGTCCCGCGGGGCCTGTGCCCAGGTTTCTACCTGGCGTCCTGCGTGGCCGGGTCTTACCTGGGCCAGCATGGAGCTGGGGCTTTGCCGCTCGCGAGCCTGCAGCTGCTTCTGTGGATAAACACAGCAGTCGTTCCGGGCCTCAGCAAATCAGGGCAACCACCACACTTGGAATTTCTGTACTTGGTTCCCTCCACTATTCCAAACAAGAACTCGAAGCAATTTGTAAAGAAGCACAAATGCAAGGGAAAAACTAGGGAAACAGCAGCTGTCAGATGAAGAGGGGAATAAGTCTTGGAAGGACTGCAGACCCTCAAATCCTGCTCTACAGGGCCACAAAATGGGCTCCACGACCCACTTCCTGTCAAGGAAATGTAATCAGTGACACCAACTGTACTGTCTAAGTATTAACTATAAAGCATTTGAAGCTACAGCCCATTTTGAGGACTTCCTAGGACATTGTCCCCAGGCCCCAGAAGAAAATCTGCCAAGATTCAGAGCTGTATCAGCTCTAGGGAACGTGCCCTTCCTGGGTATGCATGACAACACACTCAGTGTGACCTCGAAGTCATCGGACTCGACTCAACACAGAGCTCTGGGGAAACCACTGCTCAGGGTCACAGGTGCTTTCACATGGGGTGGCGGTGGAGGTGTGCTGCCCACCTTTGAGGGACCCTTTGGGAAGCTGACTTTCCTTGTGCTGTTCAGATGACACTGGTGACTCTGGCCAGAGTTGTCCTCCTCGGCAGGCACCCGAAGGTGCTGACAGCTATGTTCATGTTAAGTAAGAGCAGTGCAACTGGGCCAGCAGAAGTAACACCTGCTTGTAGGGCCAGAGGAGCCTCACACAGATGGCTGGGCATGATAGTACTCCACACGTGGCTTATGGCAGGACTTAGGTGCTGAGCCAGGGCCATGGTTGGAGGACGAAGCCAGAAGCCAGCTGCGTGCTGAGGGCTGTTGCACACTCACTATGCAGTGCGAGACGGTCCTGCTCTCAGGCCGCCCACTCAGACGGTCCTGCAGCAGGCACCACTCTAGTGTGGTGAGGGCAAGCAGCTGCCTAAAGACAAGCACACACCTGGCTGGCAGAAAAGCTCATATCCCTAGTAAGTTGGGTCCCTCATGCTGCCTGCCCGTGCTCCCTCTACCCCGACCTGAACACTGACCTCAGCACACCAAATTCCATTTCATCACATCTGGGAAACCATTCAGCCAGGAACAGCTAAAATTTCTGCTTGGCCGAAATATATTCAAATAAAGCCTGCATACTAGCAAGTGTACACAAGACTCTAGTATCTCCCAAAGCAAACTCTGAAGTGTGTATCCATTTCATAACAGGCTGCCTGTCTCCTTAGAAAAGATTCTGAGTATGTGGACTTCAAGTCCAGTCTTTTCCAGGACAGCACCAAGTGCCACCAGATTCTTTGTCTGGGTAAAGAAACAAGACCTTCAGATAGTTTATACTCCATCTTGGGATGAGGAATTTGACCACCTGTTTGTTTTTGGTCAAAGGGAAGTCAAAGTGAGGATTGATGAGGGGAAAACCCAGAATAGCAGATTTCAGAATTTCAAAAATATATGCATTTTTATAAACTCTGGAGCTATCTAAAGCTCACCTCAGAGGAAAATGCTCAACATCCCCAGAAATCTTTCTGCACTGGAATGGTCATGCCTAGGGAATGAATGAGGCAACAGGTTGCTCTCAAAGCTGAAACGCCAGCTGAACATGCACTTCTGAAGAAGGACTGGATAGAGGATGCTGGAGAATGGGACACAAGGATCTGATAATGACATTTGCCCAGGGAAGGCAGCTTGGGTGGTGCAGGCCAGTGGTTGGAGGAAGACTCAATTTTCAGCTGTGTCCTTTCCTAGGCCTGGGATTTTCCCCTTGTGTCTGCACCACCTGCTTCTTCCCATGAGGGCCAGGGCCTTCATGTGGCCCTGCTCAGGGAGGGCTCCTGGCAGATTTCAGCCATTTACCCTTCTCATCCCGGCCAGTCATGTGTGTCTGATTCTAGCTCTGTCTGGCTTCTGCAGAAAGTAACGGAGTGGCTTCTTTTCAGGGCTGACACTCTGGTGGCAGAGGCGAGGCTGCTCGGTGCTGCAAAGGCATCTTGGCCCTGCATCTGAGCAACCCCAAAAATGGATCACCTCAACTTCCACCTGAAGGGACCAGAGCATGGAAAGAGATAAATCCAAACCAAGCTGAGGAAAAGCGACAATAACAGGAAAAGCAGAAAACAGTGGCATTGAAAACAGGAAACCAATTAAGAAAGTCGATGAAAATAAAAGGTGGGTCTTTGAAAAACTAATAAAATTGATAAACCTCTAGGTGAGCTAAGAAAAACAATGAGTGTGTGAATTACAAGTAACGTCATAAATACAGAGACTTGCTGACACTAGACAGTAACAGGGACTGGAGAGCAGCCTGCTGTCCTGATGTACCATACAGGGGAAACCAGATGAGCTCTACGACACCAATCTACTAACATGGGCACAGAAGCCGTCCTTTCTGTCTGTGTCCATGAAAGGAACTGACACCCAATTAGCAGTTTTCCAGAACAGAAAGCGCTGGTAAAGCCACCCAACATTGGAGAAAGAAATGATGTCAATGCTCTACAGTCCTTTTGAGAACATGGGCATAAAGGGAAGGCATCTGAATTTCTTCTGCAAAGTCAACATTTCCCTAAAACCAGAACCAGACCTAGACATGACAAGAAAATAAAGCTAGATACCACCATATCTTATGAACATAGCTGCAAAAATTCTCAACAACATTTTAGCAAATCAAGTACACCCTGCAGCATGGTGGCCTCTGCTCCCAGCATCACAGAAAGATCACATTTGAATTCTGTTGGGGCAGTTCAGGGAGACTTTATCTCCAAATAAAAATAGAGTGCAGGGTCTGCAGCTCAGTGGTATGGCACCCCTGGGTTCCATCCCCAGTACTGCAAAACTAAATAACTAAATAATATAAAGTTTTACATATGAAATTAATTTTATACATAATAATTCACCATGATTAATTGGGATTTATGCAACATACATATGAAAGATTTGTTTGAAAATTCAGAAACTTATTAACATATCCAACATGTCAGCAGTCTATAGAAGAATTATATGATCATATCAATAGATGGAAAAAATGGCACTAGACAAAATTCATAGTGAAAACTCTCACCAAACAAAAGATACAGAGGGATTTCCTCAACTTAGTAAAGAATGTACTACACTCACAGCTAGTGTAGAGTTCAGAAACCAAAGTGTTCTTGCTAGAATCGGGGAGCAGGCAATTGTGTCCCTTTTAGAACTGGTGTCCAACATTGCATTGGCAGTACTAACTAATGCAATAACTCAAGAAAATAAAGACAATCATATTACTTGATCATAATGTTATAAATATATATTTATACATTTTGGAAGAAAGACATAAAATCATCCTTGTTCACATTTGACATGATTATCTATGTAAAAAAGTCCAAAGAACATGATCAAAAAGCACTGGCATGGTTGTAGGATACAAGGTTAACTTACAAAAGTCAATCACTTTCTCATCCACCACCAAGGGACAAGTGCAATTTGAAATGAAAAACACATTGCTGTTTATAGTAGTGCCTCAGATGAAATGTAGGAAGCTAACTGCACACACACACACACACACACACACACACACACGTGTATGTGAGGGAAAACTTTAAACTGTGGTGAAAATTACCAAAGAACTAAATGGTCAGAGGTATTTCAGGCTTAGGAACGAAGACTTCATCACCTGACCTCCTGATTACATGCAACCTCAATCAAAATCCTAGCAAGTTAGCTTGTGAATATCAACAACTTGATTCTAAAGTTTCTAAGAGGAGTTAGAAGATTGTGGATAACCAGCTCAATGTTGGAGAAGCACAAAGTTCGGGGACTGATATCGCTCAACTCCAAGATAGCGCTGTGCTGGGAAATGATAGGAGTGATGACTGACTGGAAGAGAAAGCCCCAAGGGGGATCCATACCACGTAGGCAGCAGGTTTTTGACAAAGGGGCAGAAGCAGCTCAATGAAGCAAATATATAGTGCTTTCCACAAATGTAGTTGGAACAAGCAGACACATGGAAAAAAAGAAAGACACCACAGATGCTAACTCCACTGAAAAATTCCCATAAGGTAACAAAGAAGAAAAAAATAGATGAACTGAGGTATGGGATAGATAGGGTTTTAGATAGGGTGCCAAGGCACGATCCAGGAAAAGAAATAGCTGATAAGCTGGGCTTCATTAAAATCAAAGACATTTGCTCTCTGGAGAGTGGTGTGAACAGCAGGAGCCTGAGAAGGCCCCACAGACTGGGAGCAGTGCACACGAAAGGGACCTCTTAAGACCTCTCATCTAAAGTGCACAACGAATTCTTAACAATCACCAATGCGATTAAAGTGGGCAAAAGTCCGGGAGAGATCTCGTCAGAGAAGACACATAGATGGCAAATAAGCCTGTGAGAAACATGAGTCCTTCGTGTCCTGGGGGAACTGCAGATGGAAGCAGCAAGGTGTAATTATGTATGCAGCATCCATGATATCAAACGCTGCCACACGTGAGCAATAGGAGCCCTCATTCTGTTCCATGCTGCGCGACTTGGGGTAGCAGCTACCGTGGAAGGCAGCTTGACAGAGGCTTACAAGACCTCACAGACTCTTACCGTATGTGCTACAACTACTGTGCTCCTCTGTGCTTAGCCAAACGAGTGGAAAATTTATGTCCACACAGATTTGCAGATGGATGTTTATAGCAGCTTCATTCTTGCCAAAGCTTGGAAGCCACCAAGAGTCCATCTGTGGAGCACAGGATACATGGACTGCAGTACACGAACACAGCAAGTATGCATCCATGCTGAGAGTCGAGACAGCCAGCCACGGAAAGAAAGGGGAGTAAAAAGGATTTTTTTGTGGTAGTTGGGATTGAGCAGGACAGGGCAGGGTCTCACCAAGTCACTAAGTTTCTCAGGCTGGGCTCAACCAATCATGCAAACCTCCTGCCTGCTTCAGCCTCTAAGTGTCTGCTGCACACCCAGCCTGAGAGACTTAAATTCCAGTTGCTAGGTAAAGGAAGCCAGTTGGATCTGGGCTTGGTGACACACACCTGTAATTCCAGTTCTCTATGGAAGGTAGAGGCAGGAAAGTTACAAATTAGCTTGTGCTATTTAGGGAGACCCGGACTAAAATAAACACATACATAACAAACCAAACAAATAATTGGCTAGCCATATAGCTCAGTAAAAGGGCCCCGGTTAAATCACTACCACTGCACCCCCACCAAAAAAATCCAATCTGAAAATGCTGGACATTCTGTGATTCCAACTCTGGCTGTGGCCGAGGTGCTGACTACCAGGCTTGGGGAGAGGAGGCCACAGAACCACTCCGTGCCATTCCACAGTGAGAAACTGCCCAAGTGCTGAGGTCCCGAGAGGCTGGGGTGAGGCAGGTATAACGGGGAGGCCCAGCAGTGGACCCTGTGTCTGCCCGGGGGGCGGGAGGGGGGACTGAGCTCCGACCTCCCCACTTCCTGCACAGTCTTTCTGCGAACTTAGACTGCTCTAGAGATGGCTGCTTGATTAGCAACAATTGAAGTGCATGACTGAGATGTCATGAGTTTGTTTTCATCCACAGTTAAAGACTGCAGCCCATGGTCGCTGTCCATGTGGCCTGTGATGGTGGAGTGCTGTGGTGGGAGCAGGGGTTCGAGGAGGCCTCTACCAGGGCAGCCAGGGGCAGAGGTGGGAGGGCAGGACCTCAGGTGCCCGCCCAGGCCCCACCCAGTGACTCCACTTGATCCCACTAGGCCCCGCCTTTTAAAGAGCCCACCACATTTCGGGGTGCACAGAAGGGGAACCCAGCCTCCAGTGCAAGGCCTTCCGGAATTTATCTGACTGCAGTGTGTGTGTGTGTGTGTGTGTGTGTGTTTGTGTGTGTGAGGACACTGCCGAGGGATCCCAGGAGCAGGGAGGTGGGGCGATTTCATTGCTTTATCGCTGTGATTATGTCTCATCTGAGGTGGTAAAGTCGAGAGAGGACCTCTAGGCCGGAACTGGGGACAGCTGTGGTTTTGCTCCAGGACTGCAGGTGACGGGGATGAGGGATCCCTGACTGTAGAGGGGAGTTAGGCCCAAGGGGCATTTCCAGGTGGGCAAAAGTCTGCCTGCGGGGGAAATATTAGCTGGGTCCTTCGCCAAGGGCAAGGGGACCAACGGTGAGGAAGGAAGCGGAGGTGAGATGCGTTTGTACTTCCCACGAGGGACGTGTTCACTGTGCACTGCAAACACGGACTCAAAAATAAAAATTATGAAAAGGGAAGGTTGAAAATAGTCATCTAGGCAGAAGACATCAAGGCAAACTAGTTTTCTAGTCCCGCAGTTGAACAGAACACTAGGGTGTCTTTCTAGGGCCTCAAGCAAAAGCTAGGCATATTCTCCCTGCCTCTGCTTCTGTAGAGCGGATGCCCGAGCCAGCCACGGTCAGCACAGCCACTCAGGACCGAGGACGGGCGGCGCTTCCTAAGGAGAGGGGCTGAGAGCCGTCCACCTACTGTGCAGTCTGACAGGCTCTTCCAGGGCTCCTGGTGGTTCACTAAAACCCTCAGTGGTTTGGGGGGCATCTACTCGCCAGTGTCGCTGCGCGTGGACACAGAGGCTACTTACCGGGCACAGGTCGGCTGTGCAGCCCAGAAACCTTCAGTTCTCCTCACTCAGAGTTCACAGATCCTAACACCGGTGCGTGTGCATTTGCGTGTGTGTGTGTGCACGTGTGCGTCTCCTTCACCACTAGCACAAGTGTCTCGCACAGCTCATCAGTGGTCTCGGGGGTTTGCCCCTTGGTGCTCGCATCCAGGAAATGATGGGGTCCTCACTATTGCTCTAACAATGTTGAGCGGAACGGGAAGGGACTGGCGGACTCAGGCCAAAGCAGAACTGTAGGCAGCGTCCCTGTTCACTGGCATGGCTCCCCTGCCAGAGGCTCCAGACAGGCAGCGCACCTGGGCACTTCTCCCTTGCCTCCTGGCCTGGAGACTTCTTCTCCTGGGCTGAGACTGAGGTGACAGGGAGGAGAGCCTCTAGCTGGACACCCACCTCTGCAAGGCTCTCAGGAACCTCAGGTGAGAGCCAGGCATGGGAGGCACACCCATCATCCCAGCACAGTGGGAGGCTGAGGCAGGAGGACTGCAAGTCCAAGCCCTGCGTGAACAACTTGGACACTTACTAGAATCCTATCTCAAAATAAGAAAGAGCTGGGGATGTGGCTCAGTGCAGAGGCCTTGGATTCAATTCCCCGAACAAAAAATAAAAAGAAAAAAGAATTAAAGGATTTCAGGTTACTTAAGAAGGTATTCAACCCTTCATTGATTAGTTAAATAGTTAAATTATATACTTTAATGTTAAACGGTTTACTTTTATTTAACGTATAAGCATTCAAATACTACATACTTCTACATGCTGAGTTATTTATGGAACTGTGTGTACACATCTGTCAGTGGCAGTACACATGCGCTGCCTCTCTCACGTTTGGAGTAGGACACGGAGCATTTGCCCTCAAGCAGGTAGGGGCCAGGCCAGCTGGTGTCATTAAGAAGTTCAGACCCATGGAAGTGGCTTTGTGTGTTGGAGAAGTGGCTCTGTCACCAGACCACGTGTGGTTCACACAGAGAGCCGCACCAGCCGCTCCAGCACCCTGGGAGGCTGAGGCAGAAGGATCACAAGTTTGAGCCCAGCTGAGCAGCTTAGTGACTTTGCAATATCCTGTTTCTATACAAAAATAAAAGAGGGCTGGATGAAGTTTGGTGTGAAGGCCCTGGGTTCAACCCCAGTACTGGGGGTGGGTGGGTGGAAGAATGAAACATTCTAAACTCACCCGGTTCCACAGAGGTACTGGAGAATTCTTCATTCTTTCTTGTCTGTGGTGTGTGTGTGTGTGTTTGTGTGTGTGTGTGTGTGTGTGTGTGTGTGTGTTGTGTGTGTGACTGGGGATTGAACTAAGCTATATCCCAGCCCTTTTTTCACATTTTTATTTCTGTTACAGGATCTTGATAAGCTGGCTGGGCTGGGATTGAACTCATGATCCTCCTGCCTCAGCCTCCCAGGGTGCTGGGATTACAGGCGTGAATCCCTACATTCACACTGGTTGGTTTGGTTTTCACATTGTTTGAATTTGCATTTTCCTATAGTCTGATGATGTTGATCTGAGCCACTTGTGAAGCACCTGTTTTAAGCCTTTTTCAAATTAAAAGCATCCTCACCTTGACGTTTAGTTTTTAGAAAGCTTTTGTGCCTTTTGGGGCTGAGGTGAGGCCACAACCCCAGTGCCAAAGACAGACAGCTCGCCATGAGCTGCATCTACCTCAGTGCCCTTAACTCCCGAGAGCTGTGAGGTCCCAGCACCACCCAGAGAGAGGACATTGCCACCTCACGTCCCTAGCTGCCCCTGTGCCCCCACCCCTCTGCCCTTGGCCCCACACGATACTGAGGTCCTCTGTAGGACACCTCTTGGATAGTGTAGACTAGTTTGTATTTTTTTCAGCTTTAATTGAGTTTATTGGTACATTTTAGAGACACAGTACAGTTACATTCATTGTTGGGATCTTGTACCTCTACATGACAAGTCTTGATTCTCATTTTTTCCCCTTACCCCTGCCCTCCCTTCACCCCCTCCTCCCCTCCCCATCTACAAACACTTTATTTTCATCTTTTCATTATCTCACATTTTTTTCTTTTCCCTTATTACCCTTCCCCTACCCATCCCACCTTCCCTACACCTTTAGCTCCTTTCTTCCCATTTCTAAATGTCAGTAATCTTATTAGGATCTTATGTATTATTGCACATTATTCACACCAGGGAAACTATTCGGTATTTACACATGTGTGACTTATTTATTTCACTTAGGAGTGTATCTTCAATATGTATCCATTTTCCTATGAATGAATCTATTTTCTCATTCTTTATGGCTGAGTAATATTCCATTTTTAGTTTGCATTTTTTAGATTTTTCAAAAGGAGCCCTACAGTATGAAGTATTTTGTGCCTGTCTTTTCCACTCAGTTTAATGACTGAGATCAGGCCATAGTTCTGTGTTTACAGCCTTGTGCTTTTCCACTGCAGTGTATTGCTCCACCGGGTGGCTACACAGCCCTTTGTGTATTCACTCACCACTGTTGACCATTGAGTTTTCCAACTCTGGGCTATGATCAATGTCAATAAAGTTGCTACAAGCATGCACAACCAGCTCTGTGTGATGTGCATTTTTATCTTTCTTGAGAGGAAGCTCAGAAGCAGAATTGCTGGTGTCCCAGGGACTTCAGGGCATCTCCAGCCAAAACCCCAGCATTCTTGGTGTGAAAAGCCTGGGGTAAGAGACTTCTGCAGAGAAGTGCAATTCACCAGAAAGCCAAGAAAGACCTGGACAAGGGAGCCACAGCTGATCTTTCTGCCATTCCCCTGGGGGCCTCAAAAGCCGCTCACTTCTCTTCTCCCTGTAGGAGCATTAAGTGTGATAAACCGCAGAATTCAAAATTAAATTTAAGCTGGGCCTGGAGTTGCATCCCTATAATCTCTGCTCTCAGGAGGCTGAGACAGGAAGATCTTGAGTTTGAGGCCAGGCTAGGTGAGTTCAAGGTTATATAGTGAAACCCTGGCTCCAAATGAACAAAGAAATGAAAAGCTTGAGCAAAACAATATCATAACAATTAATCACAGTGATGTATTTTGAGTTGACGAAATCAGCCTGATGCAATGACAAAAATTTTATTTTAAAAATCAAATATATTTCCTAATCATGGGTAACCCTTACATGACATTTTCAAGTAAGTTCTTTTTAATCGAGTGTTACGTTTTTAGAAAATTTATAACTAGGTGTTTTGATATTTTTATTAGTGATTTTTTTTCATGCAGATATTGTAATGTGGATTGAGCCCTGGCCTCATTGCAGTTTATTCACTAAGGTACTGCCAGGCCTTTTTCCTGCCTTAGTAAATGAAAGAGCTTCTCATGCCTTCCTTTTTGTTAGGTCTGTTAGGATTCTTAGTAGTTTAGTCTAGGAAAAGAGAGAAACTAAGTCCCAGTTCAGGACAAAAAGGTCAGGACACTTTACTGACAAAAGGCAGAGCAAAACAAAAGAAAACAAATGCCAGGATTCCAAGCCTCTCAAGCCAAAGGATGGAATTTATATCTGGGATCCTGAAGAGCCCCAGGGGAGGGGCAGCTGTCAAAGCCCAGATCTGGCCCATGCCTGATGTATGTCCCTCAAGCTAAAGATGGTTTTTAGACTTTCCTTGATGGCTGACCAAAAAAAAAAAAGAAAAAAAATTCAGAGAAGAATCATATTTCAGAGCATTCAAAATCATGTAAAATTCAAATCTGGTGTCCACACGCTGAGTTGCTTTGAAGTACGGCCTCCAAGTTGGTTTCGTGTGGTCTCTGGTTGTTCTGATGCTGGAGGTCGAGTCCTGTTATCTCTGTAGACAAATGGTTGCGAGTCTGAGGTCTGCCGAGCTGGCCCTTTATAAAGCACGGGGCTGTCCTCACTGTTCAATACACCAGCAGTCCAGGGTGTTGAGAGGCAACACCCTGCTTTCTTTTGCCACTGCTTTTCTCTGAGTGGGCTCCAAGATTCCCGTGGCAGGGTGAGAGGGCAGTGGATCATCGCAAGGAGCTTCCTGTTCTCCAGTGAGGAAGAGGACACAGGAACAGACAGAGAACATGCTTCCCCAGGAAATGGTGCTTACCGTATCAGGTTGCTGGGTTGTCCTTGGTATAGTCAAGTGGACATCTAAAAGCAACTGTCACACTCAGGGTGCTGTCCTTGGAGCAGTGTCCCTGCCCAAGGAGCAGACCAAGTAAGTGGGGAGGCCGAGGCATTACGTGTGGTGGGGCCAGAAGAGTGAGTGCTGGACTCGTTACCTATCCAAGAGCTCTGACTTGACTGGATCAGCTTTGCAGAAACCTGTCACTGTAGAAAGAAGAGCTGGAGGCAACAACAGGAAGATGGTCCTGCAGGTGACCAAGCTCCATCAGATCTGTGTGATATTGATTTCAGTTCTGTAAGATCCAGCTTACCCTGGGCCACATTTTAGCTCCTCTCTTTGCTCAAATTTAAACAGAAGTTCTTTGCAAATTTCTGTCATGGAAATATGTCTTGAATTTTACATTGAAAGTTAATTGGGAAATAACACAGTTTTACCAAAATAGCAACAATTACAATAATAAAAATATGTTAGCAACAACTTAGCTTTGTAAGCCAAATAAATCAAAGGTGAAGTCAGACATTTATTGGCTCATACATACGCTGTCTCCACAGACAGCGCCAAACAGCCCACACTGTGCGCCTGGGCATGGCTTCCCCAGCTGCTGTGCACCAGGTCTGGGCGCCTGAGCCCCTTGCTCCCTGGGACCCCTCCCACCTCTCTCCCTCTTCCTTCCCCCACCTTCTTTGACACATACTCATGAATCACCTGTGTGGAAAACACCGCACCTGTCCCAGGATGCGGAGGTGAGCAATCCCCAGGGCCCTTGGCCTCCAAGTCCTTACAGCTCATGGAGAAAGAGAAACATTAACTAAGCCCACAGCGGGAGGATCTATGCCTGCGTGTCCTGCAAGGGTTTGGTTGCGTGTATATTTGGGGAGTCCACTGAGCTGAGTCCAAGGGTCAGCCAGTGGGAGGACCGTGGAGGTGAGGCAGTAAGGGCTGAGTGGAGGACGGGAGGCTCTGAGCCCAGAGGAAGAAGGGTGTGTTGTTCTGAGACTGAGTGAAGGCCACTGGCAGCTGGAACCCAGAAGAGCACACTGAAGGATGTGGAGATGGGCCTGGAAATCGGGGCAGGAGTCAAACTGCAGCTACGGGAGGGCCTCATAAAGTCTGGGAGTTTTATTCTATAATTAATAGAATAATGTGATCACATTTGTGTTTTTAAAGGATGTTTCTAGTGGGTGAGTTTAGTCAGTTAGAAGACCCAGGAGTGGAATGGCCTCTGAAGAGAAAGAGATATGGCAGGATCCAGAGACTCTCTGGGGTGGAATTGTGGGTTTATAAAAGGGGGTTGAGGGAGAGATGGAGATACAAACTCAGTTTCCAGTGGGTGCATGGATTTGTTCTTCAGTTGGGCTATTGAAAAATTTCAGGTTCCAGATGATGAGCTTGTGCTTGAAGTAGTTGTTTGTTTTGTTTTGTTTTGTTTTTGTAGCAATGCCAAGTAGGCAGTTGGGAAATCAAGTCTGAAGCTCAAAAGTATCATCAAGCAAGATGGGAAAATGAAAGTTTGAAGGGTCGTCAACCTGTCAGTGCTATTTAAAGTCATGGAAATGGATGAGTTTGCTGAGAGAAAGATTGAGAGACAGAAAGAGGAGATGGGAGGAAGAGAGGAGAGGAGGGGAGGGTGTGAAGGGCAAAGGGAAGACTGAGGGACACAGGTGAGGGGCCTCCCTTGACAGAGGAGCCTGGGGTGGAGCCGACAGGCAGAGAAGAGGAGAAAGTGTGGTTGGGAAGCGAGGATAAGCAGTGATTCCCAGGGAGGAAACGGTTAAGGAGCCATGGCTACTGCGAAGCCACCCAGATGAAGAATAAACGTAGACAGCACTGGTGACCTTAGCAGGAGCTGTTTGGGGAAAGTCTGGGGGTGGAAAGCAGATTTCAGTGGGCTGGAGGGTGACTCAGATCCTGTTTGCCCAGACTCTTGCCTTTGATTTTGTCTTTATGATCCTGCATCTGCTCTTTGAACCTGGTCTCCCTGTTTTGAGTCTCAAAGATAGCTCAGCCTCTATACAAGGCCTTCCCCTCATCCTGATCACCCCTTGGGCATCCAGGCCTAGTTTCTGGCCAGTCTAGCATCCCAGACAACACACGAGCTGTTCCTCAAGGGAAGAAAATCAAAGCTTTACCCATCCAGGCAACCAAATATCAACCCCAGAGCCGGGCATGATGGCGCACACCTGTTATCTATCTAGCACTCTGGGAGGCTGAGGCAAGAGGTTTGCAAGTTCATGCCCAGCCTGGGCACTTACCTATGACTTGGCAAGACAGTGTCTCAAGATAAAAAATAAGGAAGGCTAGGGATGTAGCGCAGTATCAGCTACCTCAGAAGGCCCTGGGCTCAATTCCAAATACCAAAATAAAATAAAATAAAGGACCTTGGCTTGAATCAGGTTGTACCACTAATTGCACAAACTGAAAAGCCATATAATTCCGATTTTGCCTTCAGTGCTTTGGCCCAACAGTCCCTACCTTACTGCATCTTTGTGAGGGTTAAGATTCCTGGTATATGGTAGAGCTTCATAAATGCTGGTCACCTTCCTCCTTCCCTGCCCTTCCCCGAAGCAAGCACACTTCTCCCATCTTTCTAGGGAGTGGTTCTGGATGTAGGGAAACATCTCTCTTTGTACTTCGGCAGACTGCTTTATTCAGGCCAAGGGTGCACTGGCACCTCCTCCTGTAGGAAGGACATTCTGACCAGCCCAGCGGGAGGTCTGAGCAGACAATCCTCACTGCCCTGATGCCCCTGGGAAGCTCCTTCCAGCCCCCACAAACCCTCCATGTGCTGCAGCCAGCCCGGCTGCCCTTCAGGACCAGGTCACCTGGCCCTGCCTGGCTCACCAGGCCCTGCAGGACATCCCTCTGCCACTGCTCCGCCACGCTCAGGCAAGGGGCTGGGGGGCCTGGCGCATGAACACCATGTCACATCATCAGAAGCACACAGGGCCACTAGCAAATGAGCTGCGGACATGGGCCTGATAACCTCTGGGGACACGTGCCTCCCACACCCCCCAGCAGAGCCACTTTGCTGATGTACCCAGCAGGACTCAGGTGAAGAAAAGCAGGGCCCTTGCTGCCCTGGCTGGGTTCCTCCCGGCTCCTCCTGACTGCAGGTGCTTCATCGCTCTGCTTCCCCTGTCAGGGCACTGGTTCACTTGGGAGGATAAAAGGATGGCAGAAAGATGGGGTCCTAGAGGAAGTGGGGAGAAACCATCTTGTAAAACCCTGAAGCGGGAGTTAGACAATGTTTTATAGCAAGCTGCTGAGCATACAGCAGGCTGACACAGACAACATGATGCCCAGCTTTGGGGAGGCATCGTGGGGAGAGCAGGCAGAGGCCAGGGCTGAACCCAGAGACTCTGACGGACTGCTGAACAGACTGGACCTGCCAACCCAAGTGGGCCCTTCTGCGATGGCCACACACAGCTGATCCCTGCCTGGAGACCCCGAAGACCACCCAGGGTCTGCTGGGAGCTGTAAGTGGACACCTCTGTCTTCACAAGGCTGCAGGAGGGACAGGGTGTGCTCCTAGCCACTGCAGTACATCTCAGAGGCTCCCCCTGAGGGTCTTGGTGCCCTTGCAGGTCGCTTTGGCTTTTTTTCTTTTGAAATTATTCTTTTTTTATTCTTTATTAGTTTATGCTTGCACTACATAATGATTATATTCCTTGTCAGGAGTTGGTACATATACATCTTTTCTAAAAGTTAATTTTATTGGTACATTAAGGTATACAATATGACATTCAATTGTGAAATTGACACCTTCACATACTCTTATTTTTCCCCATTCCCCTGCCCTCCTTTCAACCCCTCCACCCCTCCCAATCTACAAAGACTTGGTTTCTGTTTTTTCTTTGTCTTGTATTTATTCCATTTCCTTCTTTCCTTTCCTCTCCCCCTTCCCTTTCGCCTTCCTCTTTATACTTTTGCTTCCTATTTTACCTTTTAATCCTTATTTACACTTTGTTTCTCACACTAGAGAAACTCTTTGGTATTCACATATGCATCCTTTTTATTTCACTTAAGAGTATTGCCTCAGTGTGCATCCATTTAGCTATAAATGTCTCTATTTTCTCATTTTTATTTCAGAGTAGTACTCCATTTTATTTTTTAAAAAACCCTCATTGTCTTTATCCAGTCTCCCATTTATAGGCACTTGGGCTGCTGCCAAGTCTTAGCTATCATGAATTGGGCTGCTATGAACATGGGTGCACATATATCACTGTGGTAGGATTCTTTAATTCTTTTGGGGAGATACCAGCAGGGGCATAGCTGGGTCAAATGGAACCTCCAATCCTAGTTCTCTGAGGTATCTCCATGCTAATTTCCACAGTGGTTGCACCAGTCTACACTCCCACCAGCAGTGGAGCAGTGTTCCTTTTTCCCCACAGCCCTGGCAGCATTTGCTATTGATTGATTTCTTGATGGCAGCCATTCTTTCTGGGGTGAGGTGGAATCTCAGCATTGTTTTCATTTGCATCTCTCATATGACCAGTGTTGTTGATCATTTTTTCATATGTTTTTGCTATTTCTACTTCTTTGTCTGAGAAATGTCTGTTCAGTCCATTTTTGGATTGGGTCTTTAAATTTACTGTACATGAAGAAACAGACTCACTGAGAGAGAAATGGTGCAAACAATAGCATCCAAAAAATTGAAACACCTAGGAAACAACCAAATAAAAGAAATCAATGACCTCTACTCTGAAAACTATGGCACTCTGGAAAATGGGATTGAAGAGGACATTAGAAAATGGAAAGACATCCCTTGCTCCTGGGTAGGAAGAATCAACACAGTGAAAATGATCATACTTCCAAAACTGCTATATAGATTCAATGCAATGCCAATTGAAATCCCAGCAGCATACTTCACAGAGCTTGAGAAAGCAATCCAAAAATTCATTTAGAACCAGAAGAGACCTAGAATAGCAAAAGCAATTCTAGGCAATAAAGACAAGGTAGAGGATATCACAATTCTCAACTTGAAACTACACTACAAGGCTACTGTGTTAAAAACAGCACAGTACTGGCAAAGAAACAGACCTGAGGACCAGTGGACCAGATTAGAAGATGGAGAAACAATTCCAGACACACTCAGACACTCATCTTTGACAAAGGAGCCAAAAACCCTAAATGGAAGAAAGATAGCCTCATTAATAAATGGTGTTGGAAAAACTGGATTTCAACTTGCCGGAGATTAAAATTAGCCCTATACCTCTCACTATGCATTAAACTAAAACCCAAGTGGATTAAAGATCTAAATATTAAAACAGAAACACTAAACCGGCTGGAATAGAGGTTAAGTAGAACTCTTGAAGACATAGGTGTAGGAAAAGATTTCATGAGCAGAACCTCAGTTGCACATGAACTAGCATAATCAACAAGTGGGATCTCATCTTATTAAAAACCTTCTGCACAGCAAGAGAAACAGCCAACAGTGTGAGAAGACAGTCCATAGAGTGGGAAAAACTTTTCACCAGCTGCTTCTCAGACAAAGGACTACTATCTAGAATATATAGAGACCCTAAAACTCACACCTTGCGGGTCCCTTTGCAAAGCTGCCTGGTGGGACACTTGGCCAAGGAGGCCTTTCCGTCGGGGGCCGAGCATCTGCCTGTGCACGAGGGACCTTTTTGGTGGGGTCAGCGACTGTCATGGCTGCAGCTCCTGGGTTCCTCAGTCCTTATGGGCAGCCGACACGGAGAAGAAGTCTGAAAAACTCAAGGAACATTCTGAAGTGCTATGTCGTGTTTGAGCCATGCTAATGCTCCCCTGGAGACGTTTCCCCATTTGCCCAACTTGTACTCCCCATCACTGGCACAGGGCTAGGATGGCAAAGAGGAGGTGGTTCTTTGCCACACAAGGTTGGCATTGGTGCTGGAGGTGGTTGTGCGCACAGAGAGGAGAGTTGTTAGTAACTGGGTTATCACTGCAGGGGGTGTGGGGAAGGACATACAGAGTGTGGGAACAGAGTGAGCTGGGGCTGCTTCAGGCCCAGCCAGCAGTGAGTGAATTTCGGAACCACTTCATAGTGCGTTGCCATGGGAAAGGCAGGAGAGGACTGCACACACTGTCCGCCCTGGCGTGCACCGCCTTGGCAGGCCGGGCAGTCATGTGCAGGTTCCCTGGGGGATGCCAGCACGCTTGCCACAGTGTTCTAGTCCTGAGACTGAACCCCAGTGTTAATGTCTTCCTCTTTCTGTACCATCTGCCAGGTACAGATCAAGTCACCACCTTTGGATATTTGCTGTTTCTGACCTGTGTGTGGGCTGACCAATCTTACGGTCACTCTGGTTGGAATTCTAGAAGACGAGGGTGAAGCTGGCTCTGGGGACGACTCAGCTCTGTAGCCCGAAATCTGCACCCACCCACTGCCTTTCTCAGGGACCATCCGGCTCCTGGGTCCTGGCCAGGCTCTGGACCTCAGAGGTCCGCGGTTAGTGACTCAGCAGTGAGGTGTCGCTGTGCAAGCCCTGCAGTCAGGACAAACACTGCCTTTGCAAATGAGGTGGCCAATGGCATGTGCAGAACCCTCATGCACCTGGGATTAACCATCACCCTGGGAAGGCCCTGGGCACAGACAGACCAGTTCCCTATCTGATGCTGTGGTTTGCTGTCTCACCCAATGGCTGCTGCCTCGCCCACGTGCTAAGGTGTCCTGCTTCCCCTGGACAGGTGACAGCTCAGCTCTGTGTAGCGTCACGGGGAACGGGGGGGTGGGTGTGTGGCCTGCCTGCCTCACCCCAGCCATGTCTATGGCTGCTTGGCAGAGTCCTCTTAGAAACTCAGCGGCATTTTCCATTCGTTTGACCTTGAGCTTGACTTGGCTTCTAGGGGAGAAGCCGGAAGCAGACCGTTCTTTCTGCTTGTCTTCCAGGGCTTACACGCTTTGAACTGAAATGGACCTTCCCCTCCCACTAGGGGGCCTGGGTCATGGGGAGGTGAGTGGGAAGAAAACAAAGCCCTAAAATGACTTTCTCTCCTGCAGGAGTTACTGTGCTCCTGGCGCTTTGTTCAGTATCGCCAGAGTGGGGAGTGGAGGGTTCCTGTATTTATGAATTGTGTTCTCTCCTCCAAAAACACCCCTGCTGCTCCCGGTTGCTTCAAGCCAGGGCCTGCTGGAGACACAGGAACAAAGGTTTGACTAGATTTTAGGGTGATTCTATTCTTGCTCTCAAAATGTCTTAGTCTTGTAGTGGAGTTACAGAATGTGACTTTTTCCTGAGAAAACTCAGGCTCAAGAGAGCTGTAGGACTGGTCTGCGTCTATCTGGCAGGAACCGTGTGCAGCTCTAAGACAGATAAAGACAGAGTGTTTATATAACGTGACTGTTTTGCAGAGCCGTGGGTCTCACACCTGCCAGGCCCAGCTGTGCCGCTGGGCAGCACCTGGCCCTGCTTTCCGCAAAGGCACCATGTCATAGCGCCGGGCCTGGAGAGCCTCCCCCGGTGCTGGATGAAGGACAGTGGTGGCTGCTGCTTCCAGGACCTGGAGAGCAGCGGCCAGCCCTATGGTGGAGGCCGACCCTGGGCTGATTCACTGTGCGACCTCAAGCCAACTTCTTATCCCCGATTGCCTTACTTTAAAAAAGACTTTGTCTGCTCACAACTATCATGGACTCTTCCAGTGTAAAAATAATGGTGTTGGATGACTGAGAGCCCTAGGGCCAGTCTGAACCCATGGGGACCCACAGAAGTCCTAAAGCACTCCCAGGTGCTTTGCATAGCGGTGCTGCCATCTGTGCAGAGAGAAATTACTTTCATTTTCTGTCTAGAACACAGTGAGTGAGGAGTGGGGTCAACAGAACATGAGAATGTCCTTCAAATGGGCATGTTGTTGGCAGTGTTTTTACTTCAATCATCAAACTGATTTATAATCAGAACATAAGTCGTATAGAGAGTAATGATAGCTAAGAAAACAATATAGGGGAAAGCTGGAAATAAATGCATTCTGATTAAGCCCATTGCATTGGGATAATGGAACTAAGAACTGAATTTTTTCTATCCTGTTTTTATTTTTTATGAGTATTTACTATTTTTTTTTCCAGTACTGGGGATTGAACTCAGTACCTTGCACTTGCAAGGCAGGCACGGTACCACTAAGCTAAATCTCTGTCCCTGAGTATTTACTATTTTATCTTCAGCAGAGTCAACACTGTTTTAAACTACAAAGTGAGTTTGTCTTTAGGTCCAGTGATCATAGAAAGATCAAGCATCTTGGGCATTTTATTGAATAGAAGAAAGGCTCACTGTCATCCCTAGTAACTTACATTAGGTATTCAATTTGAAAGCCCAAAATTAGTTTTTTTCATGGAAAAATTACTTTATTTTTTCATGAGCCAAAAGCAGCAAATCAATTTTGTAGACTTCTCAGAAATATTGTAACTTAGGAACTGGTTTGAATCTCACAGTCCAGCCTGGTAACAAGGGGAGAAAATAGGAAAACAGAACTGAGGAAGGATCAGGCTCTGGGAGAGAAATACTCTATACTTAGAAACCTCCATGGCTGAAATGATTTGCTGGAATTTTGGCATTGAGTGTCTCATGGATTCTTTTCTCTCTTAGGATGAGAAATTGGAAAAAGGGCTCAGTTCTTTGGAGCCCTCATCCTGGCTTGAACGGACCTCATTTTTGTCATTTACATTGATCCTTATCAATGCCTCCCTCTCCTCCCATCCTGCCTCTATTTCCAGGGAAGAAGCAGCTCTCATTTTGTGTTTTTAGTCCCACTCCTTTCCTGCAGCCCTGGCCAGAGTGGGGCTCGGTTTCATGGCAAGTCCTGGTGCTCTCTGGAAGCCACACAGGGCATAGAGCCCTGGGGTTCTGGTGGGAAACACTTCTCCTTCGATGGAGGAGAGCGTGCTGGGCACCGCTCCAGGGCTGCCAGGGACAGCGATGGCACTGCAGCACCCACCTCACTCACACTGTCGGCTCTGGATGGGCAGACCCCTCCAGACCGCCCAGGGTGCCAGCAAGCGGACACTCTGAGCACCCACACTCTCACTGCAGCCTGCAGCTGGATTTTGTTGCATCTGTGAGACTCCTGAGGTGGGAACTTGACACCTGTTCTTCAGAGAACATCATTGGCCCATTCATCCCATGCTGCTGTCTTTCATTCACTCAACAATCAGTCCCTGAGCTTCTGTTTGTGCTGGACACTGCTGGGTGCAGGGATCCTCAAAGGAATTAAACAAAGCAGCTGAGTTCATAAGGAGCAGGGTAACGTGGAGGATCCATATTAGAAACAGGACAAAGCAGCCAGACATAGTGACGCTTGCCTGCAATTCCAGCACTCGGGAGACTGAGGCAGGAGGATCACTGTGAGTTTGAAGCCAGCCTGGGGTACATAGTGAGTTCAGCTTGAACTACATAGCAAGATGCTGCCTCAAAAAACAAAATAAATAAATAAAATAAAATAAATAAACAAAACAGGCCAGGCATGGTGACACATGTCTGTAATTCCAGCACCCAGGAAGCTGAGGCAGGAGGCTTGCCACACATTTGACACCAGCCTGGGATGCATAGTAAGGTCAGCCTGAACTACACAGTAAGATCCTTATCTCAAAAAAATTAAATTAAAAAAAAAAACAGGAAAACAGCTGGAAGTGGTAGTCATACCTGTAAATCCCAGAAATCTGGGAAGCTGAGGCAGAAGGAACTTAAATTCATGATCAGCTGGGATAATTTAGCAACATAGTAAGGTTCTATCTTGAAATAAAAAGTAAAACGAGGGCTGGGGATGTAGCTCAGAGCAAAGGGCTTGCTTTCAATCTTCAAGACAAAAAAAAAAAAACAAAAACAAAAAACCCACACAAAATCAGAGGGAAACAAAACAGTACAACTGATCAGGGAGTGCAGAAATGTAATCACAGTGCCAGAGGACAGAGGGAGCCAAGCACAGTAGGAGCAGAGTTCTGCCACAGTCTCCCTGGTCTTTGCAAGGAGTGACTGCTCCTTCCTTTGCAGGGAGCTTGGAGAAAGCAGGGCTGGGCAGAGGTGTTGGGCAGCCTGTGGATCTCCAGCACCTAGCATCAACTTTCTAGGATCAAGCAGTTTGCTGCTCTAGAGAAGACAGCACGCTGTGCTAGGCGCCGGGTGTTATAGATCCTTTACTAAGGAACCTGTGTGTGGTTTTCAGTCCATCTTTGTGGGGTGTGTGTGTGTGTGTGTGTGTGTGTGTGTGTGCACGCATGCTTTTCTCTGTGCCTGTGGCACTAAAGTTGAACCCAGGGCTTTCGTGGCTGAGCTGCACAGGCAGTTTTACAATTTCTCATTTTGAGACAGGATCTCACTGAGTCACTGATTTGCCCAGGCTTGAATTTAGGATCCTCCTGCCTCAGGCTTCCAGAATGCTGGGATTACAGGTGTGTGCTGCCAGGCCTAGCTAAGAATTTGCATGTGAGTCTGTAGGTATGCCTCTATAAGCAAAACAGAAATACTTGCTCTGACTCTGGCAGTAACTCCAACAGTTCAGGACAGTGGAGGGCAGACAGCAAGGAGCTGGTGGGGGACATGAGACCTGGGGTGCCTGGTGGGGCTGAGCCTGCCCAGACCCGTGAGGCCCAGGACGGGTGAGACTTGGAGGTCTGCTGCCTCAGGAGGCTGCCTGCAGGTGACCTGGGTGTGTTCTCTGCTGCCAAGGTGCCCGGGCCTCTGGACTACCCCATAGGGCATTGAGGAGCAGCTGGGTCCGGTGAGACCTGGCACCACAGGCTTGATTCTCAGCCCCTCCTGCAAGTGCTCATCCAGGTAGGGTCCAGGACGTGATGCCAACGAAGAGCTTCCCCAGGGATCTCCTGCGCTACCTTATTTCCTGCAGAAAATAGCTGTGATGTACAGGGCCCTGAGTCATTTTCCTGACCTCACAGAGCAGCCCATTTACTGCTCTCTCAGAGAAGCACAGCATCTTGGGGAAGTTTCCTGTCTTCCCACCAGGAGTCACTTGTGATCATAAAACTCAAATCTTTTCCTTCATGAGCAAACAGCAAATTATTTTGATGATAGTTGTATAAAAAGGTGGTTTTTAACAATCAGTCACTGTGTGCTGAGACAGCTTTCTGTTTCTTCCTCACCTTACTCCATTTATTTTTCAAAACTATAAAAATTAAAATGGAAGCACATCAATTCTGAAACCCAGGCAGATGCAGGTACATGCACACGGGAGTCTCAGTGTGAGGTCGCCATAAACTTCTCCCACCTGTGACACGGACTCTGAGCTAACTGCTCCACAGATACCACCACATCTGGCCTTCAGAAACGACATCTCTTGCGTGTGGGACACAGACAGTTGTGCAGTCAGACCGAGTGTGGATTATTAGCTTGTGAAAATGGCATGGACCATATTTCATTGTTATAAGAGATGGCAGCAAGTGCCCACAGAAGCTGTGTGTGGTTATAGACACTTGAGAGCTATGAAGTTACTACTGACTTTGCCCAAGAACAGCTTCCAAACAGCAGCCACGTTTAGTTCCGTGCCAGCAGGCTGTTGGGTGAGAAAAGGAAACTTGGTGGAATTAGTGCCATGGAGGATATTGCAGTGCTAAAGTGGTAGAAATAGACTGACGCATTTTCCTCCCTCATTTGCCTTGCTGGGTGCTTACCACTCCACTCCCCACTCACTGGAAGCCAGCCCATTCTTTACACCTGATGCTTCTTTGCAACAGAAGACAGAGGGGTATGTAGCTGGGGGCCAATGTCTGTCATCCAGAGGGGGATGGGCCTGGAGTGGACACAGCTTACAGGCTGTCTCTGGTCTGCTGCTGGTGCTCCTTGGGTGCTGGTCCCAGATCTGGTCTTTGTTCTGCATCCCTGGCAGAATCCTGGTCTGCTTCTTTCTGCCCCTTGTGGAGGAGAACTGCGTACGATGTAGGTCCTTTGCCTTCTGGGTCACAAGCAGCATTTAGTGCTGGGCCGCCTGGGAAGGTATGAGATCAGGTCCTTTCTGTTTGGATTGTGGAGTTTCTTGAAACTGCAGGTGCTTACTGCTGGTGCCGAAGTGGCCACGAGTCAGGAGAGCGGGGACTGTGGGTAAGCCTGGACTCACGTATGTCTAGCTCTGCAAGTTTATGATGGCTCATTATACTGTCACACAATTAAGCCTTGTAAACAGATGGCGACAGGCACTGTGAACTGTATAAATACTGGACATAGATTCGAGGGTAGATTTCAACTCTGGACTCGGGCTACACCGAATCCAGAGTAAAATGTATGAGTTGTATACTCAGGGATTCAGATAAAGACACAAATTCATACCTGCATGATTAGAAAAATTTCCAGCTGATTATGAAAATCAAACATCTGTAAGCCTTTTTATATTTTAAATGTAAATGAAAAATAGATGTGGTCAGCACCCTGCAGCGTTTGGCTTTAGTAACATTTTCTGCAGAGGTACCAAGAAAATGACTGCTGAAATGATGGAATGCATTTTGGAGTGTCTTGTTTAAGTGAGGTTCTACTTATTACAACTGTTCATTGCAGTGATTACCAAGACCCTGGTCTGCCTTTCCCCCACCCCACCGCCACTCTTGCCTTTTTCAAAGCTGTGTCAAGAAGTTATCAAAACTAACCAAAGTGGATTTCACAGTGGAAAGTCTTACTGGAAACAGCTTCTACCTTTGTGTATTTTTCCAGCCAGAACTCATAAAATTACTAAGAAATGGCTCTTTTAGAAAACAATCCTGTGAATGCTTCTCTAGCCTCCTGTGTGGGGAGCTGGTAAGTGCAGCCTCTTCCTGCTCTGTGCTCTATGGAGACTTTGCCCCTTCTGAAATCCTGTGTTTACTCCCTGTCAGCACACTGGACGATGCCCTCCTCAAGGTCAAAGGCTGATCCTTGCTTGGTGTTCCTTTGTTTGCTTTTGGTCATTGCTTGTTTAGGATTTAAAATAGCATATATGTACAATGAAAATGAGATAGTGCATTATGTAACCTCGTGATATTGCTGTTTTGTTCAGCACAGTCCCTGAGTTCCACCTGAGTTGTGCTCAGGATTTTGTTCATTTTCTGGGCTGAATTGGAGTCCATGGATGGCTGGGCCACTGTGTGTTAGCCAGTCAGCTGTTGGTGGACACTTGGGTTATTTGAGCTTTTATTTGTTTATTTATTTTGAAAAACTTGGGTTTGAACCCAGGGCCTTCACACTAAACTACGTCTCCAGCCTGACCTCCTTTCTTAAAATTTTATTTTGATAAAGGGTCTTTCTAAATTGGCCAGGTTGGGCTTGAACTTGCACTCTTCCTGCTTCAGTCTCCTAGTGTACTAAGATTACAGGCATGCACCACCCACATTACTTGTTTACAACTTGAAACTATCACAAGGAAAGCCTCTGTGTGCATTGCAGAGCAGGGTTTTCAGTGGACATGAAACACCCAAGCATACAGTTGCCACACTCCCCTCACAAAGCATGAAGGACCCCATTTCTTTTTATCCTTGCAAACAGTTGGTATTACCAGACTTTAAAATGCCCACGGAAATGACCTTTCTATCTTTTCTCTTATTCACTATCTGTGATGATTTCTTTCCATAGTTATATATTTAAATGAGGACTATTTCATGATTTTTGGTGGTGGAACTTTTTAATAAAGTACTTTTGTTGCGTTTGTGTTTAGCAAATCTTGTTTTAATTTTGTTCTGGTGGTCCCTCCATCCTTACACAGTGGAGAGGCTCTGTGACCTTTCAACATGGAAGACTTGAAGGTTGTATGGAATCCTGGTAGCTGAAGCTGGGTCCTGTCCTCAGAAGAAAGGTTTCCTTTCGGACGTGGCTCTGTGAATCGGGATATTTTCTGTTTGCTATTCATTTGCTATTCTGGTGAACTGTGCTTGCTTCCCCTCTGGCACTTTCTCTGCTGGGAGACCACTGAAGTTTATCAGATGGAGCTGACCCCCACCCCTAGCTTGGTCACTGAGGAGACCTTGTTCCATGTCCCCATGGCCTCTGGTGTCTTCATGGCAGTGTTGGGGCCGATGCACCTCCTGGCAGGACCTTGGGCAGGACCCTCCATCCTGCTTGGCCACACTCAGCTCTTGTCCAGTCCTGAGGGCTGGGTCTTGGGCTTCACTGTTGGATGCATGGAATTTATTCATTTCTTTGATTCATAAGAATGCTTTCCCTCTCACTTTCACTGCTTTGGGGTTTGTGGAGGGTTCAAGAAGTCGAATGAGATGCCTGTCCATTTTTGATAAGAAGTGTGTGGCTCTGTCCCCATCTCTGTGCTGGCAGAGGGGACACCACTGTGAGATGAAAGTGAAAACAGGTAAGAGTAGGGATGAGCTCTGTCCTGTACTAAGCAAAACCACAGAAAACAGTGCTGGAAGCTGCCAAAAGCAACACCCTGGCCTGAATCTGACTGCCAGCAACAAGGGAGATGTGGCAGGAGCCTTTCAGTAGTTTTGACCATTTCCCAAATTTCCCATATACAAGTCAAGTAAATGGTTCATTAACAATCCATTTCCATTGTGAACATTGTGAAAGGAAAAGATTATTATGTTCCACTAATTTTGGATGTAAGAATGTAGCTTTCTTTGTTAAGCATCCGGGACTGGGACTGCTAGAATTTGGCTGCTGTGATTGTCATGGAAGCTGCTCAGGGAAGAGGAAGTACGTGACCTTCTGGTGGTAGGGGTCAGCCGGCCAGGCCAGTGGGGGTGTGCACGTTCTAGTGGACCCGCTTCCCTGGCTCTACACTGGACTGGAAACCTGAGGACATGATCAGGTCTCCAGCTTTCTGAAAATGCTGGTGCAGTAAGTCACTATGGAGTTTAGAACTCTGAAATCCTGGTTTCTGTTTCCAACATTCAAGTGGATCTTTGTTCAAACCTAACAAATGAATCGGGGAACTTCTGCATGCTGCCGATAGAAATCAAAGAGGTACAACTCTCCTAAATGGGAACTGTTGAAGTCAAAGGCACATTCCCTGTGAACTAGTAATTTAACTTCTAAGTATAGATGTGACAGAATTTCACACCCACGTACACCCCTAGACATATACAAAATACTTATAGCAGCATTGTAATAGCTCCAAATTAGAAACAACTAGAATACATGTCACAAGTGATAATCCGTTTGTGGAAGGGCTACCTATAAATTGCAGTGAGTGAGGTATAGCTACATGGATCATCCACACAGACAAAATTGTGAGAAAGAGTTCGGCTTCAGAAGAGCAAATGTTGTCCTCTGATACAAAACCCAAACCCAGGCCCACCCAGTCTCTGGTGTTAGGAAATGAGCATGGCGGCTGCTTTTATGTTGAAGGAGGAGTAGGAGGGAAGTGGACTTGAGTGTGCCACTATTTCATCGCCTGACATGGGTGCAGGTCCCAGAAGTGCGCTTACTCCGTGGTCATGCACTGTGTTGCTCATTTTTTATTTGTGTACTATGTTGCAGGTGAATTACACCTCTCTAAGGGTTGAAAAATATAACCAACACGAACCTTCAGATGGAGACTGGAAAAGGGAGAGTTTCAAGAGTGGAAGGTGATTGGTTGATTTCTTGACAGCAACCATTCTTTCTGGGGTGAGGTGGAATCTCAGTGTTGTTTTCATCTGCATCTCTCGAATGACCAGTGATGTTGACCATATTTTCATATGAACCAGGCAACTATGAATGTGTGTGCACACACGTGTGGAAACTGAGAAGACTCAGCATCACAGGAATGAGAAATGTAGGTTCCAGGGAATACTTTCTGAAACAGAAAAAATCTCAGGAAGTCCTATGCTGCTGATTTATACCAGCACAATGCTGGCACTGCCTACAGTGGAGCAAAAGACTCGAGCAACAGAAGAATCTGTTTTAAAGGAATCCTCCTGTAAGATGAGATGGAGTTTTGTGGAGGAAAAAAGAGCTGGCCCCTTATTTTAAAAGAAATAGTAGTATTGCAAGCCTCTATCTCAGCAGATGAAAGAAGAGTTACAGTTCATAAAAAGGTATGGTAGAAATTCAAAGCAATCACTTGGACATGATATTTAAAATTTTTTAAGTGGTAAGAACAGATGGAAAAACCATCATCAAATGATTGCGTTGTCACTGGATATCACCAAGTCAGTAGGTCAGAATCGTATGTGTGGTGGCTGGCCTTGGCCCCATGTCTTATGCAATCCTCTCTCCTGAGCAGACCTGGTTTGAGGGACCCAATTCTAAGAGATGTCACCCCTGAGGCAGGTGACACAGGCCAGCTGCTCTCCTGAGATGTTACCTCGGTCTCCCTTGGTCGCCTGCTCTGTGGGAAGCCAGGTGCCCCTCAAGCTGCCCTGGGCAGGCGGATGTGTGTCAAGGAGCACATAGGTCCCATCATGGAAATCAAGGAGATCTGACTTATGCAGAGCTTGCTGTAGGGGGGCGGGTGGCCTTGCATGTGCACTGGACAAGGCACTGGCCGGCAGAGGAGTGGGAACTTCTGCATAGGGAAAGAGAGGCTTCGGGTGTGCCTTAAGCCCTGTGTGGGTGGGGCCTATGGTGTGTGGAGCTTTCCCTCATTCATCCTGAGTTAGAAGTAGGGATACAATTAAGGAAGTCATTAGATCCATGTCATTTGGGGTTGGTCACTACTGTGGCTTCAGTGTGGTTTCCTGCATTGCTAATGGAGACAGCAGCCCGACTTCCCACAAGTCTGAGGCACACAGGCAGCTTCCTGACCTGGCTATCGCAGGTCCTGGGTTGGCTTCCCAGACAGGTGGCAGCAGCCTGTGTTTGAGTTTTACCTTCATATTGGTCTGCCCATTGTCACTGGTGTTCAGTATCTTAGTCCCCCTGTTGGTCATTCCCTACTGCTGGGAAGTTGACCAACTCAGGGAAAAGCAGAGCTCCAAGTCTGCATTGTGTGGGCACTATCCAGTCCTCTCCATTGTCAACCACACTGCAATCTTCCTGATGTTTGATTGTTGTGTCTTCATGGGGATCATCTGATGAGAGAAGGCCTTCATGAAACCTCTGAAGTTTCAGATGGAACCAGTCACCATAGCTGCGGTGACAACATTACAAATCATTACTATTCTCTGTGATGTCCTTCAAAACCAGAAGTTTGAATTGGCCAGCTCTGGCCAAGAGAACAAACCCCACAGGGCATGAGGCTCAACCCTACTGAGCCTGGTCCACTTTGCTTATTTACTGACCTGGGAACAAGGGTTAGCAATGGTATAGGTTCCACCATGACTCTCTGGCACAAATCCAGGGTGAGCTAGAGCCATGGGGATTATCTGTATGCTCATGGCAATGTATCTTGACTCTGTACTTCTCCATAGAAGAGGTAGTGTCCTAAGGACTGCTGCCAGAGCTAGTGAAGATTTCCAGTTTCTGGGTGTACATCTCTCATGAATGTGGACACAATGAGTCAGTGATTCCTCCAGGTAGGATGCCTAAAATAATCAAGAGTGAGCTCATTTTGAAGCTCACTTCTGAGTCCAAATTTCCAACCTGAGTGATTTACAGAATTATGTCTCTGTGTTAAGACATGTGCTAGAATTCCAGAACCAGTGTGCAAGGGTTATTTGTCTTTGGCAAAAAACACCAAGCATCCTGGCCACAAAGATGTGAGGGCGTGGCTTACATAAAAGGATTGTGTACATCCTAAGGTTAAAATCAACTGAGTTAACTCAGTAACTCATTAACTGGGTTACAATTTGTGAGTTTTTCTTTTTTATTTTCTGCTTCTGAGAGTCAAACCCATGGTCTCCTGCATGCCAGGCATGTGCTCTGTGGCTGAACCCCTAGCCTGTTGGTGACGCATTGGGTCTCATTAGTCTCTGCCAGGTAGTATTTGGCTTAGTGCTCCACAGAGATTGTTGAATTTGAGTTTAGAATGAACTATGGTCTGAGTAATAGAGAGCAGTGATTGGGTCTTTTTCTGGGAGAAAGGGGCAACAGCAAAGCTGCAAGTTGATTTGTTTAGGGTCAGCCGTCCATGTAGGTGCACACAGAAAGGCCATTGGCCTCCGATCTGATTTGATGAAACTGGAATCAGGTTGAAGGCAGGGGCTGCTCCTGGGGATGGTGTAGGAAGGGCACAGTGAGCACACTGTGAGCTGGCACATCATGAGAAGGGCGGGAAAGAGGGAAAGGGGTGACAGTGGGGAGTCTCAAGAGAAGAAGGAGGCTTACAGACCAGCCATCAAACACAGCAAGAGTAGGAAGGGGTCTTGCTGCCAGGTCCACTGCCCACCATCCTTGGCCTGCAGTGGGGGTCTTGATTGGTTGCCTGCCTCAGAAGAGAAGTTGCTCTGGAGACCTCAGGCAACCCAAGGTCAGGGCATCCTACAGAAACCCCCAACTTCCTGAGATTCTGAATTTCCTCCTTGGATGAAAATGGAAGCCCAAGAACTGACCCCGGCCTGATGACCAGCTGAGAGGTATCTTCTAACAGAGGATGGTGGGACCATGAAGTCAGACAAGGATGGGGAGTTTCCTTATCATGCTCCCCAGGGCTGTCTACAAGACGAGAGCCTTGCGATGTTTTGCTCCTGCACAAAGAGAGGGCACGTGTTGGGGGTGGTATCTCTAAGAAGCAAGGGCTTTCTGGTCATTAATTCTGGGGAGATAACCAGTGAGTCCCCATGGAGTGCAGTGAGGTCTTAGCTGCTGAACAGTATCTGCAGTGAGGAGCTTGTAGGGTTTCTGGATAACTTTAGCTCAAGAACACTCTCGTCCTTTCAGCCTCTCTGGGAGGTTTGTGGGTGATAAGCACAGTGTGGGATAACTCCTCGCAATTTTAAAAATAATCATTTCTATAATACGTGTGCCTCCATATCTTGATAGAAAGGCTGGGGTGCTGGAACTGGAAACAAAATTAAATAGCTTGTTAGTGACTAAAAGGGCTGTAACATTTCAGCAGGGAAATGTTTTAATCCACCCTGAAAATAAACATTCAATAACTAAAACACATTTGAATCCCACAGAGAGTGGACATTGGATAAAATCCACCTGAAGGTGTTCAAAGGACTGGAAGGTTAGGGTCCCGGCTGTACCCCACCTTTATGGCTTTTGCAGTAGCATGTTGTTGACAGAGAACGCATGGCCTCAGAGTGACCTCGGCTCTCTTTTTAAAGTTTACGCACGCTGTTGACTTAAGACATCACTAGCCAATGTGCCCCTTCCAGGAGGAGCAGCTCATGGAGAAACCTAGTTATCTTCACAGAGAACCATCTAGGCCACTAAGCAGCTGTCTCGAGCATGCACAAGGTTAAGTCTTGTTTGCAGCCAGATTTTGTCCATTTTTCCTTTCCAAAACCAGGGTCTGAACACTGACATCTACAGTCACCCTTTGGAAGCCTTCCTGAGGCTCAGCTTTTGGGCAGGGTGGAGGTGCACTGCCGTTGGGCCTGGCAAAGGTGAAGCCAGCAGCTCTGGGCGGAAGTGGGGCTGCAGAACCTGGGCAGGACCCCGGCAGCAAGGGCTCGCCACTGTGCAGGTGGTGGAGCTTTGTGAGGGCAGCGTCTGCGGCTGCCAGGAGCTGATGGGGCAAGAGTCCCGTGTGACGCAGAGTGACCACCTCAGGAGGGCATTGTGCTGCCTCAGGCAGGATCCTGGCACTTCTGCCATCCTCTAAAGACCCCAGTCATGGGAACTGTGGCCCAGTTAATGTTTTTATGCTTCTGGGGATTGACCTCAGAGCTTTTGCCCTGAGATTCATCTCCAGTCCTTTTTAAAATTTGTATTTTGAAACAATGTCTTTCTAAGTAGGTAAGTTGCTGAGGATGGATTTGAGCTTTCGCTCTTCCTGCCTCAGCCTCTCAGAGTGCTAGGATTATAGGTGTGGGCCAGCAGGCCTAGCTCAAGAAACTCTTATGGGGAATGTTTCAGGTTTGGCTTTTAGGAGACTGTGAGTGCTTTTCCAGCCTGCTTTACCTGTCAGCATTGTTACGGGGTGGATCCTTCTTCCTGGTGGGCTAAATCATCTTTTATCCTGCAGGATTTAGCATCTGGACTTCTGACTCATGTGCGACAAATAGATACATTTATCAGGCAGCCCAGGGCTGTGTGCTCCCAAATAAATTCTAAACTCTTTCCTGAGTATTTGTTGATCTCATTTTAGGAAATATTTAATTATAGACCTTGATTTAGGCTGGATCCAAGGTTTAACCCCCTGTTATCTGCATCCCTGGCTCATAAGATAGAGATCCACAGAAGTAACTGGCCATTTAGGGTTTTGGGGAAAGGTCTGGACAGGAGGTGAAAAGGTAGGGGGTCATCCCAGGAGAGGAGAGGGCTGGAGGTGGAGAGGCAGCGGGAGGGTGGGGAAGGAGGGAGTCCTCTGGAGTCAGTTTAGTTTGCTTTCGCTTGTTCAACTTGCTCATTCCTTTTGGCCAGAGAATGTTTCAGTGAAGCAGTTTTGGATTTGGAATTGCCCTTGAGGCTTTTCATACCAATACAGAAGCACTACTCACTGGTTAGCCTGTAACATCCCATTCTTTTTCTTTTCTGGGATGCTTCTCAAATGTGGTATTTCATTGAAATCAAATGCCCCCAAGGGGCCACTGCAGGCCTAGACATCTCTGCAGAAGCCACACCATTTAGAAAGGTGGGTGTACGGGGCTGCGGTGGGCACACGTGCAGAAGAGGGTACGGAGCCCCAGGACCCCATGCTGAGAGGACACAACGCCGATGAAGACCTGGACTCTGCTCCATCCTGAAAGCCAGGCCTTACAGCTTTATCTCTGCGGGCAGGCAGGAGTCAGAGCACTGTGCCTTTGACCATGCACAGTGCTGACACAGGCCCTGTGCCTCTGATCAGAGCCTCACTTGGGCACAAAGTGAAATCCCCAAGGCTCCTGTGGAGAAGGCTCGGTTCCCAGGACAGAGGTGTTCCCAGACAGGGCTCTGGAAGCATGCTCTCGTGCAGTAGGATTCCATTTGGATGAATCTGCTGACGGATGCTTTGTTACTGTTTCATCTCTGAGGCAGAGTACTCAACACCCACAACCTGAAGAGGGAGAGGTTTATTTGGGCTCAGAGAAGAGTCTGCTGAGGAAACCTGCTCACATCATGGCAATCAGGAAGCAGAGAGGAGGGAGGAGCCAGCGGGAAATCGCCCTTCCACTCAAGGTGACTCACCTCTTTGATCAGGCTCCATCTCCTAATGGCAAGTCAGCTGTTTCACTCCACAATCCATCCATCTCCCAAGACCCCTACCTGTGAGCACACAGGCTTTGGGGACATCTAGGTATAAGCATAACCACGGATTCCTAGTTTCGTGGCATTATTGGGTGGTGATGGAATGCAGACGTGAGACCTTGGGGAAGAGAGACCTTGGGAACTACTGCATCCCTGGACCCTTCTTCTCTCGCTCTGACTCTGCTTCCTATGCCAAATGCCACCCCTTTCACCTTAATGGTTTGCCTTACTGCAAGCCTAAAAGCTGGCCTGTCATACACAGACAAAAATCTCTGTAACTGAGACCCAAAATAAATCTTTCCTCCTTTAAGAGAACCTCTCGGCCCAGAGCAAGGCTGCTCAAGTGAATTCCGGTCTAGTGAGAGTGTCCAGCTCCCCAGTCCGTGAGTCTGGCTCGAACCAGAGTTCTGCCCTGGAGTCTTTTCCCACAACCCCTTTAGACATCATAATGCAAAACAGCAACAGGAGAACAGCAAGAAGGCTTTGGAAAGGAAATGATCCCAACAAGGAGGACACATAATGGGACTAGCAATGAAACCTGGTATCAAACTAGGAATAAATACCCAGTTCAATGAGAAGTAAGCAGAGTTCAGTCCCAGTGTATACCTGGCACAGGGCCTCTGTCAGCACTATGCACCGTCAAAGGCACAGATCGACCATGACAGTGGGGAAGACCAGGTCTCAGCTGGCCGCCTCCATGATTAACTGGAGAAACACAGTGCCCTTGGCCACGGTTTTGTACCCATGGTTTCAGTGATGGTAAACTGCAGTTTCTGAGTACTAAATGGGAAACTCTAGAAATGAACAATTCATGAATTTTAAATAACTTGTGTATTGTTCAAATGGTTGCATTATTGTTGCTAATCTCTTATGTGTCTCACATAGGGTTTCAGGAGTCCACAAATGTCTTCTTGATATCCATTGGAAGAAGCTAAATGAAGACAACCCAGGTGAGAAGTAAAAGCTGTTTGTTTAGAACCCTCTCTTGTGGAGAAATCACTGCTCTTTTCCCACCTGTAGTAAAGAGGGAAGGTTCAGATGTGTCCAATGCCTACTTTGGCACGGGAAGGGCAGGCTAACTAGACACAGGGTTCAGGATGAATATTTGCAATATTGTATGATTGGTCCTAAATTGAGAATGAGGACAAAGTTACCAAAAATGTCAGTTATTCATCAAGTCCTGGTCATTTATGCTAATTCTTAGATCTTAATTAGAAACAGAAGTTTCTGACTTTAGCAGCCTGGCTTGGCTGGATGTTGTGGATAGGGCTGGTTTCCTGGACATATTAATGCAGGCCTGGGCTCAGAGTTCCCCTCTGGCATGTGGTAGGGCCATTTTTCCAGGGATAAGTGGAAAAACATAAATATATTCAGTTTTATTGACTACAAAGTAATATGTTGGAAAGTGTTCCTCATTTGTCACATGATGGATAACTTTATTTTCTTTCTCATGATTTTTTGTTTTTTAATTTTCCCATGTGCAACATAGTATTTCGGATCAGAAAATTCTGGAGCAGTCATTCTCACTTCCTTTTCACGCCCTTCTCTCTCCCTTCCTAGTTTCCCTCCTGGGGGTATGGATCCTGAGCTGGTGCTTAGCTCCTCTTCTTAGCCTGTGTATTAGTTGATTTCCTATCACTGGTAGAAAATACCCAATACTTCCAAATTAAAGGAGGACATGTGGCTCATGGCTTTGGAGAGTTTAGTCCATGCAGGACAGAATCAGCATGGTAGATGGGAGAGCCACTGTGGCAGCCAGGAAACAGAGAGTGGAGGAGCCAGGAAAGAGACTGTGCCTTCCGTGTCAGGCCCCAGTGACCCCTCTTGTGACCTAGTGCCATCTCCTAACAGCTCCTGAGCTATGAGAGCATCAGTGGAAGAATCCACTGAGGAGTACAGCACCCCATAGGAGGATATGGGGGACACTACATTTATACTTAGTACCTTCTGTTCTGATGCCTGCTGTTTCTCATCTGCAGACTTTGAAAGCTGTAGTTCTGGTTCCTCTTTCTGTCCTCTCTTTGCCCCTGAGAGGTCACTTTGACTTCATCTTCCTGGATCCCAAAAGTCACTGCTCTCAATGCTATTCTAGTTCTTGCATGGCAGTGCTGTGTGAGGAAGTCTGAGTCCTCCAGGCTGGTCGGACTTGAGAGTGTCCTGTGCTGTCACCACTTCCCTGATGCAGAAGTAATGCTCTCTGTGGACAGCTTTGTCCCTGTGTAAATGTGCAATTGTTAGGCTAAAACATGGATGCTCTCCAATGAACTAATAGATTTGAGTCAGATACAAGTAAAAAATAATGATTGTCTAACACAATTACATGATTATCACACTTATCTAAATATAAAGCTATCAGAAACTAATCTGAAATAAGTGATTCAGATAGGTCTTGGCCCAAAAGTATGAAAATGTCACACATGGGTGCAATCATTGGGATGCAGCTATGCTGGCAGATTCCCAGCAGACCAGTGAAGAAAAGAGTGTGTGAAGCCATTGTCATGGGCCCCTCCCCATCCCAGGCTTCCTTGCCACCAGCAGATCAGTGAGGACCAGAGCTGACTCACCACCACCCTCTCCAGCTTCCTGGCTAAGCCTGTTCCTCATGTACACTGAAGAGGCACAGGGAGTCTTAAAGGGCATTGCTCTGAGCTAGAGCAGAAGTGAATAATATTAAGAGGGCCTTACTCCTTCTAAGTCTCCATCCAAAAGGGTAAAGTTACTATATTGATCAATTTATTCATTATAAACATATTTTGGGCTGTATTCAATTTATTTCACCAGGTTAAAGACAATAGATTAATGACTACCACAAATTGTTGTTTTCTAAGATGGCTTGATTGTATTGTTGTTGCTGATTTTATTACTTGGGCTAGTGTTGTGATTGATCTAATCAGTTAACCTTCCTGGTATAATGAAAATGAGATTGCCCCAGAGTCATTAGAGACTCAAATCCTAATGACCAGCCAAATCTGGAAGACACCTCTGAGAAGTAAACATTCCTTAAGGGTTCTAAATTCAAGCAACAAAGATACTTACAATAAGTAATATGGATGCATCAACCCAGACATTAGCCTAAGGACTATACCAACAACAATAATAGAGACAAAAACATTTAAACAAGACACATCTTCCATATTACAAAAGGCAAATTCTGGAGGAAACAAGATGGAAAAGTCTGATAATCAACTACCCAGACAATCTGAACAGATAGCACAGGAAGTAAAAAAAAAAAAAAAAAAAAAAAAGAGTGAGGCTTTCGAAATATTCAAAACAGAAGTAATTTCCCAGATAACTACAGAGATGATGAGCAGAATAAAAGCCATGATTACAGACTCTAGAACAGAAACAGATTTTTAAAAATGAGTTTAGGACCATGATGGAAGCCATGAATGCTCAGCATAGGAAAGAAGTGGAAACCATGAATACAACATAAGAAAGAAATGGAAACCATGAAACAGATTCAAACTGATATTCAGGAGGTTAAAAACGCTATTGAAAGTATACATAGCAGATTGACACAATCTGAAGACAGAATATCAGCTAGAGAAGACAGAATGGTAGTCAGTGACAAATGAAAAGAGAGATCTCTTAAAGATAGTAAGGGACCATGAGAAATTAATTTATCAACTCCTAGATGACACAAAGAAGAATAACATAAGATTGATAGGAGTCCACAAAAAAGCAGGAGACAGCACAAACGACATAACAAAACTGTTCACATAATTAATGATAGTAAACTTCCCGAACAGAGCAAAATAACTTGACATACAGATAAGTAACTAGTGTGATAACTAGTTATGTTAAAAAAAATCTACACCTAGACATAAAATAGTCAAGATCCTGGAAACCCAATAGAAGTACAAAATACTAAAATCAGTTAGAGAAAAGAAGCAAATTACATGCAAAGGAAAGCCCATCAGAATCACAACAAACTTTTCAACAGAAACCCTCTGGTCAAGGAGAGCCTGGAGTGAGGTATTTCAAACTTTGAAAGAAAACAACCTCCAACCTAGTTTGATGTATCCTGTAAAGCTATTTTTCAAAATTGATGGCACAGTTGGTAATAGCTAAAATTTGGAAACAGCCCAATTGCCCATCACTAGAGACTGGATAAAGAAGATTTTTAAAAAAATAAAATGGAGTACTATTCAGCCATAAAGAATGAGAAACTAGAGATATTTATAGGTAAGTGGATGCACACTGAGGCCATGCTCAAGTAAAATTAATAAGTCACACATATAAATAACAAATAGTTTCTCTGGTGTGAAAAAGTAAAAGCATAAATTAGGATCAAAATGTATAATTGATATTGTATAATAGGAAGAAAAGATCTAATAGAGTAGAGAAAGTGGGAGGGTTAGGGGAAACAGAAAAAGGGAAAAGAAAAATTATGTGAAAAGGAAAAACATGGAAACATTGTGTTTGTAAACAGAGAAGGGTGGAGGGGGTGAAGGAAGGGCAGGGAATGGGGAAAAATAAGAACTAAGGTACATCATGTAAAGGTATATAATCCCAATGATGAATGTAACTGTATTGTATACCTAAAAAGTACCAAAAACTTAATAATGATTAAAAAAAAGAATTTATCAATTGATTTTGAAAAGGCAATTTAAAACACCTTGAGAAACATAAAGGAATACAGGATTTGAGAAACACCTTAGCAAGTAATTCATTCATTCCATTATTTGTTGAATTATTAAATTGCTCTCTACACACATCCATGCACAGGGGCACACACACACACACACACACACTCACTTCTTGACCTTTATTCCAAACACTGAGGTAGGAATGTGGAAATGACCCAAAGACAAAAAACTCCCTGGCTTAATAGAGCTTATATCCTGAAGGACAGAATCACAACAGTTATATAAGAGTTATGTGAAGATAAAAAAAAGGAAAACCTCCAAAATTATGTTAATTTCAGTTTTTATTACTCTGTAATAAATTATGGTATAGATACAGATTTGCTTCTGTACAATATTATTTTCACTTCAAATTTATTATTTTCTGATCATAAATCTGTTACAATAAAGATGATTTCAAGTTATTAGGCATTTGCTATAGAAAGTCATTGATAATTTATTTAAAAATTTCAATATTACACGTAAAATATACTGTTGAAATGATATATAAAATTTTAAAAATGACAAAAGAGAATGGAAAACAAATAGCAAAGGCTAAATACGAGGTCACTCAGGCTACTAGGGAGAAAAACTTCTACAGGCAGTGACCATCCTGAGGAGAGGAGCACAGGTGACCCCACCATCCAAGGCAACAGTGCTGTGTGTGCCAGAACCCCAGCAAGTGAGCTGAAGTTGAGGGCCTCAGTCACAATTCTGAAGCTGCTGGGCTGTGGCTGTGAGGCTGAGGCAGGAACACTGTGAATGCCATCCTGGCCTGGGTAATGTGTCAACTTGGTGAGATCCTGTCTCAAAATAAAAATAGAAAGGAGCTGGATGTGTAGTTCAGTGAGAAGGTCCTGGGTTCAACTCCCAGAGTTACAGAAAATAAAATTATGGAAAACATCGCAGTTGGAAAGAGAAGGCGGCTGATTGGCTTGAGGAGGATTTTACAAGCAGACAAGGAAAGAAGCCAGGAGGAGGTGGGAAGAAGAGGGTGGTGCAGCTCGTGGAGGCCAACAGGGGCTTCGGGAAGGAGGGAGAGCAGGAAAGGCAGCTGCTGGAGCTGGTGTGGGCAGCCGGGGTGGCTCCAGGACACACTTCCTGTGAAGCTCTGGCTGCAGACACCCGGGAGTGGGCTGGGTGCGGGTGGGTGTGGGGAGTGTAGACAACTGCACCCAGCTGCAGAGGTGCTGGGTGAGTTGTACCAGGGAGCAAGGATGCTGGAAGGGGCAGGACAGGCACTCATAATGGAAAAGGATAATGGTGGTTGTTTTCTTTTAGTAGTGGGGTTTTAACTCTTGGCCTTTGCTCCCCTAACCTGTGTTTGAGACAGGGTCTGGCTAGGTCACCATGCTTCCCAGGCTGGGCTCAAACTTGCAATCCTTCTACCTCAGGCTCCCAGTGCTGGGAGCTTGGTGGTTTTTAAAGGAGACTATAGGGGGGCAGATGAGAAAAGCTAGTTTCGAGGCTGGTGGGCCCTGTGGAGGCCCCCAGGCCCTGTGCTCAGAGGGCCAGCCCTGGTTTTATGCTGGGCCATTGCCTCCCAACTTTCTCCATCATGTCTGCAATGGGTTCTTGCATTTCCATTTTGCTGGTCCTGCGGCAAGGACAGGGCAAGCTTCATGTACAGAGCAGTGAAGGCTGTGGTGGGCTGGAAGGAGGCAGCTGGAAGATGGGCTTTTCCAGGAAGGTGGGGTGCATGTATCCATGCTGCTGGTCCGGGTCCTAGCAGATCTATGTTTCCCTGACAGTGAAGAGCCAGTGCAATGGCTGAAAGCGGTGGGCACAAGTGTGGAGCTGGCAGGGTGGTCAAAGGGAAGCAGGCTGGAGCCATAGACAGCAAGATCCCAAGGCCAAGAGCTGTTGGGGCCAGGTGAGGCTGTGTAGTGTTTGTGCGGGAGCTTCTTGGGCTTTTGTTGGGTTTTTCCTGGTTCATTGCCCAAGCAAGGCTGGAATTAAAGCCAGTACGTAGGAGCCCCATGGTGGGTCTTTCCAGGAGGGTGAAACAGCGAGCAGAGCTCTGGAGTGCTGGAGACATGAACAATCAAGGAATCCATCTGGCTGGGATAAAAAGGAAAGCCCAGAAGGGGGACCTGGGAGTCCTGGACAGTCAGGGTCTGGGCCAACCAGTGATAGGAAAGCAGGGCCTTCGGGCAGCATGAGCTGGCTGGAACCGGCGAGGTCCTTGGTCACAGACAGAGGTTTCACCTTTATGGAGGAGAAGCTCCCTCCTTCCTGAGAGGGGAACCCACTCAGGGTCCTTTGTCTCCTCACCATGTTTTGTGATAGAATCTAATTCAGGTTCCACATTCCTGTGATGGTTAAAAGAGTCTTTATTTTATGCAGGACCCATTAGGGAGTTATTTTTACAAGCTACCATGTAGTTTAAATTTGACTGTGTTTCACTAGCTTTAATGCTAATATTTTTTCATATACCCAAACATTCTCTCTTTTTTTTTTTTTTTTAACATTTATCTGTAGAACAACCTATGGACAGACTTGAGTGGTCTTCACATACTTTAAGGATGCACTATTTTCTGACAGCGTGGCTGAAAGGATGTGCTTGCTGCATTCTCTCATGTTCACTATTGTTGAGTCTTGATTCACAATTGTTTTACTTTAAAATCTGTAGATACACTCTTCTGTTTTGTCTTTCTTGCACATTAAGCAGTCTGAATAGTCTAACTGAAGCCCTTGTTTGGAGTCTCAGTTTGCTAGTGCTGTTATAAGAGTTATCAGAAAAGTTAAAAGAATAAACATGCATTATCTTAGAGCTCCAGTGGTTGGAAATCTGAGATGTACGCATTGCTGAGGTCAAGGTTCTAACTGGGCAAGCTTGGAGGACCCCTGTGGCTCCCAGCCCTGTCCTCTGGCTCCTTTTCTCCCCTGAAAGGACCCTTGGCTGGATAACCTGGGCTACTTTCTCCATTTTAGGGGTGGCTGAATGGCAGCCATCAGTGCAGCTGGGGTCCTAGCTCTGTCTGCCTCGAAGGGTTACCCCAATCACCTGCAGGAGGCAGGATGCTGGCTGGACCACTTCCCAAGAAAGCACCTTTGTGCTTTACTTCCTGGGGCTGGGGATCAAAGCCAGCTAGGAACTCTCCAGTCGGGGGACACCCAGCCTACTTCTGTGTCATGTGGACTGTAGGGCGGTCTCACCATTCTGTTCTCATGACCACTCCAAGGGTTCTTACTGTGTTTTCTAGTTCAGCGATCCAGTTTTACTTGGAAACAGTCTGATCTGCATTAGGTCTTTTTGCCTTTTAAAGTTCAATGGCCATTTTTTAAAATCACTGTTTGGCTTTCTACTGGTCTCATATTCGTCGTCTATTTAAGTCAATGCATATAATACTTAAAATATGTGTGATAAAAGCACTATGTTTGTAAAATCAGTGTAAGTAAAAAAAAGCCTGACCCGGCGGCGTGCGCGTGAGCTCCCGGCCTGCAACTTTTTGCCTTTAAGTTCAATGGCCATTTTTTAAAATCACTGTTTGGCTTTCTACTGGTCTCATATTCGTCGTCTATTTAAGTCAATGCATATAATACTTAAAATATGTGTGATAAAAGCACTATGTTTGTAAAATCAGTGTGTGTAAAAAAAAGCCTGACCCGGCGGCGTGCGCGTGAGCTCCCGGCCTGCACGTGAGCTCCCGGCCTGCGCGACAACAGACCCAGGAAGGACCCAAGGACCCCAGAGGGGGTTTTTTTCAGCTGCCTGCCTACCTGCCTGTCTGCGATCACCCGGCGGCGTGCGCGTGAGCTCCCGGCCTGCGCGTGAGCTCCCGGCCTGCGCGACAACAGACCCAGGAAGGACCCAAGGACCCCAGAGGGGGTTTTTTTCAGCTGCCTGCCTACCTGCCTGTCTGCGATCACCCGGCGGCGTGCGCGTGAGCTCCCGGCCTGCGCGACAACAGACCCAGGAAGGAAGGTAGCCGCGCGGGCGCCCTTGAAACACCCACACGACCCCCCCCCCCGTTCTCAAAACTCCTGATCGGGCCAGTCCTTAGACCAACTCTGCAGAGGCATAGGTTCCCATGAAGGGTAGTTTTCTGAGCTCCGAACTTTGATCATCTTTAAAGAAAGGGCAGGGGAAACCTGTAATAGAACGGAGTGGAGTTCAACCCTGAGGGTAAGGAAACTAAAGTTAGGCTTTGTAGATTGTGTTCAGTCTCAGTCGTGAGGAACAGCCATTGGCTAGCTATAACCAGGGGATTGGGTTCCGCATATGACTGTGCATGTGGTATAATATGAGATCAGAGATAGCCTGAAAGAGGACCTTCAAATTCTTTTTCTTTCCCTCTCTCTTGTCTCTTTTTTCCTCTTTCCACCCTAAAATTTCTTTCTTTTTTCTGTCCTGTCTCTCCAACTCAGTCTCTTGCTCCACCATAGTGTCCCTCATCTCCCTTTTTATTCCAGTTCCTGAAGAACTCAGACTTCTTTTTTTATTTTTTGTTTTTAGGACGGGTTTCTCTTTATGTTCTTTTCTCCAGTCATTTTACCTCACTCATGGCTCTGTACCTTCAAGGGAAGGCAAGCGCCTGTTACTGTTAAGGGGATATATTCCTGTCCTTATTCCTGCACTCTCTCTATCCCCCCTGAACTTAATAGCTTTGTAAAGATAGTAAGGTAATTCTACAACCTCTGGATTCACTTCAAACCTGCTCTAATTCTTTCACTTATCTAATCCTCTTGTTCTAAGTCGAACCCCCCATCCTAAATGGTAAAGATGCCATATTGAAAAGAATATTCACTGCAAACATACTATGAGCTGCTTCTTGAAATTAATCTAATTCACATGAGTTAAAGGTGATACATTAATGACTACCATAAGTGGTCAGTTGGCAAGCTGTGCCTGATCCTATTGGGCTGCTGAATGTATCAATTGGGACAAAGAGTGGTGATTGATTTAAAGAGTTGTTTTCTCTGATATTATGAAAACGAGAATGTCTATGAGTCATTAGAAACTCAAAAGCTAAAACGCAACTATATTAGGAAGATTTAAGTAATACCCAGAAATTAAAGAAGGACAACCCAACAATAAAAATAAAAATGAGAAAACACTTAAGCAAGACACAAAAACAAATATCCAGTTCACCAATAGCAAATAGTAGGACAAATGAGGATGAAAAGTCTGATAGTGAACCAACAGGACTCCCTGGACCCATAGCACAGGAGGTAACAAAATTGATCAATCAGGCTCTAGAAAAATTCAAATCAGAAATAATTTCCCAGCTAGCCAGAGAGATGATGAGCAAAATAGAAGTCATGATTCGAGACTCTAGAGCAGAAACTGAGAAAAAAATAGATGAGCTCAAGACTGTGATAGAAGCCATGAAGACTCAGCATAAGAAAGACATGGAAACAATGAATGCCCAACAGAGGAAAGAAATGGAATCCATAAAACAGATTCAAACAGATATCCAGGAGATTAAAAACTCTATTGAAAGTGTACGAAACAGAATAAAAGATTGCGAAGATAGAATTTCAGATATAGAAGATAGGATAGCAGTCAGTGACCGTGAAAAAAGAGGTCTATTAAAAACAGTAAGGGATCATGAGAAATCAATCCAACAACTCCTAGACGATACAAAGAAAAATAACATAAGACTGATAGGAATTCATGAAAAAACAGGAGAAAACACAAATGATATAAAAAAGCTCTTCACAGAATTAATGACAGAAAACTTCCCAAACAGAAGGGAAGAATTAGACATACAGATAAGTGAGGCATATAGAACCCCAACTAGCCACGATCAAAAAAAATCTACACCTAGACATATAATAATCAAGATTCCAGAAATCCAACAGAAAAACAAAATACTACAAGCAGTAAGAGAAAAGAAACAAATCACATGCAAAGGGAAGCCCATTAGAATCACAGCAGACTTTTCAACACAAACCCTTAGGTCAAGGAGAGCCTGGAGTGAGGTATTCCAAGTCCTAAAAGAAAAGAATCTCCAACCTAGACTTTTGTATCCTGCAAAACTCTCTTTCAAAATAGATGGGGAAATAAAATACTTCCACGACAAAGAGCACCTGAGAAATTTCATGAACACCAAACCAGCACTGCAAGGAATTCTAAACAATATCCTAGAAAAGGACAACGAAATTCACAATAACATGAGGCCCAACAGACCAAATCAAATAGGCAAGGCAAGAAACTAAAAGGAGATGGGAGAAAAAGTAAAAAGAGTCAACAAATGGACAAAAACATGACAAGAATAAGTCAAAATATATCAGTTGTAACCATCAATGTTAATGGCCTCAATTCACCAATCAAGAGAAACAGATTGGCAGAATGGATTAAGAAGCAAAATCCAACAATATGTTGTATACAAGAAACACACCTAGTGCAAAAGGAAGTCCATAGACTGAAAGTGAAAGGATGGAAAACAATTCTCCATGCGTCAGGAGTCCAGAAAAAAGCAGGGGTAGCAATCTTATTCTCAGATAAAGTAAATTTCAAACCAAAACTCATTAAGAGAGACAAAGAAGGACACTACATCCTTGTAAAGGGAACAATTCAAGAGGAAGAGCTGACAATCATAAACATATATGCACCAAATATAAATGCCCCCAACTATATAAAACAAATATTAAGTAACATGAAAAACCAAATAAGCACTAATACAATTGTAGTGGGGGATTTAAATACCCCACTATCACAAATTGACAGATCTACTAGGCAGAAAATCAACAATGAAATAATAGAACTGAACCAAGCTTTGGAACACATGGACTTAATAGATGTTTATAGAGTATTCCACCCCCAAAAACCAGAATATACATTCTTTTCGGCTGCACATGGATCATTCTCCAAAATAGACCACATACTGGCTCACAAAACAGGTCTAAATAAATGCAAAAAAATTGAAGTCATCCCCTGTTTATTATCAGATCATAGTGCAATCAAACTAGACATCAATAGCACAAGAAACTATAGAAACTTCACAAGCACATGGAAACTGAACAACACTCTCCTAAACAATCAATGGATTACAGAGGAAATTAAAGAAGAAATTAGACAGTTTTTACAAATAAATGAGAATGCCAATACAACATACAGGAATCTTTGGGACACAATGAAAGCAGTTCTACGTGGAAAATTCATAACATTGAATGCCCACACTAGGAAAACAGAGCGGGCTCAAATAAACAACTTAACGATGAAACTTAGACTCCTAGAAAAACAAGAGCAAGAAAAACCCAAAGCTCGAACAAGAGAGGAAATTATAAAGATCCGAGCAGAAATCAATGCAATTGAAATTAAGAAAACGATACAAAAAATAAATGAAACAAAGAGCTGGTTTTTTGAAAGAATAAATAAAATTGACAAACCCTTAGCTAATCTTATCAAAAAAAGGAAAGAAAAGGCTCAGATCCATGCAATTAGGAATGAAAAAGGCGAAGTCACAACAGATCCGAAAGAAATCCAGAGGATCATGAACACCTACTTTGAGAACCTGTACTCTAATAAAATGGAAAACACAGAAGAAATGGACAGATTTCTAGATACTTATGAATTACCAAAGTTGAACGAAGAAGATAAAAACATTTTAAACACCCCAATCACAATCAGTGAAATTGAAAATGTAATTAAAAACTTACCAACAAAGAAAAGCCCAGGCCCTGATGGATTCACTGCTGAATTTTACAAGACATTTAGAGAAGAACTACTACCATTACTCTTCAAACTTTTCAATGAAATTGAAAGAGAAGCTATACTTCCAAATTCATTCCTGGAAGCAAGTATCACTCTGATTCCCAAACCAGAGAAAGATACAACCAAAAAGGAGAACTACAGACCAATCTCCTTAATGAATATAGATGCAAAAATCCTTAATAAGATACTAGCAAACAGAATACAGAGGATTATTAAGAAGATCATCCATCATGACCAAGTCGGATTTATTCCAGAGATGCAAGGGTGGTTCAACATACGAAAGTCAGTGAATGTAATACATTATATTAACAAAGTCAAGGACAAAAACCATATGATCCTCTCAATAGATGCAGAAAAAGCATTTGATAAAATTCAACACCCATTCATGATAAAAACCCTGCAAAAAATTGGAATAGATGGTCTATACCTCAATTTAATAAAGGCTATTTATGAAAAACCATCAGCCAACATCATATTGAATGGCCAAAAACTGAAAACCTTCATGTTAAAATCAGGAACAAGACAAGGATGCCCACTATCGCCACTTCTCTTCAATATAGTTCTGGAAACATTAGCCACAGCAATTAGACAAGAGAAAGAAATTAAAGCAATAAAGATAGGAAAGGAAGAAGTTAAACTATCATTATTTGCTGATGATATGATACTCTACATTGAAGATCCAAAAAACTCCACCAAAAAACTTCTAGACTTAATTGACAGATTCAGTAAAGTATCTGGATACAAGGTGAATACCCAAAAATCAATAGCCTTTCTATACACAAATAACAGACAGACAGAAAGAGAAATAAGGGAAAAAATTCCTTTTACAATAGCATCCAAAAAAATGAAGTATCTAGGAATCAATCTAACAAAAGAAACAAAAGATCTCTACACTGAAAACTACAGCACTCTGAAAAAAGAAATCGAAGAGGATATAAAAAAATGGAAAGATATCCCCTGCTCCTGGGTAGGAAGAATCAACATAGTGAAAATGGCCATACTACCGAAACTGCTATATACATTCAATGCAATGCCAATTGAAATTCCAACACTATATTTCACAGAACTAGAAAAAAGAATCCAAAAATTCATTTGGAACCACAAGAGACCTAGAATAGCAAAAGCCATTATAGGCAACAGTCACATGGCACCAGGTGTAACAATTCCCAATTTGAAACTATACTACAAAGCCACTGTGATAAAATCAGCATGGTACTGGCAAAGAAATAGGCCTGAGGATCAATGGAACAGACTGGAAGACACAAAAACAAATGCAGATGTACTCAGCTACCTCATCTTCGACAAAGGAGCTCACCATCCTCAGTGGAGGAAAGATAGCCTCTTTAATAAATGGTGTTGGAAAAACTGGATATCAACCTGTCACAGATTAAAATTAGACCCTTATCTTTCGCCATGCACTAAATTAAAATCCAAATGGATTAAAGATCTAAATATTAAAACAGAAACATTAAACTTGCTGGAAAGTAAGTTAGGCAGAACTCTGGAAGACATTGGTATAGGAAAAGACTTTATGAACAAATCCTCAGTAGCACGGGAACTAGCAGAAAGAATCAACAACTGGGATCTCATCTTACTAAAAAGCTTCTGTACTTCAAAAGAAACCATTAGCAGAACTAAGAGACAATCTACAATGTGGGAAAAAATTTTTACCAGCTGTACCTCAGACAAAGGACTATTATCAAGGATATATAAAGAACTCAAAACAATCAGTCCCCCCAAATATAAAGACCCGATCCAAAAATGGGCATCCGAAATGAACAGACATTTCTCATACAAAGAAGTGAAAGCAGCAAGAAAATATATGAAAAAATGTTCCACATCACTGGTCATTCGAGAGATGCAGATGAAAACAACACTGAGATTCCACCTCACCCCACAAAGAATGGCTGCTATCAAGAAATCACACAATAACAAATGTTGGCGGGGTTGTGGGGAGAAAGGAACCCTCCTCCATTGTTGGTGGGAGTGCAGACTAGTGCAACCACTATGGAAATCAATATGGAGATACCTCAAAGAGCTTGGACTGGAGGTTCCATTTGACCCAGCCATCCCTCTGTTGGGTATCTTTCCAAGAGAACTAAAAGAATCATATCACAGAGAAGTATGTGCACCCATGTTTATAGCGGCACAGTTTGTAATAGCTAAATCTTGGAAACAACCTATTTGCCCATCCGTTGGAAACTGGATAAAGAAGTTGTGGTTTTTCTATAAAATGGAATATTACTCAGCCATAAAGAGCGAGAGAATAGATTCATTCATAGGAAAATGGATACATATTGAAGATATACTCCTAAGTGAAATAAATAAGTCCCACATGTGTAAATACCAAATAGTTTCCCTGGTGTGAATATTCTGCAACAATGCATAAGATTCTAATAAGATTACTGACATTTAGAAATGGGAGGAAAGGAGCTAAAGGTGTAGGGAAGGTGTGATACGTAGGGGAAGAACAAAAAGGGAAAAGAAAAAAATGTGAGAGAATGAAAAGATGAAAATAAAGTGTTTGTAGATGGGGAGGGGAGGAGGGGGTGAAGGGAGGGCAGAGGTAAGGGGAAAAAAATGAGAATCAAGACTTGCCATGTAAAGGTACATGATCCCAACAATGAATGTAACTGTACTGTATCCCTAAATGTACCAATAAACTCAATAAAAAAAAAAAAGCCTAATTATAATATAAATATCAATTACCTATTCTATTGACTTTGGGCAACACCATTTGCAGTACTTTGCAAATACCTATGTGATTCTTTTCTATTAAACTTTATTGTTTGTCTTTGTTATGGATTTATTTCCCTTCTTGAGATAAAGACATCTTGAATTGTTTTGTTTTACTGTCCTCTTGTCTTCCATTTTTCTATCATGCATGTGTGTGTGTAGCTCAGTTCTGCTTAGGGGTTTTAGATATATGTATGTTCATATTAAGGATGGCTATTAGGGTGTCTGTGTATCAATGATATAAATACTCTATTATCGTATATGAGGTATGAGGAAAACATGGTAGATGCATAAATTAAAACTGTAATATGGTAGAAGACATGCTGTCATAGCCCTCTTGCTTCACACACACTTACCCCATGCTTCTTGCCCCTTTCGGAAGTAGTTCTGCAAGTCCTTTTTCATGTCACTATGAGGTGGGTCAGAAATATGCTGCCCACTGGTGCTTGGTGCCATCCAATGGAGTGGAAGCTTGGAAAAGCACGGCGCTGTGTCCTCAGCCACCTCAGCCACTGGATCTGGCGCCTTGTGACTCTGGCTCTTCCTCAAGGGCAAAATGAGTGAGAAAGGTAAAAGTCTGAATTGAAGCAGGACATCAAGACAGCCAGGGGAGAGGAGTCCAGAGCTGTTGTGGAAAGTGGCAAGGAGGCTGCCATGCATGGCACAACACGCTGCTCGCTTGTTGGCAGTGATGCTGGTGTAAGGCACCCACTCTAGTGCTGGTTGTGTAAAAGTGTACACAGGCACTTGTGTGCCCTTCACAGTGCTCGCTAATGATAGTAAATGATGTAAACTGGGAAACGTTACTGTTTTATACCGATACATTTTTAACTCCCACTTACCGAGTTCTATTCACACGGTTGTAGCATGTTATGCTGGTAGCAGCCTTGCACATCTTGTGTTTACCGCCGTTCTTCACTGTACTGAGACTGAGGTATACTGCATCACCTCCCTGCAGGCACTCCCACTGCCCAGCGGAGCTGTGTGTTTCACATATTTCTTCTCCAGTGCTGTTTGCAGGTTCAGAGCTGTGACATTTCTTTTAACACTTAACAAAAAAACATCAGATAAATCTTACAAAAATTTTTCTCCTCTAACTCATAATCAATATATTGAATGAAAACGCTTTTATACTCTGCAACATAGTTCACTTCCCTTAAACCTCAGTGACTTTTATTTATAGAAAATATCAGTTTTTGCAAAAATACAGATCTGTTGCAAGCTCTTTGAGGCTTTCACTTGTTACATAAAAACCGTAGTTAAACTTTTCCCACGCACCTCCAACACCAACATGTTCTCCACTTCTGGAGACGTTTCCTGTGTCTTCCCTCATGTCCCGGGGCTTGGTGCCTTACTTGGTGCCTCCTTATCACATACTTTCCGGTGAAGTGAGGACTAGGAAGGGTTCCACTGAAGGCTGGTGAGAGGGGAAATTCGCACTTGCCCAGGATGAGCAGAGCCAGGTTCCTGATGGACCGGTTTGGAAGGGAAAATACAAAAATAGGAAACAGTTATCATCAGAGAGCGGGCAAAGGCAAGCTGCTCATGAATGCGGCATCTTGCACAAACTGGAAACTTAACCCCAGCCCAGCCCAACAGTCTGGAGGGAGGATAGGGACTGTGGTGGAGCGAGATGCCCATGCTGGCTCGGGTGGGCACAGGGAGGGCTGAGGCCTCTGGGCCCTTTGTGGGTCAGGCTCGTTTCTGTGGCCTCTTCTTGCTTTCTTCGGAAGTCGGCTGCTGCTTCCACATCACCTTGTGATGCAAGTCCTGCTGGTGCCCCCACCCCACTCCCCTCGGGGCTCGCCCTTCTCACGGAGGCAGCTCTGTTCAGTGTTGCTTAGAGTCATCTCCTCACTATCCCTCAGATGACCTGTAATATTTGTTGTTTGTGCCTATGTTTTTGTTTTCTCAGGAGTTCTTAAAATTAATTCCTAATTGACAAATAAGACATATTTATCATGCACAACACAATGTCTTGAGATAAGTACACCTTGTGGAATGACCAAACATGTTAGTCAGTCCTGTGCACAACACTTGGGATAGCCCATCTAAATGAGGAAGGGTTTGCTCAGACTGCTGTGGGCCTGTAGTGAGGCAGTGTATAGGGACTGAGCACACAGTGGTGGAAACTGCCTGCATCCTGGTAGGCAGGAAGCAAGGAGAGGAAGAGGACCTCACTTCCTCCTCTAGGCCCTCCTCCTAAAGCCTCTACACCTGGCAATAGCACCACTATTGGTGCTGTAGGCTGGGCCCAAGCCTGTAGTCTGGGGCCTTTGAGAGACTTTCATCCATTCCCCAACACCAGGGCAAGGTCACTAGCACAGGGCCAGCCTCATGGTGAGTCTCTGCAGCATCCACTCAGACACTCTCTCCCCTGGTGATTTTTCAAGACATTGATATTAGCATTAGTCACCATGAGTCCAGTAGAGTGCTAGCTAGGATCTTGTGTCCTCTGACCAACACTCCCAGCCCTATACCAGCAGCCCCTGGTGACTACCACAGATCCTCTACTGTCAGGAACCCACAGTTTCAGACTCTGTGTGTGAGTGGGTGAGGCCATGCTGCCACTAATTTTAATGCTTGCTTGACTGTGGGATGTGCATTGGAAAGTGGATCTGCAGCTGACCCCACAGTCACAAGAATTTAAGAAATCATTACAATATATGAAAAATAATGATCACAAGTAGAAATACCTAATCTGGGAAATATATTCAGCTTATCTAAGAAAATGTGTTTGTTATGCCAACTAATGCACATCAAATGAGATCTCCAAGTTTAAGAAGAGAAAATTTTCCTGATAGGAAATATTTTGAATATACAAATAGCAAATGGTGGTCAAATGGTTATCATGAATAGGATTATATTTAAAGACTAATTATCTTGAAAGGCCAGCAAGAAGCTTGATAGGGTAGCAAAACACTTGATGTGTTGGAAGAGAAGGTGGTGCCCTTATTCTTAGAGAACAATGTGAATTAATGTAATCTTCTTCACGTTGGTTTGGCAGAATGATGAAGAAGTTTTAAAAAGACACATGCATTCCAGCATGCATACCTCTGATCAGGGTTTTCTGAAAATTCAAACTAAGGCCTCTAAGATGTGACACTTCAATGGAATAGGAAAATATTAACATCAACCTCAATATTTCACAATAGAATAAAAACTGAAATAAATTATAGAATACAGAATTATTGTGGACTTTAATGTGAAATAATTGACATTAGCACAAATACAAGAGCAAAATATATGCTTATTTCCATTTCAGTATATAACCCTGTAGAAGTTATATGACATACATTTTCCTCAGTATCATAGTGGTAACAGTTTTGCATTTGGGGGTAGCAGCACTGATTGAAAGGAACAATTAAACAAACAAATCTTAAAATTCGCTAATGTCTAACATGAGATACTTATATCCCTGTGCTTGGTGTTAGTATCTTTAAAAGCTCCAACACGTCTCTGTCTCCGGCATCCCACTTAACTGCCCTGCGTTCTCACCTCCTGAGCTGCTGTCCACCACCCTAGGCCTCGGCAGCTCTCAGTGCAGGCAGGCTGGGTGTGGTATTTGGCAGCCTGTGTGAGGGCCTGGGCAGCATTTTAGGTGACCTTGGCCAGTTCCCTCTCTGCAGTGCCAGGTGTGGCTGGGTCACATGGCTGACCTGGGTCTTGGTTTACACTCCAGATCCTGATGCAATGATGGGTTAGTTTCTCCTGCTCTTCCACCCCGTGTAAGGTTCTGTCAGAATATTCTCATGCTTTGACTTTGTCTTATGCCTCACATTCAGATGAACTTCCAGGTGTCCAACAGTGCTACTGCTTCCTTTGCTACCAGAGGTGCTCAGAATCCTGAGGTCACAGGTGTCCACCAGGTCCCAGCTGCTGGGTGGATTTGACTTTTGGAAATCACTGACCTAATCACAAGCAGGCTCCGGGCACTGCTCTACTCACCTTCTCTAAGAAACCCTAAGTTCCATACTATAGCTGCTCTGGGTCACTTCTTTAACTTTCAGTCTAAATAATCCTCATTGGCAAATAAGGACTCGGACCTGTGACCTGGAGGGGAGCCTGGTGTGCTCCAGTGTGTTGGAGCAACGGATCACAGGCTGTCGGGATCCTGTTTGCTCAGGTACGTGTGCCTGCCTGAGAGGCATAGCTGGAATACTTGGCATCTGTTCCACATTCCAAGGATGCGCTCAGATGTGTGCTCTCCTGGGCTATCCCAATACTATGAAATGGGCCATGCCACTGTAACCAGAGTCATCACAAGGAGTGCAAAGTGCAAACTTCTCATGCACTGCACTTTCCTCTGGACTCCTGACATTAGCTATCAAATGTCAAATCTTCCTCTCCTGGAAAAAGAAATTGACTAAGTTAAGGCCATAGGTGAGTAAACATGGAAGCACTTCATACTGGGGCTATGCTAGTTAGAACATCACTTGGAATCCAAGTTCTCGTCTGGAACTTGGCTTCTAAGAATTGGAAGGGAAAGCCTGCACAAAGAATGTTTAATTTACTCCATTCCAAAATGTGGCATACAAATACTATTTCAAGAAAGAGTTTTGATAACCTATAAACCTGGTCTTTTGAGCAGTCTTCATCATTAATCTACAATCCTTGCCTTTCCAGCCATTTTTGTACTTCTCAAAACTATATGCAAACACCTCAGCTGTTGACACTTATTGAGGTTTCATTTAAAAGCTTAATATATTCTATTTTCAGAAAGGGCTGCCCTGGAGTCCTTATTATGCTTAGAGGTGTCCCCTCTTCCACCTGGTGGCCCCAAATTTAAGTCAATAAAGACTTAAATTGCACATTTAAAAAATAGAATCTTAATATAACAATGGCTCTAAGTACAGATCAGAAAGCTGAGCTGAGCTGAGCCATATCCAAGTTTTACCTCAGCCAACCTGCATGGCAGCCCCAAGACAGAGTTACTAATTTTATGTGCATTAAGGAAGAGAGACTTAGAGAGAATTTTGGTAACTTGCCTTGGTAAGCAAAAACCTTTGTGAATTCTAAGATTTGATAAATTCCATAGCTCTAATTTGAACTAAGGTCGCTTAGTTTCCAAGTCCACCCACTATCTTAGGCACCACAGGGCAGTGTTTGTCAATGAAAACAAAACTTGGAGACATCAATGTGTTTCCCTCATGAGGGGGACTCTGTCTTCATTCCGCTCACCCCCCTGCTGTAGCTCACACAGCCTGAGGTCTCCAAGGTGTTGTTGAAGGGAGAGAGGGAAGGAGGGAAGGAAGGAGGGAGGGGGAAGGTGAGGAAAAGGGGCAGAAGTTGTTGAAAGGGGAGGTGGAAGAAGCAGAAGAAAAAGAGGGAAATGAAAGAAAAAGAGGAAGAGGAGGAGGAGAAGGAGGAGGAGGAGGAGGGGGAGGGAGGGGGGGAGGGAGAAGGTTGAGAGGGAATGGGAGAGGGGAGAGGGCTAGGGAGGTGGTTGCAAGGCCACTCCACGTTTCTTGGACACCCCCTTTCTCCTGTTGTGCGTGCACCCAACAAGTAGAATATCACTAATTTGTGCACAAGATCTCTTCTTGAGATGGGAGATGTGGTTAATGCCTGATTCTAAAGGAGAGATCCATACCTTTTCGAGAAAGAGGACATTAGCTCCATGGTGGCCAATGTCACTAGACCGCATTTAGGATCAATTATCAGTCCTCTGTTCCCCAGGGAATTACCCTATAAATTTCGATAGAAGAAAGGGTCTTTTTACTAAGTGGTATTCATTGTATTAGTATGCAGGAAAAGAAACTTTCATAATTTAGATTAATGACATCTGGTTCCAATTAGTGGTAGATTACTGGGTACACACTTTCTGCTTGAGGTAATGAAAACATTTGGGAACTAGAGGGTGGAGACAGTGGTGCAACACTGCCAGTGAACATTGAAATGCACGCTTACAACAGCCGAAACAGCAATCTTTGTGTTCTATCCATTTTACCCAATAGAAAGTCATCACAGCAGTCACCTTAGGTTCTCATTCTGTCAGAGGAAGAAGAGGCTAAAGTGGGGCAGCCTTTGACTCTGCTCACTGGCTCTTCAGGAAGGAGAGGGCTGGAGTGGTAAGGGACAATGCAAAGTCCAGGACTGGGAGCCAATCCAGTGAATGCTGAGTTCTCCTCCAAGAGGCAGCTCCAGCAGTACAGGTCTCTGGGCTGGTGTGGACAGGGTCTGGGCTTTCCTGCCAGTCTGGAGTGGCTCTGCAGGATTAGGAGAGCCAGGCCATAGACTGAGGACACAGTGAGTGCCTTCACCAGGCTGAGGGGACGGAGATGCGCAGATGGCAGAGCTGGGCTGTGAGCATGGTTGGCGGGTGGCGGGGTCCTCACCACTTATGGTTGTCCTCCTGACTCTGAGCAGCCCATAGGGCGACTCAGGGGCTCCAAGTGCAACCCCCAGGCCCAGAGTCACAGTGTGCCTGGCTGCAGCCTAGGGCATCTCAGAAAGAGACCCCAGAAGGGAGGCTCATATTCAGGGGCCTGGAACATGCGACCAAGGCCACCTGGGCACAGGGGATTGCTGCCCAGAATGCTTTAGAGTGCTGTCCCCACCACCCGCACAGCAACATGGACAACAACCTGAGCCTCTTTCTCCAGGGTCTGAGGCCCTGGGAATGCAGGGCTCCCTGCCTGCACTGTACCGGAGGGGTCCGGGCCTCCTGATAATGTCATCCCCTCAGGACAGTCAGTCACTGATCCATGCAGATAGGGAGAAGAGGCTGAACAGCTTTCCACTGAGCAAAGTTGATGAAAAAGAAAACTTAGAGCAGTATCATGGGAGAAGCCTGCCCAGACCTCAAGTGCCCCAGAAGGTGGGTATGAGCAGCCTTGGAGGAGAAAAAGAAAGTTTTGGGAGGTTGTGCCCAAGTTTTAGCCCCATTAAAAGTAGGGTTATCTGGGTTTTTCCTTACCACTCTGTAGTTCTTCATATATTGAGGATATGAGTCCTGTGTTGGATATACATAATACAATACTTCCCTCTCTGTGGCTTTTATTTTTATTCTCTTAAGGAAGTCTTTAATGAGTTTTCTTAAATTAATGTAATCCAGTCTATTATTTTCCCTTTCATGTGGTTATTCTTTTGCATGTCTTGTTGAATATTGGCGTTTCATATTGACTTGAAGATATTTTAAAGATTTTTACAGTTTGATCAATGATGTTTCTGGAAGAGAGAGAGAGAGAGAGAGAGAGAGAGAGAGAGAGAGTGTGTGTGTGTGTGTGTGTGTGTGTGTGTGTGTGTGAGACATCACATGCAAGCCAAGAGTAAACTGTTTTCCTAAGAATGCCTCCTGTGCACTGTGCCCTAAGGACCTCTGTACAAGGGTGACAGAAAAACATTGTGAATGTTTAAATTTTAAAAATTTATTCTAGTAAAAGACATTGCCATTAACCGCCCTCAAAACGCTCCCCCTCACTTAGAACATGTAAAACTCCTCATTCTTGCCACTTTTAAAGTAGTTCTGGCAGTTCTTACTTGCCTTGGATTTATTTGCTGCACATCTGACACGATGCTAGCTGGAATGCTGTCTTGGGACTGGCTCCTCTCCTGTCGCTCCGGTAGCTGCTTCACCACGTGCTGAGTTGTATGTTCTGCTCTGGCAGTCACTCTCTCCCTGCACTAGAAAACCCATGTAGGTTACAAGGGTGTCACACTGGGGGCCAGGAAGGCCATGTGGTCTTTGGAGGTATGGGCTTCCTTTCCCACCTGTGCGGGAGCCACTGGAGTGTTTTGAGTGAGAGCATCTTGTCACCCACTTGCATTTGAAGGGAGCCGAGGGGGATGCTAAGGAGGTGCGGCATATGAGAGGTTAAGAGTAGAAACTGCGATCAGTCAGGAGATCCTGCTAATAACTCATGCTGAGGATGCCACTGGCCCGAGGAGGTGTGGTCCTGAGGAGGAGTGGGTAGGTTCTGAAGAGACCGAGGCAGAGTGGTGGGGCTGGTGTGGCTGGTCACAGAGCCGCTGTTACCCCAGGAGGTGCACAATTCATCTTCACTGAAGGGGTAAGGAAAAGACACCTTTGAATCTGCTCTTCATCATAACCTGAAATATCCTTGAAGTCTGGGGTCTTCACAGCTCCCCCCAGGATGAAGGGAGAGAAAACCCCTTTCAGGTAACTGCGCAGATGTGCACTGTTAACCACTTGACCAGTGCTCCTGTCCTTCCCAGCCACCATGTCTGACCGGGCCCACAACCAGTGACCACTCTGTTGGCTGAGGAGACAGCCAGCCAGAAGGCTTGGGCACTCAGGAGCCACAAACATTTCTACCGGATGGGAGAGTCGGGAATCGGTGCACGCAGCAGCGACAAAGTGAGCTCAGTGGGAAATCAAGACCACAGCAGATGCCCTGCTGTGTGAGGGTTGCCAGGGCTTTGGCGGAGAGGAAAGGAGCACGGCCATTGTCTGTGGAACAAAGACGAATCTGGCCAACACGAAGAATGGGCAGCTCCTGGTTCTGAGTGTCTCATTCAGATGCCTGTGTGTGGCGAGTACAGATGAAGGCTGAGTGGGGGGCCAGGGCTCCAACCTGACCACTAAGGCTTGTCTGGGACACCAGCTGCTGAAGCTGACTGGAGTCCAAAGAGCTGGACCCAGAGAAAAGGAGATCCCTGGGCCAAGGCCGGCCTTCTCGTTTTTTATTTCTGTGTCGCAGAATGGCAGAACTGACTAATGGCAGGATTTGCAATTTTACTTCTTTTTCTTGTTTCTGCTTTGTGGCAAGTACAGCTTCCTTCAAACTTTCTGCAGGCCGACTTGACAGAGTTGTCCAGAATGAGCTCTTACAAGGTGGGGCTGATGTGGCTGCTTTCATACTTAGGAAAAAAAATGTCTTCTACACACATCAAATATATCAGCATGCAGTGTGAGCAGTGTTTGTCAAAGGGCTAAATTTGGTGACATAACAGAAAAGGAGGGAGCAAGATACTTCATGCATATGAATGCCAAAGATATGAGGACCCAAACCAAACACGTACTCACTGAGTTTCCCCTCCTCTCGCCTCACCTCTCCTCTTCCCTCCCCCTCCCCTCCTCTCCTCTCCCCTCCCCACCTTGCAGGCCTCTCAGTCCCCTCCCTCCCTTTCCTTCGCTCTTTTTCTGTCACATCTATGTATGTGATATAAGATTGTGCCTACACACACACACACACACACACACACACACACACATCATCATCATCATCATTATCATCATCTCTTCTAATCTGGCATAGAATGTGAAGCAATTTTCAATGCATTTAATTTAGTTACACAAATACCTGACTAGGGTAGTGAATAGCAAGTTCTCTATGAAGAAATTAAATCAATTCAATAGGTCCAGGGTGATTTAATAGTTGGGCTCAGATATAGTGAAGTGCTTGGGAATTTCATTCCTCTATGCTAAAATTAATTTATTAAGAAATAGTTGAAAACAATCATGGTCTATGTGAATTTCTGTTTCAAAGTGCATCCAATAAATTCTGGGACCTCTGAATTATTTTTAAGTCAATTTTATGCTGTATTTTATTCTATTTGGTACTAGGGATTGAACTCAGGACCTTGCATTTGTGAGGCAGGCAGAGTGCCGCTGAGCTAAATCCTTGGCCCTATGATGTATTTTATTAAAGGAATTTCATGGTTGATTTTGGTTGCTTTTTGTTTTTGCTTTGACACATTGAAGTCATTGAAGCCTAAGATTTGTTGACCAGTATTTTACTGCATGCCCTTTAAAGTGGGAGCCAACAGTAAACTCAATCAAAGTCTCCAATATGTGGACACCTCCTTGGAATAGGACAGATCACTGAGCACCCTCATTCTCTTGTTTTCTTCATACAAACTGGACCCAGCTCAGAGACAGGGCCACCAGGCTTTGAGTGTCCATTGATCCCAGGGTCTAGAAACCTGGGGACATGGACACATTGTCATTTCTAAGAGGAAAGTGTGCAGCCAATCCCCTGCTTATCTACTGTGCCACTTACACAGGGAGGAAGAGGAGGAGGAGGGGAGAGAGAAGGAGAGAGAGAGAGAGAGAGAGAGAGAGAGAGAGAGAGAGAGAGGAAGAAGAAGAGGAAGAAGTGGAGGAGCAAAAGAAAAATGGAGGAAAGAGACTAAAGAGACTTCGAAAGTGAGTTTTGGTGTTACCACGGTACCAAAGCAACCCCACCTTCCACATGATGTATAGATCCAGTGCAGTCCTAACAGAGATACTAGAAAACTGCTTTGTGGCTATCTACAAACTGACTGTAAATGGACTATGGAAATGTGCTGTCTTCACTTTCTGTACAGTATTCAACAAATAAGGGAGATATTCAACTTTATTATAAAGTGAGCTTTGTGTTGGATGATTTTGCCCAACTGCAGCTTAATGTAAGTGTTGTGAGAACATTTCAGGTAGAGAAATGTTTTTTGAGCTTAGGGTATTTTAATTTGTGATGGGCTTGTCAGAGCTCCCTTGTAAGTGGAGGAGTTTCTGCAGAAGATAAATGTTTCTATCTGTTCTCTGCTGCTTCAGGAGCCCGAGGAGTGGGGTGGGGGTTGCCCACTGCTGAGGACAAGGAGGCTGGGCCTCTCCCTTCCAGTACTGGGAACCTCACCGTCTTTATGGTGCCTTTATCTACACTCTTACCTGCATTCCTTCCCAGATGATGTCATTCACTTGCCCCAGTGTCACGTAACATCTGCAAGGCGACACTGCATCAATTTATGATTCCAGTCAGGTTGTCTCCCACACTTTGGGTCACAATCCCCTTTCGGGTGTCAGATAAGAATTTTATACTTAGTCCCTGAAGACTAAAATATTCATCTTCTCCCTGAAAGCAGCTCCTCCTGAAACATACACATCTCTGCTGATAAGAGATCCATCTTTTTGGTTGTTTAGGTCAAGATGTGCTTTATTTGTCTTCCAAGCTCTCAAGAAGCCTTTCAGGGATCTCTCCAGAAACCTCTCTTGGTCTTCAGGAAGTCTCTCAGGGACCTCTCAGGAACTCATGCCAGAGTCTCCTCAGGAAGCCTCACTAGGTCTCTCTTCAGAGAGTCTCTCAGGGACCTGTCAGAACTCTCATCACAGTCTGTTCAGGAAGACTCACTAGGTATCTCTTCAGGAAGTCTCCTGGGGATCTCTCAGGAAGCCTCGCTGGTCTCAAGTTTCTACTAGTGAACTGAAAAAAATAGTAATCATTCTTGAAAAAAAGGGAGAGAAGTCATGAGCACAACAAAAAATATAATGACATCCTAGAAAGAGAGAAAACATAGAGTGGAAATGATAGAGAAACCAGGGCAGAATTCTTTTGTAAATATAAATTATCCCAATGTTAAAACAATTTTAAGAGTTTAAGTCAGAAATTATATGAAATTTTCAGAATGCAAGGTTAACACAAAAATCAATCATTTTCTTATATACCAGCAATGAACAAGTGGAATTTGAAATTAAAAACATGTCACTTACATTAATATCTGAAAAATGGAATACTTAGATATAAATCTAACAAAATATATAACAGATCTGTACAAGAAAATCCACAAAGCGCTGATAAACAAAATTTAAAAATAAATTAATGAAAAATATTCTATGCTCATGGAGAGGAATATTCAATATTCTCAAGAGTTAGTTCTTCCAAATGATATTCAGAGTCAATGAAATCCCAACAAAATACTAGAAAACTACTTTGTGGAGATCCACAAACATTGCAAATGGAATATGGAAAAGAAAGATTCATAAATAGCCAACCCAGGATTGAAGGAGGACAAAATAGGGAGCTTAGTACTCTCCAATTTTAAGCTTTATTATAAAACTACAGTAAATCAAAACAGTAAAGTACTGGTAATTTAATAAACAAATATATCAGTGGGACAGAGCTTCAAAATAAACCCACATAAATAAAAACCAACTGATCTTTGACCAAGCGGTAGGGGCAGTACAAGTAATAAATACAATCTTTTCATCAGGTGGTGCTAGAACATCTGGACACTTCACAGTCCTTATACCTGCCATGCAAATTAGCTAAAAATGGATCCTACATCTAAGTATTAAAGACAAAGCCATAAATCTCCTAGGAGATAACAAAGGAGAAAATCTTGACATTTGGATACAACCCTGAAAGCATGATCCATGAAGAAAGGAATTCACAGGATGGCTTCCTTCAAAACTAACAACTGCTGCTCTGTGCAAGGTGAAAAGAGTGAGGATACCAGCTGCAGACCAGGAGAAATAGCTTGCAAAAGACACACCCGGTAAAGGACTGTCATCTAAAAAATTCAAACACTCTTAAAACTCAACACTAATACATAATCAAATAAAAAAAAAAAAACAACAGGCAAAGACCTGAACAGTTTAACAAAGGCCATAGGGAAGGAGCCAGCAGAGGTGAAGATTCCCCACCACACACATCATCAGGAAAACACTCAGTGACATAGAAGTGAGACTCCACCACCACAGACAGTGTCCAGGCTCTGGCACGCTGACCTCACTGGGCCATGAGGACAGACCCACACGAGGGAGGAAGTGAGAGAGCAACTTGATCACCTCAGAAGACACTTGGCAATTTCCTGCAAAAGTAAGCAGACTCTTACCACAAACCCAGCAGCCATTCTTCTAGATTTTTACCAAAAAGATTTAAAATGCAGCCCCCAGTCCTGCACACAGTTGTTCCCAGCAGTTCTGTCCTTTATTGTCTATGGACTTAGAGGGCGGATGGATAAATATACCATGGTAAGTGCAGACAATGGCAGATTACTCAGAGCTAACAGAAAATGATCTGTGAAGTCACAAAAAGATATGTGGAAACCTTAGATAGGCATCACTAAGTGAAATATTAGAAGTATGCAGGCTGCACAATTACAACCGTGTAGTATTCTGAAAAAGGCGAACTTACAGAGACAGCAAAGAGACGGGTGGTTACTAGAGGTCAGGGTAGAGGAGGGAAGCATAGAGCACAGGAGAGTTGGGGGTAACTGGAGATTGAGCCCAGGGTTTTCACACTGAGCTAAATCCCTGGGCCCTTTTTATTTTGTAAGAAGATCTCCCTAAATCTCTCAGCTTGCTCAGGCTGGGAAGGAAATTGTGATCCTCCTGCCTCAGCCTCTGAGTGCTGGGATGACAGGTGTGTACCACTATGTCTGGCTCACACAGAGTTTTTAAGGCAGTGAAAGTGCCCTGTGTGCTGTTAAAGAGGTGGATACATGTCACTCAGAGCCTGATGCCTGCAAGCAGAACAACAGCAGGAATAATGCCTAATGCACCCACTGGCTTCAGGTGACAGTGAGGCGTCAGTGTGGGCACCTCAACTGGGGAGATCTTTACCTGGGGGTGACTGTCCACATGTAGGGTGGGGCATCTGGGAAATTGTCAGAATCAAATTTGCTCTAAAGGTAGTATCTTAAAACATGATGTCAAGAAGTATCACTATAAATTTTTTTATTAAGACAATGTTACACAGCAGGAGACATTAAAATACAGATTTATACTGGATAACCTAGGAAACAGGGTTGGGATTCAGCAAGTCTTTCCATTTCCAGTGCACACCCTTGTGATAGCTAAGAATGTTCATCTACAGATCGGTATACACTGCAAAGCAATTTCAGTCTTAAAATGTTTCTGAAACAGAGCTATCTGCAATGTGTGGAAAATAATTGAAATACAGGTAAATATAATTGATCTTTCACATTCTTATTTTATGCGACCAAGAAAATTTAAATTGTTTACACAAATAATATGTTATAAATGAATTAAACAATTGTTATGAGCTTTACTTGTCATATATCACCACATTAGATCCAATTATGGATTAAAGGGGTAATAAATAAAAATTCCTTGGATAACTTGAACAGTTTTAATAAAATGTTCACCTTGCTTCTATTGTCTAATCTGCTGGGATTTTATATTGCTGGCTTATTCTTTTTTTTCCCTAACTTCATTAAGATATGTGGACAAATAAAGTTTGATTACATTTTTGCTATACAAAGTGATGTTTGGTACCTGTATATATTGTGAAATTGTTAAATCAAGTTATTAACCTACCTATCATCTTACATGCCATTTTTTTGTGAGAACATTTAAGATCTTATTGCTTAGCGATTTTCAAATATTTAAGGCTCTTCAAGCTATTAATGCTTTTATTTTATGTTACACTGAGGTTCCTGAACTTCAGCTTAGATAGATATTTAAATACAGCAGTTCAATAGCATAATTCAGGGAGTCTAACTTCTGAAACTTACATGTCTTTAAGCAGTAGTTTTTATGTAGTGGAGTAATAATTCGTGCATTTATCTTTCCCTTTTCTTTGACTATATATTATCTTTCTTCATTTAAATTTGAAGTGTGGCAGTACACGTATTCGTTAAGTAGAGGTCAAGGTCTCTCAGCTTGCAGACTGAAGGCACATTTATAAATTTATATGTGTTTCTCTACAATGTCCACCAAAAGGTTCTGTGTTCAGAGTGGGGCTCTTGGAAGGTAATTGGAGCGTGAGTTGCTGGCTTCACGAGTAGAATGATCCGCTGAAGAATCCATAGCAGAATGGGCTGTTAGGAGGTGGGGCCTGGACAGAAGAGGTGGGTCACTGAAGCCCATGACCAGGAATTGCGCATTTCCTCCCCTGCTCCTCCCTTCTTGCTCCACTTCCTGATCACCATGAGGTGAGCAGCTTTCTTGGCTAGACCCTTCCACAACACCCTTCCTGCCTTGGAGCCAGTGGACTATGAACTGAAACCATGAGTGAAAATACACTTCTCCTCCTTTAGGTTGTGGGTATTTTCTATTTTGTCCAGTGATGAGACAGGGACTAATATATATAAACTATATTATATATAGTTTATATTATATATATGTAATTTCTGACAGATGCAAGGAACAAATTTATTTCGTTAAGAATATCCACAAATTGATGAGAAAATGTAAGTTATTGGATTTATGATTCTCCCCTTTTATTTATCTCTTTAAAGGCAATAAATGATAGAAAGAGGGCATTGACTCTGAAGTAGGAACACAAATGTTCCAGTATTAATTTTAATCATGGCTTGAAAAGTTTGAAATGTTCTAACTCCTCCCCTCCCCAGATTCTGCTTGGATTCCCTTACCTACCCAGCATTCAGGTTTACTTCTCAATGTTGAAATATAATCAGAGACCAAGATTGGAGAGAGGAAGGTGCCTTTCCAGGGACACAGATGTTGTCTAGAAGCTGATTTGGACAAGATGTGACTCATTTGAGAAACAAAAGCACTTTTAAACTCAGCTTGATACATTCAAAGAGCTAAATTGTTTTAACAATTGAGATATAAGTCTTATACCATAAAATACAAATGTTCATTTAATTTTTTTTTTTTTTTGGTACCAGGAATTGAACTCAGGTCCTTGCTCTTGCAAGGCAGGCCACTGAACCACTGAGCTAAATCCCTGGTCCTTAAAATTTTTTATTAGTACATGTTTGCAATATTGAGTGAATCATTCGTTCCGGGGAGTTGGTATCTTTGAAGTGTGTGATTTGGTGGTTTTTAGGACAGTCACAAGTTCTGCAAGTTTAACCACTATCTAATTCTAGAGCATTTTCATGAGCCCTCAAAGAAATTCAGTCATTCCCCATTCCTCTCCTACCCTGTGGAGAGCATGGATCTGTTTTCTGTCCATTTGCCTATTCTGAACATATTTTATACAAGTACAATAAATATGTGGAATTTACTTATATTTCACATGAACAGAATGAATTTTATATAAGTAACATCATCTTTTGTGAATGGTTTCTTTCACTTAACAGAATTTTTAAAAAGTTTACTCACATTGTATCTTGAATCACTACTTAATTTCTTTGTGTAGTTGAACACTATTCCATTGAGTGGATATAAGATATTTTGTTTATCCATTCATCTATCAGTGGCTGCATGAGTCCTTCCCAATATTGCACTACTATGAGCACATCATTTTTTATGTTGCAGTCAGCAAGGTAGGGGAGGTCCAGTTTCTCCATATCATTATCAGTGGTTGGTATTTTCAATTTTTATTTTTAGATTTTTTTTTTTCAGTACTGGGGATCAAACTGAGGACCTTGTGCTTGTGGGCCAGTCACTGTGCCACTGAGCTAAATCCCCAGCCCTCAATTTTTCTTTTTACAATAGCCATTCTTTATAATATGAAAATGAAATGTCTTTGGTTTTGATTCCCTTAATGACTAGTTGTGTTGATGGTGTTTTTATATGTATATTTGCATATATTCATTGAAGAAATGTCGAGTCAAGTTTTTTCTCAGTTTTTAATTGGATAATTTGTCTTTTCATTGTTGAGTTATAAGAACTCTTCCAGTGTTCTGGATACAATTCTTGTGACAGCTACCTGAGTTTGGTAGGAAATACTTCCTTTTCTTCTTGTTTTTGGAAGAGTTTCTGAAGAACTGGTGTTAATTATTCTTTAAACATATGTAGAATGCAGCAAGCAAGCCACCTGGATCTTGGATTTTTCTTTGTTTGCAGTTTTTTTACTTCCTCAGTCTCTTTGTTGTCCATGAAGAGTATGTCTCTCCAGAGTCAGGAGAGTGGTGTGTTTTTTTCAGTAAATATGTCCACCACATTAGAATAATTGCTTGGATCATTTCTTTATAATCCCTTTTTTCTGTAGAATGGATAGTACATTCCCTCTTTCAAGTAATTTCCGTATTCTCTCCTTTTCACTAGTTAATCTACCCCAAAATTTGTCAAATTTGATCTTTTTCTGACTTTTTGGTACTGGGGATTGAACTCCAGACCTTGTACTTGCAAGGCAGGAGGCAGCCCCACTGAGCTAAGTCCCTGGCCCAATTTTGATCTTTTTAATGACTCACTTTTTGGTTTTCTCAACTGTTTTTCTATTGTTTATTTAATTCATTTCCATTTTGATCTTTATTATTTATTTTCTTTTGCTTGTGGTAGGTTTGGTTTGCTTCTTTTTTAACCAGTGTCTTAAGGTAAAAAGTTGGGTTATGGTTTGAGAAACTTCTTCTTTTTATAATTTAGGGATATAGAGCTGGAAATTACCCTCTGACTATTGCTTTAGCTACATGCCATACATTTTTTAAATTTTGTGTATTTCAAATGAATTTATTTCAAAATATTTTCCAACTGCCTTTTAATTTTTGCTTTTTGTTTTTGGAAAGTTTCATTATGATGTGTGTAGTGGCAGGGCACTTTCATTTTTATATGAGTTGAATTCATTAAAATCCTTGTCAATGTTCATGTTAATATTTTTAAAATTAAAATTAAGTTTATGGCAATTATATTTTTCAATATTGTTTCTGCTCATTTCTCTGGAATTCCCTTCTGTTTGTATTGTTATACTTGATGAGATACCAGAGTTCGTTGAAGCTCTTTTAGTTTTCATCTTTTTTTTTTTTTTCTGGTTTTCACTGGTTTTTCAAAAGAGGAAGTTTTTCCTGTTTCTGCTATTTTCATTGATATCACTCACTAAACTCAGCTTGGATTATTGAAAATGTACAATTAGTTATAAATGTTCATAGATTACCCTGTCACTGCATTATTCTTTGTATGAAGCCATAGCTTTAGAGACCCTGTTTTTTTTTTTGGTACTGGGGATTGAACTTGGGTCCTTGCGCTTGCAAGGCAGGCCACTGAACCTCTGAGCTAAATCCCCAGCCCTTTAGAGACCCTGTTTTTTTTTTTGGTACTGGGGATTGAACTTGGGTCCTTGCGCTTGCAAGGCAGGCCACTGAACCTCTGAGCTAAATCCCCAGCCCTTTAGAGACCCTGTTCATGAAGTCCTGGTATTTGAAACACTTCAATAAGATGATAAATGAGCACCATAATGGAAGCACATGGTCAGAATCGGTGAACTTGAGACTCAGCATTTTTGCATACTTCTCGTCCGACCTCTCCCGGACAGGTGCATTGGAACGACACAGGTCTAGAGTGCCGGGAAGTTACTGTCCCAGCCCTGAATGAACAGGGTGAGACTCAAACACTGAACCACCACTGCAGGTCAAGATTCTTTTGAGATTTGATCTCCGCTTCCTGTTGTTATGTGACCCAGCATAGGACAGAGAGTTTTAAATTGTTTGTTGCTTTGCTTATAAATGAAAACATTCATACACAGGCAGAGGGAGAGAGAGAGTGATAAAAATAAATAGCAGATATCTTTAGGTAGGAAAACTAAAACATACTTTCAGAGGTTCTTCAGTTCTAACATAACATCTAATATTATTCTAGCTGTCAAATAATTTTGACTTGTTCAAAGAAAGGGATTAACTACCTGGATACAGCGGGATAAATAACACAGTTGTCTTCAATTTCCCACCCTGCCCCCAGCCTCCTGGCGGACACACCCAGAGATTATATGTGACATTTTTCTCCCATTCAGTCTTTTGTATCAGTTCCTGAAAAGGGGAAAACTGAGCTTACCACTGGAGGAATGGCATCATTCTTTTTAGGTGATTTGGCTTAAACCCCATTTTTAAAAGCAGTAAATTTAACAGAGGCTCAGAGAAGTCTGTGCCTAGACTCATCCTGACACCTGTGACCACACCTTATTTCAGGTGTATGTTCCAGGTATGTGTCGGGTGTGGCATGCAGAGTCAATTTCAGTTAAAATCATGAATTATATGTTCCCAGCTTTCTCTTTGTTGCATTATTTTCTTCTTATTATTGGAACTTCCCTATAACTGAGCATTTCTCTCCTTTCTTTTTCATTAAAATTTTTCAGGAAAAAAGTGATAAATCCATCAGCCTCACAAAAGAACTGAAGGATCAGATGATACAAACACATCTTTCATGAATGGTTTAAGTTTTAACAAGAAGTAAAACCTTGGTCTGCTAATAGATTTGGTGCAAAAGAATGGCAGGCCAGAGCAAAAGTGTCTGTCTTATTACTCTGGACCCAGGTCCCATTTATGGCAGACGTGGGAGCTGGGAATCTCCTGTCTGCATGGCCTCTTCCCACACTCTCCTTCCCAGAGAGCAGCACAGGACTTACATTAGGCAGCCCTTCAGCCAGTCAAGCAGTCCTCCGCATGTCCTCAGGACTGTCGTCTTGTTTTCATACCATTACAAGATATGTGGTATGTTTAGGACGAACTCTGTTTATTCTTACTTTATTAAATCTCATTCAGTTCTAATTCAATAACCTGCATGTAAGACCAATTCTTTCCTTCTGAAGTGGTTTGTTTCTTCAGCCATGATTATCTCTTTGTTACTATTTCTACAATGCTCTTGAATCGCTCTACTTTTTTGATTTCCAGAAATTTTATCTCTTTCTATTATTTGCTCTATATTCTGCATGCTACCTTGCACTGTATTAGCCTTATCCTAAAGTTATGATAGAGAATGTCATGTAATACATCGACCTTTCCACTACATTGACATAATTTAATATTTGTATATTTAATAATAACCTGTACTTTTCAGATTAGTCCTGTAATTTGTTTTCATGTCTTCATATCACTTTCTTTTTCTTAATTCCCACAGATTGTTTTCCTAGATGATATATGAAAATTTTCATACTCACAAAAGGCCATCTGACAGTAAGTATCTTACTATTTCTTGGGTATGATTATGTAGTTTTAATAGTTACTCTTTGTTCCCTCCTCCTTTCCATCCTAAAGGAATAAAAGCCATTTGTTTCTAATTTTAACAACTACAGCTTGACCAAATAAATTTACTTTTCCTTTAGAATTTTGATGAATCTCTTCCTATATACATCAAATTCCCTGCATACTGTCTTTATTTTCATTCCACTTTGCTCTTTCTTAGGTTCATGTGTTCCTTTAAAACCTTGATATATATTTGTTTCAAAGCTCTTATCTATCAATCCCATTGTCTCTGTTATTTCTAACCACATATTTATTCACTGAGTTTCTGCTGGTTATCAACACTAGTTTCCTATCTCTTCATATTTGGCGTTTTAAAATTAAGTGCTGTGCACTGTGAATGCCACATTTTAATGTCTAGATTTTGTTATCTTTTAAAAGAGTACAGAGTTGTTTTGGCAGGGCTGTTAGCTGGAAACTAACTTCAAGACTCTTCAACATGCTCTGTTAAGGCAGGATTAGAGTAACTCTGTGCTCAACACTTTTTAACTCACTCTCCAGGCTTAACATTTCCAGGCTCTCTTCCGAATGCCTTTGGTATTTCATGAGTGAGTGTTCTACACATAGGCTGGTCAGAGATTGACTGCACATACTCCAGTGATTGTTCACTGTGGTGGATTAACTAATGGTCAGCCTGGCACACCCAGCTGAACTGGATCAGCTTGGTTCTGGGCATGGAAGACCGACCTGAGAATTTTTACTGATGGCATAAGAAAGAACTGGAGGGGAAGATCATTTGTTGTTGATTTTCTTGGAGAAGCTTGTTGTGGCTTGTTTTCCTGATATGAGCTCAGCTGTTCTCACATTGTCAGAGGAACTCAGGTCCTTTCTGACACTGGGAATGCCTGCTGTTCTCCTCAGGGGAGCCTTGATTTTCACCTTGATCGTTGCTTCCCCTTGCAGATCCCTTAGCCCGGTGACACAAATCCTTCACCTTGCTGGAGCAGGCTTTCTATCGTCTATCCCCGACCTTTGGGCTTTCCCAGTGCAGATTTTCAATATGGATTTGCATGAGACATTGCTGTGGGCTCCTGGCCACTGGCTAGACTCATGCAGGACATTGTCTTGGGCTGTAGGCCTTCAGCTAGACTCATGCAGGATATTGCTGTGGGGTCCAGGCCCTCAGCTGGATTTCCCAGGTCTCTAGTGTGTGGATAGGTCCTTTGGAATCCTCTGCTTTGACTTTAGGGGTGAATATTATAAAATAATTCTGTAAATTATGTGTCCTTTATTAAATATATTCCCTTGCAAACCCTGACTACAACATTCACTTTTGCTTCCTAATAGGTTTTTCTTTTCCCCATGTTTTTGTCTAGTCCCAAGAAATCATACTTCCCAAATGCATAGCTCAGTATCCAGCTAAAGCTCTTTCTCTGTATTGCTCACCCTTTTCCAATACTTTTTACAAATTCCAGCTATGTCAGATTCATTGCTCCCCAGTCTCTGTTTCCTCCACTTGGTAGGGCCATCATGTTCCATCTTGGTCTCTCTCCTTGTGCTATAAATCTTTACGGTGTTGAATGTTTCCATCCATGAACATGGTATATATCTTCATTTGCTAAATTCTCTTTAATGTTTAGTATTTCCTAAAAGTTTATATATCTCTTATTAGAATTATTCATTGACATTTTATAGTTATTTTATATTGAATTCTTCTTTTTCCACATTTCATTTTTAAAATAATTTAAAATTCATGGAACACTTTAAAGTTACAAAAAATAACAAAATAATATAAATAAATCCTATTCAGCCCAGACTTGACAATTTTGGGCACTTTCTCATGTCTATATTTATTATATTTACCTGTATGTTGATATACAGATCTAGCTCAAAATTTCTTTGAAACATTTAAGAGCAAATTGCATATAGCACATATATATTTATTACATAAAATTAAATGTGTATTCTTAACAACATATTTAAAATATTTAGTTTATAATATTTAGAAATAGTCTTAATACTTTAGTGGAATTATAGTCTATTTTATAGTTTCACCTCCTGTTGCAATAATTTTTCTTTATGGCAATGATATTTCCCAGCATACAGTGTAGTCCAAAGTTGTGCAGTGCATGTTGTTGTATCTCTTTGGAATATTTTTATTGAGAATTGCTAATTGTTCATGCCATTGATAATTTTCAAGAACACATGACAGCTATTTAATAAAGCAAAGCTCAACTTGAGTTTTTCTGAAGCTTCCTTATGATTAGATCTAGGTAATAATTTTCTATGACACTGTATTATTGATATGATTCTGCAAGATACACATACTAATAATCCTTTACCTATTTCTTATGTTAATTTTGATTATTTGTAAAAAGCTTGCTTATGACTTAACTGCTTATTTACTACTTTTATTTCTATAATTCATAAATAATAAACTGTTATTAATTTACCAGTGAATAAATGAAATGATATTTTTCTTCCAGTTTTTCACTTGTATTCATATCTTTTTTCTTTTTCTTATATTACTGCAAAGGATGCATAAATAAGGCTATTAGTGACAAACATACCCTTCCTGTTATAGTTTGAAAACATCTCTCTCCCTTCTCCTTTCTTCCCTTCTTTTTATCCTTGCTTCCCTCCCTCCCTTTTCTTCCTTTCCTCTGCATTTTCTAATTTATGAATTTATTTAGTTTTTAATGAGTCTACATTGTTAAGTATATTTTTCTTGTAAAACACATTTCACTTAAGTTTCAGTTTTTTCAGATTTGCAGCCAGGGATGCTGCATGGGGCTTTAGGTAGCAGTCCTTCTGTGTCTTGGTCTGCAAAAGCACACATAGAGTGTCAGGCACTCTTCTAGACAGACTTTTTGGAACTTCCAGGCACAGTTGGCAGTCATGACCTGTCTCTTCCAGCAGGACCCATTTGCTGGAAATTTTTCAGGATCAAGAACTGGGACTTGGGCTTGTTGGTTTGGTGTTAGGAAAGTGACTAAAGTCAATAAATAATGAAATGACCCCAAACCACTACATTTTTATGATTGTAAAGAAACTTCAGCAATAGCGATCCACTTTAAGACCCCTCCAAAAATTTCTAAAGCTGCTGCAGAACTTCTGCCAAGGCCAGATGGAAAAGCCTGTGTTGCTGGCAGCCCAGGTTGAGCACAGGTTCATGCCCATGGAGCAGGTGCTCTGTCGGGCTAGAGTTCCTCTTCATCAGATGAAAGCACATTAGCCTCCTGCGATGTTGTCCTGTACCTGCAGGTGTGCTCACTTCTGTCGGCAGGCTCAGGAACTTCAGTGAGGGCTCTTGCTTCCACAATAAAACAACTTCAGGGAAAGAGGTGATGAATGGTTTGCTGGACAAGCCTTTCTCCAAGTCATAAGCTCTCACAAACCAAAGGTTCCTGCTTTGAAGTAAACCCATACTCAGCTGAGATGGTTGATGACCTAAAACCATCTCAGAAGGCAAAAAGACAAGGCAAGAAGCTGATGTCACTTTTACTGTCCTTGAAACACTTTTCCTATTGGCTACATTTCCTGACTTATCCATGTAATAAAAAGTCCCACCCTTACCAGATGTCTATGAAACCAAGCAAAGAACAGAATAATATGGAAAAAATTTATATCAGTACTGGAAACATATCAAGAAATATAAGGAAATTCAATATAGAGTCTTAAGCAAATTAAGCAAAGAACTTAATAACTACTAGAATATACACTGATTAGTAAATAAGGAAAAAAAAAACAACACCTCCCATATGGCCTCCTTAGGGATTCCAGCACTGGACTGCAGAATCAGGATGGGTCAATTTCTATATGATCAACATTGATTGTACCAACATTTTTGAAATGGACTCCTTGTGCTGGAGACCATAGAGTACAACCCCCCACAAAAACACAATGAAACACTGATTTGAAGATTGAAAAATCTGGGGCCTAAATTTCCATTTTGGGGGACATGTACTTAATTCTTGTGCTAATTAACTGGAGTACATGTCTAAGAACATCAAAAGTCATAAGGGATATCATCTCATCCTAGTAGATTTCTAGGACTTCCATAGGAAAATAACACAAACAAGGCTCTTTAAAACCACAGAAATGTGTTAACTCCTTCTTGAGACACAGTGTGAAATCAAGGCAGTGGCAGGGCACTATCTTCTCTGAAACCCAGCAGAGTTCTCCTAGGCTCCTCTCTCCCTGGGTACTTTGCTGGCAGCACTTGGTGCCCCTTGGCCTGCAGAACATTCGCCTCTGCTCATTGGCAGATGTCATGGTCCCGACATGGCTATGTCTGTGTCTCTCACCTCCTTTGTAAGGGCCCCATCATGTTGGACTCAGAGCCCATCCTGTTCCAATATGAACTCCTCATAATCAATTTCCTTCAACCCTTGTTCCAAATAAGATCATAAGCTGAGCTTCTGAAAGAAAGGGTTTCAGTGTATCATTGGTTCAATCCATAATACTCACATGTCCTTAAAAATACTTGAATGTTATCTTGCCAAGAAAGAAATTAATTAATAATAACATTGCATTATAAGAAGAGGCAGGGAGTATTTAAAGGAAAAGATGTTAAACAACTCAACTTAGTATGGCTATCTAATTGTCAGTGTTTTAAATAAGAGTCAATCATTAAAATGATAGTTGAAAGCAATGATATCTAATGAACAAAAAAATCAATACAAGAAAATATCTGCAAAGTATTGCAAAGTGAGTTGGAAAGCCAAAGATGTAAAAGCACCTCACCTTTTCATATTTCACTACTGGGGATATTAGATGCTATATTTTTTACATGGACAGCATTTTCCAAATTTATTTTATATTTAAGGTTATCTACAAGTTGGATAAAGACAATAGTTATTAACTTTCAAATCATAAAATGCATATAAAGGTATAAAGAACACCAGAAAAAGAAAAATAGGTGAGGTAATAACATGAAAAGAAGTAACGTAAATCAGAAGGTAAGCTATATTTTGGGGTACCTATGAACTCATGTAACCAATCACATTCATACTGAAAGCTGCATGTTTAAAAAGTGTACATCTGTTTACACACGAGAAGAACATAAGCCAACTGGTAAGTAGTTCATCATTTAACAAGAGGATGCAACATAGAGGAAGCAGGGTGGGGAGTTTGGTGATGTGAGTAACTTTGGAGCAGAGAAAATGGAACTCAGTGGACACAGTATAGAGGTTTCAGTGGCAGTGGCAGAGGCTTGGGTTATATTCATAAAAGACAGTGGGTTCTATAATATAACAACATTGTTTACAAATCTTTTGTGTGGTGCTGGCGGTTGAACTCAGGGCCTTTGGACTGAGTTCCATCCCCAGGACCTTGTTCAGTTTTTACTTTGAGACAAGGCCTCTCTAGGTTGCAAAGTTGTCCAGGCTGGGCTTGAACTTTGAATCCTCCTGCCTCAGCCTCCCAAATGGATAGGATTTCAGGTGTGCACCACCATACCTGGCTGATGTTCACAAACTTTTATGTGAAAAAAATTACAGCATCAAGATGAAAATAAGGGCTGTGAATTTAGCTCAGTGGTTCCACCACCTGCCTTGCAAACTCAAGGACCCAAGTTCGATCCTCAGTACCAAAAAAAAAAAAGATAAAAATAAAGCTGTTTGAAACATAAGAAGAAATCAACAATACGCAACTGTGTTTTTCCAGTCTACCATTCTTCCTATTTCTTTAATATATAAATAAGCAATAATAAACTAGGACAGGTAGAATTTGAAAAATACAATCATTAATAAATTCAATAAGTATACTTAGGATTTTTAATCAAAGGAACCACAAGTACACTTACTATACATACATATACATATGTAATAGTTATAAAAATAATGCTTAGTATTTTGTTTTTTGTTGTTGTTGTACTAGAGATTGAATTCAAGGCCTCATACATGACAGGCAAACACTGGAGTACTGAGCTGCATCCTCAGCCTTTTAAAAATTATTTTTAAAAATTTTGAAACAAGGTCTTGCTAAGTTGCCCAGGCTGGCCTTAAATGTGTGTTCCTCTTGCCCCAGCTTCTGAGTAGCTGGGATTGCAGGTATGTGACTCCTCTATCGCTGCTTTTGCTCAAAGTGGCTTTGATTATTCTGGATTTTTATGGTTCAAAGTTCTTAATGCATTTTTAAAATACAGAAATGTCACTGGCAAAATTCAGTGGCAAATGAAATAGTATTTAGACATTAATGCCAAAAGCTGAGCCAGCCTTAAACAAACCACTAGAAATTTTAACAATAAAAGCACTATCATTGGTTGGATCAGCCCTATGCAAACACTGTTAAAGACAAAGTCCCTTTCCACATCATTTATGAAATAAATTCTAAAGCATACTAATTCTTCAACCTGATTAGTGTAAATGCATGCTTTAAATAATCTTTTTAGTTTTTAAAGGAATAAATATAAATCACTTAATTACAGAGGCCACAAAATGCATACACACTTCAGGAAAAGAAAATAGTATGATGTTTTTTGCACAGATGGTGTTACCCTTGTATGGGGGATCCAGAGGATGTTGTATCTTACAGAAAACCCACCACACTGTGTTCCTTAGGGAAGAAACTGAAAACGCACATGCAGTGATCTCAGTGGCCAAGGTCACCCAAGCAGCACAGCACTAATAGCATCTGGAGGATCATAGCCACCACTCTGAGCACCTCTTGTATTGTAGAGGCCAAGGTCATGTGTATTAATCTCATGGTATCTCAATAAATTTAGTATTACAGTATTATACAAGTTTTTCTTTTCCTGAAGTGTATATACTTTTTTGCAGACTCTGCATTCATTGTAAGAATTAAAAAAATAATGTCCAATAAAAGAAATAAGGTGATAAGAATTTAAATTGCAAACCAAAAATAATTAATTTGAAAGAGAATTGGAAATATGAATGGAACAACCCAAAGTCATAAACTTTGGCCAGGTTTGAGAGGACACGACAGTCATGGACCATGAATTCACCTACAGTGTGCTAGAAGACACCCACCCTGGTTTCCTGTCCCTGGAGATGTTGGTTTATGTGGTCAGAGTTGAAATGTTCATTGTTTGTAACATAGAGTTGACATTACTGTTATTCAAAAGGCAGTAACTATGGAGCTCCTTCAAAAGGAAAAAAAAAATGTCAGTTTACCTATCAATATTTTAGCCTAAATATCTCACATTGTTTTCCTTGTACTGTTTTCAAATGTGTAATCTCCCCCCTGTTCCTCTCTCTCCTGAGTCCCCTGAGGAATGAAACCAGGGCCTTACCCATGTTAAGTACATGCTGTACCACTGAGCCAAAGTCACAGGCCTAAATTATTATTATTATTATTATTTATACTGGGGATCGAACTTGGGACCTTGCGCAGAGACAGGCAACTGCACCACTGAGCTAAATTCCTGGGCCCCTAGGCCTAAATTCTTTATATTAATAATACATTTATAAAACCAAACACATTGATTAAGTAAATACCACAGCACTGTCAGAAAATCCAAAAAGCAGCATTAATTCATGGCAACATCCAGTGATAATTTACTGAAGCAAAAACATTGTCAGAATTCACAGCTGGAAAATTATATTTTATGTTTTATTTTTTTTACCATAATAACTCTTATATTTGAGCATGCAAAGAACATACAAGTAATTTTCATTATCATCTTAATCGTGGTTACATAATTTAGCTGTGATCATCAGATTACTAGTTAACTTCAAGTGTGTCATAAATTTTAAAAAATCTAATTTACTAAAACTAACTTGTGTATTAACTAGTGTGTCCACTACTAAAACATGTTCCAGGCGGCCATGAAGACAAGTGGCTTCTGCGTCAGCACAGGTAGATCTGGCCTGCTCGGTCCCTCTGGCCCAGTGTTGCTGGCTCAGGTCCCCTGCCATTGTTCCGTTTTAGGGACTTCACAGCCTTAGCTCACTGTGCTGCAATATCATCTCAGCCACATGTGGCTCAGGGGCATTGTTTGGCATCGAGTCCACCTCTGTGTTTCCTTTAATGTGAAAGCAGCACCTTGCCGTTAGGAGTTCTTATAATGTAGTTCAGGATCTCAGCTGAGGAAGCTGACGTCCTACAGTTTGATAATGCATGTCGAGGCATATTCTCATGGCAAGAGAGAAGTCTGTCTTCATAACTGGCTGCTCCAGCATGTGAGGGATAAAGTTAATTCCTAATATTCTAACATATAAACTTGCCAGCTCAAATCGCATCTCTATACTTTCTCTTAGTGACAAAACAGTTGCAAACACAAATAGTCATTCAAATAATGAGTTACAAGACAGTTTTCACTTAGAAGATGGTCCAGGATACAATTACACTAAGCTGGGGCCTTAGAAAGATAATTAGCACACAGCATTTGAAATTCTCTGCAAACCCATGGTCCCTTGAGATTGTGTCCACCGATGTCCAGTGGTCCAAGTGGAAGAACTGCTTCTTAGCTGTCTGGATCAGCACAGACAGTAACCACTGACATTTCTGGACCCCCTGGGCCTCCCTGGGCTCAGCCTCAGGTAAGAGCCTCAAGTTTCAAACACATCTGATTCTGGTCCTTAGTTCTGACAGCGCATCCAACTCACCTCAGCTGGCCAAAATCAATGCCACAGCTAACTACCCTGCCTCTCAGGACCTGTCTTCGTGGTTTCCTTCTGACTTTCCCTTTTCCTGATCCTATAATGTTGAGTTGGCCAATCAGCCCTCAAGACTGAGTTTTTGTTATTTATCAGTCCTCATTCAAAGAGGAATGATGACAGCCAGAAAAGAAGTAAGAATATAAACAAATAAATAATATGATAGAGCAAATATTACAACATATAGGAAGACAAAGAAATAGGAAAAATATTTTAAAGCATTTTAAACCAACATTGTTTATGCTACAATTTGTGCAATGTCCAATTCTTCATATCTATTATTTTATACTTTTGGTGTTCTTTATCTGATGCTGTCTTCAGGTGCTGGGGAAAATCAAGGTGATTTCTAATAAAAAATATTGGTTCTACATTTTATCCATTGTCTTGATCTAGCTAGGGTTGGTATTCCTTCTTAAAACTAATTAATATTAGTCAATAAATATGCAATTCCAGGTAGGATTTCTTATCAGGTTTGTCAAATAGTATAGTAAAATATCAACATAACCACCTGGTTTTAATTTTCTTCAAATAGGGACCATAGAAACTAGCAACTCCAAGTTTCACAGAAAGAATATAAATTTAGCTTTCTTTGTAGCTATTGCCAAAATACATTATGCAAAGTGATATTTAGGCATCATCTCGAGAACACAAAAAAGCAATGAGAGAAACCATCACTGAGCCTCATAGAGACTCTCTTGCATATGGCAGGCTGCTTATGTCCTACTTTCAGTTTTCTCATTCCTTTGATTTTGATTATTTTATTATAATGTGTCTCCACATAACCATCTTCAGGCCTATCTTAACTGTAGACTTTTAAGTTTTGCAGTGTGATACCTATAATGCTCTCAGGATGTGGGAATTTCACAGCCATTATTTCTTCAAATGAGCTTCCCACTCCTTTTCTCTCACTCTTCTTCTAGCATTGCTGCCATTCGTAGATACTGGTTCACTTGATGGTGGCTCACAAATATTACTATTGCAAGTATTATTATCTATTTCATTAGTTTTCATTGCTTCCCTGGTTGTAAATGTCAAAGGCCTAGATTACAGGTGCGCCACCATGCCCGGCTCTAATGTCTGTCTATATTTTCTTGTAACTTGCTCAGCTTTCTTAAAACAAGTAACTTGTTTTATATTCTTTTCCAGACAGTTCCTAAGTCTCTGCTTCTTTGAGGTCAGTTTCTAGAAAATCTTTGGTTCCTTTGGCAGTGTAACATCTCTTTCCCCTTTTTCATACTCCTTGAAGTATGATATTGCTGTCTTCTCATTTAAAGACTTAGTTGACTCCTCCAGTTTTTAACAAACATATTCAAGAGGACATTGTTTCATGGCAGGGCTCTGTTGCACATTTTCTTTATTGTTTTATGACTCTTTGCTTGCTTTAGCAGTTTCCTCCAAACAAATATTTTATCCAATTTGATACAAATCCATTTTTTCCTAGTAGTTTTGGGCAAAGGAGAAATTCTTTGAAAGAAAAAAATAATACAGAATACCAATATTGGTAATCCTTTGTGGAGCATAAAATACTTCACCTAGCTGTGCCTATACCAAGAAACACAAAGAAAGGATGCTGCACATTGAATTCATTATTAAATGTTCCAGTTTGTACATGATAGAATGAAATGAGATGAATTAGGGTTGTGAAATATCCTTCATGCTTATCATTCTCTGACAGTCTCCGCTGAACTCAGTTCTCATGAGACATCTTTGTTTTCCTTTTTGCATGTGGAACTCATTTTGATTTTGTAGGAAGCAAAGCTGTGTCCTGTAAATCTCCTATTTCCCAAGTCACCACACATGTGCAACTTCTGCTCTGCTGTCCAGTCCTGTGTCACTGAGGAGTAAAGAAATAATACTTTGTTCTTCAGAAATGAAGTAAGTTTAAGAGTGCTCCCTAACAATGGAAATTAGCCTCTTGAGAACTAGGTCAATCAGATGTGCACAGTGATAAAGAGGCTGAGATAAATTTGAAATGTCTCATTTGATAAGAATGTTGCTACGTGGATTTGCGCTAGATTTTCTGCAGGTTTCATAGCTGTCCAGTCAAGAGGACGATGTGCTACCTAACTTTTTCAGTACTATATCACTTCTATACATTGATGAGGCCCATCTGAAATGACAGCCTAGAGGATTGTGGCATTTCAAACGCTCTACAAAAAAGAATTGGAAAATACTTCTTAAAAGAAATTCACTAGAATTCTTCCCTGTGCCTTTTCTTGCTAGGGTCTCTATCTGTCATAGCAACAATTGTTACCAGTAATGTTACAAGCAGGACAATTTAGACATAGTTTGAAGAAAGTATGCTGCTTTAAAAATAGAAAATGAAAGATTCTTACTTCATTGAGCCACATCGCTCTTTTTCTTCATTAATATGTTACTATGGGATCCTAAGTAAATATTACTTTTAAGGGAATATGGCATGCTGCCAGCTTCAAATCACTATAGGAAACACCTACTATAATCAACTTATGAAGCAAAAAGGTTTATTTTGGCTCATGACTTGGAAGCTTTCAGTTCAGTCTCTTGGCCCTGCTGCTCTTGGCCCTAGGGTCCCACTGTCTCCTTCCAGGTCACCCCCAAGAGACCCAAGACCTCCCACTACGCCCTACCTCTCCAAGGTTCTACCTGTCCATATTGCATCACAGAATGGAGACCAGGACTCCACAGAATGGAGAATTCCAGGCCTGAAGTGTAATAAAGAAAGTTCTCTAATATAAGTAACATACACATTTAAACATTTGATGGAATATGTGTTTTTGATAGAAGACCGTGATAGTTTTTAGCTGGCTTAGCATTGACACTCACTGTCCTTTGATTGGATGCTGTGCATCATTTTGATACTTGTAGTGTTTCCTGCTGACTGCCTGCATTCCCTGCTAACTTGTAATTTCTGTAATGTCAAGACCTGGCTCTCTGACACCCCATGTAGCTATTAAATATATATGAATAAGTATTGAATAAAAAGTAATTAATCATGACAATATTATACATGTTTTGTAATTGAAAAAACTCACAATTGCATCCAGGACTAACCTTGTTCATTGTAGTGTGATGTTTTTGAAAGTATGCTACAGAGAGCTAGTTGTAAGACTTTAATAATTAACCAAAGAACCTCCCCCAACATGCCTATTTCATAACTAAAGTAGTTTGGAGAGTTGGAAAGTGCTGGGCTAAGCTAAAGTAGTTAAGTTCCTTTGCTCTGAGAACTCAAAAGTGCATGTGCTGGGTATACATACATACAGAGTGTGTAGGTCTCTAAGTGGGGCAGAGTTACACATCTCAGACTTACCTGCCCACAGGTGGCCTTATCAACAAGCTTCCTTCAAGGGCAGAACTCCACTCTTGGAGTGGCTATGTCAGAACAGGGCGTCTGTGCTGTATAGTGGAGTGCCCCATCTCAGTTCACCTGCCTTTGACCTGGTGGTGCTTATGACCACATATGCAGCTTAGATGCAGAAGCGCAATAAAACTGATACAGAGCCCATCATGATCCAGTGTGTGGTAGCTCTCCAGCACCTGTAGCAGTCCAATGACAAAGGCTTGACTCTCCCTGCTTTATAGACAAGAAATTGGAAACCAAAGAGGTGAAACCAGCGCAGCTTGAGCTTGCGGGAAGGTGGGAGAGCCTGAGTCAGGGTTGCCTGATCCCCAAGCCTGAGCTTCTCCATGGATTTCATCTCCCTAATCCCAGGCTGTTCTGTGGCCCCAGCAGCACCCATGAGCAGTGTGCATAGAGCAGTCTCACCAACACACATGTGAGGTAGTTTCTGCCTTTTCTGCTCCTTAGGGATAGCTTGCTTGCTTTGCTCTTTTCATCCCAGTTGCCTGTGATACTGTCTGTTTCTTTTACATGTAAACTCTGCAGCCCCATTTGGATGGAAATGTTTACCTTTCTCTTATGACTTAACTTTTCTATTAACCATCTGTATTTTGTATTAACCATGAGTATTTAATGTATTGCATGCTTCCCTCTTTATTTGTCTTTAAACTTTGTGGATAAATTTTTATGTATGCACATGTTTTAAATGAGATATAGCTATATATATATTTTACCACACACACACACACACACACACACACACAATTTTCTCATATTTTCCAACCTAGATATTAGATATTGTATATCTTTCATTTATTTTTAAATGTATTTTGTCATGTAGGAATGCATGGCAATGGAGGTTGCTTTAAGTACATTTAGAATGTCTGAAAGGCATGTATGTATAGTTAAATAACCAAATATATCTAACCATATAACAAATATAGACAGTTAAATTAACCAAGTATAAAAATAAATCACCACTTTGCTACCCAGATGCCACAGTCATTTCCATGCTCTTGCCTCAGTGGGTGCTGGCCGAGTCAGTGGTCAGTAAATGGATCATCATTTGTTTCTGGGCTGCAGATATTCTTCTGGATCTGACGATTTGTGGAAGAAACTTCTGTTGAGCTGGCACTGTGCTCCAGGCATATAGCGCATTCTTCCTGTCTCAACAAAGAACTCTTGTCTTTCAGAGATGCAGCTTCCTTTCACACACTGCTCGTGTAAAGATGTGTAAATGCGAAAAGGTAGTGTTGGCTTTCCTTGGGACTCTTGTCTCTCCCTTGTGGAGCTATCCAGGAATAAAAGTATCAGTCCACTTGAGGTGTTCAAAAGGAGAAATTGCCATATCAAGGACGTAGTGAGTGCTGAGTTAATTTGAAAAATAACCCTAACAGCAGCTGACTTTCATAATTTATGGGGAAAAGTTTAAGAAATCCTGACAAGAGCAGCAGAAGATGCAGGATGAACAGGTAGGAGCTGGTGAGCCCAGCTACAGATTGTTCTGTCCTCCACCCTTGCACAAAGAGTGCCACCAGGTGGTCCTGCAGAAGCTGGCCTCTCCGATGCCTACTAATGCTTGCTCTGCATACTCCGAAGGACATCTTTCTGGAGCTTGGTTCAGTTGTATTTGTTGAAAAGCATATGGGAAGCAGCCACTGAGCTCTGAGCGCTGTGAAAAGTAGACATGATATTGTCTTCACTAAGTTTACCAGGACACAATTCTGTAAGCAACCACACACTACTGAGATAAGATGCTATATTATAGGACATACTTTCTGATTTAAAGTTTTTCCTTCTAAATCTCTACATAGTGCAGAAAGTAAATTCCATGGGGCCATGATTTTTGGTTTCATATTCCTGTGCCTTCTATGATATTTAATACATAGAAGGCACTCTACAAACATTTGTTAAATAAAAGACTAGATTAGTGAATGACAAAAAGGACACCGAATTCCAATAAAAAAGACTTAGGATAGTTCCGTGTGGAAGGGCTGTAAAGTTCCACATGGTGACAATGGAAGAAAGGTTGTTTCAGCGTGAGAAGCGTACAGGTACATATGGAAGGTGCCAAAGCCCAGCAAGGTGGTAGCTCAAGTGCAGAGATTTCAAAACCAAGCTAGATTTTTACAGCCAAGAAATCTGGAAGAACATTATTCTAAAAATTAATAATAAGAAAACAGACCTATGGTCATAACTGGTATTTGTCTTCATTATTTTCTCATTGCTGGGGCTTCTTGTCAAACACCCTGGACTTAAAGAAGAAGAGGTTTGATTTGGCTTACATTTGTAGTCCATGGTTGGCCCACCCCGGGCAGGAAGACATGGAGGAAGGGTGTGGCGCAGGAGAGCTGCTCCTATCACGGTGGCCAGAAAGCAGAGAGAGAGAAGGGAGGAGCTGGGTAGGGACTTTCCAGGTCACAGCCCAGTGACCCCTTTTGTTTGTTTGTTTGTTTGTTTTTTTGTGACAGGGTCTCATCCTATGGTTTAGACTGGCCTTGAAATCACTATGCATTCCAGGGTGGCCTCAAATTCATTGTGATCCTCCTGCCTCAGCCTCCTTCCCAAAGTGCTGGATCTCAAGCAAATGCCACCACGCCAGGCTCTCCAGTGACCCCCTTCTTCTAACAACAAGCCAGCTCTAAGTACCCACGAGCCAATCACCTTCCAGACCTGAGTTTGGGGGACTCCTTTGGGTCTGAATCATAAAAATGTTCCATACAAATTATACTCTGTAGCCACATAAATCTTGGCCGGGTCTGAGTTCCAGGACCTCACGGGTGTCAAACCACATATGCGCTATCCTTGATATACAATGGTGTAGCACTAGCATAGACTTATGTGCATACTTAGAATTATGTCTAATTACTTATAATACCTTCTATAATCTAAGTGCTGTGTAAGTAGTTATTAAATTGCATTTTTTAGAGGATAATGACAAGAAAATGTATAATTTCAGTATAGATGCAACCATTTAAGGTGTAACTACATAGTACATGTCAACAAAAATACAATATATTTTATATGTTTATAAAATACACAGATCTATTTTGAGCCCTGAATTGGTGCATCCATGGATGTGAAACATGTACATATAGACAGTCAACACACTGTGTACTGTTTTTACACACTCTTCTTACAAATCAGTCAGACAGAAGATGCCTCACGAGCCCACAGTGAGACTGGCTCACCGACAACCAACCAGGCACCTGGGAAGCCCCATTTAAACCTGGGCTGGCTTATGTGGGGCCTCGTTTATGCGCTGCCAGCCCCTTCTGTCCCCCTCTGCCCGGCTGCCTCTGTCTTCCATTCCAGCTCACCACCTGCTTTAGGCTGTGCCTCTGACTCTGTGAGGAATCTTTTTCCTTTTGCAGCTGTGAAGAGAAGAGATTGACTAAGACTATCTCTCATATCTGCAGTTCTGTGCTCAGCTGTCCTCTTGACAAAGCCAAGATTTCAGTTCAGAGAGAAAAATGTCCTCGGGATTCAAGGACAAGATGACCTGAGATGGGAGATGATTTTGCAATCCCTCAAAGACCAGTTTCCAGGATTTCACATTTCTCCTCCCTGTCCAAACACATCGTTTATATCCAGGCATTTAACATAGAATCTGGATTCTGTCCTGGCTTGTTCCCCTGGGGAAGCAGATGGGGGTCTCTGGTATGGGCTTGGTTATAAAATGTTGCAAAATTAATTTGAAATGAAACTGTTAAGGAGGAGGTTCTTCTCCACAGGGTGAGGCCTTTCCATATTGCATTCCAATTTCTGGAGTCTTTGAGGTTGTTCATTCCTTAATGTTATCATTAACATTTAATATGAGCATAAAATAAGCACGGTGAGAAATGCCATTAGTTTGACCATTTGCTTAAAAATTGACAGGTTTATATTGTTTAAAACAAAGTTTAAAACAAAGTTACACAATATATATATACATATAGAGAGAGAGAAAGAGAGAGAAAGAGAGAGAGAGGGAGAGAGAGGAGCATATATATATAT
>NW_022900929.1:31113106-31165517 GCF_012274545.1 Fukomys damarensis | reverse complement strand
ATATATATATATGTATATATATATTGACAGGAAATGTACAGGAGCCCTTTTAAAAATGTAGCCACAGGTATTATTCTGCATGACTTCTAATCCACTAGCTTGTCAAAAATATGTGAATCTGTGTGTATATATATGGGTTGGTATCAGAATTCAACAAAGGTCGAAGAGAGCAGTGGTTAGCTCCCCCTCACATATTTTCCTTTTTCAAAGAAAGCTGATGTTTTGTTTTTCCCTCCGATGAAATAGTGTATGGTTGCCACACGGTGAGTCCCTATCCAACTTGGGCAGGCATTGTGCTCACTGACCTGCTGGAAGGGCAGAGCGGGACTTGCGGGTCCGTGATGGCGCAGAGCTGGCCTGCAGCAGCCGCGTCCAGGCTCAGCGCGACCAGAGAGGCCGCTGGGCAGAGCGGCCCTGCCCTCCCCAGGCCTGCTATGGTTTCCAGCAGCTCCTTTTCCTCACCCAGGGGCTCCGCCTGCTCCTGCTTCTCACACCGCATTTCTGCTCTGGGGCTGCAGGAGGCTGAGCCTGACTGTGCTCCCGTCTCTCACTGATGATCAAAGTCCCTGACCAGGCTGCTGCAGTGGATGTTTACCCACCCAGGGGCCTGATAAGTGCAAGGCGCTCCATTGGGAGTTGATCATTAAATAAATGGAAATGAAGTATTAAATCATCAGTGAGGGAATCATTGGATTCCACAGTCAATTTATTGACATCTAGCCCTAAGACTCGCACATGCGTGCTCTCTCTCTCTCTCTCACACACACACACACACACACACACACACACACACACACACGCATGCACACACCCCAGCTGTGATGCACAGTGAATCCTGAGACTGGGTCTCCTCGTCTTTGCACCAGTACCAACGTGGATCACTCCTAACTCATAGGATCCTCAGGAGAAGTCAATGCTTAATGTATACGCAGGATTGAAAACAGCTTGCCTAAGTGCTTAGTGAGTGTTGCATTTCTTCTCTGCTACTTGCCAACTTGTTATTTAGTAGGGAATGGCAGAGATTTGGAGTCCAAAGTAAGGTGGTGCAGATAATTTGAAATAATTAACAGATTTACATACACAAAAATAATCACTCAGAACTGTCCTTTCCACATTGTAGTAAAAGTTATAATTTACTCACTTGCTCCATACAAAAATCAGCCAGTTCCTGCATATGCCCAGCATCTCACCACCCTCCCATCCCTGCCTCTGGCTTCAAACACCTCACTCCAGCCTCCACTGTTCACCCAGACTGCACTTGACTTTTCTGGACAGTCTGGTCTCAGGCAGTGTCCTGGCTGCTCCTTACCTCCAGCGGGTTTTGGATTCTCTCACTCCCCCACGAAGTCTTCCCATGGCTCCTTCTGAGGGTGTGACTCCTTAAAACTTCTTGAAGACCTGGCAATGTTCTGCCACCCTCTGCAGTGCCCTGCCCTTCACTCCTATGTCCTGTACTTACAACTGGGGAGGTATTTCTCTTGAGTCAAACTTTTCGGAAACAATTTTTCTTTCTTTTTCCATTCCTTATTCTTCTGAAAATCTCTTTAGAGTTCTCAGTAACTTGTAGAGTACAAACAGATCCTGACACCAAAAACTTGGAGGGCCATCACTGAAGGCAGTGACTTAGAAGGGCAGGAAGAGTGAAGCCACAGGAACGCTGTGGAACCAGGGAAGTTCCTGTGATACTCATGTTTCAGATCTCCACTGAGAAACAGACACTGATGTCATTGGGAAGAAGAAAGCCTACTAAAGAACATGGATGAGACTGCTCTTAGAGGTCTTGGGAGACCTAGTAGTGCTTTAAAAAACTGTTAAGGAAATCCAGGCCTGATGGCTGTCACCTGTATAATTCCAGTGCTGTGGAAAGCTGAGGCAAGAGGATCACAGGTTAGAACTAGTAGGGGCAGCTTAGCAATGTGATGAGACCCTGTTTCAAAAAATTAAAATTAAGTGAAAAGACTTTGAGTTCAGTCCTCAGTACTGCCATCAGTCCATCACTATATATATTTTTTTAATCTTAGGGAAAGTAGCACTGGGGATGTAGCTCAGTGGTGGAGCACTTGCCTAGCATGTGTAAGGCCCTGGGTTAAATCCCAGCATGGCAAAAGGGGAAAAAAATTATATAAAAAAATTTAACCCCTCCACAGCAGTAGTCAATGTTGTAAGCACAACCAGGTGATCTCTCAGCTAGCCCTCTGCAAAAGGAAAAACTCACCTAAGAAAATGACAAACAAAATAGCAAAAACTCTAATGAAATAAACATTCTAACAAGATTCTAAGAAAATAAAACAGTAAGCCCATCCAAAAAGTAAGTGTTTGATACTAGAAAGATGGGCATCTGCAGAAGTCAAAGTTCAAACACCTGAACCAGGCAGAAATTTTTGATAGGATAAAATGGGCTGTGAAGCATGAGAAAGACACAATGTGAAAATCTTGAAACACAAATTCTGTATGAGTCTAACAAATAATGTCTGGTGTTGGTGAGATGAAAGCTTAGCAAAAATTAGTCACTTGGCTTGTGGGTTTTGCTCAGCTATTGATTAATTTCCAACATTGATACCGAGGGATAGTTTTGCTAACAGTTTATGGTCAAAATTAGAAAATCAGGCTTGGGCCCAATCTGCGGGACTGGGTAGCCATGCCCTCCCCTGCCTGCACAGCTGCAGCCGCCACCATTGCTCCAGCACCAGGAAGGCACCCTCCCCCGAGACCTCCTGAGTGTGCCAGTCTTTGGACCCACTGTGCAGAGGCAGAGGTGGTCATAAAGGGTATTTTTCTGAGCTCCCAACTGTGAACATCTTTAAAGAAAGGGCTGGGGAAACCTGTAGTAGAACTGTGTGGAGTTCATCCCATCAGGAGGTCGGGGAAATCAATCTGGGCCTTGCGGCCCAAGGTCAGTCTGCATCATGGGGGTTTGCCATAAGCTGAGATCAGGGGACTTGGTTCTGCACATGGCTGCATGTGTTGTATATTATGACAGCAGAGATATAGTCTGAAAGAGACCCTTCACATTCATTTTTTTCTTTCTTTTCCTCATTTCACTCTGCAAATTCTTTCTTTTTTCTGTCTTCTTTCTCCAACTCAATCTCTTGCTCCACCATATTATCCCTCATCTCCCTTTCTGTTTCTGCTCCTGCCCTAACTCAGATTTCTTCTTTTATCATTTTTTAATTTTTTCCTTATGTTCTTTACTTCTGTCATTCTACCTCACTCAAGGGTCAATAGTTTCAAGGGAAAGTGAGCCCCTATTACTGTTAAGGGGATATATTCTTGTCCTTATACTCACACTCTGTCTATCCCTTTTGAATTTAACAGATTCCTAAAGAATGTGTGGTCATTCTATGTCCTCTGGCTTCACTTGAAACCTTCTCCAATTCTTTTACTTATCTACTCCTCTCATCCTAACTCTGTCTAAGCCTCCATCCTAATGGTAAATATGCTATTTTGAAAAGTTTACTCACTGCAAACATATTTTGGACTGCTTCTTGATTTTAATTTAATTCATATGGTTTAAAGGTGATAGACTAATAACTACCACAAGTGGTCAATTTGCAAGTTGTGCTTAATCATATTGTGTTGCTGATTGTATCAACTGGGATAAAAGATTGCAATTGATTTAATGAGCTGTTTTCTCTGATATTATGAAAATAAGAATGTCTATGAGTCATTAGAGACCCAAAAGCTAAAGCGCAACTATGTTAGGAAGATTTAAGTAATAACCCAGAAATTAAACCAAGGACAACCCCACAACAAAAATAAAAATGAGAAAACACTTAAGCAAGACACAAAGGCAGACTTCCAGTTCACCAATGGCAAATAGTAGGGCAAATGAGGATGAAAAGTCTGATAGTGAACCACCAGGACACCCTGAACTCAAAGCACAGGAAGTAACAAAACAGATCAATCAGGCTCTAGAAAAATTCAACACAGAAATAATTTCCCAGATAACCGTAGAGATGGTAAGCAAAATGAAAGTCATGATTTGAGACTCTAGAACAGAAGCTGACAAAAAAAATGGATGAGCTCAGGACCATGATAGAAGCCATGAAAGCCCAGTATAAGAAAGGAATGGAAACAATAAATGCCCAATACAGGAAAGAAATGGAATCCATAAAACAGATTCAAACAGATATCTAGGAGATTAAAAACTCTATCGAAAGTGTTCACAACAGAATAAAAGAATATGAAGATAGAATCTATATATAGATTCTATAGATATAGAAGATAAGATTGCAGTCAGTGACCATGAAAAGAGAGGTCTCTTAAAAACAGAAGGGGATCATGAGAAATCGATCCAACAACCCCTACATGATGCAAAGAAGAATAACATAAGACTGATAGGAATCCATGAAGTAGCAGGAGAAAATACAAATAACTTAAAAAAGCTGTTCACAGAATTAATGACAGAAAACTTCCCAAACAGAGGGGAAGAATTTGACATACAGGTAAGTGAGGCATATAGGATGCCATCTAACCATGATCAAAAAAATCTACATGTAGACATATAATGATCAAGATCCCAGAAACCCAACAGAAGAACAAAATACTACAAGCAGTAAGAGAAAAAAAAAATAAATCACATGCAAAGGAAAGCCCATCAGAATCACAGAAGACTTTTCAACACAAACCCTCAGGTCAAGGAGAGCCTGGGGTGAAGTATTTCAAATACTAAAAGAAAACAACCTCCAACCTAGTCAATGTATCCTGCAAAACTCTCTTTCAAAATGCATGAGGAAATAAGATACTTCCATGACAAAGAACACCCGAGAAACTTCATGAATACCAAACAAGCACTACAAGTAATTTTAAACAATATCCTAGAAAAAGACAATGCAGGTAACAACACCATGATGCCCAACAGAGCAAATGAAATAGGCTAGGCAAGAAACTAAAAGAAGGTGAAAAATTAAAAAGAGTCAACAAAAGGCCAATAACATGACAATAACAAGTCAGTACATATCAGTTATAACCATCAATGTCAATGGCCTGAATTCACCAATCAAGAGAAATAGACTGGCAGAATGGATTAAAAAGAAAAACCCAACAATATGTTGTATGCAAGAAACACACCTAGTGCAAAAAGCAGCCCATAGACTGAAAGTGAAAGGATGGAAAACAATTCTCCATGTGATAGGAGCCCAGAAAAAAGCAGGGGTAGCAATCTTATCCACAGACAAAATAAATTTCTAACCAAAACTGATTAAAAGAGACAAAGAAGGCCACTACACCCTTATGAAAGGAACAATTCAAGAGGAAGAGATGACAATCATAAACATATATGCACCAAATATTAATGCCCCAACTATATAAAATAAATATTAAGAAACATGAAAAAGCAAATAAGCACTAGTACAATTGTAGTGGGGGATCTAAATACCCCACTTTCACAAATAGACAGATCATCTAGGCAAAAAATCAACAATGAAATACTAGAACTGAGCCAAGCTTTTGAATGCATGGATTTAACAGACGTCTATGGAGTGTTCCATCCCACAAAATCAGAATATACATTCTTTTCGGCTGCACATGGGTCATTCTCCAAGATAGACCACATACTAGCTCACAGAACAGGTTTGACTAAATGCAAAAGAATCGAAGTTATTCCCTGTATTATCAGATCATAGTGCAATTAAGCTGGAGATCAATAGCATAAGAAACTGTAGGAACTTCACAAACACATGGAAATTGAACAACACTCTCTTGAACAATCAATGGATCACAGAGGAAATTAAAGAAGAAATTAGACAGTTTTTACAAATAAATGAAAATGCCAATACAACATACAGGAATCTATGGGACACAATGAAAGCAGTTCTACGTAGAAAATTCATAGCACTGAATGCCCACATTAGGACAACAGGGCAAGCTCAAATAAACAACTTAATGATGAACCTTAGCCTCCTAGAAAAACAAGAGCAAGAAAAACCCAAAGCTTGAACAAGAGAGGAAATTATAAAGATAAGAGCAGAAATCAATGCAATGGAAACAAAGAAAATGATACAAAAAAATGAATCAAAGAGTTTATTTTTTGAAAGAATAAATAAAATCAATAAACTCTTAGCTAACCTTATCAAAAAAAAGGAAAGAAAAAGCTTTGATCCATGCAATCAGGAATGAAAAAGGTGAAGTCACAACAGACTCAACAGAAATCCAGAGGATCATTAATACCTACTTTGAGAACCTATACTCAAATAAAATGGAAAACACAGAAGAAATGGACAGATTTCTAGATGCTTATGAATTACCAAAGTTGAACAAAGAAGATAAAACATTTTAAACACCCCAATTACAATCAGTGAAATTGAATATGTAATTAAAAATTTACCAACAGAGAAAAGGTCAGGTCCTGATAGAGTTACTGCTGAATTTTACAATATTTAGAGAAGAACTATGGCCATTATTCTTCAAACTTTTCAATGAAATTGAAAGGGAAGGAATATTTCCAAATTCATTCCTGGAACCAAGTATCACTTTGATTCCCAAACCAGGGAAAGATGCAATTAAAAAAGAAAACTGCAGGCCAATCTCATTCATGAATATAGATATAAAAATCCTTAATAAGATACTAGCAAACAGAATATAGAGGATCATCAGGAAGATCATACATCCTTACCAAGTTGGATTTATAACAGGGATGCAAGGATGGTTCAACATATGTAAGCCAATAAATGTAATACATTATATTAACAAAGTCATAATAACAATACCATAATAACAAAAACCATATGATCCTCTCAATAGATGCAGAAAAAGCATTTGACAAAATTCAACACCCATTCATGATAAAAACCCTGCAAAAATTGGAATAGATGGGCTATATCTCAACTTAATAAAGGATATCTATGGAAAACCAATAGTCAACATCATATTAAATGGCCAAAAACTGAAATCCTTCACGTTAAAATCAGGAATAAAATAAGGATGTCCACTATCACCACTCCTCTTCAATATGATTCTGGAAACATTAGCCACAGCAATTAGACAAGAGAAAGAAATTAAAGCAATAAAAATAGGAAAGGAAGAAGTTAAACTATCATTATTTGCTGACAATATGATACTCTACATTGAAGACCTAAAAACTCCACCAAAAGACTTCTATACTTAATTGACACTTTTAGGAGAGTAGCTGGATACAAGGTCAACACTCAAAAATCAATAGCTTCTTGTACACAAATAACAGACTCACTGAGAGAGAAATTAGGGAAATAATTCCCTTCACAATAGCATCCAAAAAAATGAAGCATTGAGGAATCAGTCTATCAAAAGAAGCAAAAGACCTCTATACTGAAAACTACAGCAGTCTGAAAAAAAGAGATCAAAGACGATATAAGAAAATGGAAAGGTATCCCCTGCTCCTGGGTAGGAAGAATCAACATAGTGAAAAGGGCCATACTACCAAAACTGCTATACAGATTCAATGCAATGCAAATTGAAATTCCAACACTATACTTCACAGAACTAGAAAGAAGAATCCAAAAGTTCATTTGGAACCATAAGAGACCTAGAATAGCAAAAGCCGTCCTAGGCAACAGACACATGGCAGCGGGTATAACAATTCCCAATCTGAAACTATACTACAAAGCCACTGTGATAAAAACAGCATGGTACTTGCAACGAAACATACCTGAGGATCAGTGGAACAGACTGGAAGACACAAAAACAACCCCAGATGTACTCAGCTACCTCAAAGGAGCTTACCATCCTCACTGGAGGAAAGATAGCCTCTTCAATAAATGGTGTTGGAAATATTGGATCTCAACCCGCCAGAGATTAAAACTGGACCCTTATCTTTCACCATGTGCTAAATTAAAATCCAAGTGGATTAAAGACCTAAATATTAAAACAGAAACACTAAACTTGCTGGAAGATAAGTTAGGCAGAACTCTTGAAGATGTCGGCATAGGAAAAGACTTTATGAACAAATCCTCAGTAGCATGAGAACTAGCAGAAAGAATCAACAACTGGGATCTCATCTTATTAAAGAGCTTCTGCACTGCAAAAGAAACCATCAATAGAACTAAGAGACAACCTACAATGTGGGAAAAACTTTTTACCAGCTGCTCCTCAGACAAAGTACTATTATCTAGAATATATAAAGAATGCAAAAACAGTCATCCCCCACAAATACAAAAACCCAATTAAAAAATGATCATCTGAAATGAGCAGACATTTCTCAGACAAAGAAGTAAAAGCAGCAAGTAAACATATGAAACAATGTTCCACATCACTGGTCATTCGAGAGATGCAGATGAAAACAACACTGAGATTCCACCTCACCCCACAAAGAATGGCTGCTATGAAGAAATCAATCAATAACAAATGCTGGCAGGGTTGTGGGGAGAAAGGAACCCTTCTCCATTGTTGGTGGGAGTGCGGAGTGGCACAACCACTATGGAAGTCAATATAGAGATACCTCAAAGAGCTGGGACTAGAGGTTCCATTTGACCCAGACATCCCTCTGCCGGGTATCTTTCCAAAAGAATTAAAAGAATCATGTTACAGTGATATATGCACACCTATGTTTATAGTGGCACAGTTTGTAATAGCTAAAACTTGGAAACAGCCCATTTGCCCATCAGTTGGAAACTGAATAAAGATGTGGTTTTCCTATAAAATGGAATAGTACTTAGCCATAAAGAATGAGAAATTAGATTTATTAATAAGAAAATGGATACATATTAAGGATATACTCCTCAGTGAAATAAAGAAGTCACACGTGTAAATACCAAATAGTTTCTCTGGTGTGAGCAAACTATAATAGTACATATGATCCTAATGAGATTATTGACAATGTGAAATAGGAAGAAAAGGGCTAAAGGTGTAGGGAAAGTGGGAAGGGTAGGAGAAAGGCAATAAGGGAAAGAAAAAAATAGGAGAAAATGAAAAAATGGAAATAAAATATTTTTAAATGAGGAGGGGAGTAAGGTGTGAAGGGAGGGCAGGGACATGGGTAAAAAATGAAAACCAAGACCTGTCATGTAAAGGTACAAGATCCCAATGATGAATGTAACTGTACTGTATACCTAAAATGTACCAATAAACTCAGTGAGGAAAATAAATAGAAAAATAGAAATAAGTAGAAGAAAAAACAGCCATAGAGAAAAATGATTAATTCAGCAAAAAGAAGCAGCTAAATTAAGAATATGAATACTTTTATCAATCAAAAAGATTAGTGTTTAATCATCAAAACACATTTTCTCTTCAGCAGCAGTTCTCAACTACCCCGGCTCATTTGTCTTTATGTAACACCTGATATTTCCTCATTTCCCTGCCCTACAGTTGGACTTGATTATCTTGTTGCTGTGTTCCCTTCAGTTTCTGAGTTTGCCCTGAATTATGTATAAGACTGTGTTCCACAGAGGCCACCCTCTCAGGATGAGACTGAGGGTCCTCTGTCTCCATTCCCTACCTCCCCTCTCCTCCTCCCCTTCCTCCTCCACCTCCCTCGTCTTGTCAGGCTGGAAGTGCCACTCAGGGGCTCCTGCACCCCAGGAAAGTGCTCCATCACCATCACTGACCTGAGTCCCTAACCCTTGGTGTTCTCATGCCTCATATCTTCCTACACCTGGATTTGACTGCTTCGTCTGTTTCATTCTCAGCTGGCCATGGCTCTTCCTGTCCAGCAGGACTCTGGTGAATCACTTGTTCTGTGAAGGATGAGTCATGCATGTGTCACATCTATTTTATAAGAGTTGATATGCACAAAAATACGTGCAAAAATTAAGTAGTGAAGTGTCACAAAAAGAGGAGATGCTAGGAACCCAGCTTTGAATTGAAAAACTGAGCTTGTGCTGAGAATTTAGCTCAGTGTTGCCACTACCTGCCTTACAAGCGCAAGGTCCTGAGTTCAATCCCTGATACCAAAAAACAAAAAAAACCTAGGCAGAAAAAAGTGAGCTTGCGCTGTCTCCTCACCCTGCAAATAGAGCTCAGAGCCAGTCTGTTACCACACTAGCCAGCCACTGCTTTGCTGTGTGTCTGTTTTCATTTCACCCAACTCTCAAGACATGGGTTTAGAAGTGATTTAAACACAGTTAGATACAAGTATGGCATTTTTATTCGGCTTCACCCCTAAAATACAATTAGGACCATAAAGAGTGAAAAGAATTAAAATATATGGGAACCCTGAGCTGGAACAAAAGGCTGCTGGGAGCTCATCTTCCAGGGGTGGTATAGCACATGGGCCACAGGTGCTGTTGGTGTCATTGAAAGCTCTAGAAGTTTCCACACTGCTGTCCTGACACAAGCCCTGGGTTTGGGAGAGGCAGAGCCAAGCCCAAGAGCCCAGCCAGAGGCACTCCTGACCTGGTCCTGCCTGGAAAGCCAGGTAGAGAGATGCAGGAAGCAAGACTCAGGAGACTGGCCCTGTGGCCCAGGAGTGCTGCTCCCTACAGGGGCCTCTGGGAGGAACTGAGGGGGTGCAGTCACTTCCTGTTCTTATTTTACAAGGAGGAGGCCCTCAGTATTTTACATATTTTTGGGTGTCTGAAAAATATTTAAAAAATTTGAAAAATGAGCTCAGTAGAGACTACAAAAGAAAAAAAAAAAAAACAAAAAACCCTGAAAAGTTAAAAGCTGAGATTGAACAAACACAAAAGGATTACCAGAGACATATTTGGAGACTGTTAGACAAAGCAAATATAATAAATAGAAAAAAAACAACAAAATGGAAACTGGCAGGAGTTATTTCAAATGTAGAGACATAATAAATACAAATGGGTTAAAGTCCTACCTTCAAAACATGGCAACTCTCAAATCAGGTTCTAAAAAATGAAGAAAACTAAATTCAGAGGAAGATGTTTGTAAGTATTTCTCTAAAAAATGATAGAATTAGAAAAGATGAAAGGCATGCCAAGTAAAGTCTAACAAAAATAAAATAAAGTTTTCAGTATTAACAAGTTAAATGAAATGAAGACCAAGCATAAAATATGAGAGAAAATATTTATCAACAAAAAAGCAGTTCATCAAGAAGGTTATAGTGACCACCCTTTATTCCCCAAGCAAGAAGATTAAAGTATGTTTAAAAATACTCATCAATTCCAATGATTTTTAGCTAATTCACTTTGTGGAGATAAAGACTCTTAGAAACTGGTGGCTCAGATAGGAAAAAAAAAAGCTACAAAGAATGTAGCATCCTTGGCAAACTTGAGTTTTGTGGACTTTTAATACATTTTTTTCTTAAAGAAACATTTTTCTAATATTGATAGGCTATTAAATAATTTTAATCCCATGTTAGATTATAAATAATTCCCACATATATTTAAAGAAGATAGAAAAATAATACAGAATTATCTAAACTTAGCAAAATACAAATAGATGTATTACAAAGGAATAGTAACCCCCAAAAAGCTATTTAATAAGGAATTAAAAATTTTAAAATGAGATTTAAAAAGTGAACAGGCTAACATTTTTCACAGACTGCACTCATACAAAGACTTTCAGGAGAACAACAAAAAGCAGACAGACAAGTTCAATAAATAAATATCAATTTTATTCCATATTGTAGTGACAATTCCAAAACAATAACTCAACTTATAAAATTTCTAGAAACAAATATAGTAATGCTTTCAGGAAAGAAAAAGTAGCAAAGAGGAAAACAATGCTCGCCAAAAGGCATATTTATTATTCTTAAATATATCAATCGGGAATTATCCTGTAAAATAAGCCTAACCCAGACCAGAGCATCGAGGTAATTTCTGCAGGACATCTCAGTTTCGGGCTCCTTGCGGTGAGCGAGCGAGATGGACAGCAGGAGCCACAGAGGGCGGCAGTCGCCTGCAGGGTCTCCCTGTGCCCTTCTCTCTGTGCAGTGTGTGTTTTTAGCTGAAGAGTCACGTGTATAAGTCTGGCGGGATGAGCAGTAGGTTTCCGTAGAAGCAGGGAGGAGAAAGACTGGGTCTTCTCTGTGAATCTGGAAGCACAGTGGTGGGTCCCGTGTGTTCTTTCAGGGGGCTAGAAAAGGGAGGCTCTGGCCAGGGGTCTTCACTCCCTCTTCACAGCTGCTTTCAGGGGTTCTTTTGCTTTCTTTTGAGATGGGGGTCTCTCCACCTAGCCGCGAACTCATGATACTCTTGCTTCTGTCTCCCTAACTGCTGGGATTACAGGTTTGTACAGCTGTGTCTGGATCTAGATATTTTTTTAAAAGACTACTGTTTACACTTTTCTCCTTAGAAGAAAAAAGAAAGAAGCAAAAGGGAAAGGTACTTTTCTTTCTTTCTTTTTTTTTTGGTACCAGGGATCGAACTCGGGTCCTTGCGCTTGCAAGGCAGGCCACCGAACCGCTGAGCTAAATCCCAGGCCCCGGGTAAGAAACTTTTCTTTTGCAATATGTTTTTATGCTTCATAATGCGAAATTTTCTTACTATATGTATATGTATTTGGCTGTAAGCTGTTCCTTGTGTGATAGAGGACACATGACAATTTGATACAGTACTAAATTCCTTTCTGAAGCTTGCCCTGAGCTTGCCTGTTGTGGCTCGCTGACACCTGGCACAGGCACAAGTGCTCGTTAGTGGTGCTGGGTGAGCAGGTTTTGCATCCTGGCGGTTAAACAGAATGCAAGTGCATCCATGGTGCTGCTAGTTCCCAGGGGCCTGAAATTCTGCCGTTGCGCAGAGCAAAGGGCCGGAGCAGTGGGGCCTGCGGACAGAGGAGGTGTCCGAGGAAGGGAGAAGCTAGCTGTGGAGCATCGGCTCTTGTGTTTTTCTTCTGCGTCTCTCAGCTAAAGAAGCATCAGGTCCAGAGCCGAGTCCGAGCCGCTCCCGTCCTGGCAGCATGGTGCGTGTCCGGGGACAGCGGGTGCACGTCCCGGGCTCCCTGCCGGGTTCTCCCTCCACACACTCCTTGCCAAGTCCTCCGCGCTGCACAGAGCCAGCGAGGCCGTGGCACAGCTGCTGAGGATGTCCTGGGAAACCCAGGCGAGGACACCATAGTGATGGGAGGTGGCTGCCAGGGAACCCGGGAAAAACCCGGCCTGAAAGGACAGGAAAGTGACACTGGGAGTGAGCGCCCGAATGCCAGGAGGTGGGAAACGGAACGTGTGAAGGACCGGTACAAAGGGAGTAAATGCAAATCAGCATCCCAGGGACCGGGCAAAGCACGTTAACCGCACAATGGGTGTCCTTGCCGGGCTGCACAGGGCTGGGAGGACAGCGGGCTCTGAGCCTCTCTGATCCCTAATGCAGAGCTGAGCTCTGGGACTGCGGAGAAGGCGGTGATGGACCACAACCTCCTGAGGGCCGGATGGATTGGTGCAGAGGAACCACATATCCTGCTCCCCACTGAGACCTAGAAAGGACAGCGCTGGAAACTCTTAGGAGTTAGAAAAGCCAATCTGGGTTTGAGTGGTTTAGAGCTATTTCATGATGTTACTAATGAAAGAACACTATTTGGGGACATAAATATTTAATTATCTGAAAATTAAACTAACCAGAATTGCCTATGTTGATAAATATTATCACCATTATTAATTTTATTTATTTATTTTCATTCATTAAGTTTGTTGGTACATTTTAGGTATACCATATGATAACATTCATCATTGGGATCTTGTACCTTTACATAATGTATCTCAGAACCCCTCCACACCTCCTTATTTACAAAGACTTTCTTTCCATTTTTTCCTTTTCTCATTTTTTTTCCTTTCCCTTCTTTCCTTCCCCTATTCCTCTCACCTCCCCTTCCCCTTTAAACCTAGGTAGAACTCTTGAAGACACTGGCATAGGAAAAGACTTTATGAACAAAACCTCAGTAGCACAGGAACTAGCACAAAGAATCAACAAGTGGGATCTCTTATTAAAAAGCTTCTGCGCTTCAAGAGAAACCACCAACAGAGATAAGAGACAACCCACAAAGTGGAAAAAAATTTCCTCGGAAAAAGGAATATCTAGAATATATAAAGAACTTTAAAAAATCAAACCCCCCAAATTTAAAGACCTGATTCAAAAAAATGGGCATGTGGAAAGAACAGACAGACATTTCTCAGACAAAGAAGTGGCAGCAGCGAATAAACATGAAAAAAGGTCCAACATCACCAGTCATTCAAGAGATGTAACTATTATTAATTTAAATGAGCTACATCTTTTTCCCTACTGTTTTTTTCCTGATTATAAATACACTGTACACTCAGAACATTTGTGAAACAATTGAGAAAATATCTGTTACATTTCCACTGAGAAATTATGTTAACATCTGGATTCTTTTTTGGGTGTTTGCTGTACATTTTTAGGATGAGTGAGGTCATACTGTATGTTGTTTAAATGTTTCCTTTCACATGCAGTGCTATTTCAAATGGTAGGAGGGATGCTTGACAAACGTGATCTTAAAGGTTGCATAATACTGTATTTTATTTACATGTTGTGATTTAATTTTCTATGTCCATATATAAAGGGCTTTAATCTTGTCCTGCTTAAAAATAATCCTAGGTTGGATGATGTGGCTAAAAGCTTTGTCCATGTTCCACACTATTTCCTTAGAATACACTGTCCAGATATGGAATTACAGGGTCCATATATGTGAAGAATAGTCTTTTCCATGTTGTTAAAATGCCTTCCAGGAGAGTTTGCTTCTCCCCTGCACTGTGGAGGGTGCCCATAGTCTTCACCTGTTATCCTTGGTCTGCAGTACCTGCTGTCTTAAAGTTTGAAAGCATCTGTTTTATAATCAGAGTCCTATAGTGAGGATGCTGATATTGTTCCTATGTGTAACAACCATTTAGAGTTCATTGGTGATTTGGACAAACTATTCTAATAAAAAAAGAAAACTCAGAAGTATGGCAAAATATTTGCTGGGCTGCATCAGAGCGCTGATATTCAGGAAAGCTCTGAGCCAGGACCTCAGGGCTTTTGCTGGTTCCTGGAGCGCAGCTGAGCCTGAGCTGAAGTCAGTATCCTTGGGCATAGAGGGTCCCAGACCCACAGAGGAGAGTGAGTCTGGGGCCCATACTCACTGAAAAATTGCTTCCCAGTGGTAAAGTGCAAGTCATTCGGCCCCAGCAAACGCTGTGGCTCTGTGGTCCCCAAGTCCAGGAAAGACCTTGGTTACTCACGCTGGGCAAGGTGGTCTCCATTTGCAGGGCCTGACCCCTCTCCCTCTGCCTAGTACTGTTGGCCAATGTCTGGGCAGCCTCTGCTATGCTGAGCACACAGGATGGATAAAGCCTGTGGGGCCTCAGCTCAGAACAGGAGGTGGAGAGATGGACGCTGCACCTCCTGTCTCCTCTAGGAAACAGATTCCATGAAGACCCTTGGAACTCACGGCAGGTGCCAGCCAGCCTGGCAGGGCCTCTCCCGCCCCTCTGCTCCTCATTCCTGCTTTCCAGTGTGCCCTCCAATTGCTTCCCTCCCTCCAGCTTCATTCCCCTGCCCCTTCTCTCACCGTGAGGGGGGCACTGGCCACCAGCCTGCCAGCTGCAACTCAGCCTCCACCGTGGGAATCATAGCAGCAACCACGAGAGCCTTAGAAATCACCTGTCAGGGCGGGTTTCACATCGATCACTCCCGGGTCCCACAGGACAGGATGCTGTGTCTGGTTGTGAGTGGGGAGCAGTCATGACAGCAAGAGCACCAGTGTGCTGATATCACCTCTGTGGGACTGCAGTGCACTGCGATCAGAGAGGGAAGTGTCAGGGAAGGTTCGAGGGACGGCAACCTAGAGCTGACTTGAGCAGCGTCTCTGAGCCATGAGGGTGAAAAGCGACCTGTTTGGGGGCACTGCTAAGTCTAAGCACTGCAACCCGGCTGGCCACTATGGCTGTATCCTACAGCTGAGTATCTACAGGTGCTGCTATTGCAGGTCTACAGAGAGTGCAAATGCCGAGCTCTGAAGGGAAACTGGACTCAGTACTGCAGCAGGGCTGGTGACAGCAAGCTCAGGAATGCAGCCGCAGCACAAGTGCGTCTGCCTTTGTCCAGAGGTCCCTTTGCTTCAGAGCTCACAAAGACCTCTGTGCGGGGCTCTGCACAAGAGAGGTGGTCTGTCTTTAGACCCCACCGCCCTTCACTGCCTGCTGAAATTGCCATCAGAGAGGGGTGTGTGATGCTCTATGTCCAGGTCCTTCAAGCCTATGTGGATCTATGGGTGTGATCTCCTTTCAGAGTCCTTGAGTTCAGCTGACTTCAGTTAGCAGGTGCAGTCTGGTTGGAGGAGGAGTCTCTGCGGCGTGGCCTTGGGTTCACCTCTTCCCCACTTGTCTCTTCGCTTTCTGCTTCCCTCTGCCATGCCACCCTGCCTCGGAGACACCTGACCACTCTGAAACCTCTCTAAACCATGCCAAAACAACCCTCTCCTCCTTTAGCTTGAGCTTGTCAGGGCTTCAGAATCACAAGGGCTGGCCCTGGATCTACAGAGAACTGCGTGTCTAGCTATGATAGTTGGTAAATTTTGTGTATATCTGACTTACAGTATTTTCAATTTATGATAGTTTTATTGGCATGCAACCTCACCATAAATCAAGGAGTGTCCGTGAAGAAGAGATTGCTGTTGATGCAGGGATGCAAGTAAGATCAGAAGAGTGACCGAGGAGAGTACAGAGAAAAGCCCACGTATGCAGGATCACTTCCCTGCAGAGGAATGAAGAGGAGATGTGAGTAAGCAGCCTGGCTTCCAGCACACCCATGGGAGGAACAATAAACCATAACCTTTGGCTAAGAGTGTCCTGCCAAAAGTGAAATCCACATAGGCTGTCGTGAAACATAAATCCATAATATTTCTGCAGAAATGACAGGAGAGCATGTCAGGGTCATGACAGGGAACCTTCTTCAATGCCCAAAAATACTGTTATGAGAACAACAATCACAGAAGGACTAGGTCAGCGATGGCAAATTTAGTGAGTCATGTGTCAAGGAGATAGTTGAGAGGCAGATAATTGACAAAAAGCATGAACCCAACATTGACAGAGGCACACAAAGGAGGGGACTGCAGAACCTGCACTGTGATGGTGACAGATGGCCAAGCACATGTGGAAATTCAGCCACCACATTAGCCCTCTGCAGTCACCTGTGCAGAGCTGGCCACAGCGGACTCCACGGACAGCAAGGCCTGCGAGGTGCTAAGCTCTGTGCCCTGCCACGGGAGAGTGGGCAGGTGGTCACTGCAGAAAACAGGCACATCCTACACCGCTGTAAATCTGGCACCAGACTCAGACCCAAGAGAAGTGATACAGAAGTCAAAGGTGAAAGCGAGTGTCTGAGACACCTTCCTGGCTTTCATCAGGACAACGTCTTCACTGTGGGAGTCTGCCATAGCAGGCCCTCCTGCTTGGCATGTGTTTGCCCACAGAAGGGTGCTCAGCAGAGGAGGTTGAGCGGGGCCACCAGCTCTGAGCCCTGCTCAGTGTGCTCAAAAGGCTAGAAGGACAGCTCAGCACCACACACACTTCCATACATTTTTCTTGTGGTACTGGTGACAGAACCCAAGGCTTTTGTACTGAGCTATATCCCCAGCCCCTTTTTTATATTTTGGGACAGGGTCTGGCTAAGTTGCTAAGTTGCTCAAGCTGAGCTCTAAATTGTCCCTCCTTTTCTCAACCTCCTGAAAGGCTGGGATTTTATGGTGCACACCACACCTGGCTGGGCACTACTTCCTGAACTCTCTCTTCCCTGATGTGTTTTTCTCTTTCCCTTTGGGGACACCAATTATGTGAGTTTTAGATAGTTTGGTGCTGTCCGTAGCTCTTGATGCTGTTCTGTTTGCTCACCAGTTTTTTGGTGTTGTGTTTAGTTTGATAACTTTTACTGACCTAGTTTTTTCAAGGATTCCTTCCTTAAAGGTGTCCACTCTGCTGATAAACTTATCAAGGATTCATTTCTGTTATTGCATATGTGAACTTTTTACTTCTGCTCTTTGCATTAGAATCTTTACAGTTTTTACTTATCTGCTGACATTTCTCATCTTTTCTCTGTGTGGTTTACCTTTCCTGTTAGCTCTTTCCCATATAACTCATCATTATTTGAAAGTTCAACTTGACAATTTCAACATCTGGATCATTTGTGCCATGGGTTGGAAGAAAATATTTTTTAAAAATCTCATGTGTACAGTAAAGGAACTACAGTCAGAATATATGAACAGCTCTTATAATCCAATCACGGAATACAATCCAACTTGAAAATGGGCAAAAGGCTTGGACATTTCAGAAAAGAAAAGGCAGGACACCCTTAGAGAGCCAGACAATACGGATGAAATCCATACACTACAAGCCAGTCGTCTAGCTAAAATGAAAAGTATTTCAATACTAACTCTTTGAAATATGTGGAATCTCATATACTAGTATTATTCATCAAAAGTCAAGGCAATAATTGGGAAACAATTTGTCAGCTTCTTATAAAGTTAAACAGTCAGTTAAAGTATGATCCACCAGTCAACTACTATAGTTATTTGGCCAATGAATGGAAAACCTGTGTCTATGAAAGACCTGATGAATGTTTGTTTGGGCTCTGTTCATACTGGCTCTGAAGTAGAAATTACCCAAATACTTGAAGGTGTAAGCGATTTGGGGTACAACACATAGTGTGGGCAGTAATAAAAATGAGAGATATGGATCCATGCCTCAGCGGGAATAAAATCTAATAACATTACACCAACAGAAAGAACACAGACATGGAAGGCTGAATATTCTGTGACCATGCTGTTAGTTACGTGACATCCTGGAAGAAGCACAAATTACAGGGACAGAAATCAAATATGAGGTTTTCGGGGCCTGGAACGACAAAATAGACTCAGGTGGAAAATTAGGGGCAGTGGAAGTATTCCAAGTAGTAAGCATGATCACATGACTAGACTTTCAGGAGGGCAGGGGTAAGGGGAAAAAATGAGAATCAAGACTTGTCATGTGGAGGTACAAGATCCCAACAATGAATGTAACTGTACTGTATCCCTAAAATGTACCGATAAACTCAAATAAAGCTGAAAAAAAAAGAGTAGTTTTGAATCAATTCATTTTTAGAAACAATTTAAATTTACAGAAAAACTGAAGATGGTAGGCCCACACGTATGTACTGTATCTAAAATGTACCGATAAACTCAAATAAAGCTGAAAAAAAAAGAGTAGTTTTGAATCAATTCATTTTTAGAAACAATTTAAATTTACAGAAAAACTGAAGATGGTAGGCCCACACGTACTCTGGTCATAGTGTCCTGCCTTAGAGTGCGCGTGTGTTTCCACTAGCGAAATGGTGCTGACACATTAGGGTGCACTGTTCCCGAGGGAGGTCTACACACTCCTCCAGATTCACTCACTTCCATCCTGGATCCTTGTCCTGCTCCAGAACCCAACTGAGCCATCATACTCCACTGAGTTCTTGTAGCCTCATATGCCTCTCTTGGGTCTGGCCATTTTAGCAGTTTTTAAAACAGGTTACAATTTGGTCTTCAAGGTTTTTTTTTTTAACGTTTTGGACATGATTTGTTTTAATAGACAGATGTGCTTTTAGGAAAATTGTGAGACTGCATCGTAGTTAAAACATGGTGTAGAGCCATGGTGTCTGAACAAGGAGGAGATCTCACTTCTGCCCAGGTGAGAGGGATGCTTTCTTTCTCAGATTATCTGCTTGACAGCTGCTCACAAACCCTGGCTTTTTAAATGTCAGCTCGTGCACAGCTAATGCTGAAGTTTTGAAGTTTTAGAAAATGCCTTGGCATGAAGTACCTACGACACAGCACATCCCTGCACTATAGACAATTTTACTGTCTTTTTCTTCATCATTGAAATCAAAGTAAAGGTTCTGTTGGATTCTAAAGGTCACTTTATAAGAGAATTACCATGCTGACCACATATTGTCCTTTTTACTCTGTTACAATATGCTTCCAAGAAAGCAATGAGTGAATTTCATGAATGATAGTTTCCCTATAACCTTATTCCATGATCTGTATTTCTTGCTAGTAAGAGCCAGCCACTAGTATTGGTTCCTAGACATATGGCTTTTCCGTAAAATATTGCTTTTGTTTCTAAAAGAGTAATTATTGCAGAGAATGTCTCTTTCCCACTCCTCCTTATACTTTATTACAAAGTATTCAGAGGCACTGCAGTGAAGACCACAACCTGATACATTAAAGCATTTGCACTGTTATGAAATCTTATGACCATTTGTCCTAATCCTTGTTACTTCATACTTCAGCAATATTCAGGGTCTTTTCTGTTTGCTGACAAAGATGAGCTTTGGTTTACTGTGTGATTGTTGCCACTTATAATGCTTTTTGCAGTAGTAGTAAGAATAAGGAGCCAGGAACATGTGGTCTTTCACTGTTAATAAGAAAATTTAAGAGAGACTTTCCAGCATTTAGTAGAGTTTAGTAAAATTTTGCAAACTACTATATTTAATTATCTTTGAATTAAATTTTGTCAATAAATGAAAGAAGAGATCTCTTCTGAATGCCAGAAGTGTTTTCTAAAAAGGAAGGGACGATGTCTTAGGACTGTGTTTACCCAGGACACTACGGGCAGCTTCAACATCAGCGTGTGGGTGAAATTCAGTGCCTGGCATAGCAGCCTCGTCCTTTTGTGCCCAGGCATGCTGCTCACCAGTTTCTCTTCATGGGTCACTTTCTTTTGGGGAATGTGCTTAAGTCACTTCTCCATTTTGTGAGCACTGTAATTGTTCATGTTCAGGCCAGATGTAGAGGCCCACGTGTCTGCCCAGCAGGGCACATTCACGCTGTAGCAGGGTCTGGATCAGCCAGAATGCAGGCACGTTGTCCAGCCAAGGATGCCAGCCATTCTGCCAAGAGGCTGAGGGTGAGAAGGTCTAAGGCTGGTAGCCCGCCTGGTCTAAGAGGAAGCAGGACAGTGTTTCTGTCACAGGGGAGGAGGTTACATCTGAACTCCTCAAGGGTGGGCTTTGTCACAAAGGAGGTAATCTGTGCAATGAATACAGGAAGAGACACCTCTTACAAGATTGGCGTCCTGGACCACTGCTGTGACAGAGCAGTCCAGGCTGCTCCCTGTGGTGAACAGCAGACCCTTTCTTCTGGGCCTGGAGCCCGAGAAGCTCATGCTCCTCTCATGGGGCACCTCATGTGGGAAGGGTGGGCAGGCATGGCTGGTGAGACAGCACTCCTGCCCTGGCTGAGAACAGGGTCATTTTGTGACAATAGGCCTGCTCCCTGCCCAGCTCTCTGTCCTTCTCAGGGACCCCAGGGCCTGATGCTGCCACACCAGGGTGACAGTCCAGCACCTGCATTGGCAGGACAGCCTCAAACCACTGCCCCTGGCCTGTCGGACTTCTACAGGCAGTGTATGTGTGTGGCCCTGCTCTCACACTGCCTCCCTGAGGAGTTTAGCAGGGAAAAGTCAGGGAAACTGTGGCTTTCTGTTCAAATATCAAGAAAAAGGGTGGAGGGCAGGAGTGAGCTGGAAAAGTGGAGACTCACTCCTGAACTGTTTTGCAGAGTCCTGCGCTGCAGCGCTGACGAAGAAAACTCGGCTGACAGTGGAATGACCAGACGCAGAGGTGAGAAATTCATCTAAAGTGACCCAGTGGCTGTCAGTGAAAATTGCCTTCTCCAGAGGTGTTTGTAGGATAGAGTCCAAACAACACGATCCCCAGAATGTATACAGCTTGGAGATGGCCATGAGGAGGAAGCTCAGTCTCCAAGGAGGAGCTGCTGGGAAGAGCAGGAAGCCAGGCTGGGGCATCGGAAGCTGACAGTGGGCAGGAAGGGCCCACTCATAGCTCTCAGTACTGGGCCTCTTGGCTCAGGAGAGCCATGAGCACTTCTGTCCATGGAGTTCCAGATGGGAGGAAGTGGAGGGTGGCATAAAAAGCCTTTCAAGTATTATGGGTTGATTTCTTGATAGCAGCCATGACCAAGACATACCATGTAAAGGTGCAAGATCCCAATGATAAATGTAACTGTATTGTTTGCCTTAAATGTACCAATAAACTTAACAGGAAGAGAAAAGAATTATGGGTTGAAAATGTTTGAAATTCATTGAGAGATACATGTACAGGTTTAAGAAGCCTCACAAATTTTAAGCAAGATAAAGAAAAACAAAAGCCCATTATTCCCAGGACTGACCAGACTTTGAAGCATTAGGTGTATACATTATAATTCCTAGAACAACTAAAATAAAATGATGTATCACCAAAGACCAATATTTAAGTTTACATGAAATACTAAAAATATGTAAGCAATGGAAAAATCTGGAAAGGAGTGAATGAGAAATAAACAACAGCATAAACCCCCAAATAAATAAATGATACATTTAAATCCAAACATATAAACAATTGCATTAATTTTAAATGGTCTAACAATAAAAATTAAATTTTGATTTTCAGATTTGATTAAAATATGAGATCCAAGCATCTACTCTCCAAGAAGAGCTGCCTCAAATATAAGTTCAGGATAACAGTAAAGGAATGAGCTATTCCATGTGAACACTAAAAGCAGCTATATAATATCAGGCAGAGTAACTTCAGAGGAAGGACTATTATTACCAGGAATAAAGCAGAATATGAAATGTACAGAAAAGGTGGTTCAACAGGAAGCTATTAAATCCTCAGTAAACATGGCTCTAACAACAGGTTTCCAAAATGTCTGAAGTGAAGCAGGTAGAACCTAACAGGAATAACAAAATCCATAATCATACCTGCATCCTCTCAGAAACCTTTACCACACATAGAAGCTGAGTGAAAGCAGAGAAATCTGAGCTACTCCAGTAGCCAGGGTGGCCTGAGGTGTGCAAGCCAGCCTCCTTTCAGCCACAGGTGGTAGTGTGTTCTTGTTGAGTGCCCATGAAACATATGCCAAGGTTGGCGATGTACAGAGACATTTGGAAGACTTTAGTACACATAAAAACAAAGAAAACACAAAGTATGCACCCAGATAAGAAGACAGCATTCAATGACAGGAAGATATCTAAATAATGTCAAATCTATATTTAAACGGCAAAGGAGATCATCAGAGAAACTCGATGCAGCTTACAGGTAGTTCTTTGACGTGATCAGAATAACCGATTACACTTTATTCATTGCAACAGACCAAAGAGACATAAAAAGAATTATTAGAAAATATGATTTATTATTAGAGAATATGAAAAACAATGTGTTGCTTATAAATTTATTACTTAGATGAAATGGAGAAATTATTTGCAACATACAATGGTTTAAAGTTCTCTCAAAAAGAAATAAGTAATATGTGTCAATTAAAGGATTGAATTACTACTTGAAAATTTTACAACAAAGAAAATTAAAGAAAAAGAAAGAAAATTCCAGGCACAGTGGCTTCACTAGGAAGTTATTCCAAAATTTTAAGGAATAATAACAATATTAAATAATACTTAGAAAATAAGAGAGGACATTTCCTTCATTTTATGAAGACAGAGTTCCAGAAGACAAAATATAAGAAAAAATTATAAGAAAAGCATGCTAAATATCAATATTTTTATCATCAAAAATGTAAAATTTTTAGACAAAATACTAACAATGTTGAGAAGTACATAAAAAGAATAATATATCTTCAACAAGTGATGTTTATCCCAAGCATGCAAAGCAGGCTTAATATCCAAAAATATAATGTATCATACCAAAAGATTAACCAAAAAAAGTGATTATTCCAATATACAGGAAAAACATTTTACAAAATTCAACATCCCTTTGCAATAAAATTCGCAGCTAACTAGGATGAAAAGAAATTCCTTTAACCTGATAAGAACACATCACAAAATACTGAATGTTTCTGCTTTAAGATCCAGGACACGGTGGCCATTTCCCTCCTCCACTCCTGTTATCAGTTACTAGATGCTTACACCAGTCACTAGGCTCGGTACTGGAAAGGAAGATAAAATTGCACCTGTTAACAGATGACAAGATACCCTATGGAGAGAATCTGAATGAATCCACAGTAAAAGCTCCTAACTCAAATTAGTGAGTTTGGCAAGGTTGTGTGATCAGTACACCAAAACCAAAGGCATTTCCGTGGATTTGTGTATTAGTTATCTACTGCTGTGTAACTACTTACCCCAGAATGTCACCGATTGAAGCAACAGCCCTCAATTATGGCTTGGCTTCTGAGCTGCATCTCGGAGCCCTCTCGCGGCTGCAGTGAAGATGACAGCCTGGACTTCAGACCCACTGGTAGGCCCTCTTGGGAAGGTGGGACAGGGCTTTGGCCCCTTGGTTTGTCCCAGTGGGGCGGAGGTCTTGTGGCTTGTGACCCGCACTCTCAGTTACACCTGAGTGCTTCTTTGCACCCTGGAATCTTCACATTAGCCTCCATGTCCAGCTCACATTCTAGAGGAGGGAAATCAGGCACCATCATTGAGGCTATGAAGATCAAATGCCATAGTTAACAATGAGTAACCAGAAATTGGCATTTTTAAGAGTCACTTAGATATGAATATAACCAAACATGTACAAAAACGTATGTTGAACACCACAAAGCACTGAAAGAAACCCATAAGGACCTGATAGATGAAATGATGGCCAAGCTCATGGACTGGAGGCACTGGTGCTGTCACAAAACCATTCTCCTCCGAGCGTCTTGGCTTCAGCTCCATTCAAACGTTTTGTAGTAAACGACAAGCTGATTCTGAAGCTTACTGGGTCAGGCAAAGGAACCAGAAAAATCAAGATAGCTTTGGGAAAGACCAGTGTTTGATGACCTCCCACATCTGAGTTAAGGGACTACTATAAGAAGACAGTAACGGAGACTGTGTTATGGACACAGGTCTATGGACAGACTGAACTGACTACAGAGGGGAGTGCAAATGACAGTTCACCAGGATAGTGACAGTCGTTCCCCAGGAAGATGAATTCAAAATAGATCATGGAATAAAAGTAAAGCAGTTCAATAGAAGCAGGCTGTTATGTCCTTAGAGTAAAATTCTACTTATTGAAAAAGCAAACGATAAATAAATTAAAGGAAACAAAGCCCTGCTCTGTGTAGCCCCACAGTGAGTCTCAGAAATTCAAGCAAAGTGAAGGGATCCAGGCTCCACAGGCTGCAGACAGTGGCCCACTTCACAACACCTTGGTAAAAGAAGGACTGCAGAAGAGGGAGACTGTACCTGGACGGCTGGGTCGGACTGGAGAGAGGGTCAGTTTCGAAGGGAGGGGCTGGGGTTGTGTGGAGATGTGGGGAAAATGACCCTAACTCTGTGCCTCCGTTTTGGTGAGGATTGTATGTCTGTCTAAACTCACTGAAGAGCACATCAAAAGAGTGATTTTTATTGTACGTGCATTTTTAAATGGAATAATAAAAGAGAAAATTGGGTTCTTCAAGCCACAGAGGTTCGTGGGAACATCCCCCATGCTCCTGTGTTTGCGCAGCGGCCTGCAGCTGCTGGCTGTGTACCTGACAGGGATTATGGGTCCAAACAGTAAGGGAAGGGCGCTGGGGCCAGGGCCCTGAGGCTGGGTGCTCTCCCGAGCCCAGAATGGCTGTGACTAATCCTTTATTTTGATGCAGAATAAACACGTGAGCTTCCCTCAGGGACAGGGAAGACCTTTGTCTGCTGCAAAGGTGCCGCTCACAGGAGTGCAGGTCCAGTGCCTGGCCTCGGCAGGCTGACAGCCTCAGGGGTGCCCTGCTGGAGCAGGGGCGGTCTGTGCTGGCAGGAGGAGGGCAGTTGAGACGTCCTCTCCTTGCTTCTGGGTCCAGAGATAGCTGTGACTCCCCATGCCCAGGGAACTGAGGCAGGACACTTTTGTCTAACTTGGTACTGTGTCTCCTCCTGGCTCCAACGCTGCTGCTCTGCTGGACTCTCCATGCCGGGAAGGGGCTGCAGGGCTGACCAGACTTACCCGCTGGACAGGGCTCTGAGCCTGATGCTCAAGATGTGGCTTCTGGCCAGGGCAGCCTGCCACCGGCCTTCCCCAGCAGCTTGTCCCAGGCCCTGGTCCCAGGACTGCCCAGGCTAGCCACCTAGGGTGGGGCTGAGCTGGTACTGAGGACCCTGCTGGCCCCACTGTGCCTGCCAGTCCTGGGTTTGGAGCCTGGGCCAGTGCCAGGGCCCCAAGGCCACAGCTGGGAGCTTGGATCCTCAGACTTCACTTAGGCCCTACCCCATGCGTCCCCTTAGCCTGGGTAGCAGTGACCCTAGAACCACACCATGGGTCTCCAGGAATGATCAGTGTGCTGCTCCGTTAGTCTACCAGCCATATGCACCCAGCAGCTGGGTCTGACAGTGAGCTTCTGCTCCGAAACTGTATACTGCACAGCCCAGACGCCCAGAAGATAGTTCGCCGGAGCTTGCTTGCCCTGTTCACCTTCTGTTTCAAAGAGCAGAACTGAATGTCTCTTCCCATGGTTCTAAACATCAGAGAAAACAGTTGTAGGAAATTTTAAATTTTAGAAATTCATGTAAAGGGGCTGGGCATAGGACCACATACCTGGCAACTTGCCATTCTGGGAGGCTGAGGCAGGAGGATCACAAGTTCCAGGTCAGCCTGAGCAACTTATCAACAACTATAGCCTGAATAAATAAAAAATGAAAAGGGGCTGAGGATGCAGCTCAGTGTGAAGAACCTGGATTCAACCTGCAGTCTACAAAAAAAGAGAAAGAAATTCATATAGAGAAATAATTTTAAATAGTTCATAAATTTGCAGGGCAGACAATATGAAAACATACTCTTGTGGGGTGATTTTTTGTGTAGTTGGTCACATTTACACACAGAGCATGGACATGTAGCCAATTCCTCCCCGTGAACGTCCGTGAGCTGTGGAGCATGCTGTGTCACACAAGTCTTGTTTCTGTGAGTGTGCATCCTGCTGCCATTGAGTGTGTGGAGATGCGAAGTCACCATGGGTCTCGTCCAGCCCTGAGGAGAGGGAACTGGGCCTCTGCAGGAGCAGGGCTGGCCTAGAGAGACTGCTGAGTGAAGTGAGCTGGCACAGAAGCCCGAGTACCTCATGCTGCGTCGGGAGGCTGAAGGAGAGCTACTGGAAAGGTAGAGAGAGGAGGCTGTCCGGCAGAGCACACCTGCATGTGGGTGGACACGTCATTCTGAGCCCGGGTACCATGTGCACTAGTTAATGCATGCCGATGAGAAGAGATACACAGTCACGAGTGTTCCTGCTAGTCATATATTTTGCTTGGTTTTGGGGGATAGGGTCTCACTATGCAGTTCAACTTGTGACAGCCCTCCTGCCTCAGCCTCCAGAGTTCTGGGATTACAGGTGTTGCCATGCCTGACATCATCTATACTATTAAATGACCTTTAGTGTAGTGTCGTGTGTGTGTAACAGGATGTTCTCTGGGGATAGATACTCGCACTCTTTCCACTTGCTGGTTGTGGTCCACAGTGCTACCAGGAAGATCCCACTGTGTGGATTCTGCCGCATCCCTGCCTCTGGGTTGTAACCCTACCTGCTCTGCACTGCAGAGACACCATCCGCTCTCTGTGGGGCCTCACCAGCCCTGGAATGACTTTCTGGCTTCGTTTCTCTTGGTTCAAATAGAGAAATCAAGTGCACTGATTTTGGACTGGGTCACTTGGAAATCTGCCGGCTTGAAAGGGAAGTTTCTCCAGACCAGGGCTTCTCTGCCAGAGCCACAGCCAGTGTGTGGCCAAGCTTCAGTCGTGGCCCCTCCAGAGAGAGCTACACGGAGTCACCTTCTCACACTGCCAGAGCACCCAAACACAGGAGAGCCCCAAATCAGCCCCCAGGCAGAAAGCTCTCCAGCGACACTGGGGTGGCAAAGAATCCAAGTCGTATGTAAACTGGGATTGTCACCATGCATTTATATAAGCAAGGGAAACAGAACTATTTTCTTAGGGTAGAAGTATCACAAAGCATGAAAAAGTCTACCCTCATTACTTGCAGTCAACACAATGCATGTTATCTCCTCACACTGCTAATTGCTGGTGCTTTTTCCTTCATAGAAAGCAACAGGATATTCTCCCTCCTTGGCCGAAACCACCATCTTATGAACATCTCTGCCCCCAGGAGCTGCCAGGCTGGAGGAAACCACATATTAAGATCTGATGAGACAGGGTTTATGTTGACAGAGTGGCCAGCAGCTGTGTGTACAGAGTCCATTAGTCATCTGTCAGTAGAAGGGCCAGGTCACCGCTGCTTCCACCAGGCCCTGCCCTGGAGTCCTGGACTTGGTCCTCACTTCACACTGAGCCCTCCGTGAGTAAGAAAGAGGCCCGAGCTCTGACGGAGGCAGGGCAGCACGCGGGTGTCCTCACTCCATCAGACCCCCGCGTGACCCCATCGGCCCTGGCAGAGGGGAGCCACAGGGCGAGGTGGGCGGTATGAGTCCTGAGTCTGTGTGCAGAGAGGAAGCTGTGGGGTTCACGGGAAAGAATAACCTCGCTTTGTGAGCAGCAGTTCCACACAGGAACATTACTGACAACAGAGGGCACTGGAGTAGTCTGTGCATCTATGAGCAAGTGTCTGTACACTTGCATGTGTGTCTGTGTGTGTCTGCATGTGCCTGTGCATGTGTGTGTCTGTGTGTTCACATGCATGTGTATGTGTCTGTGTGTGCCTGTGTCTGTGCATGTGCATGTGCACTGTGTGTGTCTGCCTGTGTGTGTGGTACTGGTGGTTGAACCCAGGGCTGTTGCACTGAGCTACATCCACAGCCCTTTTAAAAAACTATCTTGTACTTTGAGACAGAATTTCACTAAATTACTCAGTAGGGACTCAAACTTGCAACCCTTCTGCCTCAGCCTCCCAGAGTTCTGGAATTACAGGAGTGTGTAGAGTCTCTTGAGGGTGGCTGGCTCCTCCATAAGGAAGGATACTAATAAGTCTAAGATGTGGCTGTCAACAGAAATGCCTCTTCTTGTCTTCTGTCACCTCAGTCACTTCTGTTGGAGGTGCACAGGCTGAGCTGGAAAAGAGGGAGGGGCAGGGTCAAGGTGGGACAGCCTGCACCCCAAGGTTGTACTCCTATCCTTACAGACAAAGAAAAGGGTTATCTGTCTGTCTGCTTCTTTAAAACATTGCCTTAAGGGAATCTGTGTTCCTGTTTTCCTGAAAGACGGAGGCAGGGAGTGCTAAGCAGAGACTTAAATCCAGAAGAAATATCCTGGAAAAGCACATTTTTAAATAACACATTCAAATGGAAGAAGAAAGAGGGGGAATTTGTTCCACTGGGTGGGGCATAATATTACAGCTTACAGTATTGGCACAAGGACGACTGGGGAGGTAAGCAGCACCCAGAGGGAGGAGGCTGTGTGGGGGACCCGATGTGCCGTGGCTCAAGTGGGCTGTGCCACAGGATCCCCTGGGAAAGCCCCTCCATGCAGAAACCCAGCATTAATTTATTCCTTAACACCAGATCAAAGGTGGCTTCCAGGTTGATGAAAGTCCCATGTGTGCAAGGTTACAAAGTTAGTAGAAAAAACAGGAGAACATCTTTGCAAGTAGGGACATGAAGAGTGTTTGTGAACAGAATTTTGAAAGGATAAACCTGAAGACAAAAGTGGCTATGATGTTATGGTGTTACACTAACTGTTCTGTTTCATGACGAGGAAGTTCAGGTGACTGAGTGCGATAGATGAGAGAAGGAACTTAATGGTCTTCAGAACTTCTGGTGTCCAGTACAACACAGAAAGACAGTGGAAGTCTTCATTTATGTCCTTGCAGTGAGCAACAAAGCTGAACAAACTGAAAAGCAATACATTTTTTCATATCCTGAAGAAAATTCCACCTAGAGGGTAAACTGCCACCTTGAGAATGGGGTGAGAGGTAGGCAGATATGAGGATCACAGCTTCCTACGTACAGAAGCTTGTTTGCAGCCTAAGCAAGTGCCATGGTGCCAGGTGTGAATGAGTAGGAGTGATAAAAACCCAGGGACCCGGCCTCAGTCTGACCTGCAGATCCTCTCCAGGTCAGCAGATGAACTCAGAACAATGGCCCTCTTACTCTGGCCGAGGAAGGGAAAGTAGCCATCCTAAAACACACCCTGGACATCCTGCACTCTTAGACAAGGACCCAATCTCGGGGCACACTCTATTGACAAAGCCTAAACAATCAGTCCACAGCTTACCAATGTGGGGTAAGGAAGAACAAATTCCAGCCCTCTGTAGCCTTCAAAACAGAAGATAAATATCCAACACTATTTGCCTCTAGTCTTTCTGTCTTGCTTGATGGGAAAAACTAAGAAGGACATGTGAAGTTCACAGTCCAGAGCACAGGCTCAGTAGAAGACAGAGCCGGAAGACCAGGACTTCTCTTCCCTGCTCACTTTGCTACCTATCAGCAGCAGTCACAATGGAAAAAATTGCGAGGCTCGGGCTCTATTTACGAAGGAGTCTCCAGGTGTGTTAGTCAGCTTTCTTATTGCTGAGACAAAATACCAGATGCCACAAATTAAAGGAAGAGAGATTTATTTTGGCTCACAGTTTCAGTGGGGTTAGTCCATGGCCAGCTGGCTCCAAGCAGAAATGTGTAGTGGAGGAAAGTTGCTTGCCTCAAGGTGTAAGGACCAAGTTTTCAGGTCAAGGTGGGCTCCCTCTGTGCCCTTTGCCCACCTCTGTGCCCGTTGCCCACAACAGAGCTGCAAAACTTCCATTCTGTATGACAGTCTCCACCCTGTATTTCTGTTCCTCTTTTTGGATTTTTGCAGATCTCTGTAATTTTTAGGAGCTCTCTGTCTTAGGCTACCTCCACCCTGTGTTTCTGTTCCTCTTTTTATGATCTAAAGATGAATCTTTCCTGCTTAGGATAATCAATGTTCTTTAGAAAGAGGAACTGATTCTGTGAACGTAGGTATTAGTGATTTCCAGTATCCAGGAGTAAGTGAAAGATAAAAATAGCACCTATAAAAAGGGAGAGCCTCCCCAACCCTATATAATCCTGCTTCAAAGATGGGTCTGGGCTCTCGGTCTGAAGCCGCTGTGACGGTGACACCCTAGGGTCCAGGCTCAAGCTTGCAATAAACTACTTTTGTGTTTGCATTGGAAGAGACTCCTTGGTAGCTTTCTTGGGGATTTCGCGACTTGGGCACAACAAAGGCAGCCATGAAACAGAAAAGTGATGGAAGAAGCCAGGCTCAAGACCACATCCTGTCACAGTGACTATGTCCAGCTGGGCCCCACCTCTGAGCAGCACATTCAGCCATGAATCCATCCATGATCAATAAACTGATGAGGAAAACAACAGAAACACCTAAGATACTGGTACAAACAATGATTTTCTGGATAGGACTCCCAGAAGCACGGAAGAAAAAGAAAAATTGACAAATGGCATTACATCCAATTAAAAAATTTCAGTTCAGCAAAGTAAACAATCAAGAAAAGAGAGAATGGAAAACCCACAAGGTAGGAGAAAATATTTGTCAGCTACATCTGACAGATTAACGAGAATATAGAAAGAACTGAAAAAAGTGACAACTAAACCAATAATCCATTGCCAAATGAGTAATGATCTGAATAAACATTTCTCAAAAGAAGACACAGAAATGGCTCTCTAAATATAGGAAAACATGCTCAGTGCCCTAAGCCAGCAAGGAAATGCCAATCAAAACTGCAGAGATGCCATTTCCATCCACTTAGAGTAGGTATTATTAAAACAACTATTACAGCAACAACAAAGTAACAAAGGCTGACAAGGATAGGGACAGAAAGGAAGTCACGCACTGTTGGTGGAAGTGTTAATTAGTCCAGCTACTATGGAGAACAGCGTGGAGTTTTCTCGATGAAAGTAAACTAGAGCTGCTGTGTGATCCTGTGATCCACTCTTGGTTCTACACCCAAAGGAACCAAAGTCAGCGCACAATGGAGGCTCTTGCACATCTATTTCCACTGTGGTGTGATCCACATCAGCAGAGACACGGAGTCAGCTGAGGTGCCCGTCATCAGACGAATGGACAAAGAATGCATGATGTACATATGAGCTGGGAAGTGGTTGCCATGGGCAGTCCTAGCCTGGGTGTGGAAGGGGAATGGATGTAATAGAAGGCGAAGGGCTGTGCAAAATAAACCAGGCACTGAAAGACTGATACTGCACCTCATTTCTCATAGGCACAGATTCCAAAAAGGAAAAAGAAAAAGTCAATCTGAAAGTAGAAGAGCGATTACTGGGGACCATGAAGAATGTGTGAGGGGTGGGGTAGAAGAAGGATGGATGAGCGGAGAGGGAGAGGATTGAGTATGTATGTTTGAAACATCACAGGGGATCCCTTTAATTTGTAGTCAGTATGTATTAGTAATAGTGATAACGAATACATAGCCTTACAGTGAGAGACAGAGACAGAGACAGAGACACAGAAAACGGGATTTAGAGCCTCGTTCTGAAGTGCTGGTATTTTGACTTGAGCAAGTCAATTGTATCAAACTGACTGTAAACATCGTGAGTATTAAATGTGGAGATTTCACCACAAGAAGAGCAGTGACTTGAATCTGTGCTGTCTCAGCTCCAAACAGATGTCTGAGAACTCACTGGGTGCTGTCATGTGGTTGCCTTGCAGGAACCTCAGAGCCACTGACAGGTGCTGAGCAGCCCTCACGTCCTGTGCTCTGCCCACTGCTCTCACCACGCATGGCCCTACCATGCCCACGTGCGGTGTCCCCCAGAGGCTGCTATGTGCGCCCTTCCTGTCCCGGCCCACTCTGCTTCATCCATAGGCTTCCCAACCACCCTTCTGGGCTGGATTTGCTCCTGTCTCTCCCAAACCCTAACTTCGAGGGGCCTGAATCCCACCCTCTGGGGACCGAGGCAGGACACCCCAAGTCCGAGACTAGCCTGAGCAGCTTTATGATACCCTCTGGCAAAGCAAAAAGGGGCTGAGGATTTAGCTCAGCACACAGGCCCTGAGTTCAATCCCTGGCACCACAAAAACAACCACAACAGCAAAATAAAACAGAAACAAAGTAAAGAGCCTCATGGGGTTCCATTGCCTGCCATTTCTTCAGTGCATCAGCAAAGTCTGCCAGCTGAGTCTGCACCCTCCTGGCCAGCTCCCCAGTGCTGCCCCTCAGCGGCCTCTGCCCCGGCCTAGTGGGTGGGTAGGTGAGTCCCCTGCGAACACCACACTCTGTCTTCTGCTTTCTCTCTCTCTCCTGGTCCCTGTCCTTCATTGTTCAGCCGCAGCCTGATCTGTGTCACCCTTGCTCTGGAATGAGAGCTGCTGGGCCTGTTACCTGGACCTGTCCTAGAAGGAGAGTACCTCCCTCCTGGCAGCCAGAACTTCAGGCCAGGCCTGTGCACCCTCCAGCTGACCGAGTGAGCTCCCACGGAGGGAGGGTGTGCGACCTGCCCCTAGGGATGGGATTTGCCACACAAAGGCGTCTCCCCTCTCCCAGAATGCCTTTCCACCAGGGGCTCAGCTGGAAGCCCTGGCCACACAGCTGTGTGCTCACTGCCTGCTCTGTGCATCTCCAGCATTGCTGGGCAGGGTTAATTGTTCTGCTCCTCTGTGCACACTCGCAGATTCTGGCGTGGTTGCACGGACCCTTTGTCTACCCCGTGTGGTCTCTGAGCTCTGCAAACGGAAGGGTCTTGCTTTCGCATTGCAAGTGTGTCTATGGGCACCTGGTACCTGGCAGCTCACCAAGCCCTTTGCTCTGAAACATGTTCCTGAGTTAAGGGCTGCTCCCGGCCAATCAAGGATGCAGCCCTAGGTTCTGTGGCAGGCTCACCCTGGGGACGCTTGGGCTCTTCCTCTGACCGACTCTGGCTCCACCACCCACTCTGCAGGAGACGAGACGGGCCTGCTGCTGAACCTACCTCCTCTACCTCGGCTGCAATCTGTCCACACAGCACCTCCCAGCCCTTCCCTGATAAATTCCCACAGGGGAATTTATCCACACATCACGCGTCTCAGCCTTGGTATGCTGGACAAGCCTGCCTAATTTAGGGGCTTCTGTTACTACGGTGTGTTAAAGCATCGCTGGGCTCAAGAAGACAGGGATACCACTGTTGTTTAAGAAAATCAAGAAACTGCTTCAGGTGATGTGTTTGAAGGGGGCTCTGTCACAGCCCTGTCACTGCCTCCATGGGAGAGTTTGGGGCTGTCATCAGTGTGAAGGGGCAAGAGATCCTTCTAGTTCTGTCTTCTTTCATTAATACCTAACAGTCATTCTAGCTTTTAAATCCTTTTAAACAAATCCAGATTTGTTTTTGACGTTGGGGAGATATTCATCTTTATGCATTGCTTTATTTTCCCTTGAACTATTTATTCTGTTCCTTTGGCTCAAGTCTCTCCTCTGGGAAGACTGACCACTGAGTCTGTGCGAACTTCGCTCCCTTCTCATCTTTCTCTCCTGCATTGTCTCCAGCGTTTGCTGAGCTGTGGGACTGTGGGAGCATCAGGCTCTGCTCCCTGCCGACAGGAGGGCATCTGAGTGCCTCCTTCCTACCCTCTCTTCCCAGCAGAGATTTTCCTTTGCCCTTATGACTTTGGTTCCCATACTATCTCTTCTTATCTCAGCTTGTATTTTTTAAGAGTCTGGAACAAACACATTTCAAATTGTTCTGTGTCCTGCAGCAAATTTACAGTTTTCCCTTCAAGTTCAAAGAATTGCATTGTGGATCTTTTTTACCAGCCTGTTCTGCATTCTCCCGAAGCAGACTCGCAATAGTTGGATGGAGAGGCAGAGAAGACCCCATGAGGGTCCCCAGGTCACAGTCTTTCTGATATGGGCTGCATATGTAAAGTCCAGGGAAACAACTGGAGAAAACCCGAGGACAGGGGTCACCAGGCCAGCCATGTATGAGGGTGAGGCCGGATCCTGAGCCCTGCACAGAAACCAGAGAAACAGGAAGAAGGGGCATCAGGCCAATCGGGGACCCTGGGCTCTGCTCCTGAGCCCTGACTCCAGCTGTGACTGTTCACAGAGCCCCAGGCCTGGCATGGGCAGGTGGGAAGCTGTTAGCACACTCGGCTGGCTGGGATTTGCACTCTCATTCTTCAGGCTCACTGCTCCCAGAATGGGCAGAGACTCCTGGGCACCTCCTGCCCCCCTCACGCCCACCCTGCACCCTCTGCCACCCCACTACCCGCGTCCTTTCAGCTCCAGCCCCCAAAGCTCAAGCCTCTGTGCCCAGTGGCCAGAACAGAGCCTGGATCCCTGTTTTTTTTTGTTTGTTTGTTTTTTTTAAAGGAGCTCCAAGAGTTTGCTGTGTGTAGATTGGCGGCAGGGCCTTGGTGACACTGATCAGCAGGGCCAGCCTGAGCCCAGGCCCACAAACAGATCCCCTCCTCCAGAGCCTCTGCCCCGCCCCCACGGAGCCCAAGAGCACTGGGGTGGACAAGGCCTGACTCACTGTGCTGGCTCAGGGAGCAGAGCACATGTTGTTCACTGACGATGTTTTTAAATCTGGTCCAGCAGGAGATTTATTTAGTAAGACATTCTCCAATTTTTTAGTAAATGTCGACTATTATCTTTCATTTCCAGTGCTGACTCATGGCATTTAATGGAAAATTTCCCTTTTTATTTGTTTTCACGGATACTTTAACAAAAACTGGGGTGACACCTATTTTTGTTTCCTAGGATTTTTTTTAATGATAATTAAGAAAAATTTGAAGTTTTTTTTTAGCATAAAAGAACTTTCAGAGTTCAATCCCTGGTACAAAAAAAAAAAAAAAATCTCAGTGCCTCATATAATTATATCACAAACCATTTTAAAGTGAAGGTTGGATGTCGGACAGCTGTTCTGTGGCGGGATGAGTGCTGCATAGTGAGTTAGGACCAATTATTCCCGTTTCTGCTTTAAGTATCTTAGAATCTTGGGTCTAAAACTTAGTTTCCTCAGTTGAGCACTAAAGGAAAAAGATAAATGTTTAGTTTCTATCTGTTAAACTTGTCTGTCAGATGGCTGTGAAAACAGCAAATATTCAGAAAAGATATATGAAAATTGTTGATTGTCCTATTTTTATTATTTCTCAAGAATGAGAGGACCGCAAACTAGGTTAGTGTTTCAAGTTGCAGCTGGAAGACTTCTTTAAACACTGTCAGAATCCACACGTGAATGCGATTTTCTTAACACCATCGAAATGGCTGCTCTTCCTCCTGGTTTTCTCATGAATGGATGGTAGGGTTTTCCCAAGGCTGTGTAACATGTGATATCAGAGCAGGCTGAGTACCTAAAAGCGGATAAAGACAGAGTTCTCCATGCCAGACTCTAAGAGGCTTGCACAGCTGCGAAGCAGTGCTACCCTCTCCACTAGAAGTTTTACAAAATCTATTATTTATTTTAACATCTAACAGATTGATCACTGATATTTAAATGAGTTAATATATACTTTTTGAAAAGTTCTGTTTTACTTTCAAACAAGAATTACCAACAGGTATAACCCACGCAAATACTCTCTGGAGTCTTCAGTAATTTTTAAGCGTGTGAAGGAGTCCTGAGGCTAAAATGTCTGAGGGACACTGACAGAGGCTATGCTCAAGGTTAACCCACAATGGTGTTTGTGGAACTTCCCTCTCTGATTCTAGAACACTGAGGCTGATTAGTCACCAATTCACACCTATGTCAGTTACCTATGTTCTAAGTACTAGTGATCACCAGGCAATATGATTCAAAACTAACTGTTGCAACCACAAAGAGAGGGATGTTTTGTCTTCCATAATATTCTGTGGCTATACAAGATGTGGTAAAACTATGGTAAATGTTTAAGTTTAAAATACAGTAATCACACTGATTATTACTCACTTCAGAGCACACTCATCTCAGTTTTCTTGCCACTTTCTGAAGCACGTGTGGACGTTTTCCTTCATGAGAATCTTTAGTTAAATTTTTTTTGGTGCCTGATATCCTGGGTTGAAAAGCATTTACCTTCCACGATGGTTTTGACTTCGGTGAAGATCCAGGAGTCTCACAATGAGTCAGGCAGATGAGGACACACCGTGATGTTTTTACGCACCTTCCTCTCTGTTGGGTGGCACCGGGCAGCCACCGTCACTGTATTTATGATCAGACCTCATAAAAACTCTCGGGAAAGAGGACTTTAGCACTGTCTCAAAAGGTGGGACGAACCATGAGGCAAGTGTGTTCAAAGCAAGGGGAGGTTTGGAAGGGGCTCCTGGCAATGAGTCTTTTGCCGTGATAAAACTTTAAACATTCATTGCATTTTCTGATTTCACCTCCCACATTTCTAAAATGGTCATTTATTATTAGCTCTTCTTTACTGAGCAGGGGCTCTGCAGCGAGCTTCTTCCATGTGCTCAGGCAGTGTGCACAGTGGTGCTGGCTGTGCCGTGGGCCTTGCTGCGATCGCCTCACACACATGAGGAGACCGAGGCCCCGGGTGTGCAGGGCCTGGGAAGTGGAACAAGGAGCAGGTAAGAGCCGGCCAGCCTTGGGGCCAGCTATCCTGTCTTACTTTCTTGGAAGCCAGTGCCTTAGAAGTCAGTGCTGGTCCTTATGACTGGCCTTCACTAACCCATGCCTTGCCAGATACAGGTTAAACTCAGAGGCTGAGCAATGAGCTCCACTGCAGCAGCACGGTTGAGCCACAGGTGTGCAATCCTTCCATAAACATGCATGGCATTTGTGGGCACTGTTCTGCCTTGTTCAAACAAGGCAGGCAAGAATTTCTGCTTGCTTAGGCTGTATGCTAATCACAGGAGACCAATGGTGTTCAGAAGTAATAAGTATGGAGCTGGACCTGGTGTGGTGATGCACATCTGTAATCCCAGCACTCTGGGAGGTTGAGGCAGGAGAGCTGCAAACTCCAGCCCTGAAAACTAAGTGATTTAGTGAGACCTTATCTCAAACTAAAAATATTTTGAAAGGACTGGGGAAATTACTCAGGGTGCTGGAAGTTATAAAAGATGAGAAAATTTCACCGGAGATGGAAGGGATGTATTTTTGGAGTCGAGCTCTCACTGTTGTCCAGGCTGGTCTCCAGCCTTGGACTCAGGCAACCTTCCTGCAGCTGAAGTAATGTGTTGAGGTCTGGCTGGTGTACTTTATCAGTGACAAGAAGTCGGGTCAGCAGGGGAGCACAGGGGAGACAAAGTCAGAGATGTCAGCAGGGCGGGTGACGTCCTGGGTAAGAAACAGGCTGGGCTCACACAGTGTGAGGACAGGTTCTCACACGGCTCACGCTGGCTGCCCACTGAGGATGACCTGGATGAGCCTGGCAACCAGGGACAGCGGTGCAGGTGTGGAATGCTGCGGCTGGCAGGAGGATCTAAACCCAATGCCAGGGTTTGTCCAGATAAGAACTGAACAGCAGACAAGCTTTTGTGGTAGAAGCTGTGATGCCAGGCATCACAGAGAACTGACTACTGCTAAGACACCATCCCCAGAAGGATAGTGAACCGTCTTCTTTCTGTTTGCACTGATCTATTTTTAGAAGTGCTGTATTTGGAAGAACTTAACAGTAGTAGGTCTGAGAATCTTAAGAAATGAGTAATTACATTATTCATAGAAAAATACGCCAGGTGTGGTGGCACGTGCCTGTAATCCCAGCACTGGGGAGGCTGAGGCAGGAGGATTGCTGTGAGTTCAAGACCAGCCTGGGCTACATAGTGAGTTCCAGGGCAGTCTCAACTACATAGTGAGACCCTGTCTCAAAAACAAACAAAAACAAACAAAAGAGGCGGGAGTTTGTGGGAGTTCAAGACCAGCCTGGGCTACATAGTGAGTTCCAGGGCAGTCTCAACTACATAGTGAGACCCTGTCTCAAAAACAAACAAAAACAAACAAACAAACAAACCCCCCCCCCAAAAAAAGGAAAGAAAAAATGAATGCGTGGCTTGGGGTGGCCACTGTGTGGTGAGGGCTACATGACTCTGCATTTATGAGGTGGCCACATGTATGGCACGTGGATTTATGAGGCACCACAGTGGACAAAATGTGCTTACTGGGCTTCAGTGCAGTGGTTCGTGGTTCTGAAATCCAAGTGCGATTGCTAGTCCTGTGTAGAGAAAGATCAGCTGCTCAATGACCAAGGCATAGAAATGAGTTTACCTGTTTCTCTTTGCTTTCAGTGTTTCCAAAGGAGACCCTGATACCTATATGGATTCATTTAGTGAGTATTCTTGCTTTAGAAGAGGAGCTATGTGGTCAAAAGTGGTGTTTAAAATCCCAGGGAGTTAAACAACCAATGTTTGAATTCTCATTCCATGCTTAGTAGTTGTTCAGTTCAACACATTACCTAACCCTTAGCTTGGCTTCTTCTCTGAGAAATGGGAAAATACAAATGTACCCACGCACCAAACATAGCATATAGCAAGTACACAATACATGTTATTATTTTATAAGGCCTTGTTGCAAATTTCAAGGAAAACATTTTTATTAATGCATTGTCTAATATTAATGCAATGATGGGTGACTTCTTTTTTCAATTACTATTAATGCCATAAAACAAAATCTTGTGGCTTCATGTCTAAGAAATCCAGAAGTATTTTGTCTAAGACAAGGAGAAGAAAACTTTTATACTTAAAATTCATTTATTGATATCTTAAAATATGTTTTAGTTCTGAAACTATTTCATATTTATTTTGGAGAAAAAGCACTATTCTAGTCATAACTATAGCAAATGCCAAGGCAACCATTCCTTCCACAGGAAAAAAGTTATGAAACCTAATTAGTAGAAAAATATATAGGAAAAATCATTCAAATGTCACATAATTTCCTAATTCAGGCTTTTCTACTTTGTTCCACATGCTTTCTCTTTGAAAAGAGTCTTTCTTCAAGCCCTTGGCAGTTCAAAGTAGATTTCTAGAGAAAATATAAATTTATCAAGCAAAAAAAACCCTCTTTTGGGGAGTATTAATTACAATTTTTTATGTTTTTTTTTTCCTGGTGGTATAAACATTGTTCACCCAAAACAACAGTAAATACTCTTATGAGACCACATATTTACATGTGTTTGAAAACCTGAAATTCCCCGGAACTCCCTAAGTATATATTTAGGAATTTGTGTATGTTTTTGCTATAAATACTGAGCTATAGCATAATAGGCATTATGTTGATGTGTTTGTACAGTGTGTCATTATGTATAGAGCAACACTGCTAAAATTATCCTTAAAAAATAATACAACGGAGGTTGAGTGTGAGGAAGAACACTCACATGGGCCCTTGCAGTTGTGCCCATGAAGGGCTGGGCTTGCAGGCTGAGGGCACAGCATGACAGCCATCTTCTTCCCACCACGGCCTGAGCCAGACGAGCCCGTGTTTATTTGAATAAAGCCACAGCAGAGCTGCTGTTGGGAATCAGTTTGGCTCTGGACAAAGCTCCCCCCCAAAGCCAGGAATCCGGCCTCACACAGGGAATGGATTTGAAGGCGTATTTCTTAGTGTGGGAATGGCTTTCTACTGACATGCAGGAAACAGCCCGCAAATGGAAAAATATTTTTCCCTCGAGCTGGCAAAAGTCTCAGTAACCCCATGCGCACACAAATCAATCTGATCCACCATCAGCTTCTTCCCAGGGCAGTTTTTCTCAGATGATTAGGCCTCCTTACCACATGGATTTGAGTTTCCAAACTCAGCAAAAGTTGTGTGAGTCAGCTTCAGTAGCAGCCTCTGTGTGTGCCTGGCACTGCTGGCCCAGGTCTGTGCCCCTGAGAAGAATTGATGTCGCACAGGACGTCACCCTAGGAAGGCGGCCTTTGGAAAACCAGTCTCGTTTCCAAGAATGATGGTTCCCTCAGGGTTCAGGAAAGCCTGTGGTGTTTGAGAGCCTCCTGACTTCCGCTGAGCTTGGCAGATGAGCTGGCTTACTCTGAGTCCCCAGGGCTCTTAAGAAAAGCAGCAAGGAGAAAGCAGGGCAGGGTCGCTAAAGACACAGTAAACTGAGGATGCTGGGACCTGGGTTGGCTCAGCTTTCCAGGGGACAGCATGAGAAAACGGCAGTTTTAGGGACAGACTTTAAAATCTCCCCATGTGTAAGATGTACATCACAGGTATAAAAATACCTTTAAACAGAGTGAAAACTAATAGAGATATGCAAAGTGATAAGAAATTATGATACTAATTGAGCACAGCAGCACATACTTATAATCCCAACTACTCAGGAGGCTGAGGCAGATGACAACTTCAAGGCCAGCCTGGGCAACTTAGTGAGACCCTGTCTCAAAAAAGCAAAGGTGTGCAGGTGTGGGTTGGAAATGTAGCTCAGCCCTCTCTGGGTTCAATCTCCAGTACTGCAAAAAAAATTAGTATCAGTTATTTTTAATTTTTTCCCTGTAGAATTTCTCAGATCCTTCTGGAGGAGGATTTTTGGTGTTTCTCAAAATTTCTTAGGCACATGACCTTTTTTTGGTGAAACATCATAAGAATTAATATCCAAGGAATATTTTGGGGGGAAACACTACTATCTTTTTTTAAAAAAAATATGGAATGCTTCACAAATTTGTGTGTCATCCTTGCGCAGGGGCCATCCTAATATTCTCTGTATGGTTCCAATTTTAGTATATGTGCTGCTGAAGCGAGCACAGAAACACTATTATCTTAAAGCATGCATTTACACACAACTGAGTAGCAACACCAGCTTGTTTCTCTAAATTAATCTCTCAGCAAGTTAGCAAAACCTGCATGAGGCATTGTGGTAACAATCTAAAAACTCAGTCACAGTATCTCTATTCCCCTTGCCATCCTCTAGAGAAATTAGCAACTCGTTGGTCTACTGATTTTTATAATAAATTCTTCCCCTCATATCAATAACTCTTTGTATCTTTTTGTGCTGAATCAAGATAAAGAGCAGGCAGTTATTGAATGAGGAAAATCGAGTTTCTTCTCAGCTGCCTCCATGGCGTCAAACCCACAGAAGTGCAAAGCTTGCCAGCTGAAGTGCCTGAGGTGCATCTCCTGCAGGGGAGAGGTAGCCGCAAAACGGCTATGTCCAGGGGAGCGGGACTTTGATGGTGTCAGCCTGAGGCACCTCGTCTCTGTCCCACTCCCTCAGCGCTCAGGGATGCACTTGAATTTCCATTTAATTCCCACAAGTGCTCTGAGTACCAGTGTATGAGCTGAAAGTGTGGAGCGTTTCAGTGTGTTCTTTCCACTTTGTTTCAATTTTTCAATGAATGTCCATTTTGTAAACTCAGATGTAGGTAGCACTTCTCAGTGACATTATATACAATTTATATTGCAATTTTCTAGATCTCAGTGAGGTCCTATCTGTTTCTAACAAAACAAAAACAAAAGCAAAACACACAAAAAGAGCCTTCCATATCTTGAAAGTTTAACTGGCAAACGGTGGCTGTTCATGATGGATACCTGGCTACATTTTTTAAGACTTGATTTTTTTTTCAAATTTTATAACTTTTACTACTATTTTTTAGCAACAACAATAAAACCTGTAGCTTAGTTTTAAATATATCAGCTTGCATGGACAGACTCCAAGCCTGGGTCACTGTAGTGAGACCTCAGCTTCTTCGTGTGACCATGGCACCTTCTGTGTCTCAGTCTTAGTATCTAAGGCGTGGAGGGAAATCCATGCACTGCTTGCTTAGCTGCCTGTGTGGCACACATGGACCACCATGCTGCATGTGCCTGGGATATGGCCGTGGGCTGAGCACGTCAGTGAGGAAGGCAGTGAGCGGCTCTGGACCCCACGTGTCTGGGTAGAGGACTCCCCCAGTAAGCACAGCTGACTCCTATGTGGCCCTCAGAAACAGCTCAGAGAAGCTGCATAGCATCCTGTCCCCTCCTCACCCTTTGTCCTGTGCTGGTCTTGCTACAGGAGCCCTCGGAACACAGTGGGACTCCCATCCCCACTCTGGCACCCCTTGCTGGCACACAGTAACATTTGTCAAGTTCATGGGTGAGAATCTTGAACTTCTTAAGAAATCCAGTTTTCGGGGAGCAAGGTCTCTGCCTGGTGGCTCCTCTGGACATTCACGAGTCATCTAGAGTGGCCCTCATGCTGAATGCTGCCCCAGCTGGTGGTACTGGGTGCTCTCTGAGGTGAGGCCAGTGGAGCTGAATCAGGAGTGGGCACTGTATCCTGAAAGAGGACCTGCTCCTGTCCCTCCTCTTTGTCTGTGCTTTCTGGTGCCAGGACACCAGGAGCTTCCTCTGCCTCTCGCTCACGCTATGATGTGCTGCTTTGCCATAGGGCTACAAGCAATGGCACCAACCATGGACTGTCACTCCTAAAACCATGAGCCAAAATGAACCTTCTCTGTTCTTCAGTTTCTGTCTCAGGAGAGCTGACTAAGGTATGTGTTTTACATGCTTTACATTGTTTCACCCAAGAACACAACACGTGCAGTGATTTTGTGTGTACTCACTTGCACTCAGCCATCCATCAGCTGTCTGGGCTGGAGGAGCGTGTTTGGGCATCTAGGGATAAAGTGTGCGGCTCCTCATGTCTTTATCTGAGAGCAGAGCAGAGCAGCAGAGCGTGGCCCTCTGGGAGTCCCTGCATGTTATCAGGGACATGGCAGTGGTGCATATGGCCAGAGCTGCTCTTGACGTGGAGGCCACTGAGGGGCTCAGCGGAGGCCCAGTCCTCATGCAGTGTGACATCAGAAGTACGGTGACATGTGATGTCCATCAGGGCACGCTCATGAATCCTTCTGAAACTCAGAGCTCCACTACACACGACCACTGATGGTGCTGCTGGCAGCTTCACACGCCCTCACCCCACAGTGGGCAGGGCAGCCCTGTGAGGACCTGAGCTGGGATGCAGTCTTCAGGCACAGGACACAGGCTCTCACTCCCAACTGCCAAGAGGAGCAGTCTACTGTCTCTTTGAAACACAAAAATTTGTTTAATCAAACTATCCCACTGGATGGGTTCAATATTTAGAATTAGGAAAAGACAGAAAAGTTAATCGAGCCAAGCCTTGTAACTCTGAGCCTTCAGACACCCACAATGCTAGAAACTCAAAATCCATCATTTGCTGGGGAAAATAGGGCGAGATCCCTAAATTACAGCTCCTGTGGGGGGAGGGCTGTGTCCTGAGACAGTTCCAGAATTCCCATTGCTGTTGTAAACACTCACAGGCAGGTGCCCACTGGATGGGCACACTTTCCATCCAATAGGGTGTGAACACAAGGGCTGGGCTCTACCCACTCCAGGGCCGCAGGCTGGGGCATTGCAGTTAGATGGAGCAAGGATCAGTTTCCCTTGTGAAAGGGAAGGACCCACTTCCGCAGTGCGGCACAGGGTGCTGCCCCGGAAGTCACGTGTGTGAATGGGCGGGTTTCCTACCAAGGCCCCCCGGGTGCAATGTCTCTGATGTCCTGTTCCCAACAATTCCTGTCCCCCGCTACCCTGCTCTGTGGATGTCCCAGGAGGCGAGATCTGCTCAGTGCGCCAAGGGTGCGGGCCTCCACGGTCTCCAACCCACTTCCTGAGCTTGCTGTGCCCTCCTCTGTGTGAAGCTTGCCTACCGGTGACAGCATGGCACCTTTATTGGAAATTTGGGTTTTATACTATTATTCTCCATCGGTGCCAGACAGTGACCAGGCCTTTTGCAAAATGTTTTTGAGTTGTTGTGATATGTGAGGAAAATTTGGAAAATGCAAAAAAGATGAATATGAAAGAAAATAAAACACAGGTCAAACCCTACTCTCATCTATTATTTGTCTATTTTTCTAAGTCCTTTTCTACATACTTTCTCACAGTTTAAATAATTTAAATTAGCATATGTTTTTGCTTTATTCTCATATCGTACAATGTTTCCGAAGTTTAAAAAGTCACAAATATATGACATATTCCATCACAGTGCATCGAAGGCTTATTCAATTATTCTCCTGGGGTAGATGGCTTCCTGCTTTCTTTCTGCAAGTAATGATTAAATTTGTGTTTACTCTTTGTCTATCTTTCTGATTACTTTTCCAAAATATTTGATTAGATGAAGGTTTCTGGAAATGTGAGTGAAAATGTTCTAAAATCTTTTCAAAAATTGTCAGATTTTGCACAGAGCGTCATTTCCTTTTTACTCCATAACCAGGGCCCAGATTACTGCTCTTACCATACTTCCTCTAGCACTATTATGATTTTATACATTTCCTGGTTCAGTGGAAGCCTGTTCTCCTGTGGTCTCCTCGTGTGTTTCTTTGTCAGAGGGTAATACTTGCTCCCCATGCTGGTGGATCACAGACATTTCTTCTCCCTTGGGCAACATGCTCCTTTCCAAGACCATCATAAACACCCTGCTTCTGGTGCCAGAGTGGATGGTCCACGGTTGGAGCCTACACAAAGGACCAGGAAGCAGAAGCAAGGCCCCAGCTCTGACATCGCAGATGAAGGAGGAGAAAGTGTTTAGGCATGGGCAATAAGGAGAAGAAGCAAAGATGGAGCCAAGAGAGGCAAAGAGGAGGGAGCAGTGTAGGAGCTGCTGCTGTCCAGGGGCAGAGGGCTCAGGACATGCACGTCCCTTGCCCAGCTGCCCACACAGACTCCAACAAGTCCTGTGCTCTCGGCCTCTCGGCGTGGGGGCCAGAGGTGATGCTGTATCCTTAGTCTGCACGGGGCAGAGCCAGGCAGGTGAGAGGGGTCACGGGGTAGAATCAAAGGTGCTGTCAGCTTCCTCACAGCCTGCACTGCGATGGTCGGCCCTCAGCTTTTGGGTCTTGTGTTCCTTCCTGGCCCAGACTCCCTCAGAGAAGCTAACTGAGGGTCTGTCAGCCTCCAGTACCTCTTACCGACACCTGTGATCCCCACCTGACAGAGAATGAACTACTCTGGCTCACAGGGAGGAGATTTGGTCTCCTGGGGACGTCAGTGTCTGTGGGGGCCTCGAACATGTCAGGAATGTGTGGTGACCAAAGTTGCTCTCATCGGGGCCGGTGCCAGAAAAGTGGGAGGCGGCTGGGTCCCAGAGCCTTCCCGGGCACCCAGGAAGTGGCAGACCTCCCATGGCCCCAGCAGAACTCCGTCTCCCACAGCGCCCAGCAGAGACCCAGCCCTGGACATGGGCCAGGGCTGCACCGAGCATGGGCTTGCATTCCCGTTGTGCCTGGTCACCAGGGAGCTGCACTGCGAGCTCCTGCTGACTGGAAACTAAATGTGGTTTTACAGGGGAGCAGATCTTATTCACAGCATTGTGAGTTTATTGAACACCTACCTGTGCCGTGTGGTTGTGGGGGAGACAAGCAGAAGAGCCCGCCCACCCTGGGAGCTTACAGTCCAGCAGGGAAGGAGCCAAGGGCTCACAGAACACACGCCAGCTCCCGGTGTGACAGGGCTTGTGTGGGCTCCCTGCCTGGCAGCGGAGGCTTCTGCGTGGGTAGATTTGACTTAGTTCCAGAGCTGTGAGAATGGAAAGGGATTCTGTGCAAGAGGAACAGCAGGAGGAGGATGAAGGAGGAAGGGGAGTGAGGAGGAGGAGGAGTGAGGAAGAGGAGGAAGGGGAGTGAGGAGGAGGGAGGAGGAGGACCGAAGGGGAGGCTAACGGGTGGAAATGAGGGACAGGTGGAGAAGCCAATGGAAAGGCCGTTTACAGAGGACATCCATGAGCCTGGAGACAGGGACCCTCCAGGCTGTGAGGCTGCAGCCCTCCGAGCAGAGGGGCAGAGGGAGCCCTGGTGTCATCTGGTCATTGGCTGGAGGAAGCAGGTTCTGGATCGGGATTCTGTGATGGCTGAAGGATGGTGATGCCAGCGGTTCCAGTAGGAAACCTCCTGCTGCCGACCCCTGTGCCCAGCTCCAGGCTGCCTGGTTCAACAATGCCTGGCGCGGAGCTCTAGAAATGCCGCATGGCAGTCCCCAGTCAGGTCCAATTGTAGGTATCAGTTACAAATAAAAGCAGATGAAGGCTAGCAGCCAGGTGTCAGCCCCTGAGGACCTGGCTGCTCACTGCTCTGCAAAGCCAGAGCTCCATGACAGTCAAAGACCTCTGGGTGGTAAGGACACCAGACACCACCAGGCATGGGCCCCATGCTGCTGCCGACTGAGCCCAGCTCCCCGCTGCAGCCTCAAACCTCAGGGAGGGGTGCTGAGGTCCCGGTCCTTCTGAGAGCCACTGGCGAGCAGCCAGTCTGGGAGCGGTCACCACAGCACCCCAGGACGGGTCCCATTGGCTGCTGAGGAGCCCAGCCGGTGTCAGCTGGCCGGGACTGCGTGTGTGGAAATCTACACGTCTGTGGAGGATGCTTGAGTCTCCAGGACCTCCCAGAAATGCACAGCAGCTGCTTCTGGCTATCAAGGACCTTGGTCTTGACATGGGGCCACAGAGGCCCGAGCACCAGTGGGTCTGTGGAGTGACCGCGAGTGAAGCCCTGGACAGGCAGGCGGCCCGGCATCCTGGCCACCAGCCTGCCGGGCTCCACTGCACTGTGCCAGATGAGCAAAATTCGTTCTCTTAGACCAGGTGGAGAAGAAAGCAGCACCTCAGGAGCACTGGCTTGAGGGCAGCCTGGCAGGGTCTGGTGGACACACGGCGTGCCCTGCATTCCTCACAGGGCTGTACGAAGGGCTTCCTGCCCCCCAGGCCAGCTGTCAGTGCGGAGCTGGCTCCAGATGAGCCGCTCTGACGAGAGCTCGGCCTGCTGCTGACTCACGCCTCTGCTATGGACAAGTCACTAAGTGTCCTGCATGCCCTGCTGCCCCTATTGTGACTGCAGTGGCAACTGGGCCTCAGTGTCAGACAAGCAGGCTGCACGACAGGGTGCTGGGTGGGTACTCAGCCTGAGCTGAGCCCCAGCCTCGGGGTCCTGGTCCTTGGGAGGATGTGGTAAGGGCCTGCCTCACCTCCTGGAACTGGGCTGCCCTGGAAGGCAAGCTTGCCACACTTTGCTAGGAATGTCCACTGCTCCGCCATAAAGAAGGGCAAACTCGTCATCTGCAGGAGATGGGTGCACCTGGACACCACAATATCAAGTGACACAAGTCAGACGCAGGGCTTCCACATCATGTGACTTCTCATATACAAGAAACTCGAAGGGTAAATAGGTCTAGGAGCAGAGGCCTTCCTCCCTGGTAAGCCCCAGGGACGCAAGATGGCCACATGTTTCTGACCCATGCTGTAGTGAGGCGAGCAGAACACAGTGGCGTCAGAAGCTGTAGCTGATGGCCCCAGACCCCACAGTGTCACCTCCTGACACCACAGGTATCCAGTTGGCTAGCCTGACCCTGCTCTCTCTCTCTCTCTCTCTCTCTCTCTCTCTCTGTGTGTGTCTCCGGCTGGAGCTGGCCAGGAGAGAGATAAGGAGACAGAACGACAGGCTGAGACCCTGCTGGGCTCATGGTTGGGCAAGAGACAGACAGATGGATTGTGGGCCAGCCAGTCCCCTCTTCCCCTGACTCCACAGGGCCACACACACATGGTCACACTGTCCACGTGCAGGCCTTGCTGTGTTGCCTGCCTGGCTCAGGGCTCTCCTCCCGCAGCAGAGGTTGGATGCCCACTGCATGTTGTCTCATCCACCACTATGGGTTTGCTTCCTGACAGCCCGAGGGACTGAACATTCCCAGCTTACTGGAAATCACTGTGAGGACTGACAGCCCTGGCAAAAGGTCCAGGTAAGGCTCCAGGTCGGCAACTCCCAGGTCCCCATCCAGAAGCCATGATGGTGTTTGGCCAGCTCTCCAGGTGCTCCTCGGCACGGGCCATCTTTCCTGGAGATCTGAGCTGGCAGCAGCAGGGACCATGGACCTGGGCTGGTGGGGAGGGGAGTGGACTGGACTCCAGCTCAGTCCTCAGGGGTAATGGCCAGGTTTGCAGAAGTGGGGGGCACTACAGGGTGAAAGGGCAGGGGTTTCTGCTACATGGCCTGGACAACAGGATGACAGCTCGCAGGGGTCAGATCCCAAGGGTGAAGAGGCAGGATTCTCACTGAAGTGGATCCACAAGAATAGATAAGGAAACTGGGCTGGATTCAGCCCAAGGAGGATGTGGCGGAGGAGCCTGATTAAGTTTTAGTCAGAGGAGGGAGTTGTCAAGGAGCGAGGGCTTCGATATAGGTGTGTTTTAAATGATTTTTATTTGACCAGCTGGAGTTAAGGTCTAATTCTTTGAGTTAAATATTTAAAATGACTCTTCACCATGGATTTAGTCTTGTGGGGTTATGTTATTGGTGGTGCTTTTGTTTGTTTTGTGTGATACTGAAGATTGAACCCAGGACTTTTGTACTGAACTACATGCCTAGCCTTTTTTATTTTGAGTCTGGTTCTTGCTAAATCACCCACTAGAGTGCTCAGCCTGAGCTTGGACTTGTGATCCTCCTGCCTCAGCCTCCACAGGTAGGTACCACCATGCCTGGCTAAAAATCTTGTTTTGAATGTGAACTCTGCTGGGCAAATGGGAGGGCACAGAGCTGGGGTGCGGGGGAGTGTGGGGCTATAAAGCCAAGATTTCCTTCTCTGTCAGGAAAGGCTAAACATGCAGCCATGGGGACAGAGGGAAAGAATCCTCAGGGATTTTGTTATTTGACAGTTCAGCCTTGGGCCAGATCTGTTCCAGGCCTGAGGGATTACGTGAGTGAGAGCAGTAAGTCAGGAGAAAAGTGGGGTTAAGGTGAAGCGGAAGAAGACCTGAAGGTGTTCTGTGGGCTCGTGCCCAGCACGCCATGTTGACATTCCGCTGTCGGCCCCAGGAGGAGCCACTGACTCTTGGGCCCACAAGATTTGGTTCTAAGGGTCGCCCTCATACATGTGACAGAGTAAGAAAGATAAGCAAGATTTTGCTAAGAAAGAAGCAGTGGACTTCTGTGGAGGATTCACTAATGGTCAGCCTGGGACAGCCAGCTGAAAGGAGTCAATGTGGTTGGGTGTGGAGGACCCACCTGAGGATTGTTGCCAAGGGCATACAAGAGACCTGGAGGGGAAAATCGGGGCCATTGACATTCTAGGAGCAGCTTGCCGAGAATGGTTTTCCTGACTCGGACTTGGCTGTTCTCATTGTTGGTGGAGCTCAGGCCTCGCTGTGGCTGGGGACAGCTGCTGTTCTTGTCAGGGAAGCTCTGGTCTTCACCATGAGTGTCTCTTCCTGGCCACAGTGCAGATCCCTTAGCCTGGGGGCACAAAATCTTCACATCGCCCCCACACATTTGCTGGCATTCACCACTGGTCTCTGGGCCTTCTGAGTGCAGATCCTTGCTGCAGACTTGCATGACCCGTTGCTGTGGGACCCAGGCCCTCAGCAGGATTCTTTAGGTCTCTGGTGTGCAGCTAATCTCTTGCACTCCTCTGTATTTGACTTTTGGGGTGAATATTATAAAACAACCCTATGAATCATGTGTCCTGTATTAAACCTGCTCCCTTGCAAACCCTGAGTGCAACAGCATCTGTCTTGGAAATGGGTCTGGAAAGAAATCTGGTTGCTGAGGAGAAAGCTGACCTGAGAAGCAGGCCCAGGCTGCCCACTACGTCTATGGCCTGGAGTCACTGTGTTCCTTCTGAGATGCTCATTGTTAAAACAGACCTTAACTTTCCCATGTTCAATAGGGTCCAGCTAGATGGGAGAGGTTTTGCTGCAGACACATAAATAATTCAGTATCCTCCCAAATGGCACATTGAAAGCTGCTTTTCTAAATAACGTATTAGTGCCTAAAGCGACTGACTCTGCCTTACCCAGAAAATGTCTTTTTTCCCTAACAGTTTTGTGTTATTGTGCTATCTCACTGGCTTTTGACCTTACTTAAGCACCCAGCTCCTGGGCCATGGCCATAATCACTGGAACCTCCTGAGTTCCTACTTACTGCTTTACCCTGTCTCTCCTGGCTTCTGATCATGACTGAAGCCACTCTCGTTCCTTCAGACATCCCAGTGCCTGCTGAGTAATGAGCCCTGTCCTGTGGGGAGGGCACAGGGATGCCATCCCCAGCCTCTGGAACAGGAGGGGAAATGACACCCCCATGGAGACCGGAATGACCTCAGAGAGGAAGCCAGCGGGCCAGGTGAGGGAGGGCCGCTGACGGAGGGACAGGGGCTCCACTGGGCTGGAGAATTGCGCGGTGGACACCCTGTTTTTGCTCCCTGGGTCCCAGAGGACGGAGTGGGACAGCACACCCCGAAGCTCCTCTCCTCCAGCGGGCTGTGGCCTCACCCCTCACTCCCACCATTCTTGGTGCCGAGAGGCTGGGGCCCTTGCTAAGGAGCCATTGTTAGCAGAGATCCCTCCAGCGCTCTCTGGAGTGGGGACAGCTGTCAGTCCAACACCGCCTACTCCAGGACAGCTACAGCTGCCTAGGCAGCAGCACCTCCTTTGGAAGATGTCTGCCCTGACCACAGGGGGCTCGGATTTAAACCGAGATGCAGAATTCAATCTGGACTAACCAGTAAACTCAAATTTGGACCAATCACAGCCGTAGCTCGTACCTTCCTGGTGTAGAAGGGCGCTCTCCCCTCCGTGGCTGCATAGTCCCCTTAAATCATGTGGGACTGTGAACCTGCTCCTGATGGTCCTGAAAACCTGCTCAGCATCATAATCCTCAGTGATGTGGAGGAGGAATAACTCCAGGACTCTTGTCCCTGAGCTCCGGAGACCCACTCCCAACATGGAGCAGTGAAAGCCCAGCCAGCAGAGCCTGGCAGCGCATCAAGCATGGACCATTCTGTCAGCGGCGTCGGTGTTGGTTTATGATTTCTGTCCGTTTGGAGCCACAGAACCCTCAACTGCCAAGACAGGATGGCCTGGGTCCCTCTGTGGGGTGGCGATTTAACTAAGGTTTGAAGGATAAAATTCAGACTTGAAATATTGCAAGAGTGGAAGGAGGCGAGACTGGCTGCAGTGGTGTGTGTGTGTGTGTGTGTGTGTGTGTGTGTGTGTGTGTGCTCCCCTGTAGAAGCAGGCAAGAGTTGGAAAGAGCCTTTTATTCTAGGTGAAACACCATGTTTGAAGAGTTTTAAGCTTAAGAATGAGAACATAATCATGACATTCAATATGATGGTCATGGGTCTGCTGCGCGTTATCACTTATTTGCAGTGTATTCCTGCACTCATTTTTTTCACTCAATCCTCACTTTATGTTTAGGAAACCCTCATTCCCTTTTATCTTTCCTTGTAGTAAGAATGCTTCATATGAGCCTGGCTCTTGTAGCAGATTTTTACGCGTACAGTACAGCATCATTAATTTTAGAAAACAACAGAAGAATAATGAGAAACGAGAAGAGAGAAAGAAGAGGCCTTGAGGAGGATATGGCTCAGGAGGGTTTGCTGTACTCTCAAAGGAAGTGATTACAGAAGTGTGTGTAAGGGGTGGTGCAGCCCTGGAGTGGCCATTACAGTGGGAAGGTGGAGAGTGGCTACTGCACCGCACGGCAGAAGGGGACAGAACCGTGTGCCACTGGATATTTGGAGAAGCAGGGCCTCATAGAGGGTGATAGCCAGATAGAACTTGGAAACAAACACACCCCCTATATGTGATGAAGAATGTATCCAGGACATTCAAAGAGCTTTTACGACTCAGTAACAGAAAGACAGATAATTTGACTAAATTGAGTAAGTAGCCAATCAGTAGTACAAAATGTGCTACATCATCACTCTTAAGATGAATGAAAACCGAAACCATTACATAGTTACAAAGACAGCTAAACTCTAAAAACTGACAATTGCAAATAGTTGCAAGAATGTGGAGCCAGTGCAACCCCACAGGTGGCTGATGGGAATGTGACGTGAGACACCCGTTTGGAAAACAGTCTGGCGGTTTCTTATAAAGTTTTA
>NW_022900929.1:31049635-31112979 GCF_012274545.1 Fukomys damarensis | reverse complement strand
ATATATATGCCTACCACAGACTCAGTGATTCTTCACTGAAGCATTTACCACTTGACCCCAAGTAGAAAACTATGTCTACCCAAAGACTTCAGTTGGGTATTCATAATGTTTAACCTGATAATAGCCACAAACTAAACACAACTCAGATGTCGACTGACAGGTGAATAAATAAACCAGTTGTACTGTCGCCGCATGATGTAATACTACCCACCACAACATGAAAAAGCAAACAATTAATACATGAAAGTCCATGGATGAATTTATTTTAAAAATCATTTTTCCTGAGTGAAAAAAGCCAGAACAGCAACAAAAACCCCTCAGATTGATTTCTAATCCACAGGACAGGATGATATTGTATGGGGGATTATGTGGAGGGAGAAGAAAATGAGCCCAACAATAACTTACAGTACTCCAGCCAGGAGAAAAGAGGCCAAGACAGGAAGGGACCATGGGTTATCACACATCAGGGCCCTGGTGTCCTGGACAGGAGCTGAGAACCAGGGCAGTGCAGGCCTAGGCAGCTGCCACGGACTTGTTGGGGGAAGTGAATGCAGCAGCAGGAGGTGGGTACAGAGACCACAGCCGATGGGGCACCAAGGGAGGCAGGTTTGTCCTTATTTGCTTGTGTTTTGCTTGTTCATTTTAATGCTGGAGATACCTGCCCATGTTTGCACATTGGGAACGAGAGTACAAAAGTAAATGACTTGGGAGAAAGAATAATTGAAGAAGAGAACATAATGGAGTTGTAACAATTCAAAGTTATTAAAAATGGTTTCCTTTTAATTTATTGATTGCCAACTATTCACTTGTTAATATAAATACTACACTAAGAACCCCTTTATTATTCATCTATGATCCTGGGTTCTCTTGTTTTATTCACTCTAAAACCACTAATTTGGTTTTATTTGCTGAGATAATCACATCCACAGTCTAGACTATTTTAATTAGAAAACTATCCATCTATCTATCTGTCTTTTTCTATCTTAGATACAGATTTTCACAAAACTAAATCTGAAAGCTTATTCTCTGAGGACCTTTTCTGCTGCATGACTGAATACAGTGTAGCTCGGTTCTCCAAAGCTTCTGTTTGCAAACAATTTGATTCACAAGCAAAAGTGTTTGGCAAAATTTTGTTTTTGCTTGCAAACTCCACATCCGGTAACAAACATGACCATGGCCATCTTTCCCACACAAACACAGATGTAGCCAGCTTTTCCAAAACCATTGAACAAATTAAGTGTTTGAACTGGGCACATCTGTACTTGAGACCGATTCGTCTGTGAGGAAAGGGAGTTGTGGTTCAGAGGCTGGCGAGTCCCAGAGCACGGTGCCTGCCTCTGCTCCACCTGGGAGAGACTTCATGCTGTATCACAGACAGGCAGAGACTTGGCAGGGTGAGGGCTTGGGGCAGGGTGGGGCCAGGTGCCTTGTGAGGACACACTCTCCTTGAGGCTTCCCCTTTTAATGACCTGAGGACTCCTTAGGGTCCTGCTGCTTCAACACCACAATGGAGACAAAGGCCAGCAGGAGTTCTGGTGGCAGCCTAGCTGAGTGACACTTTATTCTTCCAAAAAGACTTTGGGTATTGTACCAAGAAATGTAAAGCTGTTATCAAACTGTTTTCTGGGCAATAAGAAAGAGGGGGGATTAAAGCACGGGATTTTTAGGAAATAAACCAGGAGCATTTCCAAGAACTGAGCAAAGGTGGCCTTCCCCAGGGTGATGGGAGATGACCAGGACAGAGGAGATGTGTGGGCACCGGGGTATGGCAGCTCTGCAGCGCACGAGCTCTCACCAGTGGTGTATATTTACGTAGTGACCAAACACAACAAAACTGGAAGTTAGTGGACATAAGCATAAATACTGCATGTTTCTCTTCGATGAGAAATCCCAATTATAAATAAATGAGAGAACAAGATGAAGATAGATAAGAGCAGACAAGGAGCAGACCTTCTACAAATGGGAAAGGGACCAAGAGATGAGGGCAGGGTGGGAGAGGGAGTAGAAGGAATCAAGTACAGAAAACATGTATGGATAAAAATAAAACATTTTAAAAATGGAAATTAATGTTTAAAATAAAAAATCAAACAAAAGCTAATTTAAAAGATAAATAATGAGAGAATGAAACGTATGGCCCACAAGGGAATAATAAATTTTATTAAAGCCACAACAAAAACAAAAAAAATTGACTCAATTTTAATAGACAACTGTAAAGTTATTCATAAAAGGGAAACACAAAAAGTGTAGTAATCAAAGGACTATAAAAATGAAAATTAAACTCAAAGTGGAAACACTTTTAAATATTCATTATGGTCCTAACTAAGGAGAGAGGCATTGTAATCTGCTTCAGACGGTAGTGTAATGCAGGTGACTGCTCCGTGGGACTGATACCACTGTGAGTGAGACACTGCAATGCCTTTGAAAATTGGCTCAATAATTCAACCTTCTGAATGGCCCTGGAGAAATAAAATGAACAATACAGTATGATTTTATGCACAAGGCATCTTCAGGGAAAATAAAGTGGAGCAAATATCCCAAACATTCAAAGCAATGATAGCACTTACATAAATTATGTGAAGACAGTAGACTCTATAGCTCATTATAAAACTATACTGTGGGGGAATGTGCCTGTCACATTACTGAGCAGAAAAGGGCACTTCACAAAGAAATGTATACAATGCCATCTTATTTTAATGAAGTGAGCTTGGATACACAACTAAATGTGTTAGGGATAGTTATTTCTACGTGGAATAACTGTTACTTCTGCATGCTTTTTATATATTTGTCTAAGGTGTGATAACCACACACAATGCTTCTTTAAAAATAAATCAACTTGTATATCCTTTTAAATCAAATCTCTCAAATAACTATTGGGGCGAGAAAGAAAATGAAAAACACAGGAATATAAAATTAGAAAATAGAAGTAAAATCACATACTTTTAGCCTTAACTTTGCCATAATTATGGATATCTTCATTATTTCAAATATAGGAGAAAAAAACTACCCAACCAAGAAGAGAATGGTAACAAAATAGTTCTTAAGAGAGTAAGAATTAAATAATTAAACTAAATTAGAAATACTTCAAGTAAACAGTATGTGTAATAACTTGTTTGGGTCTGGGCCACCCCTGAGCCTCCCCAGGAGACCCTGACTGGTCAGGTCTACAATCAGCCTGTGTCTCTGGAGCACAGTCTGGGGCAATGTCCTGCAGCCACCAGTCACTTTTCTGGAAACCGGCAGTATTTTCATCTCTTCAGTTTTCTTCCAAGTATCAGTTTTCCTCAAGTTAGGGAAGCATTTTTATAATCTTGGTAAAGTCTTGCTGCTAATAATTTCCTTAATATCACCTATGAGCTTTCCTTCTCCTGAAAGAGCTCATTTCCCTCTCTTGTTAGCTACCCCGTCCTTCCCTCAGGCAAAGGGCACAGATGGCCTGTGTGCGTGCTGTAGAACATACTCCAACTGGGAAAACCAATCAAAGGATCCACACAGAACCAGGTGATACAAATTTCCTGTTCCTACAGGGAGAGGGGCTATGGGCAGAGTAAAGTGAAAACTTTCTACTCACTCTGACTGATGGCTGAGTCGGCAGGACCATGTGATTTATTTTCTGAAGTGAATCGCTTTGCAAAAGGTGGGTATTCTTGTTGTTTAGAATGTCAGTCCTGAATATCAGAATGGTCACCTTACCAAGCCTGTGCCTAGTGGATGGATCTTCCCAAGAAAAATCTTCCATAGAAATAAGCCTGCAGCAAACCAAAGACAAAGTGGGGTCACTGGATGTTCTCACCTAGGAAAATTCATGTCTAGAAGTCTTCATTAAGATACAGGAAAACATAACTTCATGAAATGAATAAAATTCAGGAGGCCACAGGCTAAGCTGAAGGAAGATGAGGAGAAGGAGTTGGGATTGTAAACCTGTCTCATAGGCAGAGTAGCTTCCTGCTAGGCCTCAGGGCTGAAAGTGGATACCCCTTTACTCAGTGACCATTCACTTCCTGTCAGTGCAGCTTCACTTCCTGTAAATTTAGCTACTCTTCCAGGCAACAGAGTTTGAGGTGTGAACCTTCCAGTTTCACATCCAACACTGTGGTTTCCACTGAGATGGGGCAGTGGAGAACAGCATAATGGTGACGTAAGCCACACATTCAGGGAATCACCTCCAACTCAGACCTTCTGTGTTTCACTGTTCATGAGCTTGGAAGGTTCTCAGTCTTCCTAACCTGTACCTGCTCAGTGAATGGAAAAATCGTCTCTTGTGTGGAAGGGCTGAGGAAAACAATCCATCCATAAGCAACAAAGGACAATGTGTCCTCGAGGGGATCACAGATGACACTTCAGACTAAACCAAGAAAAAGACATAGCTTGAGAAATGAAGCCTGGCTTTGTTTTTTTCTTCAAATAATTCTTATTCAGGCAGAAGTACTGTAGAATCCCTCAACCGATAACTAAGGTGGTTTACAGCTGAAGAGAATAATCGCAGAAGCAATCATGATATTAACAGCAATAAATCCTGTACACCGGGAGCTTATTAGTGCTGAGCCCATAATAATACAATAGTCCATGCACAGCCAGTGCTCACACGCTGGGTGGGGAGAGAACTGCAGATCTGCATCTCACAGGTGAGGAACCTGAGGTGACCTGCCCAAGAGCACCCCACCAGGAAATGGGATAGATGGTCTGAATTCAGGCACAGCCGGGCAGAAGTGCATGCTGCAATAACCCTGCAGACTGGCAAGCACCTCTCTCCAACAGGGCTCTGAACAGAAGCTGCCCCAAGGCCATGGTGCAGAGGCCCACGGGTTCACCTTATGACCTAGGACTGGGACCTGTTTGGTGGGCGTCATGGAGAGCCTGTGCCCAAGGCACTGCCCTCCTGGGATGTAACCCCAAAGGGTGTCCCTAAGCAAGAGCACTCCAAAACACGTGTAATTAACTCACTCCAAAAGTGCTGATGGCTGGTTTTCTTCAGGAAACACCACTATAAGATTTTATTTTTTCATAAATATACCTTTTTCAAGGAGTCTGCATCTATTCTGAAGGTTTGATATCTCTAATTCAGAAGACGAGAAGAACTTTCTTTGTGTTCAGTGTGAAGAAGCTAAATAGTTTTCTACTCTGCAAGGAGAATTTCCCTGCTTTTGCTGAGGATTTGGACAGGGGAAACACACTGCTTACAGCCATGTGTGTTCGACACCGGAGCCTGGAATATGTGTGCTCCTTCTGTGGACTCGAGGCAGGGAAGGAGCACATGGACAGAGGACGGGCCAGGTGGAGGTCGCTTGGAGGGGTCCTCACTCCTAGGCAGGGGAGGCTGCCTGAGTGCAGTGTGGAATCCTCACGGGGGCCGCCAGACCACAAGCACATGTGACACTAGTGTCCCTGCAACTCCCGAGCGCAGCCTGTGGGGGCCTCCAGTAAGGTGGAGGTGGGCACCCAGGGTCCTGGAAATCAACTACAGCTCCCCTGAGCCGCTCCAGGGCAACTTTCTGGCCAGGAACCCATCTCAGCATCACCTAGAAATGAGCTCTGGCAAGACTTAAGCTTAGCGTTCTGTGAGAACAGCACGACATTTGCCGTATTTTCTGGATGATTCCCATGAACTACTTCAAGAGTTTTGCCTTGCAGGAAATGAGTTTAGGGTGAAGGGGAGATGACAACCACGGCAGTTTCTCATGGCAGGTTTATTAGTCAATACTCAGATGAGGGGCTGCATGGAGTCCAGGAAGCACACAGGAAACCGTCTTCCTAGACTTGGTTAGGAATCTTATTGTCACAAAGCAACAAAGTTAAAAACCTGTGAGAAAGCGTGTCTGATGGAACTAAAGAAGCTGTAGAAAGAAAAACCAGAGAACTTCAAAGTGTTTCTAGAGGAGCACTTTCTGCTCCCATCTGACTTTGCTATTTTCGGTAGAGGGAGCTGCTCTGAATTTATGAACTGCAGCATCTCTCCCAGCGCTCCAGGGGAGGAAGAGAGGGCTTGACCTGTTTTATGTCAACGTCTCTACCACACAGCACTTCATGTATTGAAGGCATGGGGCCCAAAGTACATGAGGAATAAAACTACTCTGTAAGTAACACAGGGGCAATTTGATGTCGCTACTCAGAATGCTTGCAGCAAAATTATTTTGAGAAATTAACTTCAAAATTAGACGCATTAAAATGTCCTCTGCTCCCCCTCAAGCCCCTCCTACTGCCTCTGTGAGACAGAAAACCCAGGCAGAGCAGCTGCCAGGGCACAGACATGACAGAGACCCACGGGGCCAGTGGCAGCAAGGTACTAGAAAAGAGGTAAAAGGTAGGTGAAAAGGAGATGCTGGTGATAGCTCAAAGTGCACTGCAGCTTCTGGGACTTAGCACACTTCACCCAGGGAATCTGTGACTGTGTTTCCTTGGTTAAATTTAGGCTCCTTTCCTTCCAAACCCATCACATTCAACCCTGGGGTACCGAAAGTCCACCAATTGGCTTAACTGGGAGAGTGAAAAGCAGGAGCATGACTCTAAGACAGAGGCACGGTTGGCAAAATCCAAAGAATGTTTCATTTACCACTTAGGAAATAAAAACTTGACCATATCTATAAAATGGGCCAGCACCCTTCTGGGGTGGCCACCTTTTCCCAGGTTCCCACCCCCTCAAGGGAAGCATAGCAGTTCCCAATTCCAGGAAATAATCTGTCTATCTCTCTCCCCCCTCCCTTCTCTCTCCTGCACTGTGTTTCTTGGTGGGTGCACCTTTTAAATTTCTTTTTTAAAAAAATATTTATTATATTTATTGGTACATTTTAGGTGTACAATATGGTTATATTCATCATTAAATTTCTGCCTAAGAAACCCTTCTAGTATCTTACTGATTTTTCCTGAAAATTATTTTTCCACATGGGAGTCATGGAAGAGGCAAACCTATTGTATGGGTAGGGTGGGCAGCAGTCTTCCTGTGACACCCCCACCCCCAGAGTACTCTTCAGCACAGCCTGGGAAAGCATTTGCAAGGACTAAGGACTTCCTACAGAGCCATTCTCAGCTAACACCAGCAAATCTCCTGGACTGGTGGATCCTCTCAGTGCCTGGAACCAAAGCCTGGGGATCCCAGCAGGTGCTGCCAGATAAATAGCACCTCTCAAAGAAAGTTGTGTTTACCAGGTTGTTTAGCACTGGCATGCCACACAACACTGGACCCAAACAACATGGTTAACGTGGAATATTCCACGAAGCACCCATGCCAAAGATGCTGTAAAGAGAAAAATACCTCTTTACTGTGCGAGGTATGGACTTGTCTTTGTTAACTGCATACATGTGAGGAAAGCTACAGAGTGCATGAAGTCCACCGCACAAACCAGGAAGCCTTCGTGTGCAACGTGCTGCGATACCCTAACTACAGTGAGCAGTCTATTCGCAGTGCTCACTGCTGAGCCTCCTTTGTCCTGGCACCTCAACTGGATGCACTCCTGGGTGGGGTGGGGTGCCAGCTGCCTAGAGGCTCTGAGCCTAGAGGTTGCTGAACCTGTTTCAGTGATGGGGACCTTCACACCCAGGAATCATGAATGCTGCCAGACAGAGTTGTTACTGCTTTGTAAATTCAGAGAGCCTATTTGTATCACTGTACCACAGCACCCAAGGAAGAAGAGAAGGATCACAAGGGCAGTTATTCAGCATTGGACAGGATACCAGAAATGAGAGAAAGCTACTTGGAGACAAGTTTCATTCCATAGATCTGTGGATTTATTTCTTAAAGTTGAATCGGATGGTGAAAGGCTCAAATTATGCATATTTTATAATGGTATCATAATAACTGCAGTATAAGGATTAACAAGCCAACATATAGTTTCCTATATTTCATAAAACTTGCTGTGAATGTGTATGTGCTCCCAACGTACGTCCAGTGGGGAAGCTTCAGAGAAGGGGCAGGCCAGGGAGCTGCCCACCTTCTTCTGTCTCAGCCATTCTGTCTCCCATCCACACTCAGTGCACAGAGGAGAGGAGGCCCTGGCCCCAGCTGACTGGAGTCTGCTCCTGTGACCCAGCCATGGTTCAGGCAGCACTCAACCACACCAGGAGCAAAGTCAGGTCAGGACAGCACCCCGCGGTGCTACCGCCCACCAGGTCCCAGCATCAGAGCTGGAAGGGAAGCTGCAGCTCGAGCAGGGGGTGAGTAGGACCTGAACCCACAGGCACCACAGCCTTGGGAGGGGTTTTGCCCGGAGACTGCCAGGAGATGAGGGATGACCATGGTGTGAGGGAGACAGGAAAGGAGGTGAGCACAGGTGTGGCAGCATCTGGAGAGGGCTGTGCACGGTCTCACCCAGGGAACTGACACTGATGGGCGGAGGCTCACTTTGGTCACAGGGCTGGGTGACGAGTGTGATCCTCCCAGACTTGCGTCTTTCCTGCCAGAGCTGCGGTGGGCGTTGTCTCCTGCTTCTGAGAGGTCCATGCTATTTTCTGCTTGGACATTTCCAGGAAGTCCAGTGAGAATTGTTATTTATTAGGAAACACAAACCTGCTTCCAAAGGTTATGGGCGTGTCCACAGTGGACACGCAGCTTAGCAGAGAATCTGAAACCTGAGTCACGTTGCAGTTTGGAGACCTCCTGTGCCACTCCGTCCCTGGGGGAAACCTATACAGGAGGAGGACATGGCACGGCAGCTGAGGAAACGTGGGTATCCCTCAACTGCCACACAGTTGGACTAAAAGCCTCCAGAATTATAATTCTTGCTGTCATTGGATGGAAGGCTCTCACCCTGTGATGAAAGAGAATGTATTCAGATTTCACAAATTATTAGGGAACACCTATTTTGCCAGTAACTCCGTCAGGTATAGTGTAACAGGAATCAAGGAAATGCTGACCACTCTCAAAAGTTGGGGCTGCTCTGAGAAAGACAGAACTGGCGAAGTTCATACAACGCAGGTCAGTAGTGCAACGATCCTGGTGTGTGCGTGTCATAAAGCACAGTGCATGTGCGCCTGGATTCCTGCACTCACGTGCAACAAGGCCAGCTCACTCCACAACCATCTGGTAATTAGACGTGGAGAGAATAAACTAGTTAATAACTAACTCTTTTGGAGGGAAAATAACCCAAGGGGTTTTTGAAAGTTCATAAGCAATTTATCTTTGGACTACAGAGGGAACTTCCCAGAGCAGGAAGAATTGGGGAATGGTGTTGGGGCCAGTGCAGTACCAGGGATTGAACCTAGTCAGTGACTTTCCACTGACCTCTATCCCCTGCCTTTTTTATTTTGAGTCAGGGTCTTGCTAAGTTAAATTGTCCAAGCTGGGCTCAAACTTGAAATCCTCCTGCCTCAGCTTCCCAGACTGCTGGGATTGTAAATGTGCATCATCATGTCTGGCTGGGAAGTGACATTTTGTTGAGTTTGAAAATAGGAGTGGGCCAGAGAAGTGTGTTTGAAGGGTTCATAGCCAGAGGGGCAGAATAAAAATGCAAGGTGGACAGAGAAGTACAGCAAGAGTGGGGGTCATCGAGTACAAGCCCGAGCTGGTGGTGACAGCCCACAGGTGGGGCAGCAGGTGAGCCCTAGGCACTGGTGGAAGACCTGGGCTTTCCTGTAACTCAATGACAAGGCACTAACACTTCCCAGACCATCAGACTTCCACTGTGAGGCAAGTGTGCAGCAAGAGCGTGAAGAACAGAGTCTCTGGTCCAGGATTTGAGAGACAGAGATGGTTTGGGATGGCTCTGAGCTGCCCAGTTAAGGTACTAAGGGTATGGACCAGAGCAGTGGCATAGGTAAAGGAAAGAGGGTAGGATTGGAGAAAACTTAATAAAGTAGAAGGGAAGGACTTGAAGTAACTTCATGGGATAGAGAAGATGACAGAGAAGAAAAATTCAGTGTCTGGGGCTTTGATTCCTGGTGGCAGCTTCTATGATGTTGAAAAGTACAGAATAGGCATCAGTTGAAGGTGGATGATGTTTTCATCTGTGACACCAAAGGACCACATGATTAAGGTGCACAGGGCATAACTGTATGTAGGCATCTAAAGGGTGGGAGGAGGTGGAACTAGAAGATTTGAGACTCATCAGAAATAGATGTTTTTGACTCCAAGAACAGCACATTATAGGGACTGTGTAGGAGATAGGAAAAGGATTCCAAAAATTTAGGGTCTGGGTCAAAAAGAAAGAAAGAAAATGAATTGGTAAAGGAGCTAGCAAACAGAGGAGGGAAGATCCAGAAGAGTAGTGGCAGAAACTCAGGAGAAAGAAGAGTAGACTGTAGGATAAAGTGCCTTACGATGCATGAGGGGCCGCTGAGGATACAGACTCTGTCACATGGTCGTAAAAGAAACCAAAGGACATGGGCACACCTGCAGACCTACACAGTAGGGGCGGGCACTGGGCTGTGACTACGGGGCTGGGAGTGCAGTTTGTGCTGAGCTCTGGCTCAATATGCATGAAGCCCCGCCTGTCACCAGAACAAAAATCTGAAAAACTGCACGTCACGATGTTCCCGATTTCCTTGTCCATGACTGAGGTCTTCAATTTCCTTGAAGAGAAAGGATGTAAAGTAACTGTAAAACTGGTGAGGAGTGATTGTGTGGGAAGCTTGAGGAGAATAAGAGAATTATTAAATATATACAATTTTACTTGTCAATTAATATATATACAGAGTCTGCCAAAATGTATACACACTTCAGGAAATGAAAAATAGTATAATGTTTTTAAACAGTTGGTGTTACCCTCACATGGGGGACCCAGATGATGGCAAAACCGAAACTGAAAATGCATGTGCAGCAATCTTAGTGGCCAAGGTCACCCAAGCAGCACAACATTAATAACATCTGGAGGCTCATGGCCACCACTCTGAGCACCTCTTGTATTGTAGAGGCCAAGGTCAAGTGTATTAATCTCATGGTTTCTCAATAAATTTAGTATTACAGTATTTATACAAGTTTTTCTTTTCTTGAAGTGTGTATACATATTTTGGCCGTATATATTATACATATATATATATATTTCACATATATGTGAAAATTCTGACCAAAGAAAATTGGAAGAATTAAGCAAAATTATGAGGCCACCTGCATTTCGAGAATGTGCATTTTTAGTGGCACTGTTCTGTGAGGCTGTTTGGTTATTTTTTCCACATATTATTTTTTTCCAATAATCAGCCACTGGGATTTGAAATTGAGAGGCAGACTTGAGCATGGTACCAGGATGAATTCTATGTGGTTGGTGTTGAATGAAGACAAGAGTGGTAAGGGTTCAGGGAGAGAAGGGAGAGGCCAGGGTGTGCTATGGCTTAGAATTTGGGGCTCTGGCCTCTTCACCGGTATCTTGCTAGTGGGTGAGTTTACTGGAAATACTTCCTGCCTTCCTACTCATTTGACTTCCCACCATTGATTCCTAGCCGAGAACTTACTAACAACTGTTTCATGACATTTGTCTATGGTTACTTTCTTCTCTGTGGGGCTGTCTCCCCAGCCCTAAGCGGACTGACACGTAGCAATTCCATTCTGCCCCCGTGTTCGACCACATGGAGTCTTTCGGTTGTCATTCCCTTCACCATCACTCAGCTCATGTTTTATGAGCCAGTTACACGACAGCAAAACATCTACTTGGCTTCACTCCTCCTATGAGAGAAATTCAAAAATGTTTCTTTGAGGTCAGCAATTCCTCTCACTTTTCAGCTTCTACATCCAGCATTCTGAGTACAGTTCAGAATGGCAGTCACTGGGGAAGGACTGAAGGGCACAGCAAAGGCGACTCAGGAAATCTCTGGGTCCTAGAGACTTCAACCTCTATCCCAAGGTGATGACTTTTACCTCAGAATGTGAGAAAAAGCCTTGGTCTTGGGAAAGACTCTGCTACTGGAAATCTCCCCTCAACATCTCTTGCTCATTCAGGAATCCTCTGTAAGGAAGATGATTGCAAAGTGAGTATCTGCCAACGGTTCTAAATTTGGCGGTTATTCCCAGCTCTGCGTGGATAAGTTAGTGAGAGAGGAGCACACAGTCTTCCAACAACTGCTGGGCCACAGGATCACAGGACGTGGGCAGCTTAGCGGGGAGTCCCACTGTGTCGGGGGTGCTACAAAAAAGCCAAGCTATAGTGGCCATGAACCCTTTAGCCTGTGAAGTGTAGGGCTCTAGATTTTCACTCTTCGCTCACTGGGTGTGGAACAGGGGGCTATACCAACCAGTGCACTGTGGATGCAAACCCAAAATGCCAGAACACTGCTCCCTATGCCCTCTTATTTCTGCATTTCCAACTTTCCCTTATGCAGCTCTGGCCCTCATACCTACATTTCAGTGGGCAGCCTCTGCTTGCCCTCTGGACCAGTAGAGAAACATCTTCTGTCTTAGCCCCATGATGCCCAGGCTGGGCTCACCACTGCTTCTTCCTGCACATTTTTGCTTTTTTTTGGTATTGAGGATAGAACTTGGGTCCTTGCACTTGTGAGGCATATGGCGCCTGTACCTTTTGACTGCTAATTCCTGGAGTCGTGCTGGTCCTGGCCAGTTTCAGTGAGGATGGGGAGCCTTAGATGAAGTAGATGATCTGGATCCTCTTCCAGTTAAAAGTTCATTCACTCTGCAAACACAGACATTGATCTCTGCCTTGGAAGGTTTTGGGAAGGAGTGGCACACAAGAATCTATGTTTACATTGGTGAGAATTCCGGGGAGGCAGCTGGGTCTTTCCTGATGCTCCAGCACAGACACTGGAGTGATGAGAGCTCAGTGCACTCACTGAGGTGCAAAGTTAGTAGAAAGCAAAGTGAAAACTCAGGTCCTTCTACCACTATGAGCACCTCACCCTTGGGGTCTAGGACACCAGGTGGAAGAAAGAGCTGAATGCCTGAGTTTGTTAAGGAGGGAAGCAGAATGGCAGCTGTTTAAAAAAGTGATCATAGTCAGTGGTGGAAAATGGATAAACACGTTTGGAATGCCACGGTGGACTGCATGATTCTGGAAAAACAAAACAAAGTTTCCAGAACAGTGTTCTGGCATGTTTCCTTAATAACTCACACTTGTTTATGAGGCATGTATGAGATGCAGCCAGTGCCTAGCATGAATGAAAAGAGTGAAGAAACATCCAGTACAACTATTTATATGATTCTCTGACAACACAGAAATCCTAATATTACAATGCTGCTTTTGGAAGGGAACTCAGTTTCTCTTCTAGAAACTCAAGCACGGGACTTTTCACAGTTAAGTGCAGTGTGACTCGCTCTGGCCCCCAAAGTGTTGCTGAGCATGAACTCCATGGGAGAGGCGCTGTCTTGGCCCTGACTTCCCTGAGGATGGTGCTAGAAGAGAAGGGCTGAACATGGGTTCAACCTAGCCCCAGTTAGAGCAGAGGAGTAACCTGGGACCCCCTGAGAGGAACTCTTTGCCTTTGCCAGTTTTCTAGAGGCTAAGGGGTGCTGGGAATGAGGCTGTTGGTAGTGCTTCCTGTCTTTCTCCAGGGGCCAGACCTGCCTCCCCAGGGCAGATCTGCAGTCAGCTGTTGCTGTAGCGGTTCTCCCCACGGCCTAGCAAAACAGTCTGTCTAAGCCATAGGCACTTTCTGAAAGGATTCTGATAGTCACACTGCACAGCATCTTGCCAGCTTCCCATCATGATGTGCTGCTGCTCACTGTTTAGTGGCCCAAAGGGACAGCATGTCCAATTGGACAGCATGTCCAATACTCATGAGAAAAAGGATTTTCTGTTTAGAGAAGAGGCTGGGAACAGATGCTCTGCTTGCCTCAGTGAGTCTCAGGGTGAAACATTATGAGGTAAACTCTTGCTCTTATCAAAGAGCAGCACAGAAGCTGTTCAGAGAATTCTGTTTAATCACTGTCTTAGTCACTTCCCTCCTAGCTGCCTGGGAGGGGAGCTGTGCTGTGCCTGTCAGGAAGCAGAGAGAAGGGAGGAGCCTGGAGGGATCCACAACCTTCCAGGTCACCCCCGGGGCCTGCCCCTTCCGTTGAGGCCCACTCCTAATGACAGCCAGGTCAGTGAGACCCCAGGAGCCAATTACCTTAAAGGCCTGCCTCTGGGTACCTGAGGGTGTTGAGGGTCATTCTCAATCTAAACCACAAGGCCCATGTAACACCAGATAACCTAAAGACTGACCTAAACAGCGATTCTTCACAGGGAACCAAGTACTTTTTAATTATCTTATTACTTCAAGAACATGATACTTGTATATAGCACAATCTATGCAAAGCTTGTAGATTAATTATGGAATTAAATTTAATGTTTATAAAAGAAACATTAAGAATTGGGCATGCTACTGCTTTACAAGGAAAGATAAGAGCTGGGAATTTAGCTCAGTGGTTCTGCCGCCTGCCTTGCAAGATCCAAGGTCCCAAATTCCATCCCCGGTACCAAAAAAGCAAAAGAAAGATAAGTGCTTCTCTATCCATGGAAAATTAAAATAAAGGTTCAAGAAAATAGACCATATCATTTGTAAAGGGCTTGTACCCTGAAATGAACTATACAGGAAAAAAAAAAGTCTCAAACTACCAACACAGGGGAGACATTATGCCCAAGGCTGCTAAGAAAGCTAAGGTCTGAGGCAAGTTGGCCATGTTTTCATAACCAGGGATTCTTTTGGGCACAGGATTTGCCTGCACTCAGGAGTGCTGACAAAGAGATTGTTGTCATTGTTACTCTGGTCCTTATCCACAGAACACACACCAGAGTTCCCTGAAAAACAGAGAAATCAACCTTTTTTCAGGGAAGTCCTAATAAGTATGTCTCAGTGTTTATGCAGAATCAATGATGTCAAATACTTTGCATAAAAGACAAAGTATTTCATTCAATAAGAGAACCACGAGGAAAAGTCCTGGGTTTTGACCTTCCTGGCTTAGAATATCTTTGAGAAGAAAATATTCTTCAGGTTCCTCTGTGACAGCTTAAAGTGAAGAAAGTCTTCCTGGGAAGGACGAGGGAGGAATAAACTCATCCATCTCTTCAGGTTCCTCTAGTGAAGTAGCTCTGTGTGGTAACAAACACCTTCCAAAGCTGTGGACAAGCACTCACATAATAAATGTCTTGCTCTACAAAGCCCCAGCCCTTGTTCTTTGAATGCAGGACACTGCCTAACCAGTGTCCAGTGCAGATAAGGCAGAGGCTTCCATCAGGGCCTTCTCAACAGCCATGGACCCAGAAGTTATTCGCAAAAGCTGCTGTTTTCATCTATGCACATTGTGGGGAGTGGATCTTTCCCAATGAGGCCTTGACTCATGCTATTGCTTTAGAGAGTTTTGACACAAACCCTGTGTTCCCTTTGATAGTTCCCAAAACACTGCACCCTCTTGAACCTTTGAGTCTTTTATCAGGCTGAGAGGACCTGCCCCTTCTGATTGGCAGCTCCTTTCCTCAGAGTCCTTCCCCCTATCTTCTTCCATGAAATCCATCTAGTCCCATCCAGCCAGAGACATTCCTGGGCTCACACAGCACTCCCTCACTTGGCCATGTGGCATTTACTTGCACTGTGGCGGGATTCTAACGCTGGCTTTCTTCTCATCCCTGGGTCTCTGCACTCTGCATGGTTCCTGGAATGGAGGACAAATAGTATGAACCAAACTGATACTCAGAGGCTGTCCTCTTCCCTTACTATCCCATGCACCGAGTGCTCCAGTTTCTGATTCAGCAGTCAGGACAGATTCTGGAATTCTCACTGTCTGTTCAAGTTTTTAAGTGTTACTTAAGCTATAGTACGTAGGGAAATTTCAAGAAAACATAGCAATGGTGTGAGATTAAACTGGCCATTAATCCCACACTTACACCAAGGTCAGCTTTGTGTTTACAATCTGCTTTTCTCTTTCTCGATTATCCTGGCATGAGTGACTGAACAAATAATGGATCTGGGAGCATGAGCTGATCGAATCATGTTCCAACGTGACACTGAAAGGCAACACTGTGTGCTTTCATGCTAGCGGGACGTGGTCAGACAGTGGTGGCTCTGCCAACGCTTGATGTTTTATTAGTATGTAGACACCAATTAAACTGATTGCATTATGAGCATGGCTAGCTATTTCTGTACTCTTGACTCTGGCAGAAAAGGTGTCAAATATAAAGTTTGATCTGAAAAAAAGGCCTGCAATGACGTTTACTTTCCTGACCTGCATAGCCAAATTAAAGTTTATATAGCTCTTCCTAGAAGCCAAAAGAAATAGAGATTCAAGTCAAAATTGCTTTTACGACTCCCATGTCAGGAGCCCAGGCTGAGTTCATGAAGACAAGGTGGGCCCCAAGGGCACTGCTCTTAAATATGGAAGCAGTTTCCTTATCCACAGGTAGGCTTCAGCCACATTGAGATTACATGGGCATTAGAAAACACAGAGGGGCTCTGATGTCTTTAGGTGAGAACACCCATCCCGAGGACTGTAGGTTTTAATGCCTGGATGCCAGTTTCCACAGAAATAACAGAGAAATGAGTGAATGGAGGTGATGAACCCAGAGGATCATGGGTAAGATGATCAGAGGGAACATGGAGGGAGATTTAGGCATAAAATGAAGGCCTGAAGCAACTTAGTTTCAGTGAAGAGCCAAGAATCTTTCTCACGAGTTGTTACAACCACCAGGCCCTGGCTGGAAGTCAACTTGGCAGTGAGAGCCCACTGAAGAAGTGACTCACTTAGCAGCATAGCTGCTGGGTAAGAGGGAGCAGGTGTGCATGGGCGCTCTGGGCCTCCTCAGGGCATGAGGGGAGGCCTCACATGGCTCAGCTAGGAGGAAAACATTCTAGAGGAGAATGGTGGGAGGAATCCTAACATGGAAAGGACACAATATGTGGACACCAGAGGCAGGAGAGGAAAGCAAGGCTATCTTCTCCCAGCAAAATAACATTCCAGCTCAGAGGTGGTGTTCTCACTTAAGAGTTTAACAAATCAACTGAAGGAATGACACAAATCAGTTATAAGTCATAAAATGAAAGGGGCACCTTCCCTGTCCACGTGTTTTGCATCTGGGCTGGAAGGGACATGGGATGCAGGTGCTGTGAGAGGGGTCTGTGAGGGACCCGTGAGTGCCAAAGGCACGATGGTGACCTCTGGGGCAAACCACATGGAGGCTACAAGCTGAGGGAGGATTTAACTGCACAATCCCCAACTAGCGAGCCACCGTGTTACTGTAGACAGCAGAGTGACAGGGCCTTCCGGAAGGAGAAGGGCAAGAAAGAGCACTGGCCAAGCCAGGAGGCCGGGAGGAAGAAGCGAGTTGAGCCGGGCCCCACGAGGGCAGCCACGGGGCAGTCGGACATGTGAGTCCTGAGGTCAGGCACGATGAGGTCGTGGCCATGTAGCTGCACGCAGTGAAGCAGGAATATCCTGAGGCTGTTCCTCTGTCTTCTTGTTTGCCAGAGCCATGTGCCAGGCAGAGGGGGCTTGAGCACGTTCTCCGCAGCCACTCCCACTGCTCCCAGAATTCCCAGTACTCCCAGCACTCCCAGTGCTCCAAGCTGCAGCACCCTCTGCTGTGAGTTGGGGTCATCACTTTCCACGGGATTTGTCAGGCTTGGAACACAAAGTTTAGAACTCCAGCTGGCTGGCTTTTTGAGGCAGAACCATCCAGTCTCTATCTCTGCCACCTGTTTGCCCTCCACCATGTTTCTTTGTCCTTCTGTAATTTTCTGCTTTAACTAATGCTGCTGTCAAACCCAGGAAATTTGCTCTTACAGGTCCTGTTCCTAGTGTACCTATTTGGTCTCCTAGCTGGTGACTGATATTTCCTTTATTATTTGTTCCAGACTTTTTAAACAGCGGCACAGTGAGGCTGTGGATTGATGGATGTATCATGTTTCCATCTGCCAAGGCTTTGCCCAGCTCTGCCAACCCCAGTCTAACAGCCCAGTCAGAGCAGTTGGTCATGATGTCCATCAGCGGCCTCTTCATTTCTGGCGACTGCATCAGCGGAGGGGAGAAAGGAGAATGCAGATGGACAGGCTCCTGCAGACCATAAGACAAGAGGGCAAGAAAAGTGGGGCGTGGATGTACCCCCCGCGAATGATGGCTTCACTCTGCTGTGCTGCTTGGGAGTGGGGGGACTGGGACACAAAACCCAACTCCTGTAAAGAGCAACGCCGCCTGGACTCAGAGAGAGAAGGTGAGAGGGGAGAGTGCTGGGGTCGGGGTCCCCACTTCAGAGTGGTTGATCACGTGCTGCCTCAGCTCACCACACAACCAAGACAAGGACAATTTCTTAAATGGCACACAAGTTTTATTAGGGAATAAGAGGATATTTTGAGACCATTAAAACAAGGGATAAGTATCTGTAGCTGATATTAAAACATTCTCTGAAGTACCAGGTTTTAAGAAAAGAAGTACAAAGGAAAAATTAAAACCTGTAAGAGCGAAACAGCACAGAGAGCCCAGAAGACAACCCAGGTTAGCGTGGGATTCATGAAGCATTGGTAAAAGCGAAAAAATTAATAAGGAATATTGGGTTAATTATACAGTGTTTTGGGGAAAATATACAATCAGATTAAAAATCTCCAAATATATGAAAGAACTGTGGAGAAGTCAGAGATGCACTTGCACAAAGGCGGAATCCCTTAGACCTTTAAAATGATGCTAACATCCTAAAAAACAAAGCAGTAGAAAAGAGTAACAAAGCCAGTTACACAAAATGCAAAATTTAAGTAAAAATAATAAAGTTAAAATATAGGAGAAGATTGAGGACCAAATACAAATAAAATACACACACATAATGAAGCAAGTGGTATAAACTGGTACAGCGCAAAGAAACATTGAGTCGCCCTGAAAATATTCCTATAGCATAGACCAGTATGCTAACCCCAAGGGATATAGCCTAAGGAAATAGGGAAAAGGTAAAAATGCTAGGTCTGTGGGAGAACTAATTGTAAGAGGACCTATGACCACAAAATGTGAAGAAGAAAACTCCCTAACAATAAGGGAAGGCGGGGCAAGTAGGGCTCAGTAGCTCAGTGCCATCCTCATATGTTAGACTGGAACTCTCTGCAATAACAAAATGATTTGAGGTGATATTTTAAGGCTACACTTCCAATTATTTACACAGCTAAGGACAACCAAAAGTAGTACACTGAGAAGGCAAAACACTTACTTTAATGAACTGGGAATGGGGTGAATTTTTCCTGAGTTTTATAGTAGAAGTACTGGAAAGGGCAGCAGGACCAGACGGGGCTAAGCAAGCGAGGGATGATCCCCAGCCCCTGACAGCAGCACTGCATCACCCAGCACGGGGAGCAGACTGAAAGGCTGTTAGGCTCGGTCTGAGGCCAAGGGTCATTTCCTTGTCACCTAAACCCGGCACTCCAGATGCTGAGTTGCTCACCGGAAGTGGAAGTGGGGCCACGGGGTGACGGACCTCATGACCCCAACTGTGTCCCTTCTTATGCATGGCCTCAGCACCAAGCGAGTTCACGCACCAGCACTGCCCAGCGCCTGTGATCCAGACCATCCGCTCCGCCTTCCTAAAGGGATCCATTCCAGTGCGTTCAAAAGACTTGTTTAATTCTTGGGTCTTCCCAGAGCAAACTGCAGTCATAGAGCAGCACCTCTAAGAATCAGCTTATCAGTGCCTCATCTTCTCTGGCAAATCCCTCTTGCCTCTCCACTCCCGCCTTCCTCCCTTCCTTCCCTTCCTCCCACCCTCTTCGCTCCTCTCTCCTTTGCCTTCTCTCTCCCGCCTCATCTCCGGTCCTCTCTCCTCTATTCTCCTCTCCCCTCCCCTCCTCCTCATACTTTTCCCTCTCCTTCACCTTTTCTTCTCTCCTCCCCTCTATCTCTCTCTCCTTTCCCCCCTTCTTTCTTCTATTTATTCTTTATTTTAATCTACTTCCTCTACTACACAATTCGGGGATCTTTTCTGATAATAATCATCAAAAACAGTAGAAAGGAAAAGAAACTAGACCTGAGAGGAAGGAGGGATGGTGGGCAGGAAAATAGCAAGAGAAGTTGTTAGTCTATAAAGTGAGGCATGGGGATGAAGAGGATGTGGTATTGCAGAGGGGAGATTTTCAGAGAACAGCTGTAGGACACCAGGGAATTGGGGATCGAAGGAAGGGGCCTTGGAGAAGTGGGGCTCTTGGCTGGAATCAGATGGGCCAGAGTTTCGAGGTCCCCACCACACACAGTGATGACTGGGTGGAGTTGGATGTGTCAGGGGTTCTAACAGCACCCGGCAGGAGAAGCACTGCTTCTCCGAGAACACTGGCGTAACCAGGGATCAGGTCAGACCCCGCACTGAGGGACCCTGATGTCAGTTGAGTGACTTTTGCTTTTATACATTTGGGCAGTGGAGGAGAGGGATCCTGAGCATCCTTGGCCTGGATCCTGAATCAGGAGCAAGAATATCAGTGGGACGCTGACATCTGAGTAAGGACTGTAGATGAGATTCTACTATTTACCCATTTAAATTCTTGACTCATAATTTTACTGCACTTATTTGTAATGGTGACATTTGGCAAAGATGGAAAAAAGCTACATGCTAACTCTTGGTAGTATGTCATTTTTCTGAAGTCTGAAATTTGTTTAAGAATAAAAACTTTAAAAATGTACAAGATGTCTTTTGAAACACCTAATAGGAAGCGACCTCCAGGCACACTGTGGCTGCTTAGTGATGCTGTGAACATTTCCACCAGGTGCCATGGAGTGAGGCTGAGAACCTGGACCAGCAGCTCAGAGTCGAGTGGCTGGACTGGCCTGGAGAGAAGTAGGAAGAGGCAGTAACTTGTCCGGAAGAGGCTGCTGGTTTCCCAGCCTGACTTCATGCTACAATGAAGGAGCTCAAGGAGCCACGGGGTGGAGGCCATGCAAGAAGAACAGAGCGGGACTGCCTTCCCATTACTCCACACGGTCCTGAGGGAAGGAAAGGCCCATCATCTGTGCAAGCTATAATTATGTGAAATCATCCTCTGCCTGTTAGTTAGTGCCAGTCCTTCCCCCTGTGCCATCTTGTCCTTTCTCAAAGACACAGGCTCTGATTTAGTCACAGGCTACGCTCACTCCTCCGCACTCAGGAGCGTCTTCCTGATGTCTGGACTCACTGCACTCCCAACTCTCCAGATCACCTTGCACCACAGGGCCCCAAGAACACGAGGTGGCGTCCATCCGTCCTGGAAAAGCAGTTATCACCTGCAAAGTCCTGGGCAGACAGGAAGAGGCTCCATGGCACTCCAGGATGTCAGCTCCTGCCACCCCATCCTGTCTCCTCCTCCCTGTGGACCTATCTTTGCCTTCATGCTGAGGCACAGCTGCTACAGGCTTGCACTTCTTGGCCTCCCACAGGTTCTCCAGCACCTCTGATGTTTTAACTATGGTTTCCCCTGCCGGGAGCTCCTTCTGCCCCAGCTCTTTGGCTGTAATCCCTCTTCCATCCTTCAGCTCTTCACTTAAACACCAGCTCTTCCCCCACAGGCTTCATGACCTGAAGGATGGAGTTAGACACCATGCTGGTGTGTTCATGCCTTAACGTTGTCTCACCCCTTTATGGCACCTGTCAAACTCCTTATGATGCTCCATTTACTTGTCTGTTCCTCCAGACTAACGGCAAGTACTGAGAGTCCCCACAGTGTAATGGAACACCCAGCCTGTAGGACAAGGTCAAGAAATAGTGGATGAATGGATGAATGATAGGCTTCATGAAGATGTGTTTTGTTGGTGACTTATTCCCAGTGGCGTGATAAAGGATGCCCATAATGTCACAGCCTCCTCACGGCTTCAGCAGGCTTTTGTGAGACCACCCAGACTCCCACTGAGCCCAGCTGGCCTGGTTGCATAGCAACGGCTTTGCTGGATGACATCCCGAAGTAGGGGTGGGAATGGGCATAGTGAGGACTTCCCTGTGGGCCATTTATTTCTTCATCTCATGCTCACTACTTGTGTCATCCATTTGAACAAGTAAATCAAGTTATGTGTGCTGCCTTCTCCCTCTCGGGCTGCAAGAAAAGTAAAAGAAACAAGAGTTTCACATCATAAACAGAAAAAAGGAAAAATAATGATGCTTTAAAAGGGTTGATGATTGTGACACCTCTAATCCACCTCATTTACTCAATGGAGCAAACCCTAGTTAGTGAAGTCAGACAAAGCACACAAAGCATTTGCATGTGAATGAGCAAACTCCCAACCTCCGTACTGTAAAGCAGCTGAGCGATCTGGGCTCTAGGCCTGGCTCTGCCTTTCAGAAGCCCGCGACTTGGTCCAACTCAGCTGGGCTGGTTTTGGTTTCTTCTTTGGTAAATGAAATGCTAGACTGAATGACCTCTAAGATCCCAAACCAGGCTGAAGTCTCTCTTCCTGCTGTCTGGGGGACACAAGTGGCAGTTGCTGGCCAGCGTCGTCCTCTGCACTTAGCCCACACCCACCAGGGAAGTTCTGTTCATCCCCACTTCCCCCCAAGCTTGGAGAGAATAGTGGCCGGAAATGCTTTCCAACTGAGAAGTCCCTGGGAATAGATGAGAGTCTCAGACGGATCTTACTTAGAAAGACTAGAAAGACCTACCGATTCTCTTGCTTTATGCAGCAAAAATCTTCCTTTTCAGTGCTAAGCAGTGTGTGGTCCTGCTGCGTCTCTGAGACGGTTACTGGCTACAGTTTCTCTCTGTCCCAGACAGTCTCTGCTTCTTCAAGAATGACTGTTACTACTACCCCTTGGCAGACAGCATATTTCTTCAAGACATTCTTGCTATTATTTCTTTAAATTGTTATTTACAGATACTAACATTTTAGTTTTTAAGTATAAGTCTTGTGTTCCTTAGTAGCAAGAGCTATGACGTGATGATAGTCCACAGTGCTGGTTAATTTCAGTTTTCAATTTTGCTGAATTCAGGGAATCCTGGTGAGGGGATTAAATTTCGAGGGCACTGACCCCATGGATGGATCCAACTGTGGATGAGTTTGTAGCTGAATGTGCCATGAGGAGATGGGGCTGGCTGGAGGGAGTGGGTTGCGAAGGCGGGACCCAGGGGATCACATCTGGTTGCTGGCCCTTTCCTTTCTGGTTCTCAGGCCCTGCTCCCTGCTTCTTGGATACTGAGAGTTGAGCAAACTTGCTCCTCCACTGTGCCCTTCTGCATGATGTTACTGCCCTGGGGCCAGATGGGCATAAACTGAATCCTCTGAAACCATGAGCCAAAGTACCCTTCCCAAAGTGGCCATCAGGTATTTTGTCCAGGAACAGAAAGATGACCAACACATCTACTGTGTGTCCTCTTCTGGATGGAAACTCTATGTATGGTGTTGCTTAACTGTCAAAGTGGGCCTTTTGAGTGAGGCATTAGGATCATGGTTTACTGATAAGGAAAGTAAAGCTAAAATAATATAAATATCTTGCCCAGAGAATAATAAAGAATGGAACTAAAATCTAAGCCTAGGTCACTCTGACCTTGGTTTTCACTCATTTCTCCTCTCTGTGGAGGTTAGTATTCAAATCTTTCATTCCCATGGCTTTTATTCCCAAATACATATGTATCCTATACAAGAAGAGACATTTTCGGGAGTGATTTTTATTTTGCACTGGTGTGTTTCCTATTACTTCAGTCTGGTGATTTAGCACTTTACACCAGCCATGTCTCACACAGGAGGCCATGAGGCGAGGCCCGATGATGTGGGCCCCAGCCCCTGGGTGCTATCACACAGGATAGATATCACACAGGATATCTGGAGGACCAGACACAGGCTTCCAGTTAGAGTGCAGATGCAGAGGAAGGGAGGCTAGGGGAGACTTTGAGGAAGTGTGCATACTAGTGTAGGCAATCGGTGCTCAGCAAGAGGGGAAATGAAGGCCGTCTCTGTGCTCTACAACTAGAAGAGTAAATGATGTTCACAGGATGCTAAAATCAAGAAAGCATGGCAAGCTTGGTTTTGGGGAAGGGATACATGGATAAGCAAGTCTGAAGCACTTGTGGCACCGTTAAGTGGAGATGCGTCCAATTTTCTACTGTGGCTACAAAGGCCACACAGAGGTTTGACTTAAATCCTGTATTCATGTGAGATCTGACGTGGTGAGAGCAGATGAGATTCTTTAAAGTGCAAACTATGCAAGAAATATGGAATTTTTGTGAAGTCTTACTAATAGTGAGGAGGTAATCTAAGAGAAGAATTGATTACAAAGTCCAAGAAAAGAGAGGAAGAGTAGAAAAATTGAAAATGCTGTGGAAGAAAATTTTAAGGAAAATGCAGTCAAGAATATGGAATTTCAGTTTGTCTTGAACTATCATTAGTTTAAGAAAATTGCTTTACAATTAATTACAACAGAATGCTTGACTTGTAGAAGTACATAATGAACTCATTTGTGTAACTTCTTCATCATGTGTAATTCTTCATTTCCTAAGAGACTCCAAGCTTAGTTATTACACTGGTGGAGCAAAGTGTCTCCAATTCTGAGCCATGAATGAGGCTGAGGGGTTATTTTTCACACTTTATACAATTTTTTATTTGCATTATGAAAATAAATCCTATGAAGTTTACAAGTCACTGATATCTAGTCCAAAAAGTTCTATTTGTGAGTGAAGGGCAGAGAGCATGTGACTTACACTTGGGAACTTTCTCCTGAGGAGAATCCTCCAGGGCATGAGCTGAGTCAAGCCTGAGGAGTGTTTTGTGGAACAGCATTAGTCATCTTCCTCAGGATTTAGCTCATCCCATACTTTTCATCCATTTAACAATTTCTCTTTTACTTTTCTAATTTAGAAGCCTTCCAAAATATCGATTGTGGGGGAGTAAACATTACCAGCACTGACCTTATGCCCACGGAGTGACTTCATGATCTCTTGTGGCCAAACACTAATCTGGGACAGATTTCGATCTCTGAGCTGAGCAAAACAGACAGGGTACAGATTTCCCTTGGTGTTCAGGGAATGGCAACCTGTCCCTCGATCCCAGTCTGCTCCTCTGCTAGAAATGAATGTGAACCTTTGGTCCCAGTATCACAGTGATGGGAAACACAGCCCAGGTCGACTGGGAGCTGCACAGCACTGGGGTGGCATGGGCTTGGGTGGAAAAGCTGTGGGAGGGCCCTGGTGGTCAGGGCAGTGTCTGAGATGGTCTCCCACTCTTAGCTTCGGGAGCCCATTTACCTACTGGCTCCCGGTCCACTACCAAGACCAACTACCAGCTTTTCCAAGTTTCGGTTCCATTTCATTGGTTGGCCTCCACTCGTGCATTCATTCATTCAACAGGGATTTCTGGGTTCTCGTTCTGTGTGCCTCATACTGTTCAGTGTTAAAAAGACAAAGTCTTCACCTCGATGGTGCTTACAGGTTGGTGAGAAGATGCCACACGATGGCCCTGCTGGTTCGTCCTCCCCTGCTCTTGGAGACTCAGCAGAGCTTGGTGAGAAGATCTCGTTTAGTTTAAGAGAAAGGCAGGTGAATGACCAATTGCCTGGTTCCAGACTCTTTCTATCCTTTAACAAAGCCAGCTACCCTCCTGGAACGAGGTGCCATGGATACCCACGACTCCTGACCCTACTGCTGCCCCAGAGCACACACCAGCCGAGCACAGAACATCGGGGGCATCACCCTCCCTTGGCATGGGGACAAGGACAATGTAGACCACCCACACACAAGTACCCACAAGTACTGAGGCCACGCGTTCCTCTGCTCTCGGCTTTTCTCCAGTCAACTCTGAATTTACATCTGAATTTCCTGGTTCAGCAACAAATAACAGGGATAATTTCTGACAGTGGTGAGTAGGATGAAGGAAGCAAAACATTGTACCAGTGAGCAGAAGGCTAAGGCTGGGTGGAAGGAGGTTGCGGAGGAGACAGGAAGAGAACCAAAGCAGAAACAATGGACAGGAAGCCAAACCAGTGAAGGAGACTCAAGTGGAGGTACAGGTAGGGTAGAGGTGTGGGTGACAGGTAGGTCTGACATGTTTGGGAACATAAAGAAAGCCAGTACTATAGCACATGTGAGGAGGACCCGAGGGTGACTGCAGAGTGGGAACAGGGAGCTGCTAGAGACAGTTTCATTTCTCTTACAGGGAGCTGTGGGAGTAGTTAAAGGGAAAGATTTAGAAGTTTCATTCCTGGATCTGGAGTAGCCTGGCATGCACATGGATACAGAAAGACCAGCAGAGGCTGCTGGGGTGGCCCAGCCAGGAGGGAGGGGAGGGCACAGGGCTTGAGGGTGGTGTGACGGGGAGACGTGGGGAACTCGGGACTGCAGGTGACTCCTGCCCAGTGCCGTCAGCTTTCTTCCTGCAATGACAAGATGCCAGGTACAATCGCTGTGGGGCAGAAAGCAGCTTGCCTCAGAGTTCCGGAGGCAGCAGGGTATGGGCTCACCACAACCTAACAACAGCTCACCAAGCCCCACTTCTCAAATGTCTGAGAGCCTAACAGAGCCACTGGGGCCCGAGGGACAGCAGAGAGCCAGCTACAGCTGTGATGACTGTCCTGCAGGAGGCACTGGAATGAAGGCTGACCCGGGCTGAGACAGGGGAAATGAAGGCCCACAGGACCTGTGCCACAGAGCAGCCAGTGGCGCTCACGGGCTCCAGGCAGGGGCCAGCTATCCCAATCACGATAGGCACAGCTGGCTGGAGTGTGCTCTTGGGAGGCCTGCCTGGTGCACCCCACAAAAGCCACACAGACCACTCTTCCCACCCGGTGCTGCAGGGGCACAGATCATCAGAGCAACTCGCAGACACTGCAGGAGTTCAGCCGCGGAGGCCCAAGCTGACCTGGAGACCTGCCAGTCACTCACTTCAGAAACAGATTGGCCACAAGCGTCTAGGTGAATGGGAGAGAGGCGGGAAGTGAGCTCATGGCACAGCGCAGGCATTCCCTGTCACTCAGCACCAGCTCGTGAGAAGATGAGCTTCCCTGGTCCTTGGAGGGACAACCTGAAGCTCAGGTTCAGGAGTGAGCTCTGCAAGTGAGAGCAGGAGTCGGTGCTGCAGCCCCAAGCTGTGGGCCCCAAACCCCAGCCCCTCTCCGCGAGCCACAGAGAAACCCAGGCTGCTCCAAGTCCGCCGGGCTTCTCACCCGGGAGAGACCCACAGGAGGCTCGGTCCCACTGTCTCCGGGGTGTGTCTGCTGTGCACGTCCTGGGGTGGTGCTCAGGATAAGCTTTCTGCAGCCGTGTGGCACAGACTGGGGAAACTTGGAGCCTCAGCTCCTCCTGGGACCCACTGCTCAGTCCCCTGCACTCCTCTGCTGTCTGCACAGGGTATGACCTTGAGTCCAGAGCTGCAGCGGCATTCAGGATAGTTTGATGGCAGCAACTTGTCAACCCTGAGAAATAATGTTTTAAATTTTAAAACTCTGAACCAAATAGCTGGTTCCTAAAGATAGGCCAGTTTGTTTTTCACCCATCACTTCTGATGAGGTGAGGGCTTCCTGGTGCTCACTAGAGTCAACTTTTCCAGGCTGAGCCAGAGCAGTTCTGAAGCCACTTCCCACATCTGACAGGCACGGTGGGATTTGTGCTTCCGCACTGCCCTCTGGTGGCAACTGTCTGCAGTACAAACCAAAGAACACACAAATGCAGGAGGAATGTAGGTCGCGCCATGGTGCAAACTGTTCAGTCCCTAAGGGATTGGAGCAGAAAACAAATCTCCCTAGGAAATGACTAACGAAGAATTATTTACCGTTTGGATTTTCATTAACAACAGAAAAACAAAGCTAGTAATAAGCCTGTGAGATGTTTAAGGATTTGTGGCATAATTATTGAATCAAAACAATGAAGTATGTTACTAAGATTTCCCAAAGCACCTGGAAAAGAAAGAACGGAGAAGAGCGTGACTTACTGGTGTCAGCATCTGGTTTAGAGACTCAGCCTCTACTTACTCTTTCTTGGAGAAACATCGCCCTCTTGTGTCGTTTCTAGATATTTCTCATAAAATGTGCTAAACTTTCTGTTCAGGCTTTTACATATTTCCTAATAAGAAAAATTGGAATTTTTGTTTCAAGATTCAAACAAAAGAACACAAATACATAACACCCTCTTAGACGCTCTTTTAAAAAGGGGTAGTGATATAACCACCGTTGCACAAAATGCATCGCTAAAGTTCATCAGTTCAAGGAGTTATAGCAAATGTATACCCAGGCAGCCACCAACACCACGAGACTTAAAAGGTTCCTACCATTTTCCATAATCACCTTTGTGCCTATTTTCGAATAACTCAGCCCAAGTCCCTCTCTCAGGCAACCGCTGACCTGCTTTGTCACTAAGATCAGCTCTGATTCTTGGAATTTCGTAGAATGGAACTGCACACCGTGCACTCTTCTGTGTCTGTATAAATATGTGCCTTTCATTCAATTCAGTATGACATCCTTCGTCTATTTATGTTGCCACATCTATCAGTGCACTGTTCGCTTTTATGCTGAATGAATATGCCCCAGTGCATCCATTCTCTTGTTATGGACCTTTGGATGGTTTCCAGTGTTTGACTGCTACGAGTATTTATTTCCATTCTGATGCTTCTGTCATGAATGTGGGCTAAATTTTGTCAAATGCACATATTCTAGCATTTCTAAAAATAATTCCACTTGCTATAATGACTTACTACACATATCTGGATTCTACTTTTTAACAGTTAAGAATTTTTGCACAAAACTCAAAGACGAATATTGGTGTTTGGTTTTCTTTGAAGCTTTGCCTGCTTTTGGTATCACAATAATTTTACCTTCAAAATTAAGCTGGAAAGGTTTGTCTGTTCTCTATTATCTACAAGGGTTGTGTATTGATATTATTTTTTTAATGTTTATAACATTCTCTAGTGAAGGCATTTGGACCTACTTTTCTTTCCACAGTTATGAATTCAGTTCTAATGTGTAGTTATTCAGATTTCCAATTAATATTTTTTCTTAAGGCATTTGTTCATTGCTTCTAAGTTATCAAATTTCATGCCATAAACTTGTTTACTCTCCTGTTAGCACTCATGCAGGGTTGTAGTCCTACCTTCTGTCCCTGAGGTTGAAAATGTGTATGTTTTCCCTTTTTCTTTATGAGTTTAGCAATGGATTTACCAATACTTTTTTTTCAAGAAAAGAATCCGTTTGGTTTAGTTGTACACTTTTGAAAAAAAACAGTGATTTTCCTTTCTCTAGTTTATCCTAACCTTACCAGGGGTCTTGACAGCACTATCACACTTTGGGGAGCAATACAAAGGTAAGGGGGGGTTAAAATCCATGGGCTCAGTACCAGTTAAGAGAACAAACCAGTCCTTTTTTGGACTAGAGTGATCTAAGTTGAGGGCTAGATGTTAAATTTCCAATCTCTAAAAGCAACTAGACAGTTGGGGGAGATAGTGAAGCAAATGATAACATGGGAAAGGATTCTGGTCTAAGGAAAAGAGTTCCAAAGCCTTCATATTTTCCTCGTTTGCTTCCATTTGTCTGTAAAACAGGTAACTAAACTCTTCATCCTATAGCTCTCTTTCTGGCCAGGCCATTTTGGGCGCTTTCTGTTTTCTTGAATTCTTCATGGCATCGCCCCACGTTAATTGGTAATATTAGTCGGCTAGAACACTTATCTCCTTAGGGTTAGATTACTGCTTTAGCACCAGCTAACAGGGAAAGTGCTAAAAGCAGTTCAGGGCCAGTGAGTGAAGACAAAAGCAGGACATATCAAATGGCTTCTGGTAATACATGTAGGGATCTCTGTGTTTTCCAGTTACAAAGAACTTCTGCATTGAGAGGGTCTCAGATAGCGGAGTCTGATGCTTCATCTTCTACTTTACTAAAATGGCAATGCTTGTGAAACAAAATAGGAGTCCAGAACTCTCCTCTTTCAACATCTGTTATGAACAATAATTACTAACAGCAGCAGAGAGGTCAAAAGCAAGAATCAGGAAAAGAAAAGCATGCAACATCACACATAAACTTCAGCAAGTAGTGAAAAAACAGAAAGATTCCGACATGGCTTGGCATAGCTCCCACTGGGAATTTCCGTAAGTGCTTCTTCACTTTGAAGAAAAGCAGTGGGGAGTTGAGTAGGAAGCTCAAGGAAATTCCAAAGAAATCTTGAGGAGTAGAGACGTCCACAGCAAGACCCTGGGCAGAGGCAGAAGAGAGTTCGGAGCTGGGGGAACAGGGGAGCAACCTGAGTCCAGCTGGGCACTGCTCTCCGGTGTCACTGGGTGTCTTCAGGCCATGTGAGCCTTGGGATAGAGCTCTGGGTCAGATTTGGGTGGAAAGGGAAGAACCCATATCAAGCAAAGAGAAGGCGGCCAGAGCTGACCTGTGTACTTTTCCAACATGCTCAGGCCTGGAGAAGTGAACACAGCCTTGCAGTGGCAAACAGGGCACTGCTCACTCAGCTCTGCCAAGGGGCTGAAGAAACGCAACAGTCAAGGCAGACAGGACCAGTCCCGCTGATCTCCGCAATGGGATTTACAGCCTTTGGAACAACTTCTAAAGGATCTTTTGGATTTAAATTATACAGATACTACTAGAGAGGGGCACACAGGGATGATGAAAGTGAATGAAGAGGATGGATAGGTTCTACACAAACAAACAGAAGGACGCGCTCCACACTAATGTCTGTTACTGGAAAGCACATGCAGCGTGAGGTTCCTCAAGATGCTTTCTCATCAGTGAGCTAATTCAAAGTGTAGAGTGGAAGAAAATAAAAATGATACCATAGAAAGTAAACAGAACCAGAATACCAACACCAGAGAATCATTTAAAAACCGCAAAACCAGAACCATTAAAAACTGAATTAAATAAAGTAGATAAAAATCTGGAACTAATAATCACAGACAGAATAAGGTAAAACAATCAAGTAAATTGTAACAAAACAAAGGCAAGCAAGAGAGGAGTCACCTTAAACAAATGCCCCACCAGATAAAACTGAAAATACTTTACAAGGTAGAAGCACACAGAATGTCCTTGAATTGGAGAAAGTTAGGTGGCTGTGGGAAAAATTACACAGAATACCATGTTTTGCGGGTGCAGCCCTTGTCCCTGAATTTCAGGAGTAAAGAGAGAGATCTTGGTCACATACTGCGAACAAAAGGTGGGAAAATTTGAGCTAGCATCAGATTTGTCCTTGAAAATAATTAGTGCTCGATTACATGGAGTGATTAAATTTCAACCAAGCCATGAAGTGAAAGTGCAGCCCAGTTTTAAGGCCCCATCCCTAAGGTATAAAAAGCAGACTTGTTCAAACATGCATGAGCTCGCAAAGCCAGGAAGGGAGTTGGGGGACAGAGAGGAAGCAAAGAAACTGCTGGACAATAAAATTCAGCTGAAAAGCAAATTATTTTAAATATGAAGTTTAGATATTGTTGTCCTTTATCTCCAGGAACCAACCCTAACATGTGAAAGGGTAAGTCAACAATGCAGCGGTGGAAGACATTTCATTATTTTTTCCCTAAAAATAATCCTTGCCAGGTCTAAGAATTATGTCTGCTTTAACTTTTGATATTTCCTTTAGAAAATAGAAAGAACACGGGTAACGCACCCTCTGGCTGCCCCCAGAAGGTGGGCGGTGCATTTCTCTGTGCTTGTGGAGGCCGGGGATGCGCACAGGCAAGGCACCGTCCCCATTCGCTACTCCATCCTCTCCCTCTCTCATGAGGACTGCCATTTAGACTGGGTGCACCCATGGACCTCACTTCAACTCCATGTCCTGTTTGAAGGCCCAATCTCCAACTTGAGTCTCATTCTGAAGTACGGGGTTAGGGGCTGGTGCATATTTGTTACAGTTGATGACCTATTATGGATAAATTACATAAAATCCAGTTTATATTGGGGTTTGCACTCTGTACAGCTGCACCATACAGAAGGTTTCAAGCATACTCACAATCTCCCTTTCTCCCTCTCCCCCAGAAACCACTGATTTTGCTGTCTCCCTAGTTTTGTCTTGCCCAGAATGCCAGAGAGTTGGATCTACAGTATATAGCTTTTTCAGAACAGCTGCTTTGGCCATGGGGATCTAATGTTCCTCCACGTAGTTTTGCAGCTTGACAGCTCATGTGATTCTACCAGTAATTCTCCTTGTCTGGATGTGCAGTCCATTCATTCGTCCTCTGAAGGAACTTAGTTTGCCTCCACATCCTAGCGAGTGTGCTAAGGCTGCTGTCACCGTCGGTAAGTTTGTGTGAGAGTCTGAGCTAATTAGGAGCAGCCTCTCTGTAGCATGGCAGACCGTGCAGCTGTATTAGGAAACCCAGGTTGCCATGGCTGTGCCATTCTTCTCCTACACACAGTGACTGAGGGCCCCTGTCTCTCCCATCCTGCCAGCACCTGACGCAGTTGTGCTTCAGCTTTGTTGCTCTCCTAGGCTTGTGGAAGTGTTGCATTCCCTGATTCCCTGTGACACTGACCCTGTTCATAGGCTGAGTTGCCATCCCTGGGGTGTCCAGTGTCTGATACTTTAGCTTGTTTTCTAATCATGAGTGTTAAGGGTTCATTGTATATAATGGATGACAGTCCATTACCAGATATGTGTTTTGCAAATATTTTCCCCCAGTCCATGGCTTATCTTTCACTCTCTATTTTGGTCTTGTGGACATTAAAAAATAAATAAGACTGGGGATTTTTTTGTTTGTTTTCTTTTGCTGTTGAGTTGTCCATGTTTATCATAATAGCTGTTATGGGTAAAAGTATGGCAGCTCCTCATAAAACTGAAAACAGAGCCACCGTGCGAGTTGCGCTAGTGGGTGCATACCCCAGCAAACCGGAATTGCTCACCTGAAGAGATATTCACACTCCCATGTTTGTACAGCCCTGCTCACAACAGCCAGGATGGGGCATCCTCCTATGTGTCTTCCTACAGATGAATGGATTAAAAAGCTATAGAACACTGCTTGGCCAAAACAAAGGGATGAATGAGATCTTGCCACTTGTGACAATACTGAAGAACTCTGGGTACATTACGTTAAGTGAAAGAGGCACAGAAAGACAAATACCACACGATCTCACTCTCTAAAACAAGTTAATGTCATTAAAGTTGAGCATAAGACAGTGATTAGTTGAAGGTGGATGGGAGGATGGAGAGAGGTTGGTGAATGGGTACCAATTGTAGTTAGAGAGAAAAGTTCCACCCTGTTGCAGAGTAGGGTGACTAAGGTTAACAGAAAGGTATTCAAAATTTCAAAGGAGATTGAAGACAGGTCTTTGAATGTTCTTAACTCAAAAAATCTATGTGTGAGGTGACATCATACTACATACCCAGGTACTGAGATGTCACAGTGTACCCCGAGAATATATACAATTATTATCTGCCCATTGAAATAAATTTAAAAGAACCTGAATTTTGTTGAAAATCACAAAATAACTTGCTAGGATTTTGGCAGAGATTACACGGGTCTGTAGACTAACGAAGAAAGGAAATCTGAACAATAGTCTTCTTATGCATGAACATGGACCTCTCCATTTATCTTCCTCGACACGTCCTTCGCATATTTTATTAAATCCATGCCTCAGAGGTCCAACTTGCCTTTTAACTTGTGGGCTCATGTGGTCTCTGCCCCAATTCGGCATTAGCAAAAAAGATGTGCTTTTCCTTCAAGTTTCAATTTCTTTGGCACCGTCTAGAAGCTTGCTGAGTTGTGTATATTAATCATGCATCCTGAAGTCTTGCTATAGCTGCTCATTAGTTGCAGGAGGTTTTTGCTGATTCTTTGGGATTTTTGACATAGACAATCATGTGATCTGTGAACAAAAACTCACTCTTTCCAAATATACACGTCCCACCCCATCCCCTCGTTTTATTGCATTAGCTAAGGCTGCTAGTGAAACGTTGAATAGGAGTGTGAGGGCATTACAACTTTTACCTTGTTTTAAAAGAATTAGGTGGATTGTAACAAGAGGATCAACCCTCATTGAGAGAATATTCCAAGTCACAAAAAATGCAGGGGGACAAGATGAAAAGAAGCATGCTAATTTACTCATCATAGTTGGGCACCAGTTTACTGTTTTATATATATATATATTAATATATATATCTTATAATTTCAATCTTAGTGCTTTTCACAATTGTTAACCTAAGAGTTATAATTAAGAAGTGATACTGCATGCGGTAAACATTCATCTCACATTTACATATTTTTTAATTTTTTCTTTTAATTTTAGTTCATTTTTCTTCAGTTGAACTCAAAAGAAATAAATTCAACTGACTTACATAATTCTAATATAACCAATTTTCATTATAGATGTATATTTTTCTAAATATTTACTTAGATATCTTTCTATCTTGTAACAGAGAATTAAAATTAGGTTCAGCTGAGGTTTTTAATAGGCGGATGACAGTGATTGATTTTGAACATTTTTCTTTGTATTTGAATTTTTAAATTAGTAGGTTAATTTTACTAAAATTCTTTAAAAATACAGTCCAATGCATAGGATAGATGGACTCAGTGACCTAGAAAATGAGAGTAATAACTTTATGTCCTAATGCAGATGGAATTTGCCCTAAATACACACTAATCAGATTTTTGAGGCTGATGTTAATTTATACATGTTCTACTCTCTAGCAGGACTAAATAATTTGGGGAGTTATTAAGAAATCACTGACTTCACTTTCCCTGTCTGCTCACAGCTAAGGAACTAAAATCCCATATCACCAAGGAAGCTGCACAGCCACAGACCTAACTATTGTGCAGAATCCACTCTCTGAGGCAGATAAATTGATGATGGGAAAATTGGATATTCACAGGTAAAAGAATAAAATTAGACTTATTTCTCACGATATACAAACTCAACTCAAGGCATATTAAAGACTTCCTATAAGATCCAAATCTACTAGAGAATGTAGGAGTACCACCTTGTGACATTGGTCTGGACCATGCAGTTTTGCTGTGCCCTCAAAAGTAAAGGTGACAGAAACATGACTAGGCAACCAAGGTGCATCCAAGTTCAAGGCTCCTGCAAAATGGAAGAACAGTCAACGAAGTAAAGAAGAGATACGGAGAACATGAGAAGATATTTGCAAACTGTGTATTTGACAAGGGGTTAATATCATAAGGGATTAAATTCACAAGGACTCAAACACCTCAATAGGTGAAGCCAAATAGCTCTATTTAAAGTGGCAAAAGCCAAAAGCCAAATTTCTCAAAAGGTGACATACAAATAGCTGAAGGTATACTAAAATGCCTACCTGATCAATAACAATCAGGGAAATACCATAATAAGCGATTGCATCTCCCACCTGGCAGAATATCTACCATTAAAAAAACAAGGTAACAAAAGCCACTAAGGATGTGGAATAAAGGAAATTCTTATTCACTGTTGGTAGGAATGTTAGTATGCCCATCATGGAAGCAGTTTGGAGGCTCTTCAAAATGTTAAAAGTATGTGATCCAGTTATTCCACTACTGGTGTAATCCAAAAGGAATGGAATTAGTATGCTTCCAGTAGTGGGATAAAGAAAAGAGAGGGAGCAATCTGTACTCCCACATACACACAGCACCACTCACAATAGCCCAGACAAACAATCAACCTAAGTGTTCACCAAGAGATGAATGGATAATGAAGATATAATATGTATACAGAATGGAGTATTGTTTAGTCATTAAAAAAAGAAAAAAAAAATCCTATCATGTGACAGAAAGGGAGAATCTGGATATGTTAAGTAAAATGTACTATGTTAGGTCAAATAAGCTAGGCACAGAACAGAACTGTAAAATCTCACCCATATGTACAACCTAATAAAGATACTCTCATAGATGTAGAGGGTAGAATAGTGGGTACCAGAAGCTGGAGAGGGGAAGGGCAGTACCATGTTGATCAAAGCACACCTCATCACAGGTAGGTGGGAGGAATATTTCTAAGACAGGTTCAGTTGAAGTCAACATATCTAGAAAGTAGGTTGCTACTGGACAGCAGTAGGGATTAGGGAGCAAAGAGGTGAAGGGGAGGAAAGAGAGATGCAGTAACTACCAGTGGTTGTGAATTTTTTTTTAATGTGATGAATATGTTCTAAAATTGTGATGATGGTTGCACAGCCTCGTGCAGTGCTGAACTGTAAAATTGCAGGGGGTGAACTGTATGATATACAAAGTGTATCTCAATACAGCAGTTTAAAAGGAACAAGGAATAGCACAGCAGCACTGCACAATGGAAGGAGCCTGAAGCCCAACTTTGTTACCTCACATCCAGTTGAGACTCAGGCCTGGGCAGGAAATCAACAGTGTAAAGGGGGGCAGACAGCGCACTCAGGAAGACAGATGCAGGAAAAGCCCACAAAGGAGAGTCAGAAGCAGCCAGTTTTTCTGTTTTGCTTTACAAATAAAATGAGAAAGAAAGGAGCAGAGTTTGACAGGTTGTAGTCAAAGAAAACTGTCCACTGCATCGACAACATTGCAGAGGGCACGCTATCTAAATCTCTCAGGTCAGCTCCACTGCCCTATTTGTTTCTGCGTTTTTGCAATAACAAACTTTTTCATAGTACTTGCAATGGCATCATTTCTCCAAAGGGATTGGGCGTAGGGTTTATTGAACCTGACCACATCTAACTCTAAATTTTCTTGTGCTAGACTCCTTATATATATGCCTATCTTCAGGCCTCCTGACCCAGGGTACTTTGGGTTGTCACAGATCAACTTCTTGCTTCATGCAGAGATTGAAGAATCTAAGTGGACACTAACTTGGCTTCTATCTCAAATGATATTATCCCACTAGTATTTTTAAATTAAGGAACAATTTAAAATGTTATTATACATTTCACTTATGTTCATCATGTCATTATTTTAAAAACTGAGTCAACTGCATAGACTTTTCCCATCTTAGACAAACTTGAAAAGATTAGAGCCTACATTTATCAGACACTGGCTCATTCTTCTATTGAGCCAAGAATCCACTTTACAAAAATAAATCTAAATAATCTATATACCTGTAATTCCAGCACTCTGGAAAGCTGAGGCAGGTAGATCACAAATTTGAGCCCAGCCTTGGAAACTTAGCAAAATTGTCTCAAAATAACTAAGTCTCGGCGTGAAAGCTCTGGGTTCAATCTCCAATACCACAAATAAAATTTTTTAAAAAATCTTGATACCTGCCTACTTTATTCCTACATATCCTTAGTTGTGCAATGTGGAGTTCAGTACTATTATCTTCCAAAGGCCTAACCTGCAAATCCCATCCCAGTGGAGGTTACAATATAGGATGCTTCTGGAGGACACAAATATCAGCAAATGGTACTCTTGGAAGTCTGTGCATTTTACCTCGGGATACATGCTGGAGCTTTGTGTACTTGTTAGAGGAAGACAGCTAAGGCCCCTGCCTCTTCTACCAAGTGGGGATATTATGAGAAGTTCGTCATCTGTAAAGCAGAAAAAAGGGCTCTAGGAAACCAATCCTGTTGGTTCTCTGACTTCAAGACTTGCAGCCTTCAAAACCATGAGAAATAAAAGGTCTGTTTAAGTCACTCAATTAAAGCAGCCTGATTAAGACAGAACCACTTTTCCTTACCTCTCTTGCTAATTCAAGCCTCTTCCAACAAGTGGGGATATTATGAGAAGTTCATCTGTAAAGCAGAAAAAAGGGCTCTAGGAAACCAATCCTGTTGGTTCTCTGACTTCAAGACATACCAAGTGGGGATATTATGAGAAGTTCGTCATCTGTAAAGCAGAAAAAAGGGCTCTAGGAAACCAATCCTGTTGGTTCTCTGACTTCAAGACTTGCAGCCTTCAAAACCATGAGAAATAAAAGGTCTGTTTAAGTCACTCAATTAAAGCAGCCTGATTAAGACAGAACCACTTTTCCTTACCTCTCTTGCTAATTCAATATACCCAGAAGTAAGCCATTTTAACTTTTCTATCATATTTTTGTCAAGAATGTCCTATATATGGAATTGTACAGTATGCAATCTTTTGCATAGCTTTTTTCTTAATTGTGGGATAGTAGTTCTAGTAGGACTTCCTGTATATTTATCCAATGTACTATTGATAGACCCTGACTGGATTTTTTTTCCCTATTATGAAAAAATCTGCTCAAAATATTCCTGTGCAGGGCCGGGGATTTAGCTAAGTGGTTCTGCTGCCTGCCTCGCAAGCACAAGGACCCAAGTTCAATTGCCAGTACCAAAAAAAACCAAAAAAAAAACAAACCAACAAAAATATTCCTGTGCAAGTTTAGTAATGTTATCTTTTTAGTAAATACTCAGTTAAAATTGTGCAGGCATAGGGTGGTATGAACAACAATTAGAATTTTTCCAAAAGCATCAGGCCAGGACTTACACTCCTGTAGCTGTGTGTGAGTACTCTGGTAGATGTTTTGCAGATGTGGAGTGGCCTTTTTATTCATTCTGAAGTGTGTGGTGGGATCTGGAAGCATGATGTGCTATAATTTCATTACCATTCAATTCTAATTATTTTTTCATTTCTCTTGTGACTTTCTGACCCATCGTTATTGTAGAAGTCTGCTGTTTAGTACATTCCTTAGTACTGGGAATTTCCTCATTGTCTAGTTTCTACAGCTTTCTAATTTTATTTAACAGTGGTCAGAGAAAACAATGCACGATCTGACTCTTAAAAAGCCTTTATTTTTGAAGAGTAGCTTTAAGTACAGCAAAACAGAAAGGAAAGTATGCAGAATACTCCTTCCCCGCATGGACTAATCCAGTGGTGGCGAACCTATGGCACTAGTGCCACTGCAGGTTATCACTAAAGGCTCTAAAAGGTTTGCCATCGCTGGTTATCAAGAACTCCCCCAGACTGGCATATCTGTTACCTGATGAACCTACACAGTCTTATCACAACTATCCAAGTCCACAGCTTGGAGTTTAATCTTGGTGCTGTGGTTCATGGGTTCAGGCAGATGTGTGAACTGTGAAGGACATGTCCTTGTCTGATCCAGCTCTTCCCAATTTTTCCTTAAACTTGCCTTCCTTTTAGCAGTCACTTCTAAATTCTGAACTGAATGGGATGCGCTGGACTAACCTTCATTCCCCTGGATTCTGCACATGCTCACGCCTATGGTGACCACCCAAGGAAATCTTGCCTTCATCTTCCATCTTTCTTATTCACTCACAACACTTTATTAGCCCTTAGCATTCACATGGACTTTAATACTTATTTACTTGTCTGTCCCCCTTTCTACACTAATTTTGTGACAAGGGCAGGTGGTGTAGTCACGGTACCCAGTGTTATACACAGCGGGGTTCAGTAAACAACTGTATATGGAATGATTCTGTAGGCACAGTTGGGGCGCTTAGGTAGGATTAAATTAGGGAACTCAGCCCCTTTCAGAAGTAGAAAGGAAATACCCTCTGTATCTCAGCTAGCAGGCCAGCAGCCTGTGGCTGAGACCTGCTTCTGCGTAGTTACACTAAGCTGACAGTCTGGTTTTGATAGCCGTCTACGTGCAGGTAACACTGTCCCTCCCAGGGCAAACTGCCAGGCCTACCCAAGTTCCCTGATTGGCCCACAAGACCAAAGCCCCAGCAACAAGCCCAATATCCAATCCAGTGCAGACACCCAGGGCGGTGGAGACTGGACCCCTACCCAATAAAACAGGATTGCAACCCTATTCAGCGGTGTCCTAGTTCTGGGAGCCCCCCACTGCTCTGGCGTGGCTCTTTACAACTTCCTCTTGTGATACCTACAGTAAAATCCCTTTCGCTTCTCACTGGTCTTGTCTTACTCCCCGAGCCTGGGGAGGATGAGTTTGGGAACCCTAGACGCCAGATCCACTAGAAATAACAATTCACCCTAAAACCAGCACCTTGCGACAAGGTCACCGCTTCCTAGTCCTTCAGCAGCGAGGCACCGGCACACCGAAGTCGGCTTCTCCGGCCGTCCTACTGCTGTCCCTCTGACCGACAGCACCAAACACGCGCAAGAGCAGGGCTTCGCTCCACACGCGGCGCGCTCCGCACATTCTCCCGGAAAGCGGCCACACCGGAAGCGCACAGGCCGGAGGTCTGCTGCTAATGCGACAGCTTGGCTTCGGCCAGCTGGAGTGCCGGGGACCGCACTGGGGGGCGTCTAAGCGGACGAGCCAGCAGCAACTCCAGAGGTGCAGAAGGAAGCGGAGCGGAGGACCCAGGTAGAGCGCTGAGCACACCCTTCAGCGCACCTCTTCCGGGAAGTAAGGTAGCGTCACCACGCTGAGCCTACGCGTGACGTCTCCGCGCAGAAGACCAATGGGACGGGAGAGGGGGCGGGCTTGCGGGAGGACCGGTTTCCGGCTCCGGTGGGTATTCGATTTAGCTTTGTGCTACGTGTCCCTGGGATCTGTGGTGGCGACCGGCAGGTAAGGGTGTTCGTGCCAAGAACCCGGCGGCGCAGCAATGCGAGTTGGCCAGGCCTTTGTGCCTCTCTGGAGCCGGGACCCAGGGCCCGGCCTGGGGAGGCCGCGGGGTCGGAGCCTCTGACTCGGGGCCGTCGGTGTCTGGACAGAGATTCCTTAGCGTCTTTAGGGTCCCAGTGATTACTTACAGTTTAAGACTTTACACCTCAGGGTCGAAGTTAAATGTGGTAGCGAGGAAACAGGCGCCGCTGTGCTCTCGTCCCGGACGTTTGCGGGATCTGCTGTATTTGAAGTATTTCGTGTACATTTTCCGTTTAATTGTCCACTGCCCACGCTAGATGGGGAAACCCGGGCTAGAGAGGTGTCTGGTTTGTAGGCCGATTTGAACCATCAGACTCTGGACCCATTAGCTGTTAATACCAGTGCCTTTCAAAGCTAAAATTGACATTTCTACGAGATAACAGATTCTCAGCAACCCTGTAAGACAGAGTATGTGACCTTGTTTCCTCAAAAGCTTTGTTCTAACCTGCGGGAGTTTGGTAGCTTCTCATAATCTGGATCTTGACAACGTGTGTGCTCTGCTATAAGTGAGAACGGTGCTTTTCTCATTGTCTTTGGTGTGTTGCTTTCCCGGAATTTACAAACATGATGTAAATTTAAAGAGTGCCTTTCTTTGTTTTTCTTTCAAGGTGGAATTGACCCATGTCAGGCATGAATTCATGGCCGGTTTCATGTATATGTTTATGTAATTCAGCAAGTCTGTGTCGTTTGGTAAATAATAATCATTCTTTCTTTCTTTTTTTTTTTTTTTTAAACAGGCAAGCATGGATCAGGTAATGCAGTTTGTTGAGCCAAGCCGGCAGTTTGTGAAGGACTCAATTAGGCTGGTTAAAAGATGCACCAAACCTGACAGAAAAGGTATTATGTTTATATAGAGAAGAAAATAAATCTTTGTTTTTCTAGGGCTTTCATTTAACATCTTCCTAATTAGTAGCCATTGCATTACTTTAATCAATATCTTTATTGATTCATTTGGGTTTCTTGTTTGGGAATATTATTCTTAAGTTATGTGTACTTCTTGTTTAAAGTTTTCTCTTTTGTGTATTTTCAGATGGTGTGAAATTATTTATTAGAGCCATGTTGTCCTTGTTGTATTTAAGTTGTCATATATTTTAGCATCTTCCATGTCACCACTAGAATTTGGTGTCCACTAATTGTATCCACTAATTGAGTAGAAGTTGGGATTATAATACAGAATATAATACATTATATGTAAATAAGTATAATAGAGAATAGTCCTTGTTTTCCAACCAAGAAAGTTATGATTCTACTTTCATTATTGGTTTGTTACATTAAAAAATTAAAGAAAAATATGTTATTCTCAAGTTTTTTTTGGGGGGTAGTTTGGTCATTTGCTGAGAAGAACAATTTTTTTCAGTATTTGTTGATAAGGTCGCTGAGACATGCATACACTTTTATTTCTGTGTTTACTCAAATATCAACAAAACATGGACATTAAAAACTTGTCAAAATCTTTTATATTAAGCGTCTCACTTTTTTAAAAAATTAGCTACTAGTCAAGGGAAGTGTACAACCAGTAAGATTATTCATGTTAGTGATAATTTCCCCCATACTTTGAATAGGAGTACAAAAAATTAATGGGAATTTTGTTTGTGAATGCAGAATTCCAGAAGATTGCCATGGCAACAGCAATAGGATTCGCTATCATGGGATTCATTGGCTTCTTTGTGAAATTGATCCACATCCCCATTAACAATATCATTGTGTAAGTAAACATTATTGAAATGGGCCATGCCTAGGAATGAATGAAAATGGAAACTGTTTGGGTTGAAAATTAGCCTTCTATTTCATCAATACACAGATACATCCCTTGATTCTTTAATGCTGTAGAGTCTACTGACATTGTTTTGTACCTGATAATTTAAAGTGCTTTATGTCTCACACCATCTTTACAGCACCTTGATCTGGGCATGATTTTCTTTAATAAATAAAGTCGTCAAGTAGCAGATGTACTGGATAGATACATCACGAAGTTTCCAGTGACAGAGGCAAATTCAGTCTTCTTTATGCTGTATCTTGTTGATATGTAAGGTGCAGAGCAAATCCTTGCTGTCTGAAAATCAAGACAGCTCACCTAGATTCGCATCCTCTTGATTATTACTTACTCTAACCTTGGCAAATTTACTTAACCTCTCTGTGCCCTGTTTATCCTATGTGGTGTATTCTTACTTGGATTGTAGTAAAGACTGAAAATGAGTTGGGTAAGACCTTACGTGTGACTCTTGACAGTAATGGCAGAGTGGTGTGGGCATATTGGAGAGGAGGGGAGAAGGCTGAGAGATGCCCACACTGTTCTTTTATAAATACTTTCACTTTTTAAATTTGTTACAAGTCCTTAGGAATCCCTGTGGCATCCAGCAGTTTGAGTAATCAAGTTAGATAATTAAGGTTAGTGGAGGACTTGGTATAAGTTTCGATGTTCTGTGATTTTATACTCATTGATTCTCAGTCTCATCTGCCATTTAGAGGTAATGATTCCTGTCATATTTTATGGTGTGATGGAGTTTGAAGCAATTAGTTAGAAAAGTTTCCTGAACTACGAATCTTTCAGACACTAGGCTTTTATCACTGGCAGTTGTGGAGTCGTCTTTCAAGGTGACTGTGGGAATGTTGTCAGATTGATTTCTTAGGCAGATTAATTACCTCAGTTGTTAAGCAGAGTGATACAGTAGGATCCTGAAGAGTTGGAAGGAACCAAGTCACTCATCTCTTTTGTTCACAAGACTTTTTTATGTCACTAATGAGAAAAATCATCCCTGGAATTGGGAAATCTTGGAAGGAAAACCAGAGACTGTCTCTGGCTGCAGTTTCCTAATGAGTAAAAAGGAGGTAGAGTAGCATCTCCCTCAGGTCCCAGCTTTCACTGCCCTCTGATTTGTTGTGGACGTTGGCTGTGTTAATCACTCACATTGTTCTTCAGTTTGCCCCTGGGAACAAAGTGTAACCCCTTTACATGTTTTGATATGCAAATGTGCCCTTCCCTTAGCTCTGCATTTTTATCTTCCTTGCCAGACTTCACTATCTCCTCTGGGCCACCCTTAGGCATGTGTGCCTGTCTTGTTAAGATTACAAATTTTGAGGCAAAAGTGTTTGGTTATTTATAGTAATTAAATACATAAACAAGCACACTTCCTGTAGTCCATTCCCTTTTGCATCCATTAAAAGCAGAGAGTAAATGTGAATTAAGTGCATCATGGACTCAGGGTTCTTTATCTCTGCATAGTGGTGATGCTGGTATCAATAACAGCTGACTATTGGCAAGTCCTTGCCTTGTGCCAGGGGCTGATCTTGCTCCTTGTGAGTCCCTCATTCAGTCCTCAGGAAAAGTGAGGCTCGCCCCATCCAGGTTGCCTGCGTCCTGAGTGGTGGAGCAGCTTGTGAATCTTGCAGTGTGAGTTGCTTGCTAAGTTGCCAAGTTGGTTTGTTAAAAAGTACTTTCAGATATTTTTTAATCTTAAAGTGAAGGTCAAATAAAACATTTTGTGAGAAAAGCTACAGAAAACTAATTCTTTTCATGTTATGCTATGATAGCTATAAAACTGAAACAATTTTTTTCCCTACTTGAAAGCCTAAATCACTGCTTAAATCCTTTTGAGGTGATAGCAAGGAAAACATAACCACAGGCTTTTCTTTCATTAGATCCAATTATTATCACATTTTTTCCAATTATAACAGTCAAGACTACCCATGATATTATAGTTTAAAGGAATTAAGCATTTACTGGTGGTGTGGTTGTAGCAATCTGTTTTAATGATTTAATAACAAATCAGTTAAAGTTCTTAGTTATGAAGTATTATCAAGGATACTTTATGATTCTGGTTATTTAGCATCACAGTCTGAAATGTGTATCTGACAGTACAGTTTTAAAATTTATGCTTTTGTTTGTTGTCTTTTGTTGTGCTGGGATCCATTCAGCAGTGCCAGCACTGTACCAGGGAGCTGCCTGCCTAGCCCTATGCCAGTCCTGCTCTTGGTTTTCACAGCATTGGGGATGTTTTAAGACAGTGTCCAGCCTACATTGCTCCAAACTTGGCTCCTCCTGCCGCAGTTTTCTGGAGAGCTGGGCAGCAGGCACCCACTTCTACACCTGCTCCAGCCCCGCTTCTCAGAATCTGCCCGATAAGGGCAGCCTTCATCCCCTCTGTGTTCACCTTCCAGGTGCCAGAGCTCCTGTGCAAGGCCAGGGGCTGTGGTTTGTGAAGTGTGGTGAGCAGTTGTACTAATCTGCATCTCTATTTCCAGCTGCTCTGTGGACCCCAGGATAACAAGCAGACTCCTCAGCCAATGTTCCTGTCACGTGATTAATATATTTTTGTCTTATGCAGAAAGAAATTATGCCAGACAAGCAGTGAGGGTTTTAAAATAAGGCTGTTCTGGAAGCCTCATTGCACTGAAGACCTTCTTGGTTCCAGGGTTTTAAAGTTTACTACACTTTTTAATGCTACCTTGAGGCACAGTGAGGTGCAGTTCTCAAGTAAATGGTTTTAATTCTGAAAAATTGTAGCATATTATGTTTCAAGTAATTGTTACTATTAAAATCATATGCTGCGCAAAACCAACCCAGTTTTCCTTCTTTTGCAGGGGTGGCTGAACATCTTTTAGAAGAATGTTTTTCTTCTTGGCATCTTAGGGGCTGAAGAAGCTCATGAAGTAAAAATTTGCCTATGTGCTTTGTGTTTTTCTTTTTCTTGTCCCCTGTTAATGTGTTTTCTATTTGTCAATTAAAATAATTTCAGAATAAACAAATTTCTCTTAAGATTCAGTGAGACACTGCACTCCTGGAGTGTTCTGTCTTACTGTTCTGTGCTCCTGCCATGAAATCCCCAGGCTGGCTTACAGATAGCAGGCTGTCTCACACTGCAGGCTGTGGAGTGTAAGATCACAGTGCCAGCAGGATTTAGTTTAAGGGCCGGATCCCGTTGCTTCCTGCTGAGTCCTCGCCTGGAGAATGGGACACAGGGTGGAGTCCAGGTCCCTGCTCATCAGCGAGGCCCCTCACTACTATCAGCTTCGGTGATGGAGTTCTTAACGTCAGTGTGGGAGGGACGTAACCTTCACTGTGAGATCAGTGTTTTCCTCCTGTGGAGCAAAGTGAGGTAAGGATACTAGAGAGAGGGACTCCTGCAGTCTGAGGGTGCTGTAGGAGTTTTGACCATCACTTCTGTTGTAAGCAGGGAGTAAAAAATGAGTCTGTTTCTATTTTAAAGGTATTCCATTACTTGAATTTGTGCATTGTTTTTTTTTTTTCATTTTCATGTTGAGGACTGAACCCAGTACCTTTACACTGAGCTACATTCCCAGCCCTTTTTATTTACGTGTTTTTAAATACTGACCCAAAGTCTCCTTGAGTTGCTAGTTTGCCCAGACTGGGCTCCAACTTTGGATCTTCTGCCTCAGTGGCTTCTGATCTCCACAGCGAGGTGACACCGTACACTTGGGTGACTGTTACCTAACCTGCAGTGAGTAGGGTGGGTGGACCTGGATGTGCTACTGGGTTCTTGTGTTCTCTGGTCTGCCAGAGGTGATTTCTAGGTTCTTGAACAAAGAATTGGAAAAAATAAGGACAAATGGTAGAGATTTTACATTTATTAAAGGTAGGAAAAGAAACATGCTCTGCAGAGTGAGTTTGGGCCAAATAAAAGTAGGAAGAAGTTCACTCTACGGCTCAAGTGGCTTCTGAGAGCAGGTAGCTGAAGGCTGCATGGTAACAACCCCTGGCATCCCAGCTCCTCGGGCTGCCTTCAGGTGGAGGCCATCCTCACCCTGCGGCATTGCTGGTGAGAATTGAAGATGCACTCCTGGGTTGGTTCCAGGAGCAGCAGTTTGGGAAATGTTCTGCCCATGTGTCCTGGGACTTTGCAGTTAACAAATCACCTTCTTCCCCTGCCAGTTTGCCACACCCTGATTTCCTGCCTCAGGTGCAGGTTCTCAGGCTCAGCTTCCTGTAACTGCTCCTTACCTCTGCCCTACGGTATTTTCTGTTCATTGGACCCTGTTTCATTTCTTTAAGTCAGAGGGATGAGTTCTTTTGATATTCTTTGCCACTACTTCCTTGCTTGGTAGCCCTGAAGGGTATATGATGGGCTTGCTCCCTGGTGACCAGCCCAGGCGGACTAAAGACTCAAGATTACTGACTTAGGGCGACTGCAGATTGGACCTGGAGGGAGAATCTGAAACAGCTGAGAAGTTCCTGAGACCTGCAGTGTGAGGTGTTGGAACAGTTGAATTTATGTTTTTCAGAGAGAATAAGTCCCACACCCTGGGCTTCTGGTTAGACTTACTCCCGGTACAAGGTGTAGTTGTAGATCTCTGCACCTCACATGCATACATTTTTGTCAGGCTACTCAGGAGAGGGCTTCCAGTGAAGTGGGGGAGCAAGCAGCTTCTCTGTGACAACCTGTGCCCCATCCCTTTCTCCAGAAACACTCAGTTCCGTCTCTCCGTGGTTATTTTAGTGTCACAGTTGTGGGTAATTTCTAGATCCCTCGTTCACTAGCATGATTGATTTCAGTATGAGAGGTGAAGTTTCAGCCCACTTACTGTCCACCCTGTACCCCTTCCCTAACAGTGAACCCCCCTCTTCCTCATCTCTAAACTTGGGACCTTCAAGGGTACTGTTGCATCTCTGCTAGCAGCTTTAGACACTTCCTTCAGCCCTCGCAGCAGTTACTCTGGACATGGGTAGGTTTGGAAGCTAAGAATTCATAGACGGTGTATTGCTGCAAAGTAAACACAGCTAATTCCCATGCCTAGCAATGCAGTTTGTGTTCCTTTTTAAATTGGCTGCATGTATTTTGTGGCCTCCTGGTTTCTGCCTCTTACTCTGTCTGCCCTGATGGCCAGAATATTGTACCCTTGGTATTTGGTCTCCTGCATGACCCCTCTCCTCCCCTCCCCTCCACTGCGAGCGGAGCACAGCTTCCCTTGCCTCCCTGGGCTAGAGATTCTGTTTCCCAGGTTCTAAGTATTTGCTTTCTTGACTTGCTCTCTTCACTGTAGTCCAACAAAAATGATTTCCTACATAAAGTGTGTGCCAGGTCAAAATATCTTTAACAAAATCTCAGGATTGGTAGTTTACCTGCTTATAAGAAACCAGGTTCTAAATAGTATAAACATTCATAATTTTAAGAAGTTGGTTGATTCATTACTTTTGGCAATATAGTTCACTCGCCAGCTGTGTAATCTTGGACAAGTCCTGCGTTCTCTGCCTCAATTCCCTTACCTGAAGTTGGAGGGCTGTAAAAATTACGTGTAAAGTACATGGCACATCAGTGACTAACATCATTAATAAGGGGAGTGGGAGAGCGGGGACTACAGTCAGCCTGGTCAGCAGCCAGCCCTAAGGACTCTGAAGTGTAGGTTTTAGGTTTCTCTTTCCCTCCCCTCTCCTCTCCTCCCCTCCCCACTCCACAACACTCCTTTCTCTCTTTCCCTCTCCTCCTCTCTCATCCCCTTCCCTTCCTTTCCTTTCCTCTCCTTTCCCCAGGATTGAACCCAAGACCTTCCAACCAAGCTAATCCCCAATCCTTTTTGTTCTTTATTTTGAGACTTTCTCAGGCTGGTCTCAAATCCTCCTCCCCCGTTCTCCCAGAGGTCGGGATTACAGGTGTGTACTGCCTCTGCCTTCTCACTGTATTTTAAAAATGGGAAAATGTGCATCATATAAAGTTGTCACATGTTTTCAATTGATTATCAAGAAGGTCCTTCCACACAGTGTTGGAAAATGATTGTTCCATAAAAGATCATTATTTTTAAACTGATGTTAATTGTTCAAATGATACTAAACATTCAAAATTACATACAGTGAGACTATTTAATGGGAAATGAAACACATAGTCTACAAAACTTAAAAATCAAGTGATGTGAGAAATCCACAGTATACTTCTAAGTCTATTTTCCTCTTTCTTTCACAAAGAAGTGGCAATGGCTGGGAGTGTCAAACATTTTCCTTCGGGTAGTAACCACGTATATGCATGCATGGACAGTGTGTTGCTCAGCTCTCCTGTTCTTGAAATCCAGACAGCTGCAGACTGCTGTGTGCTCTTCCATGACCTGCCTTCTCACCCTCAAGCTTCGTTAGATTCACAAATGTGCACACAGAGCTGCAGGGGTTATGGGATGTTTATTCTCACCTCTGTATGACATTGTACTGCAAAATTACTCCCCACTGAATATTCAAAAATGTTTTATTTATAGTTGTTTAAATGTTTTGAAATTCTTTTATTTCTTTAATATTTCCTACGATGTTTTTAATTTACTGATATATGGTAGTTCTGCTTATTTATGAGGTAACATGGTATTTAGATGAATAAGGTATAAAGTTGAGATAAAGGTATTTGGTACATCTATTATATATTTATCATTACATTGTGTTGAAATATTAAAACAGAAACACTAAATCTGCTGGAAGAGAGAAGTAGAACACTTGAAGATGTAGGGGTAGGCAAAGACTTAAAAAACTCCAATTACACAGGAAATATTGCAAAGAATCAGCAACTGGGATCTCATCTTATTAAAAAGCTTTACAGCAAAAGAAATCACCAACAGTGAAGAGACAACCCACAGACTGGGAAAAAACTTTTGCCAGCTGTTCCTCAACAAAAGACTGATATCTAGAGTGTGTAAAGAACTGAAAAGAGTCAATCCCCTAAATGTATAGACCCAGTCCAAAAATGGGCATCTGAGATGAATAGACACTTCTCAGATGAAGTGGAAACAACAAATAAATATATGAAAACATTCAATATCACTAATTCAAGATATGCAAATTAAAACAATGCTGAGATTCCATCTGATCCCAGAAAGAATGGCTATCAAGAAATCAACCAATAACAAATGCTGGTGGGACTGTGGGGTTAAAGGAACCCTGCTCTGCTGTTGGTGGGAGTGCAGACTGGAGCAACCACTGTGGAAGTCAGTGTGGACATTTCTCAAAAGACTGACCCAGCTATTTCCCTTCTTGGTATCTTCTTGGAAGAATTAAAAACATCCTACTCAGTGACATGTGCACACCACATGGTTTGTAGCAGCTCTGTTTCTGTTGGCAACAACTTAATACTGTTGGCTTCATACAGGTTAGCCTGTCTCTTCCCCACAGACCAGCGCTTTCTCAGCACTCCAAATACAAGCCTCAGCTGGACACTGCTCAGAAATGTGGATGGTATGGCCACATTAGGCCCCAAGCCAGCTGCTTGGTGTCAGCAATGTGCTTCACGTCAAATCCAACATCAGAGAGTGTGAGACACAGCTGAACCCAGAGCTTGGGAGCGGAGGTCACAGCTGCTGGTGTGAGGACCGTGGTAGCAGATAAAAGGTGCTGTCGTTACTTCCCGTGACCACCCAGTAACAAGGGCAGCCACATTCAGAGAAGGTGCTTCTAAAGTGATTATGGTTGCACCATCATCCCACTGAGCTTCTTACCCACACAGAGCTTAGTAACCATGCAGAGAAGGGCAGAGGTCAGTATAATAAAAACCTTTGGATTTCCAATTTTCTAATGCAACCACCAATGCGTTAATCTGCTCAAAACCTTTCCCGTGTGTGTGGGACTAATTCCAACTGATAGCAGGTCATCTCCTGTTAACTTAATAAAATATCTGTTTTAGTGTGTATTTCAATTTCAAAGGACCTGAAAAATCACGTGAGCAATCAAATATTTATTCTTTGTGAATAATTATATACAAGCCATAGGGAATGAGGAATCTCTCACAGGTAAATTCCGGTCTGCTGATGTTACAGTTGCGGAAATGGGAACAGTAAGGAACTGGGTGGATTTTGGAAGGTAACAGAGTTTGGAGCACGTGAGCCTGAAAGACCTGTTAAGTGTACAAGGCAGAGATGTCGGCAAAGTTCGAGATGGCGCGAGACCAGCCCAAGGAGTCAGTGCCAAAAATGTGTCCTGCGGTAGAATCCCGAGGAACTGTGATGGTGAGGAGTCAGAGAGGAAAGGAGACCATAAGGCAGGAAGAGAACTAGCCCATCACAGTGCTATGGAAGCCAGAAGACAGCCCCAGGGAGTGAGTGAGTGGCCAGGCCCAGTCCTGGCGAGAGGTCCCAAGACAAACGACTGGATTAACAGTGTGGAGATCCTATGCAGCCTTGATAAGGCCTGGCCAGCGTGGCTGGGAACTGAGGGCCAGGCAGGGCCATGGGCGCTCTCCAGGCCTCTGTCCAAGGCAGAACCTTAAAGGGGTATCAGGGCCAAGAGGGCTCGTTTTTAATATGGGATAAAAAATAATGTGTATTCTTGGGGCTGGGAGAGAGGAGACTAATACAGCAAGGGTGAGGAGACAGAGGCCAATTACTGAAAAGTCAGGAAAGCTTATCATTGGGCACAGAAATGAACTTTTATCCAGGGGAAATGAAGGAAGAGTCAGTTAGGTCGAGGGTGCCTGCTGGAGAGTGACATTGTGACGCCTCATGAATTTCAGTTGGGAAAGAAATAAAAACAGGCAAGAGTTGGATGAGGAATAAGACTGTGATTCCCAGTAGGTGAATGATTTCTTCCAACTAGGGCTCAAGGGATGAGCACCAGAAAGCTGGGAATGGAGGTTGAAAAGTAAGATGCTTAACTTCAGGTTATGAGGAGTTGTGGTCATTGGTAGTGAGTAGTCATGGCGGTGAGAGGAATATGGGAATCAGTAGCTAGGATAGATTGCAAGTCAGAGCTCTTGGAGGTGAAGAAGTCAGGAGTCTGGGGGTCAGTGTATTTGAAAGGATTATCTTTGTGGCTATGGTGCAGAATTATGATAGGAGCAGGGCTGCAGAAAGTAGCCTAGTTCCAGGCTAGGAACTAGAACCGTCCAGGGGTGAGATGGGAGGCAGGGAGGGGTGAGTCACAGATGAATACTGAGAGGGTGGGTGTTGGGTGTCCCGATTGATGAGCTGAGTCTCAAAGCTGGAGAGTGGTGTTGTGAGAAGCAGGTGAAGCTGCATTCAAGAACACGATGGACGCCTTCCTGTCCCCATCCCAGGGCCGTGAGCGGAACAGGAAGACAGAAGTCTCTGTTGGCAGGGTTATAGCTGAACAGTGTTGCACAAGCTTGAAAGGGAAGGAAGTGTCCTGGAACAAGGGTGAGATGTGTGGCATCTGCTGTGGCTGACTGTGGATTCCCAAGGGCAGAGTGGAAGTGTTTGAGGAGTTAAAAGAGCTGCAGAAAATGGAATTGGAAATAGGGAAATGATCACACAAGGATTACAGAGCACTTCACGGTAGGAATAAAGGGTGTGATCATTTTGACCTTAGTTTTGTTGAGATTGGGGCAATGAGAACTTGGGGAAGGGAAGTTGGGAAGGAGGCTTGCGGAGAACTTTCAGGGTCAGGACCCTTCCTGTTGCTGCTAGCAGGCGCTGAAGTGCAGAGCTTCTCAAGCTTTACCAGCTGGAGAATCACCTGAGGGTGTGGCTACAGACCCTAACTCAGAGTGTGGAATAGGGCTTGAAGCTTTGAATTTATGGACTCCTGGTCTACCAGTCAATGCTGTGCCACTTGGAGCAAGGGCAGTGGATGGGGGTTCATTTTGTCAAGAGGCAGTGGCTCCTCCACTGGGGACAATGATGTACAAAACTTTATGTTTATCTGTGTATGTCTACTGGAATGAAAAAGGTCTTCTTGAGAAACTCCTATTGAAGATGAGCCTCTAAAAGTGCATTAGATTTCAAAATGCAGGTACTGGAGGTGACCTGGGTAACCTTTCAAATGATTCTTAATTGTTTTCTTCCGCAAAATTCCTAGATGATGCATTGTTTCAAGAGAAGGTGTTAGAATGAGATAATATCTAGAGCCAACTAGCTTTGTGGCTTTTATAACTGACAATTGAAAATTGCTTTCTCCTAATCAGTCAAGAACAATACATTTTCTGTAAGAAAAGGCATGTAAAAGTGAAAATTTTTCTTTTGTAAATATAGAATGGCTATTTGAGCTTCAGAAGTAACCTCAGGAAAGACAGACACAGAGTATAGGGCCTGTGGCTGGAGCTGGAAGGATCAGAGGAGTTTGGGGGACAGGGGAGTCCATGCCTGACCCTTACTGTGCTTGGGTTTGGAGGAAGAGGGCTGTCCTAGAGGAGCAGGGTGGGGATGGAGGAAAGAGGTGGGCCTGGAGAGAGGTGGGAGGAAGGGGAGCCCCTGCAAGACAGAGAGAAGCTCTTCTTGGGCCTCACCAGGGAGCCAGCAAGACAGCTGGGCGGGTGTCTGTGAGCACATCCTCAAAGCATGAATCAGAGGGAGCCGTACAAACTTGCCGGGAAAAGGGGAGAGGGTGGCGGGAGGTTTGTGAGGTAGGAGAGAAAGGAAGTAGGGACAGAGGAAGGGGAGCGAATTTACGTGGGTGTGAAATGGAGTTCAGGGAGTCTGGTCCCTTGCATGACCTAACAGAAATACTAACAGTACACCCCGTGAAACAGCTGTGGTATGGGAGAGCCTAGTGAGACACAGTAAAATGCCATGAAGTGAAAGTGATAAATAACACACAGCCCCCAACTCTTTCAAAGGAAATGTCAAGAAAAACAAACCCACCCAGTGTGACAGTCCTCAGGATGACATTTATATTAGAGCCTACATCAGGCCACACCTCTCCTCTGCCTCAACTTAACCGCAGAGTCCTGGCAGTGCATTTGGGGGTCTGTGCACCCTCCACTAAGGCTGTGGCTATGGCCAGCAGCCTCTAGGTTAGTTCCTAGCAACAGACTCGAACTCTTCCTCTCCTGGGAGTAATGGGCAGGACCCACACAGTTCCCCCAGGCTGCAGGTAGGGCTTGGGTGGGGAGCAGGTTTGCACAATCCCAGACCTGTCCCTGGCCAGAGGCTGGCAGGACTCTGGCACCTGCTCCACTGCCCCTCCAAGGGGACTAGGGCAGGCTGGGTGTGCAGGCCCTCCTGCAGGTCCTCAGCCAGACCCTTCCCAGTGCAGACCTTCCTGTAGCCACACTGGCTATCTACACTCAGGCTGCATTGCATCATGCTGTCCTCTAGGACCCCGTGGGGTCCTCCCAGCCTGGTTGGGCTGTGAGGGTACCCCTGCTCTCAGAGTTTGCTTTTACTCGATCACAGTCACCTTTACTATTTATTAGGGCTGGAAGGAGCCGCTCTGTGTCATACAGTGGCTCAACCTTAAGTGGCAGCTGTGACTCTAGGTCACAGGAAACACACAGGCACCTGCACCCAAGCAGGCCTCTGCTCGCCCCAGTCCTGCTCCAGATCACGCTTTACACTGGGCAGATGAAGGGTCCTGGAGAAGCTTCTGAGGGGGCTCCCTGGCCAGCCAGTTCCTCAGGGACAGGGCGGGAACCCTCAGGTGGCTGCAGTTGGGTCTCCAGCTGCTGAGCTGAGTCTGGTGTCCCAGAGGCTGTGCTGTCCTTTTTACAGGAGGAAAGGGCCCTCCTGCAGAGCCACCACTGCTCAGGGCTGGACAGCGTTGGTTCAGGCAACTTTCTCATCTGTCTAGGTTCTGGTGTTTCTAGATCTTGACTGGTTGGCGGCTCTGCCAAGATGTCCTCGGCCTTTTGTGGGTCCAGGCTCCTCACAGAAGCTGCTGCTCTGGGGTCAGTGTAGGCCAATCCTTTCAGGTAAAAATTCTTGCTGTGTACAAATATAGGAAATAAAATGTTTGTAGCACTTTGTTGTGTGTCTAGCTGTTTACTGTTATGTAAAAGTACTGTTCAGACCACCAGAAAACATCAGCATTCTAATGGACCAATACTGGCAGTTTTCTAGATTAAAAGTTTCTGTCATGGGAGAACAGCCATCCGAATTTCATTTATGCAATGCTTTGTCAAGATGCTACAATATTTTTGCATTTATATTAAACCCATTTTGAATCTGTATTTGCAGCCTCATTTTTCCCCTCTGTGGTGTAAGCAGATGAAGACATTTATTATAGGATTGGATTTATTTGCTATTTACTTAATAGCCTGTTTCACTTAATGTGACCTTTACTTGATAAAAAGGAAATAGAGCTTCAATAGATTCTTTCATCAATAGAATACAATTATCTAGGTGATGATTTAATGGAAGGATAATGTCAGAACTGTGTTGGAAGAGCTATTTTAAGACCAGAAAACCGTTTATGCACGAAGTACACACAGAAGGCAGCGATTTCATTAACCTGTACTTAGCAATAAGCAGCAACCCTCTTTTCTCCTCTTTCCTCTTATTTCATGCTTAAGCAGTTGTAAACACGGGGCTGTGGGTAATAAATACGCTTTCTCTCTACCTCACTACATGAGCAATGCAACACCGAGAAAGCTCCCATTGGAAGCTGCAAGGACGCCCAGTCACAAAGCTGAGGAAAACTTCACGTTCAGCTCCGCCCAGTTCCTTTCACAGTCCTGACACATCTCTTGGAGAAGTCGCTGGAAAGCATGGAAATGGCTTTATTGCCTTTCTGTGGACATTCATAAAATAAAAGTTACTGTGCTATAATGGGGGATGTGTAACTTTATGTTTGTAATAAAATAGGTTAACAATTTACAATTTGTTCCATTTCCTCTACAACTTAGAGTCGGAATTTGTGAACGGTCAGAAGCATGGTGAGTTTCAGTCTAGGGTGATTATTACTGAAGTCCGTATTGGGCTTCAGTTCTGGAGTTCAACTATTTGTTTTACCTTAAAGGCTGGATTTAAAGACCCATGGGGAAGAAACCAAATTCATATGGATGTGAAAGAAGGCAGGGTATTTTCTTCTACTTAACTAATAGTGCTGCTTAAAATCAAGCTGTGGAGCACATATGAAAATTAACTGCAAATTCTGAAGATCTTTTCAAATCTTAGTTGACAAGTCAAAATGATTAACTATACAGCTTTGAATCCAAAAAGACCAGTCACTGAATGTCAATATATTTGTCTCAGGATACATTTTTAAAAGATCAAAAGTTGCTTAAGATAAGATTGTAAAGCTTAGTTGTGTCAACTTAGAGGCAATTATTCTTTCTAGAAATTTTTCTTTAAAATTCTGCTACATTTTAAGAGCTATGTCGGTATTCCTCCAGTGTCTTTGTCCATTGTACATCCAGGTACTTATTGATCACTAGCTAAGCATCTCCATTGCTAATTGTTACGTAGCAAGTGATCACAAAACTTAGTGGCCTAACCTCTCTCTGGCATGGGTTGGCTGGAGCTCGGCAGGATGGTTTTCCTGATGGCCTTGCTGGAGGGATGTTCTGCAGATGCATTCTGTGGGAAGCAAGGGTGTTCACAGTGACTTATTCTTCAGGGCTTCTCTCTACATTGTCTGAATCACACAGCATTCTGGCCCGGACTTCCTTACATCAAATGGCTGAGCTTCAAGGAGAAAAGCTGAAGTAACAATTCCTTTAGGGTCTGGCTTTGGAAGTCCCAGAACATGACTTCTACTATTTTGTATTCTAACAGGCAAACTTCAGAGTCAGCTCCGATGGCAGAAATGGGAAGTGGATTGTATTTCTTGTTGGGATAAGAGGCATTCCATTAGACACTTCTGTTCGAGGGTGGTATATAAAGGGTTATTGAGCACTAAGACAGTCTTCAATGACACAGCACCTACCTTTGCCACAGTTACCATGCTGCAGAGAAGACTAACAATTAAACAAGTGCACAGCATTTGCGGCAACATGGAAGATAAAAAATAGAAAAATATGAAGAGGCAGAATAAATTTTGATAAAATGTTTGACTTCTTAGCAGGAAATTTCAAGTGTCACATACAGAAAGGATGTTCATTTAAAGCATGTCAAATATGCAAAATGGTTGCAAGGACATCAGACAGGGTATATGTTTTAGATGCCAGAGGCTGGTTCTTGCAAAAGCTCCTGGGGTAAGCAAGGGGAAAAGGGGACACAGATTACTGTGTCTTTTGTGTGATGAATCTCTAATTGCTAGGTGGTCAATAAGGAAGTTCATGAGTGTAAAAATTTCAGTGAAACATTAAAATCCTCACCTTGATCAACCCACGGCCACAGAGACAAAAATCTGTAAGGTGGGTGAGCTGAAGCTGAAAATAGACAAAACTTGTAAATCTGTAAAACTGGTCATCTGCAAGGAATGTGCCCACTTGGAGGAGTCACTGTACTCAGAAAACCTGAATGCATGGTCCCTAGGCATACACAGTTGGCCTGGTCAAGACCTTTTGCACAACTAAGGAGTTAATTTTTATCTTAGCGGTGTTGCCTGGGGACTAGTTGACATTTTATCTCTGGTATCCCCAACATACCAGATCTAGAAATATTACCTAGGGTAAGATTCTCACACAAGAAGAATTTGTTAACCATTCATGTTACCTCATATCAGCAGTCTAACCCACAAGAAGGGGCAATGTTGCCTGGACTATGAGTGGAAAACTCCTATTGACAGCAAAATTTGACATAGGTAGCCCATTATGGTCAAATCTAAAGTGTTCCTCAAAAGTCTGTGGTTGGAAGGCGACTGGATCGTGGGACACTGTGCTCATCAGTGGGTTCATCATGGATGAGTTCAAGGCCCGCTGGGCTGTTAGAATCCTGGGCCTGGTCAGAGGTGGTCCCTGTGATGACCTGGGAGTGCGTTGCCGTCCCCAGATCCTCTTCTGGTTCCTGGCTGCCACAGGGAGAGCAACTATCCTCTGCCAGGCCCTTCCACCATGCTGTTTTTGTCCTGGAGTTAGCCAAGGATTAAAATTATGAGCCAAAATAAACCCCTCTTTTAAGTTGTGAGTGTTGGGTATTGTCTTGGGTACTTTCTCCTTGCTAAAACAAAATATCCAACACTCAAGGTTAAAAGAGGAAAAGTTTATTGTACCTCACAGTTTGTAGAGGTTTCAGTTCATAGTCAGCTGGCTCCAAGGGAGGTGGGGGCAAGGCAGGGGGACATCACAGAGGAGAAACAGCTCATGGATGGTAGAAGGCAGCAAAGCAGCAAAGTAATAAAGAAACATCAGCAAGAAGCAGACAGCTTCTCTCTTTTGTCCCTTCCAGGCTACCCACCTTCTGGTGGTGCCTCCACACCCACGGTGAATTTCCCATTATCCACACCCAGAACTATACCAAAAGTCAGTGGACTGATTTACTGATCAGACACCCTTAATCCCAGCATCACACACTTAATTCTAGAATCACACACTCCAAAACAAACCACCTCTGAAGCCCCACCTATGACCATGTGAGGTTTTTTGGGGGGAGACATCTAGACACAGACATAAGAGGTATTTTGTTCAGTGACATGAAATTAACTAAGACACAACCCCAAACTGAAGGCACAGATAAGATGACCCACAGGTGACTGCAAGCATGAATAAACCCAATCCTATCTGTGCCCTCCCTACTTGCTCCAGAAATGTGGACACAGGGCTGAGAGGACGTGAATGGCATTTTGCAGACACTAATGGTGGTGTTCTAAGTTCTTTGCAGATAATTGACACAACAGTTTGAGTTAGGTGACAGAGGGTGTCTTCTTCATAGATGGTAACACATTAATAACTAGTCTTCCTTTTGTTTATCTGATACCTCTTCCAATTCTCCCCTGCTTTTCCAGCCTGTCTAAGCCCTCTGCCCTCCTTTCTTGTCTTCTTTGTTCCTGGAGATGGTGGTGGAGGGCCAGGCACACGACTCTCAGCCGCACAGAAAGGGCTGTGGTTACAGTGCCCAGTGCAGCTCAGTTGCTGCCTCTTCCCCTCAGCATTTCTTCTCCTTTTTATAACATCGTGCAGAAAGTGCACACTCCCTGTGCACACAGCTCCATCAAATTCCTCAGGTGCATGCTCCACTGCCAACACTACTCTGGCAGAGAAAGGCTGGGCACTCTCCTAGAAGTCTGAGTTTCTTCTGAGGTCTCAGTGTAGTGTGGCTGGTTTGGGGGCTGCACACTCACTCTTCCCATATGTCTTGCATTATGTGTGTGGGGGGATTGGGGGTGTGATTTCTTTGTAGTCTTCTTTGGATGTGACAATAGAGTCCCATGATTTTTAGAGGCCTATCCATCTCTAACTACAGCTGATTTGGGATTTGGGGATCACAGGCACACACACCAAACCTCAGAGTATCAACATCATTATCTGCCAAAAGCCACAGAGCAGGGCGTGGAAATTGGGCTAGGAGCTATCAGACAATGTACCTTTTCTCTTATAGCCCAAGTCCCTTAGGTGTCTTAAAACCATCCTGTAGGCAGAGTCCCAGACTCTAAGTCTAAATCCAGTACTGCTGCTAAAACCATGCCCAGGTAGAATTGCAGTGATTGATTGGGTCCTGATTCTGCAAACAGAATACTAAACAACCAGCCTAACATTGGAAAGATTTTTCTAAAATATAGATCAAGGGCATCATTAATTTGTTATAATACTTTAACCTCCTTATTTATATTTTGTTGACTACATTATTAAAATTTAATAGTTTTAGGTATTTCTCAGGATCTCTTATAATTCTTTCCTACTTTGAGGGTATCTGCACACAATTTTAAATAAAATTGCTCATCTTCATGTATTTTTTTCATCTTATCCCAAGTTGCTCAGGAATAGCTGTGAGGAAAAGATCTATTTTTAGGCCTTATTAAGTATCTATTACTGATTATTAGGTGGTGTTCCCTCTTCTCTGCTTTGGTTGATAAACATTCCCCACTGCTTGTTTGCTGTGATTTACCTCTGTGTGTGCTGGGAGTGCATAATTAGTGTTCATCTGTTACAGGGAATTCCTCCCCAAATCCAGGGAAGATCCTGGGTAGCTAGCCTCTCAGCCTGTGCTGTGCTTGCTGTTATTACCAGCTACAAGAAGGAATTGTAACTCTCACATATAGTGCTGGCCTGACCTCGAAGGTCTTCTCTTCCTTGGATGTGGTGATGGTGGTATAGTTTGTGAGTGACACAGAGGTGCCAGGTAGATGTGGCTCAGTCTGTAGTGCTCAGTCTGACCAGTGCCAGCTGAGAAGAGAGTTATTTTCTAATTCGCCATCCATCTGGGTGCTCTGAAGTCTTACACAGTCTCATTTTACTGTTTGAATCTAATAAGTTTTCAAGTATCAAGTTATATAGCATGAAGCAAGGACCAAAGGGACAAACATTCATGTTGGAATTTGGGTTTTACTCTCTTACCAGTTTGATTTTTGTAAGTTATGGTATCTCTACAAACCACCATTTCTTACCAACTTTTTCTCATTTGTATGGGGACTGCCATACTGATTGTGTCCAAAGCAGCCTGTGGGCAGTGCAGGCTGTGAAGAGTTAACCCCACAGTTGCCTTGTTTATAGAAGTGAGTCTGGCTAAAGCCTATGTGCTGAGGTTGCACCCAAATTCTGTTCCCGTAAGTTAAAAACTTCTTTACTAAAAAGACAGGATTAATTATTAACCACAGCCTATATTTTGTCTATTCTGTTCCTCATTCAGTGTTGCTTGTTTTTTCCATTACAAGCCTTGCCTGCATCAGCAATGTATCCATAGCAACTCCAGGTAGTCCCTTCATGTAGCCCCTTTACTTCAATAAAACTGTGATGTCATCAATAAATATCAACAACTAGTGTTTGGGGCCTTTGTTTGTTCAAGCCTCTGACTGCCCAAGCACTGGTCATCCTGGCTCCCTTTGTATCTCTCTGTAACTTTATCTCTGTGTCTTTCTTCTCACCTTGCACTGAGCAGATCACAACCCACTGCAGGGATCTACAGTAGTTTGGAAAGCACATGTTCATTGCACATATTCACAGACACAATGTGATGCTTTGATCTGTGTACACTGTACAGTGAGCAGATCAGGGTCAGTACCTCCTGTCACCTCACCCTGGCCATGTCTGGGAGGAAGACAAACCAGTTCCTCACACAGCTGTTTTGGAATATTGACACACCATCTTGAAAAATGAGTAAACAGAAGAAGGAAGGAAACATTTTGTTGGAAAGAGGGAATCTTTAATCCATTCCTTGATCCAGGCAGAAATGGACACTTAGAGATGATGACCAAAGGCCACTGGTTCACTGTAATTTTTATGGATAAGGTCTCATCGTGGCTTGTTATGGCTTGTATCTAGATGTTCCCCACAAAGCCTCATGTATTCATATGTGGGGCTTTTCAAAGGTGGCTGGATCTACGGTGTGTGATACTGGATCAGTCCACTAATTAGATTAATTAGATTATCATAGTTTAGAGTGTGGGTAATGGGAAGCCCCAGGCTGGGTGTGGGTGGTACCACCCAAAAGGTTTGTAGCCTGGATGAGATAAAAGGGAAAGGAAGACTCTCTGCTTGCTGCCTCCTGCCTGCTTTGCCATGGACTGTTTCTCTTATGCCACATCCCTCTGTCATGCCACCTAGCCTTGGAGCCCACCAATTATGGAGTGAAACCTCTACAAACTGAGAGCTGAAATAAACCTTTTCTCCTTTAACTTGTAGGTATCAGTATCATATCTCAAGAAAAATAAGACATGGCCTTTCTCAGTGTGTAGGGATCTGCCCACATTAAGGGATGACTGACAGGGGTGACATCCAATCACAACACTTCCTTCTGGTACAGTATGAAAAGGGTAGGGCTGAAGTTTACAGTGCAATATTATATATATTGCATGAAGATGTCTTTACCATAAAGAACAAGCTGTGATTATTTTTACCTTTGCACTCATGCTGTCTTTATTTTAACTCATATCTAATCCTCCAGGGTCAAATTTACAAGATTTTTTTTTTTTTTTTTTTTTTTTTTTTTTTGCTGGATGAAGGAAGGGTATATTTTTTACATGGCAAATACCCAAAGTCGTTTTATGCTAAGGTAAGATTTCTTTAGTTTCTTTGGCCCAGAATGTTGCAAAGAAATTCTCAGTGTATAATTTGCCTTTTAATTTTGTTTACGGTGTTTTCATAATCTCATTGCAAGTATTTTTTTAGCCTCCAGAGGCATTAAACAAATACAATGAATACTGATGTGCCCTCTCTCTATTTTCAATCGCTAACAAATTTCCAAATTTGTATGATGTGTTCTCCGGTCCTAAATCACTGGAAAATAATTTATGGAAATCATGATATATCACCCTTAAGTGCTTCAATTTGCATCTGTGAGAATATTGAATTTTTCTATGTGACCACATACTGTTACTATGCTTAATAAAATTGGCAACATTTTTATAGCAGCCAATAATCAGCTCCAGTGCATATTGTGGCACACAGAACTTCCTGTTTTTATCGGTGTGTTTACACTATGTAGGAATCACATTCATCATGGTGAACCAGTGCACACACACCTCCAATGTTAATCACCTTACTCCCCTCCCTTCCCTGCCCCATCTCCTCGCCCCTTTCCGTCTCCTCACAGTTTCCATCTCTCTTTCATTTTGCTCTTTGAGTTATTTACATTTCGGCTTTCTCATACAGAAAAATCACGTGACATTTATACTCTGTGTCTGGTTTGCTTCAGTAAGGACTATGAAGACCTTCACATTTTTAAGTCATCAAAGCTATTAATATCTTCTCCTTCTTTCTTTGACAATAACTTAAGAAAAATTCTCTACTCCAAGAACTAAAAAATGCTTTGTTATACACTCATCTCACTGTTGTCTTTGTGTGATTTTTTTTCCTATTTGAATTTTCAATCTATCTAGAACTCACTTGGACCAATATTCTAGGGCAAAAATCAAGTTTTACTTTTTCATACTGTTAGATGATTACCTCATCTGAGTGAGGATGACACCTTCCCAGCTCAGAGGAACCCATTCTGCACTTGGGTCTCTTCCACTGTCCTGTCTGCTCCTGGGCAGGTGATGGACAGCTATGATTCTCAGTGCTTTGACTGAGTTTTGATGTCAGCTGCTCATTACACTCACTCCAAAATATCTGGCTCTTTCTACCCATATCTCTCCCACTGTCTCCCATCAAGTTTTGTCATACTTGTGACTAGGCTTCCTTGAATACAAAATGTCAGCCACATCTCCTGTGCACAAAATGTCAGAGCACCCTCATTACCAGTGACGACCAAATTCACACAGATTTTCAAAGTCCACCTCGGGACTCCTATTTGAGGTCACTTAACTTAATTATCATTACGTTCAGAACATCATTTCATCAGGACATTTCATTAAAAATATGAGGTAAGTGTTTCTCTTGCATGTTACCAAAGCACATTTGATTTCCTTTTTAAAGATACTGAGCATTTGTCCAGCTCATCAGCACTTACACACAGTGCCTGACACTTGGGTTTCAACAGGAATTCGCTAAGTGCCCAGTGAACAAAATAACCAGATATAAATTGCATCTGAAAAATAACAAAGGTAGGGAAGACCGGTCCTACCAAGGAAGTGTGTGAGGGCTCTATGAAGAAAAACTAAAATATTGCTAAAAACATACATGGGAAACAAACAGTTTACGCCTGCAAATGCCACCTATTAAAAAGACACTACTTTCATGGGTTGAATGGCTTGTTAGTTTAATGCAATTTGATCTTCTAATTTCTTTAATCCTGTAATAAAACTGTAGTTCAGTAATTCTAAAGATCCTTGGAGAACAAACAGACGAGACTAGACAAAGAGATACCCTGAAAACAATTAAATAAGTGATGGCTGTGGAAGAGCAGCAGATAAAATAGTTTCAACAAGCAGCCCCCAAGTGCGCGGCCACATAAACTCTGCACGCAAAGCAGACAGAGAAAGACCTTTCAGTGGGTGGTGTTTGGGCTATCTGTAGATGTCCCCCAAGCCCCTGTGCTCATAGGTGGGCCTTTGGGGGTGACACTCCTCAGAGTGGCTTGGTCCCCCATGAGTCTAGCTGACCGTGACGAGGGAGGTGGATCCTGGTCAGGGGGTCGGTCATGGGCCATGACTGGGAGAGCCCATCTTCCTCCTCCTTCTCCTCCTCCTCGTGTGATCCCGGTAGTCTCTCGTGTCAGGCTGCCCTGCCATGGAGATAGGGCTGTGGACTGAAACCTCTACAGACGGTGAGACAGCATATAATCTCCCCTCCTCACAGCGCTTGGTATTGAGTCCTGTGTGTCAGCAGGGAGAAAGTAACCAGGGCATTGCTTTGAAATCAACTCCCAAGTATCCAGATTTGAAATCAAGAAAGAATCCTTGACTTATACCACATGCTGAAGTGATTTCAACACGGAACATGAGCGAAGAATCAAAAAGTGCTGAATATTTAATTTGTGGCTTGCCCCTTGCCTTCTGAGAGGGATGCAAAAGAGGGAAGGGGTGGGTAGTTTGCAAATCGCTAGACAGTGGTGGGAGGTGGGAGATGTGGCTAGAGGTAGAACTCCTTAGGGTGGGGGCCAGAGAGAGGATGAGAGAGACAC
>NW_022900929.1:31018631-31049535 GCF_012274545.1 Fukomys damarensis | reverse complement strand
CACGTTTGTCTGCTGCCTTCACTGGTGGGCTGAGGTCTCCCTCGGTCCCCATGCGCCCTCTGCCTCCAAGCAGCCTAGCCCACCCTGCCCTGCCAGGGCTTCCGTCTGGAGGTGCCTGTCCCCGAGCGGAGCCCTGCACTGGAGCTGGCGAAGGGAGGCAAAGTCTGCTGGTGAGCAGGTGCGGTGAGGGAGGAAGAGGCTGAGGGGTGCACTACAATGCCAGCCCTGGCGTTGCATGGCCTTGTTCTATGTCCTCATTTAGCTTTCCTGTGTTCCTCAAATTTGTGACAGTGTCTCTGTCTGTCTCTGTCTTCCCCCTTTGTCTTTCACACTGGGGATTGAATATTGTGCCTTTACACCCCTACATCCCCGGATCCTTTTATTTATTATTATTATTATTATTATTATTATTATTATTATCTTAGATCTTGAAACAGGGTCTCACTAAGTCACTCAGTTGCCCAACCTAGGCTTGAGCTTGCAACTCTCCTGCTTCAGAGTCCCAGAGTTTGTGTCATTTTTTACAGCAAGAATTTAAACTACTTTGAAAGAGGTGGAGCTCATAAAAGCTGTTACTGTGTGAATTCTTCAGTGGCTTCTGGGTCTTCACAGGAAAGCCTAGGTGTCTCAGCCCTGGACTCCCATGTATCCTGTCCCTCTCTGCCTCTCTCTGTCCTGCCCTCTGGTCAGCAAGCATGGCCATGGAGTCTGGCCCCACACGGTCCAGGTGTGGCGTGGCTCTTCTGCTGGACTTCTGGGGCCCTTGGGGAAGCTGCTCAGCCCCTCTGGGCCTCATTTCCCTCACCTTCAAGGAGAGCGAGCCCTGTATCCCTGAGGACTGTGGCTTCAGTGACTACACAGCCTTTGTTGCAGGGCTGGCGCTGAGCTGACCAAGCCAGGGGTCATGAATCCCCTCCAGGTCCGGGGTCCCCGGTGCCGTCCTTGGTGACACTGAGTCCTCTCTACCCGAGGCTTTGCGTGCACCACTCGTTCTCTTCAGGCTGATGGCCTGCCCTGTGTTAGCCCCGCCCTCTCTCTAGTAACTTGCTCTGAGTTGAATTACACACAGGGGCCTCGCCCTGTGTTCAAGTCTTACTTGTTCTTCTAATAGCTAAAATAATTTCTGGCTTTTGAGAAGTGCATGAGGGAAATAAAGGGTTGTGAAGTGAGTCAGAAAATGAGTGTGAGGGTCCATCGGGTAGTGCCAGATGGGCACAGCCTCATCGTGATTGTGCTTTTGATCCAGATGTCCTTTCTGTGCAGTCAGAGTGTGGGAGCCAGGAGTGTGGAGCAGTCGAGGGTCCCCGATTTGGCATTGAGAGTGGGCGGAAGAAGATCATGAGTGTTCCTGTGGATGTGCACTGCGTGCTCCTGAATGTGCACTGTGTGTACAGTGGGTTTCTGTGGGAGAAGAGTATGTGTTGGGTGGGGTGCTGGTAGTGAATTGGTGTCAGCCACAATGCAGGCATTGGCAGAGATGGGCGTGGGCCAGGGTCATTAGTGAGGGGAGGGGTTGGGGAGTGAGGTGGAGTGAGGCACAAGATCGAACCTGACCCAGCTCTGGAGTAACATGCGAGTTGGGAGTGGGTGTGCCCAGGCGGGAATGAGTGTGTGCAGGAGGGGCGGGCACACGGGTAGGGGAAGGGCTAGGTGCCGAGTGGCATAAGGGTAGGATTGGACAGTGAGCATGGTGTGGAGAGTGCTGGCTGGGTATGAGCAGGTGGTGAGAAGGCATGTGAGGTGGGGTGGGGAGTAAGGGAGGCCTCAGATGCAGACGTTGGGTCCACAGGAACTATGGACCTCAGCCTACAGTGTAGACACAGAACTTGTCTTGAATTTTGACTTGGTCCCTTGGTGGTCAATGCAGCTGGCTGACCTTCATCTTAGCATCGGGCACCCTGAGCATCAGTCAGACATGCCTGGTCGTGTTCTCAGACTGCTGACCCTGGGCATAGTCTGTGTCATGTTCAGCCAACACAGACCACAGTAATTCCACTTCTAAGATAACTGTCTTGGTGATGAACAGCTCTTGCGATGTTCTGCTCAGAGCTGTCTAACCTACAAGTAGAAACACACAGTGTTCACAGATAACCATCAGTAATTCAGATGCTCCCTGTCCCTCAGGTTTCCATGTGACAGTGGACAAGACACATGTTTCAATTTTAAAAATATTCAGTGTACCTGTGTCATGTTCAGCCAACACAGACCACAGTAATTCCACTTCTAAGACAACTGTCTTGGTGATGAACAGCTCTTGCGATGTTCTTCTCAGAGCTGTCTAACTTACAAGTAGAAACACACAGTGTTCACAGATAACCATCAGTAATTCAGATGCTCCCGTCCCTCAGGTTTCCATGTGACAGTGGACAAGACACATGTTTCAATTTTAAAAATATTCAGTGTTGGGTTTCTGGACTCAGCCTCCAATGGAAATTTTACCCCCATTACCAGATACAGGCTATGAGTCTCATAAAGTTTACTTAGGCAAGTTTAATTGTGAGAAATGGGGTAACATTCATCTAATAGGATAATAATTCATCAGGGTGAATTGCAAGAAAGAATCTGATTCTAAATGGGCAAAAACACTAAACAGACAGGAACACAAATGGCCCAGAAGTATGTGAAAAATGTTAACTAATTTAGCCATCAGGGAAATGAAAATCAAAATTACATTAAGATGTCACCTCACTCCAGCCAAATAGACATCATCAAGAATAAGTAAGTAAGTAAGTAAATAAATAGTGAATGAGTGCTGGCAAGCGTGTAGGGACAAAGGAACCCTATATACTACTTGTGGGAATGAAGATAAATAGAGTTACCATGGAAATCAGTATGGGGATTTAAAAAAAATAGGGAGACCACATGATCCAGCCATACCTCACCTGCAGATCTGCCTGAAAGAGTTACAGACCCCACACTACAGTAGTCCATACACACCCATGTTCGTAGCAGCACAATTCACAATAGTTAAGCTCTGGGAGTAGCTCTTTTGGGTGCAGGTGAGCTTTGACTTTTATTTTTTTTATCAAGATACGGTCTTCTTCACAAGTCTTCTTTCAATAGCATGGAACAAGCTCTCAAATTTGACGCAACTGTGGAGTTGGCTGCTTTAAACGTCACCTAGAACCTAGAGCTTATAATTATAAAATCATGATTTAGAAAAATGGTTCCAAATTCTGTACATATATTAGCAAATGTTGTAAAATTAGCTTTATTTAAAAAACATAATAGGACATATCTATAGTCCCAGCACTCTGGAAGGCAGAGGCAGGAGGATTGCAAATTCAAGTTCATCCTGGACAACCGAGTCAATGAAGGAGATCATGTCCCAATATCAGTGAATAAAAGAGCTGGCGTTCTTGTTCAGCGCATAGGCTCTGAGTGCAGTCCTCACACACACACTCATGTCGCATACACAGTTGCAGTCATTTCCAGGATTCATCTGTGATTTGTGTCAAAACTATAAAAGAAAAGCTGAAACTTTTTCAAGATACGGTCTTCTTCACACGTCTTCTTTCAATAGCATGGAACAAGCTCTCAAATTTGACGCAACTGTGGAGTTGGCTGCTTTACCCTACACCTGTCTGGATTCGCAGCTGTACCTGGGGTGTGGTTCAGTGACTCACCATCTGCTCTGGGTTTTGCAGGTAGCACACCTGCCCCGTGGCTTTGCCACCAGGTTTCAGTGAGCATTGTCCCTCCTCTTCAGCCATCTATCTGCCCAGTAAGTGCCGAACTGAAGTTAAAAATATGAATCTTTAATTTTGTTTAGAACAGTGGTATTGCAGAAGAAACCTACAGCACACAATTTCACATTGTTCATAATTACTTTTATTTCACAGTTCATGAAGAATGTGGTTATGGAAGTTTCTGGAGATACTTGCTTCCAAACCAATGAATCAATTGAAGTGTTTGAAGGCTTTTATTGAAGTGCTGTTTTCTATGGACCAGATGTTAAGAAAGAGTGAATTAAACATTACACCTGCCTCTGGAAATTAGAAATTACTTATCAGAGTACAGAGCAACAAACAGTCCAGTTCTCTTGGGACCCAGGGACTTGGCAGGGTTGTGGAGTTTCAGGGAGAATGCCAGACAGCTGCTACCCCAACCCTCAGCAGGATCTCCTAACCCCACCCTCTCCCACCTTTCAGGCCCTGTCATGATGCAGCTCACCCTACAGCCCGTGCTGACCCAAGGAGAAACTGAGTCAGGGCCTCACTGCACTCACTAGTGTGATGGACACTCGTGTCATCAGCTCTGTGGGAGGAGCTCCAGATGCCAGAAGAGTACTGGGTACAGTAGGCTGTGCTCCATCCTGCACTACTGATCCAACTGTTTGTATTGGATTCTAATTTGATTCTAAACTTATGACCACACTTGAATTCTGGTTTTCCAGCTTAGTGACCCAGTTCTCTTCCGAGAAGGGAGGTGAACACAGTTGACATCTCCTGGCTTCCGTGGCACCAGAATCCAGTGGAATTATTTCCAGTGGTCCTGAGTGCGCCTTGTCCCTCCTCCAGAGCCCTGGCCATGGGCCCACCACAGATGCTGTGGCACAGTGTCTTTGTGGCTTTCTAATTTATCCCACTCAAAATTTCACTGTGTTTTTGTACAGTTTGCTTCAATGAATCTTTTTCTATCTTAGTGGTCCTCAAATTGAGTTCTCCCAGGAATCTCCTGAGAGCTACTTTTTAAAGTGCTAAAATTTGATTGATTTATTTTGAATCTGTTATCTGGTGTCACTAACAAAACTGCTTACTTCTTGCCCTTAAATACATAGCCATATGTACACCTGAATGACTGTTTCTGAAATAATATTGTTGACGCATAATCGATAGGTAAATTGTAGGTGTTTATGCTAAGCAGCGAATGGGATGACTTAATATATATGTATGTCATGATTGCCACAATGAAACTCATTAACACACCCCTTGCATAGTTGCCCTGTGTGAGCCCCCACGTGTGTGCAGCACTGAGCTCTGTTTCCGCAGCATCCAGTGAATGTGGTGTCCTGGAGACTGTCCTCATGCCCAGCGTTAAGACCTAGAGCTTCCTGCATCCCTCTGAAGGTTCCTGCAGCTGACTAGTGTCTCCCATCTCCTACTCGCTTTCTCAACTCCATTCTCAGAGGCTCTGGTTCAGTACAGGGCCTGGGATGTGCATTTTTGACAAGCCACGGTCCTGGCAAAGCTCCTGCTCCTGCAGGCACCAACCGAGTCAGCCAGAACTGTGACTCCAGCGCTGCGTGTGTGCAAGAGAGGGTGTGGCTTCTCCTGTACCCTCTGCCAGTGGCTCCCATGTCCCTTCCTCCACTGGCTCCCCTGGCTGGAGGCTGCTGAGGATGGACAGGAGGTTCGTGGCCTTTGGTGACATGCTCTGCTCACTTCAGAGAGCGTCCTTCAAACCTTTGCACCAGTTCTCTCTAAAAAGAGGACACGTTTATCAGATGAAGTTGGAAGCTGAAGTCGCTTATTAAATTCCTTCCATTTCTCTCCCGGTCTCTTCAGTACATTTTTACGGAATCTAGGAGTGAAGTGGGACGGAAGAGACATTCACCCCAGTTTGCTCCACACACTCTGGACCGCCGCCTGAATTAAGTGTGAGTCCGTAAAAAGATAGGACTGGGTCTCCGGAGTCTTTCTGTTCTCCTCCCAACTTGAGTGGTCAGAGTGGGAATAAGGTAGGCAGGCAGAGGTCCACAGCTAGCCTTCCGGAGTCAGCACCTCAAGCTCGGGGCGTTATCCGCTGTGGGCGCGTGGCTCTCATCAGAGCGAGCCAGGAAGCAGCCGCGGTTTGCTGAGCTAGCATTTCTGTGCTTCCTCCTGAGGACGGATGAATAGGGACTCTGATGACTTGAGACTTTTCTTTCATGGCTGATAGGGTGGGGGATGTATATATAGATCGCTGAGAAAAAGGCTTAAAATTAGAAATGGGGTGATAACACTGATTCATGTTTCTGATGCAAAAGAACCAAAATTGCTAAAGAGCTCTTAGGCCGAAAAGGAAATAAATAATTAGAGCTCACTGAGAAAATCAAACGAACAAAAAGGCATATTTAAGGCTTTATGGGATTTGGTCAAATCCCGAAGCTTAAAAAGATTTGAAACCTGGGAATGAAATCAAGGAGCCGAGCAGGCAGTGTTCAAGGTGGAGAAGGTTCACAGGCTATAGGGCCCAGTGGGCTGTCCTCGCTCAGAAAGGAGGCAGAGAAAGAAGAATGAAGTCTGCTGAGCTCTTCCAGCTCCAGGTCCACACTGGAACCAACTGCTCACCAGCTCTGTGGCCGGATGCCCACGCTCAAGGACCGCAGGGCTGGGAGCCTCAAAGCACGTTTCCCACTGCCTGGGCAGGTGGGCCAGGTGGAGGCCAGCACACAGCTCTAAAGGAGAGGAGGTGAAGAGAGAGGATGCAGAAGAACATACAACAAAACAACCCAAATCTTACCCAACACGACCTTGTAAAAGGTACACAATGCCTAAAATGTTGAATGATAAGACTCGAGACAAAGGGCCAAGTAGAATATTAACTCTTCTACCTGTACAGTGAGCTGGGTAGGCAGACAGATGTTTACACCAATTCCATTTAAGATGCTGGGCCTGGGAAGGAGCAGCATCTATGAGACACGAATGATAATGTGTTACAAAAGTAAAGAAGACTGTAAGCAGGCAGAACCTACAACAGTCCTGGACAAAGATTTTGTAATGACTGGGGTGAGAGGCAAGTAGGACCAGACACAAGCGGGTCGACAGAGTCAGCCGAAGCTGGTCCCAGCAGAACTTCTGGGAGCCAAGAGACCAGAGTCACGGGAGAGAGTGGCTCGCAACGTGCAGAGTGGCTGGAGAGACTCCCAGGCAGCAGGGAGAGGAGGAAGGATGCAGAGGTGGATCCCTGAGAGCACTGTTGCGGGCTCTGTCCTAGCTGTGTACCTGGGAGAAATCCTGAGGTAAAGGGAAAGTAGAAAGAACAAGGATATGTCAGGCACCAGCTCCCTTACACACTGTAAACATGCACGAATGAAATAAATAAAACAAGAGAGACACCTGAGACAAACCAAGTCGTGCGTAGGCTCAGCCTTGGTGTAGCCCATAGCTGATGGGCTGCTTGACTCGGGCTGGCTGAGCACACAAAACCTTTCCATGCCATGGTCAGGAAGTAAGGGAAAGAAGAGACAGTGGTCTCCCCGGATCCCTGGACCCCACTCTGAGTCCCATGCCCCTTGGGCCTCCCTGGGGGCCGAGGCTCTGATACAGGGCTCTGTGGGGAACACTCGAGTGTCAAGCTAGTGCTCCACAGAGACAAACAAAGCCAGATAGAGGGTTTCCAGGCCTCAGATCAGGAGCACAGCCTAGTGCTGCACACCAGATGAAGAAAAACAAGCCCACACTGGCTGTAGTAAAATACGGAAGGTCGGCAAGATCTGGAGAGAAAAGTCCAGGACACAGGAAGAGATGAGTGTTCTGAGACAGCCCAATCACCCTGGCTAACAGGGACGCGTTGCTCGGGTGCTGGACAGGGACAGAAACAGACAGGGAGAGGGACAGGGAGGCAGGGACAGTGGCAGGGACAGGGACGGGGATAGGGACAGGGGCAGAGTCAGGGAGGACAGGGACAGGGAGGGAGGGACAGGGAGGGACAGTAACAGAGACAGGGACAGAGACAGGCAGGAAGGGGCCTCAGCAGGGACAGGGGCAGAGGCAGGGACAGGGATGGGCCAACTGTACGATGGGAGCCCCAGATTCGCTTGTTCCTCATTGAGCTGTGAAATATTTTTAGGGAAGAAAGTCCCATTTCTCCCTCAAGCTGAGCTGGCTAGATGTCTCTATGTACCCAGGTTAACAGACCTTCACGGGCCTTCAGAAGACAAAATACATTTTCAAACCAGGATCCATATCATGCCATCCCATTCTGTAGTTAATCCTTTTTATATTTTTCTTTTTTGTAGTAAAAGAAACTGAACCTAGGGCCGTTTCACTGAGGTAAAGCTACAGCCCTGTTTTATTTTTATTTGCCATAGGGTGTTAACCTAGCTAATTTGCTAAGTTGTGCATGCTGGGCTAGAACTTAGGATCCTCCTGCCTCAGCCTCCCAGGGTGCTGGGATCAGAGGCTTGCACCAGGATCCTGGTGGCTTTAACCTTTTTATTTATTTATTTTTTGTCTGTTTGTTTTTTTTTAAAACAGTGTCTCACTGTGTAGTTGAGTCTGACCTGGAACTCACTATGTAGCCCAGGCTGGTCTCGAACTCACAGCAATCCTCCTGCCTCAGCCTCCCAAGGGCTGGGATTACAGGCATGCACTACCACACCCTGGTAACCTTTTTATTTTTGATAGAACTATTTACTTTTCTCTTTCATTGTGTTGTTTTTTTAAATTTTATTTTAATGTATTACAAATAGATATTAATAAAGAAAAGAGAAAAGCCATTATACCACGCCCTGGTAACCTTTTTATTTTTGATAGAACTATTTACTTTTCTCTTTAATTGTGTTGTTTTTTTTAAATTTTATTTTAATGTATTACAAATAGATATTAATAAAGAAAAGAGAAAAGCCATTCTATGAAAAAATAATGTTTCATAATAAGGATTTCTAGAGAATAACCATGGTGAATACACTGTGTATCAAGACCTTAAAAGAGTATATTTTCATTTGCTAGTCCATCTCTCAGCTCATTTCCTAATAATGCTATATACCCTTTTGCATAAAACATTTTAATTATTGACAACGTGTCTCACATTCTTCACCGTTCTGAACAAGTTTTTCCTATTTCACAATACTGGTTATTCTTTTTGGTCCTTATTTTCACTTTCAGTTTCTCACACCAGAGAAACAAAGCAATAGCATCACACTAAATGGTCAAAAACTGAAAGCTTTTCCTCTTTAGAAGGACAAGACAGGGATGTCCACCTTCACTACGCCTGTTCAACAGAGTTCTGGAAACACTAGACACAGCAATCAGACAAGAGAAAGAAATAGAAGGAATAAGGATGGAGAAGGGAGAAGTTAAATTATCATTATTTGTGGTGATGTCTTTACATAGAAGACCCCCAAATTTAACCTTCCAATTGCATTAGAAGGAGCTCAGCCCTTCCTCTGAGTGGGGCTCCCAGAGAGGAGGGGATGGCAGGGCTGGTTCAGGGCCAGATGCCCAGGGTCTGGCCAGGGCTGGTGCTGCCTGGGATCCTCCCTTCCAGGTGGCCTCCCTCCAACTCCCTCTGCCCATGGACCTGGGCTCTGCTTCAGCTCCCATCCCATCCCATCCCATGGGCTCCTGATAGCTCCCCACTTCCTCCAGCTCACTGAGTCCGGAATGCTGGATGTCACACAGCCTTGCCTGCCACCTGGCCCTGGGCTCTTCCTCTCTCCTCACTGACTCAGTCTTCATTTGCTGTTTGTTACAGTTTCTGCCTAGAAGTCCTGCTAAAGCTGAATGTGGTCACTGGCAGGACCTGGGGGGCCACAGTTCACAGCTCACCGCTTACTTGCAGCTAGGAGGTGGCTGGGGAGGAGGCTCCTGGGGATTCCAGGGCTAACTGCCTGCCTGGCTCCTCCCCTGACTGCTTCCTGCCTGCCAAGCAGTCCCATCATGCTGTCCCACCTTGGAGCCTGCAGACAACTCAAACAGGGGCCCAGTAACCCTCCCTCCTCAGCAGCCCAGTCTTCGGGACAGCTCCCCAGGAACAGATGTGCCTGCTCACCAACTCAGGCAACACTCCAAGACATCCAGCCTTGCCTTCTCTCTGCGGAGGGAACCCTAACCCCAATGTCCAGGTGGCCCAAGAGAGGCGTGAGCTACTAGTGCCCTGTGCTTAAGACAACTTTGTGAAGTCAAAGTCTCATGTGCGCACAATTGAAGTCTAACAATGTGAGCTTGCTGTGTGTCAGACATTTCCCCAAAGCCCCTAAGATTCCCGTTATGCATGTTTTAATCCACACAGGCTTCGACCTGTTGTTTGACAACGTGATGTACACATCACCTGTTGTTCAGATCAGGGTGAGCGTCTTATATCCTCAAATATTTATTATTTTGTGCGATAAAGCATTCAAAATGCTTTCTTCCAGCTTTTTTGAAATGCACACTACGCTACCATTCTCCATAGCCACTGTGCTCTGTGGCAAACCAACAGATCTTATTCTTCCTGTCTAACTCAGTGTGGTAAGATTTGAGGGAGGCTGGAAAGCTTCGTGATAGTCGCTGCTATGATGGTCACACCCACTGGGTGTTTCATCATTTTTATGCTACATGTTTTGCTTGTTAAGTAAGTGAAAATGATGCTCAACTCTTGCTCTAATTTGCATTTCTGGTTATTATTCAGAATCATGTTTTCTAATTTTTTTTGCCATTTGTAAAGCTATATACAATTTTATATGTTATTTTAATCTTTCCCCAAATATATGATGGGATGCTACTATGAAGATCCAATTAAAATACAAAATTAAACCTTAAAAGTGACTATTTCCCAATTGTAATATTTAAAGATACTTTCCTAGTCTAATTGTTTTTAGTGCTTTTCTTTCTTCTATGAGTTGAAATATTTAATATTCAACTATGTTTATTCCTTTGTGATTTCTTCTATTACTTCAAGGCTGAGATTCTTTGCATGACACAGACCTGATAAATATTGTATTATATTACTTTTACATTTTCTTGATAGGTTTTTGAAGTTTTCATTTTATCTGGAAATTATCTTGTTTAGAATTAGCTTACTGAGTTTGTACAGTGCTGTGGCATACTGAGGGTGGTGTCCGGTACATCCTTGTTTTGACAGTTGACCAAATCTCATGTCTTCATGCACACTTTTCAGGGCTTCACTGTCTGTTGTCCTTTGTTGCCACAGAAACCAAATGTTTTCCCATTGTTTCTTCACTACACTTTTAAACCTATGCTCCATTGTCAAATGGCCAGATTCAAAAAGGTAAGTGAATTGCTTCTTATCCCAAGTGTAGAAATGATAGTTCCCAGTTGTGGATATTTAAAAAATTCAAAACACTGAAAATAAGAAAAACATCAATCATCCTTGGTTAATATTTTTATATTTCATTTTGATTTTTATTATGTGTGTTTTTGTTCAGTTCTGGATGTGGGGCCCTGGGCTTACATGTGCTAAGCATTTCCCTAGCAGAGTTGAGCACAGCCCAGCTGTTTGTTACTTTCGATTCTCATGGTTCCATCACCATAAAAGAGGAGCAGCGTTCGCACCACAGCCGAAGCTGTGAAGGTTAAACAAAAGTGAAGCATGAGGCTCAGCCCCTCCTACTTCATGACTCTTGATGCATTTTTATATTCACGTGGCTATAGAATATTGTACTTCATTTTATTGTACATGGTACTGTATCCTGTTTCCCACTCAAATATAAATATTTTAGTGAAAAATTTTACAGACAGTTTTAGCTGAGGGTATATAATATATGCGTTGTAGGTGAGTATGAGCGTGTTGTTAGCAGGCTGTCCCCATTTTCTCCATAATTTGCATTGTAAGGAAAACTTTGCTGGCTTTAGCATTGGGGCTTAGTGTAGAGGTCTTGGGCTGGGATTGTTCAGCCAGAGATCCATCATGATGTGAAGGACTGTGCGTGTGCGTGTGCATGTGTGTGCATGTGCATGCGTGTGTGTGAACACTACATACAGAATGCCCACTGTATTTCCAGCAGACCTCAGTACTGTTTGTGCAGCAGTTGGAGAAGTTAGAAGTGGCTGTTCAGTTGAGTTTCCCATGCAGATCTTGCTCTTTGTATTATTATGTTTATACTGGTTTTCCTTTTTACTGCTACAACTGATAATTTCACCATGTTCTCCTTTACTATGCCATGTTCTTGTATAGAACGAATCACCAGCTCATGCCCTTTGCATATTTATCCAATTTCTTTCCTCATTTCATGGTTTCTAATATCGCAATATTTTCTTCTAAAAAGATCAAATAAAGTTCTATATAATTTGTTTTCATAATTTTACTGTATTATTATCCTTATTTTTAATATGATTTTTTTTTCTGTTGTAGAAAATTGATAATCACAGATTGTGAAAAGAAACAAAATAAAAATAACCATATATTCTAAATAATAATAACAGTTAACATGTTGATAGTTTTCAAAATTTTACATACTTTCATGGGTGACATTTTGTGTATTATTTTGTGTGTTGTTAATGTATTATAAATGTACCAAATATTTAAAAAATATATGAAAATGTATTATTTTTACACATATTACCACATATGTGTATTATAATGAATGTGAATATTTAATTTTCCAGAATTTCTGCAAATAATATGAGCATCTATATAATGTTCACCTTTCTAGGGAGTTCCTGTGTCTATTTAAATTATAATTATTTGCTAATAATTTTGAGAGTTTTTAAGCTTCTTGAAACAAAGCAAATTATTTTAAGGGGTTTGTACTCCTGTATCAGGTTGGATCTTAATGGACCATTTGTGAAAACCTTTCAATTAATTAAATTAATATCTCTAAAATACCTAAAACATAAGCAGAGTATATATTAAGGATAGTATGTGATGCCAACTTGTGTGAAGTTTATTCTGTAATGTGTGTGATTCTAGATGTAGAAAAGTGAAGGAATGCATAACCTGAGGAACAGAGCTTAAGTTCACTTTCACTGATGCACTGCACTTTGAACAGCTGGCTTTGGGTTTTGGAAAGCATGCATCCATGTGCTAATTACAGATTTTACTGATAGAAATGATGTGCAGCATTCGATTCATGAATGATAATGAAATGCTGAATTTTTTATTGTAAATTTCAAGTAGTCAACTGGTTCTTGCAGAGGGCTTTCCTGATGGCACCTCAGGGTCCTGCCCTGACCTGGAGCAATGTGTGGCTGTGGTGGGGGAGTTAGTGCTGTGTTGGCTGGAACGCTGGCTCACATCTTCATTTCTGCTATCGAGAAAGACAGAAGTGAGGCAATGAAGATATTTGTTAGAATTTACCAGTTAGCGATATCTTTGCTGAACTGGATCAGAGTTTGCAGACACTGGGAGGGTCTCTCAGGGCCTCCTGGGCAGTTCACAAGGTAGCAGGTATGGACATGGCCGACTGTGACTTTAATTTTCAGGATTAAATGCTCTTCAGAGGTGAGTTTTGTGGCTCAGTAGCAGGGCACTTGCTTATCGTGTGTGAGAACCTGGGTTCAGTCCCCAGCACTGAAAAAGGTTTTGTTCATCAATTTATGAAGTTTGGCAATAAAAATGCAATGAGTCAAGCTCTGGATTGGAGCACCTGCTAATTTCTGTGTGCCAAAGTCAGCGCAGATCCCACACTGACGTCAGGTGATGAGTTGGGCTCATGGCTGCATCATCTTGCACAGAACAGTATGGTGGGCAGGTCCGACCTCTCTCAAAGAAAAACCCGGAGGAGCGATAAGGAAATGGTGGGTCGGGAGAAACTTAGCAGTGATGTTTCATGACACATTTTGGACATTAACTGTCTGGGCCAACAGCCCTACAAAGGTAAACCCTAAACATGAACCGCTAGCAGGTGGCTTTGCTCCACGGCACCAGCGATGACCGGTGAAGTGCTCACATAGGACCACTTCCTTCACCCTTCCTCCCGGCCTGCTTCCAGAGCCCGGCTGGCCCACTGGGGCAGCACCTCACAAAGAGCAGAACAAAAATCCTGCCCTTGACTTGTTAGTCTGAGACACAGAATATTGACTTCCTGTGCTGCTCCCTACAACCAAGCTGCCTGACACAGTTACATCATAATTTACGGTCAGATCAATACCACATTGGAAAATATATGCTTGAGTCATGTGGGTTAACATTTCTCTTTTAGTGTAGAATTCTTAATTTCTTCTTAATATTAATAGCCCTCACTCCTTATTTATTGATTAATCGGTAGATTTATTTCTACATTTCTCTATTTATTTCTAAATAATTTCTCCTATATATTTCAGTATCTGTACTCCAAGAATATTAATAGCACTTTCTGTGCACTTAATAATATCAGTTCTACTTTACTTTATTTTCAGTAGACTTCTGTAATTGTTTTCTGTTGCTGTGTAACAAATCACAAATGTTGCAGCGCGTACACACACACACACACACACACACACACACACTCTCGCGTGCTCTCTTCCTGCCGCATCTCTGAGTGAAGCGGGCCTTGCTGCCGGTCTCGGCTTTGCCATGGTTCTGGGCTCCGTATCCTCATCCAGCTCCCGTGTCAGTGGGCAGAGTTCAGTTGTGTGTGTATGTGTGTGTGTGTGTGTGTGCACATGTGTGTGCATGCATGTGTGTGTGTTCCCACATTACCATGACACTAATCTCTTTAATGTCTGTTTTGCTTTTAAAAATTAATTCCATTCAGTGTTTAGCAAAGCTTGGGTGGTCCCTGGAGAGAGCTACTGTCCAGTGATCTTGTTTCTTCTCCTCCAAATTCACTCTTCCCCAGCAGACCAAAAGGTGACAGTGAGCATACCTGCGCTTTCCCACTTTTCCTCCGTCAGCTGTGTTCTATGCCCTCTGGAAGAGCACAGAGGACGATGCACACGCAGCCCCTGTCCTGACAGTGGCCTCCCTGCCTTAGAGCTGATTCCCACAGACGTCTGTGTGGTTGCCATTCCCACTCCATTCAGTTTTAATTTTTATTTATTTTTAAATTTTGAAATGGGGTGTTATTAAGTCACTAAGTGGCCCAGGCTAGGCTCGAACTTGTGGTCCTCTTCCTCAGCCTCCCAGAGTGCTGGGACCGCAGGTGTGGCCACCCCACACATGCTGCCCAAGACCAGGCGCTGGTGAGGAGGGCCTCGGTCCTCGTGCTGACTTCAGTCCCTTGCTGACCGGCCCTGCCTGACTGTGCCTGTTGCTGTCTCTCAGGCCACCAGTTGGAGCTCCTCCCCCTGAAGGCGCTGATAGAGGAAGCTCGCTGGACTCCCAGGTTTGGTGAAGGATGCAGTTGTCTCCTTCCCAGATGCAGATGGTGCCAGCTGTTGGTGCCTCACCTGTCCAGCATGGAAGCTTCTAAGCCAGCAGCTGCCCTTTGCTCTGGATCTGGAAGCCCAATAACTGCACCTGGCTAAGTGGCCTGCTCTGCTCATGTTGCTGGCCTCGTGCTCTGGGTCTTGGGCTGTCTGAGGCGGGACTTTCTCAGTTGGTCCAGATTCGTATTGTTTTCTTTGATAATTTGAGTCTCTGACATTTTGTGCTGCTTGCTGGCATTTTCTTGGACTTGTCCTTAAACTCTTTTACTGATCTTTCTTCCATGCTCACACACCTCCACCTTGCACCAGTGTCTGTTTCCTCAAGAATGTGCATAGTCTGTCTTTCCATCTCTCAGAAGGCAGAAGCTTCTGGGGACTTTTCTCCCTATCTCTGAGCCTTTCTCTGCCCTCCTGCTTGTTTGTGATCACTAGCTGTGTGGCAACTAGAGACAGAGGCCGAGAAAGACCCTGAGTCCATCCCACTGTCGGGTCCAGGACACAGGACAGGCTGTTCTGGCAGAGCCCAGCCCCTATTCTCAGGACAGCACCAAGCAGACAGACAGGGCAGGAAAGGACAGTGTCAGCTTTCCAGTATGAACTTTATTCATGAGCAGTTTAAAAATCAAAACAATTATTTTTGTCAACACAAATCCTATTAAAAGGATGTTTTCTTGGCTCCTTCTTGCCCCTTATTCTCACAGATTCATTTTTCCTCCCCACCTTTTGAAATTTCTTGGGCCATATTCTAGATAAAATTGTTCTCCATAATGACAGATAAGCTTGCCATCTTTCCATCTTTCCTTTCTTTCTTTCTTTCTTTCTTTCTTTCTTTCTTTCTTTCTTTCTTTCTTTCTTTCTTTCTTGTCTTTTTTCTTTCTTTATTAGTGCATGTTTATAATAGTGATGCCTACATACCCATGTTTATAGCAGTGAAATCCATAGTTGCTAAGCTCTGGAAACAGCCTAGATGCCCATCAATAGGTGAATGAATAAAGAGAATGCAGTCTATACACATGGAATATTGCTGTGAAGAAGAATGAAGCATGCATTTGGAGGAAAATGGGTGGAAACCATCAAGGTAAGGAAAACAATCCAGACTCACAAAGCCATAATGTGTTTCCTCTTATATAGAACCCCTAAAGTATAAGTAAATCAGTGAAATAAAGGAGGGAGAAAGGAAGCTAGAAGGTAGCTCATGGATATAGGAGAGGGGATGGAGGGGAGAGAGGAGGGAGGGAAGAGACTGGACATGAAGGCAAAGATGTCCAGGGTGTCAGCTCCCAGGCCCGCAGGCAGCTCCCTTCTGTGTCCTGGTTCTCAGGTCCCGCTCCTCCTGCCTCCTCTTGATGCATCTCTGCATAGAACAGCAGGCTTTGCCCCAAAGTCACACTCTGCCTGGCCTGGCCCCGACCTGTGGCATGTCACAGAGCCCGGGGTCACTCTGTGCCTGTGTCATCCTGGAGGGCGCACGAGGCCTAGCTCAGCCCCAGCCCTGGCTGCAGTGCTGTGCCTCCAACATGAGGAGAGCACCCCGGCCCTCCTGCTCGCGGGACTGCTCTCCATAGCCTCTCCACACCTCTCCCGATGCTCGAATCATTCCGATTGTGATCATCTAAAATACTCTCAAGCTATAACACAATTTTCGATGTCTTAGTGCTACGTTCTATAAATGTATTATAATTGATTTGGGCCTTGTTTTATTATGAGGAACAGAGCTTGTTTCTTTTGGGGGCATGATAGATGGATAGTGTTGCTATAACCAACCTTCCCTAATATCTTTAGAACCATCTCCAGTAGTTTTTAATCACTCAGAGTGAACTTTCTGGGCAGGACCTGTGCAGCCTTACCTGAACATCACCAACTCAATCCCTGGATGGGAGGAGGCACTGCCTGTCTGCTGCCTGCTCCCTGCTGTGTCCCCAGACCCATTGCTCCTGCCTTCTCCAGGGCTGAAGGGGATGGGTGTCAGGCTCAGGTGCCTCTCAGCCATGGGGAGGGCAACATTCTCTGGTTCTCTGTGGCCAGGATGCTGTGAGAGGAAAGTGTTCCTTGGTTCCAGGGACAGGGGAACATCTGGGGTGACAGAGGCCAACCCCAGGCTTCAGGGGAGTCAGGGAAAGTAGATGGGGATGATGCTCTGTGGAGTGCTCTCTTCAGCCCTGCCTCCTTCTGCCTGCTGCATTTGGAGACTGAACAGTTTCCCATGGCTGTCACAGCAGTGAGACATCACTAGGGGCACTGTGTCCATGAGGGCTGTCTGGGCCACGGAGCTTCCTCCCCCTGATGGGGAGTTCCCACCCAGTGCCTTGCTTCTTAAGATCAATGGCTGTGAGCACTACACCTGACCCCCTTATCCTGCCTGTTCCTTGCATTGTACCAATCACACACTGCTTTATAAATTCTGTTTCTGTTAACATAATATACAGAATGCTTCCAAGCACATAATTATCCTACGTGCTCCAGTTTTGTTTTTCATACTCCAATTTTCTCTTTAATGCATTTGGAAATAAACCTGAGTGATGTTATGTTTTTCTAATTACTTAATCAATAAGCCTATTACTATTTATTAAAAAAAATTCCAACTTTCTCCATTGATCTTGGACCCCAACTCTGTCATTTCCTGAAAGCTCATGTACTTAGGTAGATTTCTGTGTTTTCCTTCTGCTCCCTGCTGCTTTCCCTGCCGACAGCAGCTGGTGCTGTGACACACCTTGTAACGATTCCTTCTGCTTTGGGGATGGTGGGCATTTTTTTCCACATTTTCTTTAAGATGGCTCTTAGCATTGTTTCGTTGAATCATGAAAAGTTTGCATTGATATATTTGTAAAAATGACTTGAAATTTAAAAAGCAACTCTGAAAAATGGATTTGTTTATACTATCACATTGTTCCGGGATCTACCTCGACCCATCAGTCCTAAGGGATGAAGTAAGCACCTCAGTTTATGGAATTTTAAAAGTAAACCTCAGTCATCTTTTATCTTCACTTACACATTCCTGGATACTCTTTCCCAAGCTTATGTCACATATTTTATTTTTTTGTTTCAATGTATCACACTGACACCTAATAACTGAGTACTTATTCTGCACTTAGAGGAATCCCAAACCTTTTACCGACCTTAGTTATTCTTTCAAGGTCCTTATCATTAAGCTTTTTCTGAAGATAAGAACTGGGTCTGGCAGAAGCTGAATATTTTAATCAGATTCACAATATCACCTCTTGCTTCTGGCATCAGGGAGTCTCAGACTTTAAGAGCAAAAGAACCAGTGGGGTCCAAGATTGCTGAAAATTGCAGAGCCCTTGTCCCAGGTTCTGAGATGCTGGGTCAGGAGGCCCTGGCTGTGGTCCATACCCTGAGAAGCTGGGCTCTAGGCTGGGGAGGGTGTGAGTGGCAGCTTTCCCTCTTTATTTCATTATGGGAGTTTTGATGGAATATTCAAATTAGAGCAAGCACTGTCTATGTGTTTATTTTGTATTTTGCCTTCATTTGAATCACCATATTTAATACACTTTTTGCATTATCCATCTGGGACAGTGGGGTGGAGGACCATAGTACCCGGCAAAGCATCTCAGAAGTGTAGGACTGTCTCACTTGAAAAGGTTATAAATCGCTTCCTTTTTGCCCTGTGATCTGGGGATTGAACCAAGGGACTTGAGCAAGATGAGAAAGTGTTCTATCATCAAGCTACAGCCTCAGTTCCATGAGATTCTCCCTTTCATTGAGGTTTAAATTTTCCTTGGTGGACCATTTTCCATGAACCAGAACATCCAGAATGACATTTATAGTGGCAGTAGTGAGTGTATGTATTTGTGCAGTATTGTCAAATCATCCACTTGTCCTTTTTAAATATTTATCAGAGACAAACAAAAGACAGTACAGATGTGAATTCTGAATGCTATATTTGAATAGCAATGGAGATATTACACATCCTTCCAAATACAATGAGTTTTTTTTCTAAATATTCTTATGCAGTATTCTCAGAATACTCTCAATTTTCTTAAAATCAGCTCTTAGAATTTTCTTGATTGCTTGAAATTAGGGTGCAGTTGCTTACAAAGTAATTTGATAAAATGATTTATGAAATGCTCAAATGCAAGTTAAAAAAGGGTATTATAATCTGAGATAATCATTTTTAAAATGGCATGCAAGTTCTAGCTCTTGAGGTTGATTTCCTTAATTTTCTACTAAAACACAAACTTACCATGGCAGAAATTAAGAGACACAGAAAACTTTTGTCTTTTCAGAATTCAGGAAGAATTTCAACTGCATAAGATCTCCAGAGCCTATTTCTATGAGTATTTCATAAAACCGGGAAAAAACTAATCAGGTTTTACTGCAACATAGAATTTCACCTTCAATCAATGAATCCCTCTCTCTCAGGCAGCAAAGGTGTGAATGAGAGACATAATTGGGGTTTGACTATGTATGCGGGGAAAAACCCTGAGTGTGAGTGCTCTCTGACCCTAGATACTAACATGTATTGCAGAGAGATTTTGTTGAAGCCTTCAGGGACTCAAAGAAAGCTCAAGCAAACATTTAGAGGTAGTAAAAGAAAGAAAACACTGCTTGAACATAAAAGTAGAGCTCAAAGCTAAAAATAGTGAATAACTATGGCTTTCAAAATAAGTGGCAAATAAAAATTTCAATAAGGACAGGGAAATAATATTTGGGTCTCCCAACACAGAACTCACCAATGTAACAGTGAAGAAAACACTGGCTGGAGTCTCAGTGACCACCTCATCTCTGAGACAAGACACCAATACCACAGCTTAAGGGAGGAGAGTTTATGGCTTTTAAGGGACTCAGTCCAAAATAGTGTGCTCCAAGGCATGGGGTCTTGGTGGAAAGGCTGAGCAGAGGAGAAGAGCTGCTCACATCATGGGGGCCAGGAAGTAATGAGAAAGGGAGTAGCCAGGAATAAAAATGCATCCTCTGAGAGCACACCCCAGTGACCGCCTCTTCTGACCGGACCCCACCTCTGCACGTGAGAATTTTGGGGAACATTTTAGATCTAAACCATAACAGAGTGGATTTTGGATAGAATAGGAGGAGAAGAGGTAGAAGTAATAAGCATAAAGACAGTTCTTTAACAAATGGAGCTGAGAAATCAGCACAGGAGCTTCAAAAGAAAGATACATTTGGTGGGAAAAGTAACAGAACATTTGCAAAATGATAAGAGCAACCAAGAAAAGAGGGGAAGTTATTGATCCAAAGGAGAGATAAATGAGGGGTGATCAGAGAAGCAAGAGAAGATGAAGAAGAAGGAGGAGAGGGGAAAGAGGAGGAAGGGAAGGAGAATAAAGGGAGGGAAAAAAAAGGAGGAGGAAGAGGAGGACATGGAGGAGGGGAGAGGAGGAGGGCAAAAAAAGAGCAGGAAGTGGAAGATGAGGAGGAGCAGCAGCAAAGTAATTAATAATAATTAATAATAATATCCGGTGCAGTAGTGGAGAAGCTGCCTCAGTGTTCCCTGGGCAGTGACGGGAAGAGTGACTGCAGGCACAGGTTCAGGTACATGTGGAGGTATGCAGAGCGGGTGACAGCTGGACCTTTCCCTGCCTTGAACAGTGGGCAGGTGTTTACGTGAGAGAGAGGCTGAGGAGAAGACATGGCCCACGTTAAGAGAGGAAATGTGAAAGCTTAATGGTGAGGGACAAGCAGGTAGTTTAAAGAAGCTTTGGCTTGCTCTCTTAACTTCAGTAATTGTGAGTTTAAGAGAGACAAGTGCATGTGATAACATGCTTTTCCACCCATGCTCAATGTTACAGATTCAGTCAGATTGCCAACAATGGGGCAATTAAATTACATGGAGTTGGGCTGGGGACTTGGCTCAGTGGTTCCGCTGCCTGCCTCGCAAGCACAAAATTCTGAGTTTGATCCTCGGTACCCCCCCAAAAAAAGATTACACAGAGCTCACCACTGTGCTGCTCCTCCTCAGCCTCTCAAACCACTTGCTCTGCTCTTCCCCACTGAAATCACAGGAAGCCCCACTACTGAGCTGGGTGCTCATCTTCAGAAATGGAGTCAGTGTTACAGCTGGTATGTAAATTGCCCCACAAGGGCTCACTGTGGAAATGTGGCCACTGATGGGCATCCAGGAATTGACCAGATCCCGAGGGCTCTGACTTCCTCAGTGGACAAACCCCTGACAGAGTCATATTTGACGGTGCTACTGGGAGGTCATGGAACTTCTGAGGTGAACTTAGACGGAGGTAGTGAGTCACAGAGGTGTGGGTGAAGGGCTACATCTTATCCCTGGCGCATCCCTCCCTCATTCTTTACCTCTCTCTGCTTCCTGGCTGCCATGAAGTGAGCAGCTGTCCTTTGCCATGCCTGTCCACCATGAAGCTTCTTCCTCACCACAGCCCTAAAACCATGGAGCTCACCGACTAAGAGTGGAAACCTCTGAAACTGTGAGCCTAAATTTCCTCATTTAAGGTGATTTCTCCTTTATTTTGTTAGAGCAATGAAAAGTTGACAAACATAAATAGGGTGTGTTTAAGGGGAAATGACAAGAGTTTGGGGAAGATTTGCAGAAGGAAACAAACCTGGCCCCTGTTGGACACACCAAAGGACTGAGGAGAGGGTCTATGAGCCTCATCAGGTGCCGTGTGGCCTCACCTCACTGCTAGAGATGGGGTAATGGAGGCTTGGGTGGGGCAGTGTGGAAGGCCGACTGGAAGACCTCTTCCCTTCTGTTCCTCATGGCCATCCTGACTGCAAGCATGGCTGGGAGCTGCAGCCCACAGTGTTGCCCAGCAGGGGAGGCAGAGGGTATGAGAGATGCCATTGCTCAGGTGAGACAGACCTGTCATAATGTTCTAAGCCTCAGTGTTCTGATACTCTTGCCCAAAGTGCTCTGTGACAGTTGATTTCCCCGTTAGTTTTATCCATTGAAATGGTGTGTGTGTGTGTGTGTGTGTGTGTGTGTGTGTGTATGTGTGTGTGTGTTGGGGATGGAGCCTGGGGCCTTGCACACACTGGCCAAGTGCTCCATCTCTGAGCTGCACCCCAGCCACACTGGGGTAGATTCCAACCATGGCTCATGAGGGTGAGGAACAGCTGCCCACTTTTAGGACCCTTTAGCCCACCTTTTCTGGGTCAGAGTAGCTGTGTGGTTTTGCTCAATTTTAAAAGGGAAGGTGCTCTAGGGATGGTGGGAGGGGGAAAGGGAAGTGCAAATTAACAGAAAAAACCTCTGATTTGAGAGTTGTGGGAGGAGGGTGAATTTAAAAGTGCAAGTGTTTATTTAAGTTATTCTATTCGTTCTTTTCACAGACTGAGTCTTGGGCAATAAATTGTGAATCACTTGTAAAGAAATTACTGCTACTTCCTCACTTGCATGTAATTTGATTTTATGCTTTCAATTCTCTGGTGTAGTTTGCTGAGAATGCACATGTATATGTTTCAAAACAGATATCAAAATCTCCAAATTATATGCAGAGTATAAATCTTACAAACATAGATCAAGGAAAACAAACAAGCAAACAGAATTCCTTTGTGTTGCAACTATAATATATTAAGCAGAACCCGTGTAACTAATCAAATGCAGACAAAGGACAAACATGAAAATGCCAAATACAATTTCATACGTGCTTACTGCCCTCCTCCTCTACTGGAGCAGTGGGCTGGATGATCTATTGTGTTTTAATTTTATTCCAGCTTCTCTTTACAAGAAAGGTTGTTTTCTAATCTGCCTCACACTCAAACACATTTTATCACTGTCAGCTGACTTGGCAGGATCAAAAAAAGGGAAGGTGCCCTCCACGTGTCCTTGCACCTTGTTATTCTCCTGAATGGGGCTGTACCATTCACAGCAAGAACAATGCAAGCATCAGGCTCCAGAGAAGAGACAGCCACAGCATTCATGTGTCAGAAACCTCACTGCCTCTCTACAAAGAATAGCAACTCGATTTCCCCCCACTGTAAAAATTGCTACATAGAAAATACACAAAATGAAATGAAATAGAATTCTAAATATATAGGTATTTTCATCCCAGTCTTTTATAAAAACGAACCATTCTACAGGTAGAGTTTTGTATCCTGATTTTTTAAAACCAGACAGTTATTCCTCTCCAAGGAGCTCTTGCCATCTGCTATGAGCAAGCTGCCCCAAGCATGGAGGTTGCAGTGTTTTCTCAACCAGAAGCTGCAGGGTCGGCTGATGGCCAGCACTTCTCCAGAACATGCTCACAGGAGTGCTTGCTGAATAGGACTCAGTCGGGGCAGTGTTGGTGTTACAGAGACATGATCTTTTCCTATGCACAGCCTGGCTCTTCTACATATTGGATAGGTAGGAACATTGAAAGATGCCTGGTAGAAATTTGTGTTGGGCATCATTCTACTTTTACCCAAGAGTGTTCGGCTTATAGAGATGACATCTTCAAGAAGCCATGGGAGGGGTTAAGAACACACCACCCCAAATGAGGCTATTAATTGTGATCCATCAACTTGACTTTCATTAAGAATGGCCTAGTGAAATAGTAAAACAGAGTTCTGGGCATGTCTGTGGATGACTGACATGGAGGCCAGCAAACCAAGGGGGAAGACCCACCTCTGATGTAGATGGCCCTGACCAATAAATCTGCAGCTTGGATAGAATAAAAAGGGAAAGAAGAAGGAAGTCTGTCCATTTTTGGAGATCCTGATCTTCTCTATCACCTTCACACTTGGGCTCCAGTTTCTTCTGCCTTCCAGTGCAGACACTCCAAGCTGAACTCCATGAGCTTCAAGGCCTTTGGCCTTTGACTTCAACTGGAGCTGCATCCTTGATCCCTCTTGTTCTGCAGCTTCCACCTTCTTTGGCTGAGCAGCCAGTGGAGCCAACTGCTCTCCAGCATGGAGATGGCCATTGAGAGTTTTCCCAGCTACCTAATAAATCCTGTTGCATAGTTATACATATATTGTGTTGACTCTGTTCCTCTAGAGAATCCTAACACATGTATACTGGGATAGTGACAGTCTAAGTTAAGGACACTGGAGAAACAGCAAGTGCAAGATCACTGTGACCTGTGTGCTTCCTTTAAATGAGGAGAAGAAATTCCCATGGGAAAGATATCCTCCTTATGCGACACATTCTTATTGCAAGAGACAGAAAGTTAAGGCCAAAGAAATCTGGGCACATGTGTATATGATTTATTTCACTTAAGAATATGGTCTCAAGGTGCATCATTTACCTAGAAATGTCTCATGTTTATCCTTTATGGCAGCGTGGTACAACATTGTATAAAAAACACATCTTCTCTATTCATTGGTTAATGGGTATTTGGGCTGTTTCAAAAATTTAGCTATTGCAAACTATGCTGCTACAAACATGGGTGTGCATATATCACTGTGGTTTGATGCTTTTAATTCTATCAGGGAGATAAAGTATAAATAAGGACCAAAACGTATAACAGACATTGGGAAATGGGAACAAAATGTTCAAATGGGCAGGGGAACTACGGAAAGGGGAAGGGGAAAAGAAAAAAAGAGAAAAGGAAAAAAATGGAAACAGACCTTTTGTAAGTAAGGCGAGGTAGAGGGGTGGAAGGGAGAGGAGGGGAATGGGAAAAAATGGAATCAACATTCACCATGTACGGGTACAAATTCCCTATGGTGAATGTGATCATCATCTATATCTAAAATGTACCAATAAACTTAATTAAGTAAGAAAAAGTCTGTGCAGACACATTTGTTAAATGAACCTTCATCTTCTTAATTATCTTTCTACTAAATTGGCTACCCTAGCACAAGTCCCCCAGCTTGTCAAGTTCTAAGCTTGCTGCTCTTTTCCGAGTCACTGGGTGACTGACACTGCTGCCTCTATGGGTCTTGGTCTCCTGACTAGGGCTCCTTTGCATTATGCTCATCTGCTGTTAATCTAGTGTCAGTCAGGATCCAGGAAGATGAAGTGGAGGTGAAATTTTACCCCCGTCCCCAAATCATTGTGGTCACTTGTTGCCGAGGGCTGTGCTGGAGTGTGTGACTGCTCTGGTGACAAAGATGCCTTCCTCAGAAGGCCCCCAAAGGAGCCCTAAGCTTCATGCTCCCTCATGCCACCATGATTTATGCATAATAATTTATGTCTGAATTTGTGAAAAGAGATGTAGTTAGTGTGTCTGCTGTTCATTCCCATTTTGCCCTATTTTTACTCCTTATAAATTCTACCAGTGGACTTACCGGCTGGACCTCAGGGAGACACACAGCAAGTCACAGGAGGAGCTGAGCAGATGAGCACCATGGCTCGTGAGCAGGGTGCCACAGCGAGGAGGCCTTGTGCTTTCCATCAGAACCAGAGCTTACTTCAAATGCACAAAGAAAGCATTTGCTCCTTCATGTCCTGTATTTCTTTTCTCAATTTCCACTGTGAGCCAACTGCTCCTGCTGCAAATGAAGATGGAAAGGATGTGGAGAAACAAGGCACCCATAGCTCCTCTTCCTTTCAGTCCTCCCTTAGCACCTGTGGCCTGAAGCAAGTGACTGGGTGGAGACCTTGCTGGGAAGGGAAGCACAGCTGTGGAGTCTTGTACAGTTTTCACATTCTGTGGGAGCTATATACACAGACAGCTGGAAAACACACACTGTGAACCTTATCTCCTGATATGGCAATGTACACTGCCTTAAGAAATATCTGCTGCTTCCAGTTACTCCCTGGGCTCCAGAGGGAAACAACCCCTAAAGCAGAGTTTGCACTTCAGTGTGGTGGCTGGTTCTCCTGGCCACACTGGGTTCTTTGCTTGGGGCCAATGGTCCATGTACCATGTACCATGTCAGGTACAGTAGAGGACATGGTTATATACTCTCCACAACTTGTGATTTGCTCTCTCCCCATCTTCTTTATTCGTAAAGCCAAAGCTCAGATGCATCCTGGAAATGCAGATTTCCCGGTGCTGATCATCCCCCTAGGGTTTGGATGCTACTCTCTGGAGCTGCCAGGAAAAGCCACTTGGGTCTCTCAGTGACTGGTACAGAGCACTGTGCAGCAGCACAGTCCGACACATGGTGGGAGAGCGGCACTTACTTTTTACTATCCGAGAACACAGACAACATCTAGGTCCAGTCTGAGTTTTAGGTGTTGTAAGCCAGACTCAGAAGGCAAGGATCACATGTTTCCTCTAGTGAGGAAATGCTGGGGTGGACCTGGAAAGTAACAGGAGGGTTGTTGGGGGGGGGTGGTTCAGGGTGTGTGAGAGTAAAGTAAGGGCGGATGATAGGGTGGTGAAATCATCAGACATGAGAGGTGCATTGTGCTGCAGTGGAACTCTCTGCTCAAAGAGTTAAGTGCAGTAGTGAGCAACCTTAGAAGTGTGACATCCTGTGATCTACACACTGGGAGAGCTCATATGTATGTGCCCGGGTACACACAAGTGTGTGTGTATGTGTGTGTATTCTCTAAGAACAGAGTTCTCTTTTGGTTAATTCTAGTTCATATTTTGCAAGACTCACTTCTAAAGAAAATTGTTCTGCCATTACAAGTGATTAATCCACCTCCACATTTTCCATCATCAGTGAATTTAATTAACATGGTGTGTTCTTCCCTCTGAGAGATTAGCAATTAAAACAGTTCTAACTCTCCTCATCAACACACACCTGAAAAATTAAAATAGACGCTGCTCTTAATTGTGGCTGCTAATGCTGGCTCTTTGTGAGATGACCTTCAGCAGGTTCTCTTTTTATGTGTTTGCATTTATCTGAAGAGTCATTTCAAATAATTTTCCAAGGTTTTCTGAGATGGAGGTACCTAAGCTTTAGTAAAGTCATCATCAAATGAGTTGAAATAGATGCACTCTTTCTAATATATTCATATTCAGAACCTGCAATGAACATTCATCTCTTAAGCAAAGACAAATGTAAGACATGACAATGCTGAATATGAGATCAGGGCTTGATGCCTCAGGCACTGAATAAACCAAGCAAAAGGAAGACAGAAGAATGAGTCCCGGTCCTCACCTTCTTCCACATGGGCACTGCTCCTGATTATGATTAGGACTTCTCCTGGGGTTTTTTTCTCCATGGATGAGTTTGGGAGGGGTTGGTGTGGTGGTCAGCTTTCTGTGGCTGTAACAACCTACTGGGGGTGGTAATTGACTTACAGAGAAGAAAGTTTCTTTTGGTTCACCCGTATGGTAGAATTCAGTCCACAGTGCATTGGTCCCAATGGCAAAGCAGGGCATGGTGGCTAGGAAGAAATAGAAAGAGAGGAACTGGGAGGGCACACTCTGTGTTGAAAGCATGAGCCAAAGATCTTAAAGAGCATCATCATGCCTACCAGGGTTCTATAACCACCTGTGGACCAGCCTTTGGGGAGTCCTAAAGATCCTTGCATGGCAGGGGGCAGGTCAGAACATCAGCAAGCATCCTCCAAGTGCAGCCCCACTTCAGGCCTCTCCAGTGTGCTGCACTGGAGCATTCTGGGCTTGCTCGATGTTTGCACCTGAGATCTCAGGAGCCTCAGAGTCAGGGTATCCTAAGAGAAGCCCCTCACCTGCCCATCCAAGGCCATGAATGCAAGGGCAATGCTCCTTGGCCCACCTTGATTATGACGCCAGGAGCCCGACGCACCCTCCCACTCCACCAGACTAACTTTGTCTTCCAGGTCCCAGCTTCCTGCTGTCAGCCCCTGCTGACCCTGTCTATATTTCTGTCTCCTTACATCATCCTACATTGTTTACATATCTATGCGGCACATTATTCAACTGTTATTTGCTTATTTGTCTTTCCTGCGAGGGTGGAAATGACAAGAGAAAGGAGGGAAATGATTTATTGACTGCTGCATTGTCAGCTTCTGCTTGGTTGCTACCCAGCTGTTAGCAGGCATCGCACCAAGGTTGTTACATGAACAACATTCATGTTGTGATTGTTACTGTTATTGATGTATGCTTTAAAAAGATCTTCAACATAACAAGCCTCACCTGTCCTACAAGCACTAAACCAGTACCCAGGATACAAGCTCTTTTCACATAGTCTTGTGGGAATTTGCATTTCCTCTTCATTCTAAGTAGTTTATTGTATCTCTCCCGGAAACTTCTTGAGGGAAGAATTACAGGAAGCTTTATGATTACTACGATCAGTGTAGCCAAGGCTGTCAGATGGCTCTAGTATGGGCTTTTCCCTCTTACTGGAAACACAACTAAAGAACCTCACCATGGCCTTTCAAGCTGGGCCCTGTGACCATGCTCTGGGAAGTGGCTGGTGGTGGACTCCATGTCCTTACACAGAGCTCTCTTCTCAATCCAGTGCCTACCATGGAGGCTGCATGTTGTTGGAGATACTGCAGAAAAATGAGTCTGTGTCCTGTGCCATTACATGGAGGAGAAACAGCCAACTCTGTGCGGGAGACCGTAGTACTGATTATGCCCGAAACAGGCTATAAGCAGTGCAGGCTGTAAAGAGTTAAATCCCTCATTTGGCTTATTTTAAAATGCGAGTCTGACTGAAGCTCTGTGACTCATGGAAGCACTTTTGAGCACTGTGATAGTGTGCAGGTCAGCATGACCTTCCTGCTAAAGGCCAAAGGCAAGACCAGAGAAATGGCCTGTGAAGCTTGTGGGGCTCACTCAGAATAACTCACACCCAAATTCTATTTCCACACCTAAAACCTTCTTAACTAATGGACAAGGTTCTAATTACAACTAATTTGAGAATGATTTGTCTTGTCCTTTGCAAACCTTGTTTGCATTAGTATCCATAGGAACTGCATGATTGCATGTCCTAACATGTAGTTCCCCTTTAGCATGTAGTTCACCTTTAACCCAATTGATTATCAATAAAAATCAGTGGCTTAGACTGACCAGTGCCTCTGCTGATTAAGCAGCATCGGTCATCATGGCTCCCCAGGTTCTCTGTCTCTTTGGTTCTGTCTTTTAGTTTTTTCTCAGCTTTGCAACAAGTGAGAGGTCAGAACCTACTGCAGAGGTTTCTGATGGATTGGATTCTGATGCAATGGAAAATTGGTGCAAAAATTAGACTATCAGAAGGAATATGAAATTGGTCCTTCAAAAGAGAGTGGTGCAGAACAGAATCTTAAGTTTGACACTGAGGTAGAGTCAGACAATGAGAGGCCAAAAGGTAGTGACCCACTCTACACAAGGAAAATATTTAATAAAATGATTATTGGCAATATATTTAGAGATAGTTTCATGCTTTAAGAACTCCAGCGAAAGCATTGGCGGGGGGACCCCCGAAAGTGTGAACAAGTTACTGGTTATGTGTGTTGGCATGTTAGACAAAGAAAGAAACAAACTCAGGAAAAATGGACCAATCTGTATGCAGAACATCCAGAAATTTGTGCTCCTTGAAAGTTGAAATTCCAATACATTTAGAGAGTAAAAAGTCAGAAATAAGATATTAAAAAAGTTTTTGAGCTAAAAGCCATGCTGTAGCTCAGCCTGATGGCAACAACAGATTAAGGATTTTCTCCCACATTGTTCACTATTTGGTTGATGTAGAGACAGTCAGGAAACTCTCAAAGACCTAGGAGAAATTATATTGCCAACAAAATGACTCAGCTTAGTAGTGTGTATTTGTGTCATGGGCATTGATTCTCTCACTTCAGGCTCCTATAACTTAATGCCACCAACGGGGTAGTTTATTTTTCACTGTTCTGGAGTCAAAGAAGTGATCAAAGATCCAAGTCCATTAGAAACCACTTCCTGATTTATGGACAGCTGTCTCTCCACTGTGCCCCATATGATGGCAGGGGCAAGGTTTCTCCAAAGCCCATGTTAAGGGTGTGGATTCCAACATTAGTGATATAATCACCTTTCAAGTATCCCATCTGGTAAGACCATCAGGTTGTTTCAGGGCTCTCAGATGCTGGAGTCTCCTTCTAGAGGGGTTCCTGGGTTCTTTCTGTACTGAGCAAACACTTGGTTAAGATGAATGCAGAAGTAAGGAGGTTTATCTTTACTGAAGGTAGGAAAACAAACAGGCTCTTCAGAGTGAGTTTGGGTAAGTAAAAGTAGGAAAGTAAAGTACATGCCACAGGAAGCAAGCAGGTCACAGTGAAGGGACACAGTAGCCCCAAGCTCACGGCCAACTGTCCTTTTGGTGTTTTCTACCCTGAGGCTGGATCAGGTCTAAGCTGTGCTACCAAAAACCCACTTGTGTTCTCTCTAGAAACCCAGGTGCAGGGCTTGGGGAACAGTTTTTGCCCCTGTCCCAGGAACTTGTAATTAACAGGTCACACCTACTTCCCCAGGAAGCTTTGCCTCACTCTAATTTCCTGCTTTATTTCCCCTGAGAGACACAAGTCCCCCTAATTCTTTGTGGGGTGTTTAGGGAGTAGATATCTCTGTCTTCTCACTCCATTCTGCTGGAAGGGGCTGTAGGCCCAAGCTCCCAGAGGTTATGTGCTCTCCAACTATCCAGGGCTCTTTGGCTCATGGGCTGGGTTGGAGAAAAAAACCTGACAAAAGACAATGAGAAAAGAGTTAGAAACTGTTTGATAGAAGACAAATGATAACTTTACCATTAGGTCGCAGATGTATAGAGACATGAGGAGCAGGCAAGATCGATACACTTCTTGTGGAGGAGGAAGTATGGCAAAGAGGGGTGCTAGGTCAGTCATCAAGAGTGGTGGCCTGGGCAAGACCACCCACACCACGGGTCTAATTAGAAGTACAGGGCCCACTTCCTTGTCTGTGTCCCTCTCAGCAGCAGGCTCCTGCCCTACTCCTGCTGTGACCTGTGCCCACTAACTCTGCTGGCATAAAGGGTGGGCCACTCAGAAGGGGCACCACCCACAAAGGATGCTCCTCCATCTCCTCTTACCTATGAATTTGGTTTTCCATGTGAAGCCCAACATAAAGTAATCTCTCACCTATTTTAAAGTTAGTTGAAGAAAATAGTAAAATTAAAATATGTACTCAAGTAATTTGATTTGGCACTGAATTATCTTCAAAATTGCCTCCTCCTTTCCCTGCCCTGGTGATGGCAATCTTGCTTGAAAAGGCTCATAGATAATTTTTTTTTTTTTTTTTTTTTTTTTTTTT
>NW_022900929.1:31007577-31018358 GCF_012274545.1 Fukomys damarensis | reverse complement strand
TTTTTGAGACAGGGTTTCACTATGCAGTTGAGACTAACCTGGAACTCACTGTGTAGCCCAGGCTGGTCTTGAACTCACAGTGATCCTCCTGCCTCAGCCTCCTGAGTGCTGGGATTACAGATGTCTGCCACCATGCCCAGCATGACAGATAATACTTTAATCTAAAGTAGCTGCAAGCAAGCTTTCTGTATTACTTAAATAACTGAAGAGGAAAAACATGGAAGAACCAATGATTTAGGAATGCAGCAGGGAGAAATTATATTACATAGTGAATGTTGCTAAAGATTCAGAAGTATCAACTACTATGACTATTCATAGTGTATTTTTATTCCAAAAATCTTTAGAAGCCAAGATAGCAATGCTGTATTCATTTGTTGGGTCCCCTTCACTTTTCAAAGAAAGTGGTATTTGTTTTATTTATTTAAGGGAAAATAAAACAAGCAAGAATACATCTAAATTTAAATGGCTTGGTCTCAGAAGCTGTTGAGTTGTGCTGATTTCAAAGGCTCTGCCGTGTTTTCCTCAATGGAACCCCATCTGTTAACTGCGCTCCAGGGCGCTGGGTCTGGGCACTGTCTGTGAGGGTGAACTGGCAGTAGGGTGAGTGAACTGCTCATGGTTGCTGCCTGCCGAGCCCAGTAACCAGGCAGGGAAACAGTTTCAGTGCCTCAGCTCAGCCTGCCTCACTGTGAACTTACTGTAAGACAGCTGGGCCCGGTGCGGGCTAGAGATTCACGCATAGGGCAGCAAGTCCACACCCTTCTCCTGTTCTTTCTGTCTCTTTTTCCTAATCCATGTTCCTCAGGGAAAGTTGGTAATGCACATAACACATTCCATTTCTTTTTTATCCCCTTCCTTCTCAAGCTATCTGTGGTGAAGGGCCAAGAGTACTTGTGTTCCTTCTTAGTTTTATTTTCACTCTGTTCCATGCGGACACCCTGTAAGCAATAATTAAAAATAGACTACTGAGGGATACATGTGAACAGGGATGGCTAAGGTGGTGGAACAAGATGGCGGCCCTAGAGGTGATGGTGACAGGGTAAGCATATGGCCAAGCTCCTGAGCCAGCATCCCTGGAAGCCTTCACCCCTGGCTCCACAGACCGACATCTTCCAGGAATAGGTTTTGAAAAATAAATAGCTGATCAAAATCCTTATTTGTGCTGAAACCGAGTCAAGAAAAGCTGTCCCCTTGGGACCTTCTATGTGAAGCGCTGTGGGGAGCCATCTGTCCCTTGCTCACGTCCACAGGGTGGACGTTCCATCTGGCCGCAGTGACTCACGACAAATGCGTTGTCTGTCTCATCCTCCTGTGTCTTTCAGGATGCTGGGAATTCCACTACCAATGGTGTGAGGGCTGGGGGTAAGGATGCTTCAGCGTGGTGTCATTTCAAGGAGATCTTTAATGGGCTCCTCCTGCCCCACAGTTTCTGACAGGAGTAAATACCATGGTTTTCCTGTTTTCTTACTCCTCAACCCTGGAAAACTTGGTGAAAGTCCTTAGGTCTCCCAAATATATCTTGGAATTCTTTGCTTCTTAGGGTCCCTGCCCCAAGTCAGGCCAGAGGACCCCCAACAAAGAATTCATGGTCTGGACGTGGTTTGCACACCATCTGGGTGTGGGACACAGAGTTCCTGGGGTGATCCAGGGTGTCTGCAGAGAAGCCTGCCTTGGGTTAAGAGAAACAGTGACTCCACAGGAGAGATTCAGAAGCAGCTTTCCCAGGGGAAATCCCAGGAAATAAAGAAAATGTCTCTGTCCGGAGGGCTGGGGGCCAAGGTTGCAGCCCCTAGAAAGACTAGGACCTCCGAGCCTTGGAGTTGCTCAGCAGGGTTCTGGGCACGGGGTTGGGTGTCACACTCAGCAGGGCCTATCTTACAGCTCACCACAGGGTGCAGGGAGGGTGAAAGGGGCCTACAGAGACGGGGCTGCTATGTTGGGACAAGTGGACTGGACCGCTCTGGACTCTGTCTCCTTGGCCAGAGATGAGCAGGAGTGTGGGGCTCCAGGAGGAGCGGTGGGGTCTTTCTGGACCCTGTTGCCCCAGTGCTGTCACGACCGTCTCTCCATCTAGTCTCTTAGCTTGTGAATAGGGATGAGTCTACCCTGGCATCCACTCCCTCCTCCTTGATTCACACAGGAGATGCTGTGCATCAGGCCAAGATCGGGGCTGGAAACACAGTGTCCTCCCTGCCAGGAGGAGTCAGCCAGCCGTGGGCCAAAACTGCTGAAAAGGAACAGGACTTCTTTTTCTTGTCGTTTTTCCTAAACAATATAGTTCAAGGTATGATTAAAAATACATAGTTAATGTTTAAATAAAAATTAAAAAATTATTATAGTAAAAGACATGATGTCAGTGTTTAGTAGATGAGCAGATAAAATACAAGACATACCAATATGTAAAAATTTACAGGGCTGGCTCACAATGGTCACACACACAGAGGGTCTGCCTGTGTGAAGAAGAGCTGAAGGATCTGGTCGCAGGCCTGGAGCTCACTGCAGTGCCCACGTGAGTCATCAGAGGGCCAATGGGTCTGCGATGAAGGCAGAAGAGGCTGCACCAGGAAACTGGAGTCTGTGCCAGAAGCCAGGAGATGATGTGTAAGATGAAGGCAAAGACTGGAGCTCCTCTAAAGCAGATCATCCTTCCTCATTTTCCCTGTACACTGTCCAGGCGTCAGGCCACCCTGGGGTGCTAGAGAGAGAGAGAGAGAGAGAGTTGGAATCTCTGTGGAATTGCTGGGCCGGTTTAGTTGAGCTTCTCTTATTACTCAAGCTGACATTGTCACTCAGCAGCAAAGGTGCATTGCAGCAAGGTCCCCTCACAGTACTCCTGCTGCTTGGACCGAATTCATCCCATTGGTCCCATCCCTTCCTGCAGCAGATCTGCGGTCCTTCCTGAGGGTCTTTAGCTGAGCTGTCCTGGTTCCTCGATGTCCTGAACCCATTCAAAACATTTACTTTTTATGGTCATTTGATGTTGGTGCAGAGCCACAAGTCACACAGTGCCAGATCTGTTGTTTATAGTGGATTTGGACCCACTATTGTGTTTTTACAAGCCCGCCTTTCTCTTCGATGGCACTGGACAGCAGCACTCATCATACTTTTTAAAATCAAACTTAAAGACACTCAGGAAAGCAGACTTCTAGATCTGCTTTAGAAAGTGGTGACAATAATGGTATGTTTGTCTTAAGTGAGGGTGATTCACGGCAATGTGTCTTACTATAATAAAAACCTAAACACACATTGCATTTGTCAATCATGCCGTGTATAACAACTGTGCATATAGCACATATGTTACATCAGGTATGTAATCTAGAGATGATGTGAAGCATGCAGGTTCCTTGCAGATACTGCACCATTTCATACAAGGTCCCTGAGCACCCACAGAGCTTGGCATCTTCAGAGGGTCCCAGGGTCAAGGTCCTGGGGGCACCAAGGGGCTTCTGTGAACAGCACATCTACTATCCATGCTCTCACAGAGGATTCACCCTCTTGGCAGAATGGGCCGGGAGGGAGTGCCACAGCATGCCCCACTCCACAGTGCCATGTGTGGGCTGAAGGGGCTTCTGCAGACAGAGCCTGTGCTGTCTGCTCAGACAGGAGCCATGGAGGGTCATCACTGGGCCTTTTGAAGCAGGAAGTGATTCACTGTGAAGGGGCGTCAGGATGTGCTCTCTCCAGGTAGACAACACAGGAAGTGCTGATGACAGGCAAGGAGAGAAAGAGGAAGACTGAAGCCTCTCCTAAGCATTCTGAAGAAGGGAGTTGTGGTGCTGTGCCTACAAGGGAAACCGAGGCACGGTGGGGGTGGGAAAGCCCATGAGACCCTGGTGTGCAGGCCAGGTGGACAGCTGAAGCCCCGGGAGTGGGCAGCCATGGAGTCCTCAGAGCTGCATGTGAAGTATGGAAGGGCTTTTAGAGGAAATAAGACAATATTTGTAAATTGATGGAAATGATGCTTCAAAGAAGCAGAAATCTACCACATGGGGGAAGAAGGACAGCTGGAATCATTTTCTTACTGGGTTATGCCGTTTGGAGAGGAGAGAGAAACAAACTCTACCTCTGAGGTAATGAACCCAGAAAGGGTCCACACTTAGTTGGCAGGGGTGGGGCTGGTGAAGAAAAATTGATATTTCAAAAGATTAGTCTGTCAATATAAATAATGGCTGTGTTGTGAAGAAGAAAACAATTTATTCTGGGCCCAGTACAAGTGATCATGGCCCTGGAATGTGGGTTCAAGCTACTTCGCATGATGTGTACCACCATGGAACAGGAAACATGAGCACCCAGGCCACAGGACAGGAGGAAGTTGCAAATCTGCCCTCCCAGGCATCAGTGGGAGGACCGAAAGGTGGGCTTCTCCAGGTTCCAGGTATCACCTTACAGATTCTTCAGCTCCAAGGTTGGTGGTCGCTGCAGGTCTGCTAAGCTTAGCAAGCTTATGTAAAGATGCAGAAGCTAGGGTAAACAGCTATTAGAGGAACAAGGACCATCCAGGATAATTCTGACTCTTGAGCTACAAAATTGTGTCTCATAGAGGAGGTATGGCTTGGCCAGGTCGCACAGTTTATAGGATCTTTGAAATGGGTGACGCTTCTTCAGAGAGCCTCAGGTCAAAGCCCATCTGCAAATACCAGGGCACCGCCCCCTCCCTGGTCCCAGTGTCCTCCACTCTGCCGTTGTGACCTCCACACCTGCTCCCTCATCTCATCTCCCTCTGCCCAGCCCTGCTCCCTCCATCTGTGTAAGCTTCCTCTCAGCTGTCAGAGAGATCACTGTGAGACTCAAGTTCAGCTACGTTGTTCCTCCAACGTACATGTGTATTTGCCACTCTTATTGCTAAGGAAAAATTACCTAATACCTGCACCTAAAAGGAGGCAAGGTTTACTCAGAGTTGGCTCAGAGTTTGCAGCGGCTTCAGTCCAAAGTTGCTGACTCTCTGGCAGGGTAGCGTGGCAGAGGGGTATGGAGGAAAAACTACTCTTGTCCTTGGATTCAGGAAGCAGAGATCACAAAGAGAGGAGACAGGGAAGGGGGTGAACTCAGTCCTTGCCCACAGCAATGGGTCTTAGTGGGGGGACCTTGCCTCCTAATAGCAAGTTATCTGTAAGTTCCCCTGATCCTACCACTTCCAAAAGCCCTGCCTGTGAGGATGTGAGGGTTTAGGAACACTTTAGATCTACACCTTCACATTCTTCTCCTGGCCCTCAAAAGACTCATGTGCTTGTCTTCATGCATAATAAATTTAGTACATCTCGCATAATTGCCAGTTTTAACAGTTTCAGCACTGCTGAAAAGTCAAAGTCCCAAGTCTCCGCCAGATCAGTTAGTCCACCACCTTTATCTCAGTCTTTCACAAAGTCTTAGAACACATACCAAATGAGACAGATTTTCTGCTAGAGCATGTGGCCTAGATTCCAATTGCCAGTGGAGTCCTTGTCCTGACTGAAATTGGTGGTCCTCGTGTTTACTGAGGCACTGTGGTCTTCTGAGCTTGATCAGAGTCTCCCAGGGTGCTCAGAGTATAGCATTCTAGGTGTCTCCAAACCTTTCCAAACTCCTCCCACGAACCAGGCCTGAGAGCTTTGGAATCATATGCTCAGGTAGTGTCGTAGCCAGGACTCCACTTTTCTGGTACCAAAATCTTAGTCACTTTTCTTATCACTGAGACAAAATACCCAATACACACATTCCAGGCACAAAGGTGTATTTGGCTCACAGTTTGTAGAGGTCCCAGTCCATTGTTTGCTCCAAGGTGGGACAGCATGGCAGAGGAAAGTTGTTTACATCATGGTGTGCAGGAAGCAGAGAGCAAGAAGAGGAGGAGAGCTAGGAGGGGGATTTTTCCTTCCAAGACACAGCTCCAGGAACCTTCTTTATGGGGCTATGCAGACGTCCCTAGAGCTTCAAGTGCTCATCGGTGGAGCTTTGGGAAGTGACTGGATGGGGGACACCATGGGTGTTAATGGAACAGTCCACTGAGGAGCTTATGGCTGACTTCTGTTAGGGGTGGGATCTGGTTGGAAGAGGTGGGTCGAATGGAGAGTGGCTTGAAGGATTCGTCTCTGCCCTGCACCTCCTCCCACCGTGCCATGAGCACCTTCCTGGGAGCCCACAGAATGCGGGCTGCAACCTCTACAAAATGTGAGCAAAAATAAAGCTTTCCTCCTTTAACCGACAGGTGTTGGGGAGTCTATCTCTGCTGTGGGCAAAGTGATGAAGATTCCTTCTCTTCTGACCAGAACTGACCTCCTAACAGCAAGTCAGCTTTGAGCTCAGTGATCCAATAATGTCCTTAAAGCCTGGCCCATGAGAGCTTGAGGTTGGGGGATATTACAGATGTAACTGTAGCAGTGTATGTTCATCACTTCCTGCTCCTGGTGAGCAAACCCATTGCTAGGGCTTAGGGAAGCCCCACAGGACGTGTGAGTGAGCAGCTCTTGGGTCTCCCTGCCCTCTCCCATGTCCCCTGACCTTCTCAATCTGCTCCATGGTCCTCCACCAGTGAGGTCTTCTCCTCTGAGGCCTTGGTTCAGATTCCCCTCACACCCAAACCTCTGCTTTGCCCTGGAATTCTGACATTTTGGTAATTACTCAGCCTGATCACTTGTTTTCACCTCATGCCCCACCTCTGGGATAAGGAATCTTCCACACTATGTCCTCCAGGCACTTTCAGCCTCTGACTGATGCTGACACAGTGTAGGTCCCCAGAGGCTCACTTGACTTTTATATCCATATAACATAGAAACAGATTGTCTTGAGCAAAACTTTGGGATGAATTATTCTCATGATGAACACACTCATGTACACTTCCTTTTATGTTTAAATTTTTTGGAATTTCTGATCCTGGATTTAAGTCAAACTTGTCACAATAACCAACCTTATCTGATTTTTGTTTCCATTCACCCATTCTTCATGTTTAATAACCCATGGTCCATTTCTAAGCACTGTGTCCATGCAGGGTTTAGACAGACAATGGGGCTGGAAGCCAACATTTAGCAGCATTGTTCTTTTGGCTCAAGCCTGATTCATCCTTTAGTTGAAGCAGAAATTGAATTTGTAGTGACAGCAGAAAAGCTCTCCCGGACCTGGCTCTTGCCCATACAATTGTGAGCATAAAAGTTTTCATTACGGCTCTCTCTGTCTTACCTTCTATCACACGGTGCTTGCTCCTAAGTGTCAGTAACACAGGTTAGCTAAATTAAAAACCAGCCTGGCCATCTGCATTGTTTAGGAACCTCCCAAAGTCCTTGTGGGCTGAGGCTTGGGCTGGTGACAACCAAGAGGACAAGAAGCTCCTGGAGTTGACTGAAGTCTGCAGCTATGCTTGGGGCTCTGCCTAGGAGAGGTTTGGTTCCCAGGAGGGGCTCGTCTTCCCCTGGGCCCACAGAGCTGGCGCTGCACCCGGCACAGCTGCATGAGCCCAGGTCTGCTTTCGGGAAGGCTAAGAAATTCGAATCCATATGGATTTTTCATTTCGGTGAAGACTGAAGAAGGAAAATGGAGCTGGTGTGCCCTTGTCTGTTGGAAATCCAACAGGATGTCCTCAGAGCTGAGACTGGCAAATGGAGAGTTGGAGTGCTGGGTGGACGAGCAGCAGAGCAGTGACAAGGTACCAGAAATGGTGCCAGTGCACCAGAAAGTCCGGTCTGACTGGAGCTCATCTCCCAACTGACTGCCTTTTAGTAGTGCTTCATTTTACCATCCACTCTACCAGTAGCAGGACAGATTAAAATAAATTGGTTAAATTGGGTATGGTGAGGAATGCCTATAATTGCAGCACTCAAAGAGGCTGAGGCAGTAGGATTTCATCTTCCAGCCTTGCCTGGGAGATTCAGTGACATAGTGATAGACCTCATCTCAAAATAAAAAATAAAGGGGCAAGGCTGAGGATGTAGCTCAGTGCAGACTTGGCCAATTCCTGGTGAAGTGATTGTTTATGTTTCTGGAATAGGCATGTGAGTATAGCTTTTTTTATATGTTTCAAACTTTTTGAAAACCAAAGTGATAGAAATTTGAACTTTATTTTTTGAGCTTTAAATTTTTCTTAATTATCCTCCAGTATCAGCTTTCTGATTAAATTTTAGGTTCTTATGTCTAGGGTAATTGGATCTCTGTGCTGATAATGTTACTTTGCAACAAACTCATAGGTAGATGCTATGCTGATGAGAAAAATCCAGGAACAAATTCTCCCTACCAGCACCAGGTGAGTAAAGAATAATTTTTAAAACCAGTAGCATTTGTGAAAGGTCAGAACAATCTTCTTGTCTTAGAATTACACATGTGGTTAAGACCTGTCCTGTCTTGATGGCCTGGGAGAGGACACTGTCATGCACGTCCCTCGCATGGCAGGAGGTGGCCAAGGTGGAGAGTCAGTGCAGAGATGGCTGTGGGGGCCCCTCCTCAGATGTGCTAGATGGGAGTGGCAGGTGAGAAGCCGGTGAGAGGCAGGTGTGAGGCAAGTGTGAGGTGGGTGTGAGAAGCTACACACCTGAGTGGCAGGTGACCTTCTGCTCCTACCCTGCCAGCTCCCTATTGTCCTGCACATCGCTGAGGGGCCCTCTCCTGTTCATGGCTTGAGTCAGTTGTGTACATATCACATTTACTGAGGCAGCAGAAGCAGCAGGAATGCGAGTGTGCACCTGTCTGCAGAGCCTCAAGGCCCCAGGGACAGCAGTGCTGCTGCAGAGCACAGTTAGGTCATGCTTATCTATGCCAGCAACCAGTATGACCCAGGGCAGAAAAGGAAATGGACATCGAAGACTGGGCTTTTCTTTTCTTTTAATATTTATCTATTTGTCAGCAAGGACCCAAAGACCCCAGAGGGGGTCTCTTCAGCTGCCTGCCTGCCTGAGATCACCCGGCGGGTGCACGACCTCCCGGACTGTGCAACAAAAGACCCAGAAAGGAAGGTAGCCACGTGGGCACCCTTGAAACACCCCCAAGACCTCCCCCCACCCCCGTTCTCAAACCTCCTGATTGGGCCAGTCCTTAGACCAACTCTGCAGAGGCATAGATTCTCATGAAGGGTAGTTTTCTGAGCTCCCAACTTTGAACATCTTTAAAGAAAGGGCAGGGGAAACCTGTAATAGAACTGAGCAGAGTTCAACCCTGAGGGTAGGGAAACTCAAGTTAGGCCTTGTGGACTGTGTTCAGTCTCAGTCGTGGGGAACTGCCATTGGCTAGCTGAGACCAGGGGATTCGGTTCTGCATATGGCTGTACATGTGGTATAATATGAGAACAGAGACAGTCTGAAAAAGGCCCTTCAAATTCTTTTTTTTTCCCTCTTTTTTCTTTTCCTCATTCCACCCTAAAATTTCTTTCTTTTTTCTGTCCTCTCTCTCCAACTCAGTCTCTTGCTCCACCATATTGTCCCTCATCTCCCTTTTTATTCTGGCTTCTGCCCTAACTCAGACTTCTTCTTTTATTATTTTTTCTTTTTAGGAGGGGTTTCTCTTTATGTTCTTTTCTCCAGTTATTTTACCTCACTCATGGCTCTGTATCTTCAAGGGAAGGCAAGCACCTGTTATTGTTAAGGGGATATATTCTTGTCCTTATTCCTGCACTCTCTCTATCCCCCCTGAAGTTAATAGCTTTGTAAAGATAGTAAGGTAATTCTACAACCTCTGGATTCACTTCAAACCTGCTCTAATTCTTTCACTTATCTAATCCTCTTGTTCTAAGTCGAACCCCCCATCCTAAATGGTAAAGATGCCATATTGAAAAGAATATTCACTGCAAACATACTATGAGCTGCTTCTTGAAATTAATCTAATTCACATGAGTTAAAGGTGATACATTAATGACTACCATAAGTGGTCAGTTGGCAAGCTGTGCCTGATCCTATTGGGCTGCTGAATGTATCAATTGGGACAAAGAGTGGTGATTGATTTAAAGAGTTGTTTTCTCTGATATTATGAAAATGAGGATTTCTATGAGTCATTAGAAACTCAAAAGCTAAAACGCAACTATATTAGGAAGATTTAAGTAATACCCAGAAATTAAAGAAGGACAACCCAACAATAAAAATAAAAATGAGAAAACACTTAAGCAAGACACAAAAACAGATTTCCAGTTCACCAATGGCAAATAGTAGGACAAATGAGGATGAAAAGTCTGATAGTGAACCAACAGGACACCCTGGACCCATAGCACAGGAGTTAACAAAATAGATCAATCAGGCTCTAGAAAAATTCAAATCAGAAATAATTTTCCAGTTAACCAGAGAGATGATGAGCAAAATGGAAGTCATGATTCGAGACTCTAGAGCAGAAACTGACAAAAAAATAGATGAGCTCAAGACCATGATAGAAGCCATGAAGACTCAGCATCAGAAAGAAATGGAAACAATGAATGCCCAACAGAGGAAAGAAATGGAATCCATAAAACAGATTCAAACAGATATCCAGGAGATTAAAAACTCTATTGAAAGTGTATGCAACAGAATAAAAGACTGCGAAGATAGAATTTCAGATATAGAAGATAGGATTGCAGTCAGTGACCGTGAAAAAAAAGGTCTCTTAAAAACAGTAAAGGATCATGAGAAATCAATCCAACAACTCCTAGACAATACAAAGAAAAATAACTTAAGACTGATAGGAATTCATGAAAAAACAGGAGAAAATGCAAATGACATTAAAAAGCTCTTCACAGAATTAATGACAGAAAACTTCCCAAACAGCAGGGAAGAATTAGACATACATATAAGTGAGGCATATAGAACCCCAACTAGCCACAAAAAAAAAAAATCTACACCTAGACATATAATAATCAAGAT
>NW_022900929.1:31006980-31007223 GCF_012274545.1 Fukomys damarensis | reverse complement strand
CTAGAAAAGGAACGAAATTCACAATAACATGAGGCCCAATAGACCTAATCAAATAGGCAAGGCAAGAAACTAAAAGGAGATGGGAGAAAAAGTAAAAAGAGTCAACAAAAGGACAATAACATGACAAGAATAAGTCAGAAAATATCAGTTGTAACCATCAATGTTAATGGCCTCAATTCACCAATCAAGAGAAACAGATTGGCAGAATGGATTAAGAAGCAAAATCCAACAATATGTTGTATA